>NC_137583.1:35139582-35764269 GCF_963210335.1 Falco punctatus | reverse complement strand
CAGCCTGAGGGTGTAATGATCTCCAGTGGGTTTGCATGCAGAATATGAAGCAGATTCTTTAAAGGTGTCTCTTTAACAAGACACTAAAGCCTTTCTCTTCACATACAGGATGAAATTTTCAAGGAGTAGAGAACATTAAAAAGGATGGTTTACCACATACAGAGCAACTGAGGCATTTTCTAGTGCATGCATGTAAAACAGTCAGTCAGGCTTATAACTTGTCAGGCTTGTATAATAATAATAATGTGGTTACACCTCTCTCAGTAAATGATCTTTACAATATAGTCTTGGGGAGTCTGCTCTGAAGCAGAGCACTCGAGCATTTTGGTCAGTCCATATTACTAAGTGCACAGCTTCATTTAAAATCATCTGTTTTGCCATCGGCAGGGACTCGTAATGCCCTGATTAAATAACCACATGCCACACTAGGGAAATAGCCATGAAGAAACAAAGCAGTTTTTCACCATCTTTTGAACACTGCACTTCTCAGATACATTTCTGCTGATCTTTTCCTTCCTCTTTCAGTTTGTGTGAGGTTTGGAACGAAATGCAAAATTCACAGTGAATGCCCCAGCTTCAGTCAGTGTATAAGGAAGCAGGAAATGCCAGAAAACTGCAAAGGTTATGTTTTGATGCAATTTAGTCCACCTTGAAATAAATTTGCTTACTGTTTTTGTTTGAATGGTTACTCAGCATTGGAGGTAAGCTGCCACACTCCTATATTGCAGAGGTCTACCTTTTCAACTGTTTTTGAGTATAAAGTGGAGATTAGGGGAAAGGGGCCCTATTACAGGCCAGCACTGAAGGGGAAGCTGGAGATTCCCAGTATGGGACTCAGTAGTACCATGAAGCCTTTGTAGCCAGCTGTACTTGCTCTCCTTTCATGCTGTGAAAAGTTGTATCACAGATTATGTCCAGCCATGGTACTGTGAGATGGCAGTGCACTCCAGAACAGCACCAGCGGTGTGCTTTTACCTAGTTCAGAGACTGCTCTGATTTGTTCCAACAGCAGAAAGATAGTATTGTTCACAGAGATCCTGGGCTGACACATGTGAAAACTTATTTCACCATATTCTGTTAATCTTGAAAATCTTTCTAAACTTGTTAGCCAAGAAGAGCCTATTGTATGTATTTATACAGTCTGCTACTGAGCACTGAGAGTGGTTCAAACACTGAAAATAGGCACTATTTAATATTTTGCATTTGCATTTCTTGGCAGCATGGGAAGGTGGGTGACTTAAATCTATCTGGAACGTTTTTGGTTCAAGACCAGTTTGCACAGAGATGGTCTTTCAGCTTGCAGAAGCTTGAAAAGCTAAAAAGAAAACTACCATAGATAGCGATAGCATAGGTAGTGGTCATGTAGCCAGGTCATCTTTTTTCTTTGGTGAACAAAGAATGAAGAAAAGGCATTTATATTCTGGTTATAGACACTTGCTTCATTTAATCTACTGGGAACTGCTTGTCACCTTTAAGGCCTGATTTCATTAATAGAACAGAATGGCTGCATCTTAGAACTGGGTCTAGTTCACAATGTTTTAATGTTGCTTATTAACATTTTATAATAATTTGAAAAATTTCTGGTGCAATATTAAAAAATCCATCAAATAGCAACAGAGAAACATTTGTCTCGCACAGCAAAGTCTGCACAGCTAGTGTTCTGTGATGTCTGTCATTCTGGTCACCCATGAGTAGTTAGGATGGGTTTGTATTAATCATATGCCTGTATTAGTCAAAAAGTAGGTAAATGCCAGTTTGTTCTTGAATTTTTGTGTCAGCATTATAAAATGTGGAGATTTCATAGCTCTCTATAAATCTAGTACAGACAAACTGGGTAGTATGTTGGTTTCTCTGAGACATCAGTGCACTCCTGTATATACATTCATGCTGGATTGGTCCCAAGTGACTGTAGAAAAGCAAAATTATTTAGACTAACAAAGGTGGATGCAGCCCTGGTCCTTGGTGCGGGTACAGCTGCATGTCCTACTTCTTCTTCTTCCTGTGTTGCTTCATGAGAGTGAAAAGTGGCTTGTTTTGTCTCACAAGACAGGGAAGGAAATGTGATGAGAATGTTGCAATGGTACTCAGGGCAGCCAAGTCAGAAACTACATAGCAATGCTGGGAATTCAGGAGTTCTCAGCATGAGAGAAGACTCATGAGTTGGGACTGACAAGGGGCTGGAGTTTACTCCGTGCTGCCCACAGTTAAATCCAAACCTGCATCAATTATATCATTTTCTGTCATCTGGTAGTTGAATATTCAAACACACCTTTGGGCATTTTTCCGTAATAACCCCACGTATTGCACAGACATCCACAAACCCACTTCTTTGGGTAAAAACTCTACTGTAACACCTTTCCAGTCAGTCAGGAATGCAGTGTGACCCCGCCTGTCATTCTTTCCTGATACTGTGCCCCAGTCTCATCATGTCTGCACTCTGATTTAAAAATGGAAAACCCAAAAACAACCAACCAAAAAAAGGCATTTCACAGGCTCAAACAGAATTTATATAGCTCAACTACCACTGCTGTTTTTTCAGCGATGCCCTTACCTTACTGTAAATTCTCCCCAAATTGTTAATTGTATCTATTACCAGCAATAAACCAGACAAAAGAGATTAGGCGTACTCAGACCATCTATTAAGATAGGTGTGAAAGAAGCCAACTGAAGGATATGCACAATTACATTTCTTTTTATAGAAGCAGTGGGTTTGCTGGCTTCATGAAGGTCTGAAGACAGGCTTCAAATAGAGAATAATATAATTAATATTCTTTCCATGTCTCCATTTAAAAAAAACACAACACATAACAAACTGCAAAAATTTTGAAAAGGGACTGAATAAGAAATTCAAATGTGACAATAAAACACCAATGAACTCCACACCTTTTTAGAAAATATTTCACAAAATGTTGTAAGCAACAAATGCAACTAATTCAAAGGGTGATGTCATTTCTAGATTTTTCTATTGTTCATAATTACTAATGTTAACATATTTATATTGTAGTTCAAGGGGAAAAGAAGCCTGTGTTTGATCTGTGAAATCAAGATGCAACTCCCACACTGAAAATTAGAAAGGATTTCTAGAAAGGATTGAGGCTGTTTTCTACAAAACAGTTGTAAAACGCACCTGCCTCAGTAGCAGTCAGATGGCTTTAAAGTTCTCCTACACAACTTGGTGTTTCTACAGGTGGCTAGTGATTTTGGCTAGCAGTATACACATACAATTTATCTGCATTTTCATTGCTTAGGTCCTTCTGCAAAATATTTCTTAAATACAGAACTTACCACTTAATAATCTCCACCAGGTAATTCCTGCATCACCTGTGAATCATAAAGGAAGGGTATATCTTAGTTTTGTTTTACTTCAGAAAGAGCCAGAATGATTTAGGGAGTGAGACTAATCCAGTATATACTGTTTTACACATTGTTTAATTTTCCTAATTCCTTTCCCACAGCTGGGTGTTCCAGGTAGCTGCTGAGACAG
This sequence comes from Falco punctatus, assembly GCF_963210335.1. Taxonomy (NCBI): domain Eukaryota; kingdom Metazoa; phylum Chordata; class Aves; order Falconiformes; family Falconidae; genus Falco; species Falco punctatus. The sequence goes on along the minus strand of NC_137583.1, from coordinate 35,760,785 downwards.
AGGAGGAAGGAAAAGGGAGACCTGGAAATATTTTAGTGCCTCAGAGTGCATTGCTGCTGCAATATTGGTCAACAACAGGAGGAACTGTGACCCTTTGAGCAGCTTCTTCCAGGTGCTCCTTCATGTTGGTCTCCCAAGTCCACAGAATTCCCATAGAAATATACTTTCCTATCTGATGACAGAAATAAAATCAGTTAATGGGCTACCCTTGCCCCCACAGTCCCCCTTATCATGTTTCATGGGATTTGCCCTTCTTTCACTTTTCTATCTGGCTATCTGGTGTGTCCAAGGTTTCTCAACAAAAAGTGCAGCTAATTTACTCCCCAGCTTGTCCCAGGGTTCTGAACATAATTGTCTCTTGACAATACTTTGTAAGTGACAAAATCCAACCTGTCCTACAAAACACGGACAAATGAGAAAACCAACAAGCAAACCCATCCCAATCTAATCAAAGCCAAAGGGGCTGAGCGTAGCAGGAGTCTGGGTAATTCTGGATAGGGGCCGTCTTGCAAAAAGCGTGTTGGTTATTATGGATCAGGATCTTACTGCTGCTCGTCTGCTTGCATGTGTCAGCAAAGGCATTTCTCTCTGCTGAGATACTAATAAATCAGAGGGTTAATGACTTCCATAATTTCTGTGCTCAACTGTGTGTACCAGGCAGGAAATGAACACTTAATCTGTAATGCAGTATTTACGTTCAAACCAGTGCCAACCAATAATTGTTGGAAAAGTTATAAATGAAACTTAAGTGTCATATTTAGGACTGTTGCTCATGAATTTTTCCTATTTCCTTTAAAGATCTTTTACAGAAAAAATGTATTAGACCTGGAAAGTAGGACACTTTGAACTACACACATCATCCCTGCTGCTGGTAGCCTATGGGTTTATGGACTCAATCTGTGTAATTTTTTTGACTGTTTGATAATTGATCCCTTAGTTGCATAGCATGTTTTCATCAGAGTAACTGCTTGTGAGAATATGTGTGTGTGTCTGTCTTGAGGGTGCATTATAAAACAGGATAAAAACCTTACGTTCAGGATTGGCCATGTGCTGCAAAGTCCTGTGTATTACGCATGAAGTTTTATAGAGTTTTCTTACAGTTATTAAGCGCAAGAAAAGTTGGAACTCAGCACTCTGTAATCTTGAATCCCAAAGTGCTTTTCCTCTGTAGTTGAATGTATTCCATTTTCGTAGAAGTCTTACTTAGTAAAATAGTCCCAGAGAATACATAATGCTAATTTATTTCCATGAAACATGTTCTACTGTCTAACTACATAAAAGGTATAGTATAAATGCATTCAAAATTCAAAGATGAAAAATGTGTCCTTGAAGGGCAAACTATGAGAAATCAGCAGAAGCACCCTTGGATAATTGTTAGTTGCCTTTCAGGATCAGCAATGAAACACAAATTATCAACATTTAATCAGTTCATAAAGGGCAAAATATTTGAAAAAATAATTTTAAGAGAATTTGTCATTAAATAAGGATGAATGATTTTCAGTGAGACAAGCTGCTCATTGCAAAAGCCTAATGATTGCAAACACTACCAAAATGCAAAAGGGAATTTGTTATTGTAAGAATATAAGCAATCAATGTTTTTATTGCTCTGAACCCTTCTCCCACCCAGACCTTTATTGATTAGGGATTTAAGAGGTTGTGTACAGACATGATCAGATTTTTATATACTGATAAAATTGGAACGAAAGATTCTCATTATTAAGTGGTTTTATGGTTTTGTTCATCTCTTGGAGAAAACAACTCCAAAACCAGAAAAGGAATCAACAGTCAATTCTGCCACTAACACCCTTTCAGTACATGAGGCCACAGTAAATTTTAGAATAATGGTATTGAAGCCAAATGAGCAAGACAGTCACATGACGTCCCTGGGAAATGACAGAGAAGCCTGACTGGCACTGTCTTAGTTACAAATAGAAAGTGCCGTCCTGGCTTCATTGATATCAGTGGAATTTTCCTCACTGACTTCAATATAAGCAAAACTGGACTGGGCTCTGTGCCTGTCTCCTGGAGCCCTGTTCACCTCAATTCTCTTTAGAAAACTGGTGAGGAAATTTGGGTGCTGCATCAGTTCCATCAGGATTCCTCTGGGGGTCTGTGTCAGGCCGCCTGGTGAGTTTGGTCTCTCTGCCCTCACTTCTGACTGGGCATGTCCTGCAGTCCTGCACAGCCTTGGCAACGAGCATTTATTCCCTGGAGAACCATTTGCATCGGCAGGGGTAATGCCACTTCAGTCTTCCTTGTCTCTGAGCAGTGAATCATTAGCTAATACACTGGAGCTCCTACAGTGAGTGGCTATTCTGCAAACTATCCTGTTTCATTGGAGAAGAGGAAGTCACAGAAATTCAGTTATGCATTTGTGCCCCTGCTCTCATTATCCAATCTGTAGTTTCTATCTCATCTTCTACCATGGTTTCCCATAGAACTTCCTCTGGGCACTGTGCCTGGGAAGGGACTGAAGTTACTGCAGTTTGGCAGACTTGAAGATAGAGACATTTTTCTTCAGGCTGATACTTGTCTGTAGCACAGGCAGAATATGTGGGATGTGATAGTGAAGGGCACAGCCATGGAGTTTTGAAACCCAGTAAAATCAAGATCCAAAATTTGTCTCTGCCTTGGTAAGGTGTGAAACATCCAAAATTTCTTTCGTACAAAGAGAAGGTGACAGCCAGCTATCTGTTTGTCTTGGATACAGATTTAAGACTCTGCTGAACTGCTTTTGTTTCCTCACCTCTGAGACATCCAGGGAGGCAGTTAGCTCAGCCTCACCTTAGCCCAATGCCAGTTGTGAGGAAGAAAATATTAACATATTTAAAGAAAACTGAATTAAAATTAAGTATGCAAAAGCAATTAACTTGGTGAAAACAGAGGTTACTAAATAATGACTCCACATCCACAGATGAAAGGCAAATGCCAAACATATTTGTTTGCCAACTGTCATCATTATTTTATGTGAGTTGAAGAGATGGAGTCCTGTGCTGTTTCACCTGAGCATACACTGAGAAAGAATCAGCCGTTTTTTGCTCCACTGGCTCTGGTGATTCCATCTTTAAGGAAGGGCACAGCTTTTGGTTGTGGGTCCCTGGAAGCACTGTGTGCCTCATATGTTGGAAGACGAGATCCCAGTATGATTTTCTGCTCCCTGGCTTCCACTTTGCTGTTGGACTGTACACGTTCTACATCCCTGGCCTCAGCAATAGCAACATTCAGCCCCCTGGGAAATTACTAGTCTTTTCTTCTATGAAAAACACCTTTTCTTGGCTTCTGAGGAGCATCTTCTGAATATTTAATTACTTGCTGGAGTGGGATTCCGTTATGAGAATTGATGTCTTCACTGTCTGAAGCAATTTTCCATACCAGTATCACTTTAGCCTTTACTGGATTGGACTCACATGTCTCTAATATTTATCCAATGGTTTTAAGGTTGCCTAAAATTATCTGCCAGCTGCAGGGAAGATGTTTAAGAGCACTGTTAGAAAACTGTGTTATTAGAGAATCGTGCCATAGAACAGGGAGTGAAAGAAACAAGCTTCCTGGCACGCAACTGGATAATTTCAAAGGAGAATATTGTAAAGATGTGAAATTTAGAAATGTCACTGACCATTTTACTATTATTTCACTTGCAACATATGCTGCTCTTTATCAATCGCTGTTCATAGGAGAAACCATATATTCCTAAAGAGGTTTTGCAAGACTTTTTGAGACTGAACATTTTGTTGACTTCTTTTTTCTGAAACAAAAGATTGATGAAGATAGAACAAGTCTTTTAAAATACTTTAAAAAACCTTTTAAATAAGCTTTAAAAACCCAAACATTAGCTGTCTCTGGCACTGTTACAGCATTTGAAACTTAAAGGCTGAAGCTTTGTGTTAGTTTTTTAGAGGATCAGAATATGACTGTAGTGAGGAATAAAATGGAAATCTACAGGCTGTTTCCTTTGACCACTGAGCAAAATGACAGCAGTAAATGAACAAGTAATGTGTGTTTCTTAATACTGCTTTTTAATTTTCTATCACATAAGATGAATTGATGAAGCATGAATTGCTTTCTTTGGAGTGTGGTTTAAACCCAGTGTTGCTCCAGATGGGAATGTGCATTGATTTCAGTGGGAGCTCCACACTAGGGAAGGTACCTACCCCAGTAACTAACTGTACCAGTTTCTATTTACAGCCTTCTGATAGCGCTGAATCTCATGCAGGCCTGGGGCAGGGCTGGGCACAGAAACCCCTTCCTGAGTCTGCCTGGCTCCTGGCAGTCTTCCTGAGCCAGACTAAAATAGCTTCTCCCAGATAAAGGTCTAACCCAGTGCCACTGAATAAAGCTGACAATGGGGGCTTTTGGGTCAGACCTTCAAAGGCAATTTTCCCTCATTTTTTGTATCTCATTTTGGAACCATTTTCTCATAACTGCTGTCAGATCATATATACTGTGGAAACTTGCCCACCAGGCTGCATATAGCTGCATATTTTCTCCCCATTCTCTGAAGGACAAACTGCTGTTCAAAGTGTACAAGGTTGTATTTTCAATTCATAATGTGATGGGAAAGGGTGAAAGGAATATGCAAAACCCAACTGTAACTCCATTGTCAGCATCATGATCTATTTTAATGTAAACTTGGTTTTCATCTCACAGATTCATTTTGAAAAATAATATATTATTTTAAGCACTTGGTCCGTTCCCCTGTCCCTCTGTCCTGCACCACTACCAACCACCCCCAACGTGAAGGCATTGAAGAACACATACTGAGAGCTAGTTACTTTTAGGTACTAGCAACTCCTGTCTCATTTGCACTAACTTCAGGATAATTAGAAAGATTCTCGAAAAGAAAGCCCCTGTTCTCACAAATCAGACCTCTAGAAAGAGGTAACTAATGCACTTTGGTTTCTGGATGTTGTTTTTTTTCTTTCCTCAGAGGCACTGGAGGTCACTAGGGAGAGGACAAAAAGACTGGTGCTTGTGGTGTGAGAGCACTGAAGTACCTGGAGGCAGTCAGTGACCAGCATGGTCCTTTTCATTTTTGTATTTATAAACAAAGTATTCAGTAGAAATGTAGCAGTAGTACTAGTACGATAACTGGGGGAGGAGGGCAAAACTGAGGCCTGTTTGAAGGCTTGGCTATATTTTATGAAATTATTTCTGTATACTACCATGGCATTCTGATCAAGATGAGTGCCAGAGTTCTTGTACTGGCTCCAGCAATGTTTTCCACTACATTCAATTCTTGTCTGATACGGAGGCATGGTGTACTAGAATGAATGACTGAGCTTAATTCATCCACTTTCCTTGGTTCTGCTTCTCTTTACTGCAACTTGCTCTGCCTCATCTCCTCAGTATGTTCATTCAAAGGAAAAAACCCACCACCTATTACACAAACCACAGCACTCCTACGCTAGGGCTTGTACATGCAAAACTGCAGTGAATTGAGGACTGGACAGACCGCACCTAATGCATATAAAGCACTCTGAGTCTGTGTAGTCCAAGTTGTGTCTGTTCAGCAGAGGTACAATGCAAGGATGCTGAAGCTTTTGGCTAATTCCCTATCAAAAATAAAGAACATGTACAAGAGCTCTTCCAACAGGAATCTCAGGCAGGCAAACCATTTTTTCAAGCATCTTCCTAGTTTTATTTTGTTGCAGTGATTTCATAATTGCTGATCTGAATTTTTTTCCTCAGTAATTGTTAAGAAATTTTATTGTGTTTACCTTTTATGTCGAGTAGTCTGGATATAAAATAACTTTGTAACAATTTCCTATAGTGAAGAAAATCATAGCACTTAATTTCATTGTTTTAAAATTATATGGCTAGGCACAACAGAGTAAATCTAATGTAACTGTTTTCATGCTGCGAAGGTATTATGCCACTGTGTTGCACATAAGAAAAACCTGTCCTTTTGTGAGTCCACATATATAGGTATTTACAGTAAAGAAAACATTGTCCTTGTAGCATGTTTTCATTCACTCTGCACAAGGGAGAAAAGCCATTTCTTAGAAGTCAAATAATTTGTGTGTTTGTAAGGAGGCCATCCACTGCCATTCACAGGAGTTAAAATATACAAGCAGCAGGAAACAGAACCCCTTCTCATAGAATATCCTTGTAATAATTTCCTTATTCTGGAGTGGTAGAAAGGCAAAATATCCCAGCTAGAAACCATTTTATATCTACTAGAACAGAGGATCAGAATTGTCGTCAGTTTCTAGGAACCACAGAAAGTGCACTTCTGCAAACTGTAGAGTTTTCTGTATGCTGTGCAAGAAGACTGGGTAGCAATGACATTTTTGTGGGCAAGACCAGGGCATTATCAGATGTTGGCCTGGATAAGATGGGTATTGGCTGGTGTGTCAAAGAAAGAAAGAAGAGGCAGCATGGGAGATTTTGAGATTTGTATTCATTTTGATACATTTTGTATTCAATGTTGCAAATAAGCTGAAAAATATGCAAACACATGGAAATAAAATAGCATGGACTGTTTACAACTATACTTGAGTATTAGTTTATACCCCAGTCTGTACCAACACAAATTAGTCAGAGATAATCAGTTCAGAAGAAAGGCTGGTAAAAATGAGACTTGTCACCAAAGGCTTACTTAATCCAGGAGGTGATTAACTTTGCATAGTAACTTCTGAGGAAGTAATTAAAAGGAATTTACCTTTTTTTTTTTTTTTTTAACAAATAAATTCCCATTAAAAATGAGAATTTGTAAACAGAGCTTAGAATTGCAAACAAAAGGTAAATTCATTACTTAATCCTGTAGAATTTACTTAAGTCACACTTCTGCAAGGTCTATTATTAGTCTGCCAATAGCAACATATATGAACAGTGGTCTGAGACAGGTTATAGTGAGTGTTTTATCTATTCAGTATATCTGATAACACTTCCTGAATAGAATCCATTTTATTTCCTTTGCTGGTAGCAAGAAGTTTTCATAGAGCAACAGGGGAGGTATAAACACCTAATGAAATAGGAAAACCTCATTGTGAAGCCAAAGAATTGAATAGGAAAGATTACCTGAGGCAAAAAGAGAAAGAAAAAAGGAAGCAATTTAGCTTAATTCACTTTAAAAACAACAGATTTCATGCTGGTGGCATCCTAATATTTTACTGAATGACAAATCTGTTTCTAGCTCTTTTTTGAGCTTATGTTTAATTCATATAGGGAATTAGCACTTAAGAAACACGGGAGTCTGGTCTGTTGGTTTTGTGGTGGCTGATTCCTGGGGATGCGCGTGTTCAGCATATGTCAAGGATCTAGATCTCAAGGTTTTGTAATGTGGAGATGTACTGAGATCAGATTCTGGGCTCAGATGAAAAAAACTATTTGTTTTTCTAAGATCTCCCTCATAAGAAAGCTGGCTTCTCATATAAGAGACCTCCAACTTTGCACCAAGTATTTGTATCTCACACATTGATTTTTGCAAAACTGGGAGAATTCTCTTTCATTTCCTGGTGTGAGGGGATGGGGTCACATATTACCTTAGTACTGAGAATTTCTCTGGGCAGGATTTTAAATAGAACACATTCCTAGGCTGGGTATATAATTAAGAAAATCTTCTCTAAGGCTGTGATATGTGATACAGCTGTGACTGTGATAAGAAACAGCTGTTCAAGAAAGTAAGCAGCTCCCTTTCCATCCCAAAGCTGCTCAAATCTGGGGTCTGAGCTACTTATGAATAAAGCACAGCAGATTAGGGGCCTCTATCTTCCCTAAAACAGGCAGGTGGGGAGGGGTGAGGAACTGGCACAGCCATTACTCTGTCCTCCCTCTTGGCTGCTGGAAAGGTGTGGCAGGTGCAAGTTGAGATGGAAAGATGCACAGCAAATTACTACACAGCTTTTCCTGAGCCAGGAGGAAGCAGAGAGCACAGCTGGATGCGGAGCCCCTTGGCTGATGCCCTTGTTCTCTAGCTCAGAGAGAATCAACCTCTGCACCAAAGCTGCTTGCCACTCCTCAAAATCCAGGTCAGGTTGAGGCAGGCTGAACAGTAGTAATGACTTGTTATTTGCAAACAAATAAGCTAAATCGCTGGGTTTTCTGCAAGCAGTACTTAAATGCTGAAACAATATCATGCAAGATCAGCTAATGTGTCTCATCTGCAGAGAGTTATTTATTTATCTGTGTGTAGGGGGAGAAATAAGAGAGAGAAATCAGAAGAACAGAATATTAGGAGAAGCTTCTGGTTTTAGACCTACCGGAATATTGAGGGCACTCTTCCATCAGGTTAGGAAAAAGAAGAATCACTGATATGAAATATACAGCAGTACATCTCCTAGAAAGAGGTGGAGAAATGACAGTCTATTATTTCAGCACAACAAATTAGGTTGCTTAGTTTCAGACTGACATGTAATGTGGTTGGGGGAAATTGCATTCACACCTCACCTAAAGCCACCAGCCAAACATGTGAAAAATCCTGTTGTCAGAGCATCTGGCAACAAGGAATGCGGTACTGATACCCAAACTAGTGTTTATTTAAAATTGGAAATAGCAGTAGGAAGTCTGGAAAACGTTCTTGCACAATACTTTAAGTCTGTCATAATTATCTGCAGACCTAATTATATGGACAGCTCTTCTTTAAATCCCACTGAAAACCACTTAATCCTTCTCTATACGCAACAAAAATGGCTGGATGAGATACCACAAGCTATTTTGCAAATGGACTGTACTAGTCTTGAAGAGAGTTTATGGCTCAATTCAGGTACTGGGAATGCTGGAAACTGAAGTCTGAAATGGTCACCAATCATGATGATGCCTTTCCAGTGTGTTGTAGTTGCTCTGAAAAACTTCCGTATGTGAGCAAGTCCTTTTTCCACTCTATCAGTATATCCGAGGCACCAGCAAAGACTCTGTGTTGCTAGATTTTTATGTCTGATGTGCGATAGGAAATATACTGAGATGATACTACATTGGCTACTGAGCAGGCACTGGCAGACTAGCTTGCATCTGAAGGTGTGAGCTGTAGTGACCTTATCACAGCCACCCTAAGAAAAAAAAGTTAAACCCACCAAATTTAGAATCTGATATTTGAAAACTGTCTCAACTCAGAGATGTAATTTATATTAAAACAGAGGATTCGGTTTCAACTGAGAAATGCATGTGAATCCAAGAATAATGTCTCTGGGGTTTCTTAATTCAATGGGACTTGAGGTTAAAAAGGATTTTATGAAAAGACATTAATTCCAAACTCCCTTTGCTATTTTCACGATTCTGTTTTCCTCATTTTTATGCATTGCCCTCTAACAGGCTGAAGAGATGTGTGCAAGCTTGTTATCATTGACTGTAATGGAAATTGGCTGGGGCATGCAAATTTCCTAGACTGAGTTTTGGAATCAACTTCAAAGTAGCAAGGTTGAGCCCTATAATTGGAGTGTCAAAAGCCCTAAGGGTTTTCAAGACCCAATCTGTGAGTGTCATTAGGATGATTTATGTTAGTGGACATACTTCTGCCTGAATTTATTTACATCAGAAGCACTTCCTGTAAATTTCAATCACATTCAAAAAATCTGTATTTTTGACTTAATATTACTGCACAATCAAATCAGGCCTGGGGATTTTATTTCATTGTTTATGGGAAGACTTTCATAGGAAGTTATATTTATCTTATATTTTCAAAGAAACATTTAGCTCAATATTAAGTTCTGACTCCTTAGGCATTTATTGCTGTGAGTGCTGAAATTCTGTTTCCTGATCTGTAAATATGGTTTGTATTAGTTTTTAAACTGCGGCCAGAGGGGCTACTATTGAGGAAAAGTCCTCCCTCTCCCCCTAAAATTGACTGTTTAGGGGACTATCCAGGGTATTGTGAGTCACAGATCAAGGACATGATATAAAAATAGAGAAAGCTAGCAGAATCTTAGTAGTAGAAAAAAACCTGCATGTAAATCACGATAATGCTATAAACCAGCACTAAATCATACACAGATTTACAGCTAGAAAATAAATTATTCTAGTTACAGATAATCAGGTAGCAAATTGTCCTATTGTACCGAGCCAGTTCCTTGCATAAGCAAACACCCTTAATTCTAGGTGGACGAATATGAAAGCAGAGATGGTGCACTATCTTGAAGTGGTAGTTTAATTTGACGGGATGGATCCTTATGACTTCATACGTGGAGAAAAAAATCTGGAATCTGTGTGGGTAATGTCTGACTGCAGAGGACACTGGACCCCAAAAAGCTAAATCCTACCTGCATCTGTAGGTGTAAAGCCCCAGATAATGGTCAAATTAATCTTCTCCCTGAGTCTGCCCTCTTGTAACTGCAGTCACAGTACCTGAGCTTATTCACAGAACCTGTCTGGAATTTTTCCCCACAAAATGAGGCCACACCCTTTAAAGATCTGTATGTTCTGATCTTAATTTAAAACAACTTTGGTTTCTTTCCTCCAATATCGCACTTGAAAGACTGCTTCAGAATGTTACTGCTTTGGTTAGTTACTTGTTTCCAGCCTAAGCTTATTCTTCACGTGTGCTTAACTTTACACCAGCTGTTATAATGTAACATACACAATCCTTTCCCTTGTCCTTGATAATTTCCTCTTAGCTAACCAAATCTCCATCTTCCCAAGTAGAAGAGTACCACAATTTTGACAGCATAAAAAAATCAGGAGAATGCTGAAACCTGGAAGCCTAAGTGCATGATAGAATACATGGAATTTATCATCCAAATACAGGATGGCAGATTTGAACATACATTAAGTCTGAATATCACATTAAGTCCTATGCATCACATTAGATTTCTGCAAGAACTCCAGAGTGGTGCAGATTCAGAGTCTTCATTGTCAGGAAAGGATGAACAACTATTGATGAGCTGTTTTTCAGGGTATCATTATAACCAAAATGAAGTCTTCTATGCACAGAGCAGTTTCTTAAGACTGGAGAGATCTTTTTCCTGGGGGAAGTGTAAGATTAAAGGGTTGCATAATTACCCACTTAGGAAATTGGCACTGTCATAAATTGACAAAAGACAAAGCCAAGAATAATTACTGCTTATAAATTTTGCAGGATAACAAACAAGACAATTTAATTGATGCTTTTTTTGAGAGGCAAGATCTTTATAGATCATAACATTATGGACTTGTGCTGATATATATCTTTAAATAGGGAATAAGGGCAGAAAATGGTCCCTAAATTGGAAAGTTGGAACCATCATTTAACCATAAAACTTCTAGTTCTCAAAGTACTGAAGACCATCCTTAATTAGCAATCACTTTTATTGCCTGAATGTCTATTTCTGCTTGGGAATATGTAGTTGAATTAGAAAACTCAAAGCAGGATCTCTTTCAGGTTCAGGTTTTAAATCAGCCTTTCTTCAGTGCAATAGTACTTGATCTACAGAAGTACAGCATAAAAGACATGAAGCAACTAAGACTCTGATTTGGCCATTGGGCAGGTACAGGCACTTATATCAGATGTAAAAGGAGCCATAGTGTGCAAGACTTTGATACCATAGAAACCAAAATGATTTTGAGAGTTAGAGGAAGGAGTTAATATTCAACACTGTGAATCTGGCGTTTATATTTCCAGAGAAATCTCAGTGAGACCACAGTGTACAGAAGCCTGAAATAGAAAAGAATAGACTGCTGCCAACAGGCTTTTTGCAAAGGTAAATAATGAAAAATAAAAGGTCAAAGCTTGAAGGTAAGAACAAGAATATACAGGAGAAGCAACTAAAAGAATCTTTTTATAACAAGAGGCTCTTAGTTATGGAACAGACAGAGCAGTGATTTTGGAAATGCAGTGGACAATTGCTTTTTATATTCTCTGCTTACCTAATTTTAAAATGGGGTCATATGGTGGAGCGTGAGACAGACACTTTTGAAGTGGTAACTCAGGTTGTAATATGTCTAGACTGTAAATCTAACTGTGATAATTAAAAAAAATATTAATGACTTGGACAAAATAAATCCCAATATTATAGTTGTGCTATTGCACTCAGACCACAGACGACTGATTGAACAGAGCCATCTCCAGTGACATCAGGTGATTTAATATACCTTGGAAGGAAATGATATGGCAAACAGAATGACTTCCGGTGGTTTTTAGCAACAGGGTTTTTTTTGTTAACATGTGGTATTCAAAGACGCCTTCCAAATATGTTGAATTCAAGAAAATTACGAACGTCAATTCTGTCTTACTATTTTGCTTTTTTCTGGCATTTTTTTTCCCTTCAGCATTGACCAAAGGCTAGCATATCACAGCCTAGCTGCACAAAACTCATCAGGTGGTTAGTCAGTTTTAGAGAATACCAACAGATTGCTAGAGATTTCTGAAAAGCCAAGTCTGAACTTCCAAGACTTTTCCAAACTTACTCTCCTTCAAAGGCAAAAATAGCTGCATGGCTGAAAGGGCAAGTTATATATGACATGTGCAAAAAAAAGGAAAAAAAATAAGCTGAAATGAAAGTCTCCTGTTGACTTCAGTGAGCCTTGGATTAGGAGAAGGGACCCGTGCAGCTAATCATCTCCACAAGACAAACTCGCACTTTCCTGTCCTTTCAACCTGGATGCTTTCTCCCCTACAGAGTCTATATGGTATAGGGCTTACTACTAAGGTTTCTGCATAAAAGAAAACTCCAAGTTTTGTTTATAATTTTAAAGTTACTTACACATGCTTAGTGTATGCTGATCAGACTGTTCAAAGATGGCAGAAAATAAATTTAACAGATTCAAGCTATGCATAAAACTGTACATACTCATTGTAAGTCATGGTAGCCTGTTCTTAGAAAACAGGAAGGACTAATTTCATATATTACAGAAACATTATCTTTGATATTCAATGTTGAATACTAAACAAGACCAAGAGGCTGTCAAATACTGAATGAGAAGAGGCAGATGAATAGAGCAAAACAAATAACCATAATACCCAGGTATGACTTCTTCCAAAGGTTGGCTGATTCAAAAAATTTAATCATAAAAATAATGTAAAAAAATTAATTCAGCAAAATTTGAAACACAACCTTCCAATATTGGTGTATTTGCTATATAATAAATCCATCTTATTAGGTTGCTTGTGCCTTTCCTAGTCTTTACTAATGCTGTTAAATATGTCCTACAATCAGAAGATTTTCATTTTGATTTAAAAAAAAATACCTATTTCCATAAGCAATCTGTACAAAAGTAGCTATCATCATAAGGGATGGTAGAAAGTACTTTTTATTCCCTTCAGCTGCAAAATAAATGAGTATTTTCACTGCAGCTGGTGCTGCAACAGTGCTTTTCCCAGTGATTCTAACCATTAGAATGGTGATGAATGGTGTTACACCCAGCTGGTGGCCGGTCACAAGTGGTGTTCTCCAGGGCTCAGTATTGGGGCCAGTCCTGTTTAGTATCGTTATCGATAATCTGGATGAGGGGATCCAATGCACACTCAGCAAGTTTGCAGATGACACCGAGGTTGGGGGGCAGTGTTGATCTGCTTGAGGGTAGGAAGGCTCTGCAGAGGGATCTGGACAGGATGGACCCATGGGCTGAAGCCAATGGTATGAGGTTCAACAAGGCTCAGTGCTTGGTCCTTCACTTGGGTCACAACAGCCCCACCCAACACTACAGGCTTGGGGAAGGGTAGTTGGGAAGCTGCCTGGTGGGAAAGGATCTGAGGGTGTTGGTTGACAGCCGGCTGAACATGAGCCAGCAGTGTGCCCAGGTGGCCAAGAAGGCCAATAGCATCCTGACTTACATCCAAAACAGCGTGGCCAGCAGGACTTGGGAAGCAATCGTTCCCCTGTACTCAGCACTGATGAGGCCACACCTTGAATCCTGTGTTCAGTTTTGGGCCCAATACAAGGGAGACGCTGAGGTGCTGGAGCATGCCTTGAGAAGGGCAACGAGGCTGGGGAAGGGTCTAGAGCACACAAGTCTTATGAGGAGTGGCTGGGGGAACTGGGGTTTGGTCTGGAGAAAAGGAGGCTAAAGGGGGACCTTGTTACTCTCTACGTCTACCTGAAAGGAGGTTGTAGGCAGGTGGGGGTCAGTCTCTTCTCCTAGATAACAACTGGCAGGACAAGAGGAAATGGCCTCATGTTGCACCAGGGGAGGTTTAGGTTGGATATTGGGAAAAACTTTTTCACTGAAAGGGTGGTCCAGCATTGGAACAGGCTGTCCAGGAAGGTGGTGGAATTGCCATCCCTGGAAAGGTTCAAAAAACATGTAGATGTGCTGCTTAGGGACATGGTTTAGTGATGGACTTGGCAGTGCTGGGTTAATGGTTGGACTTGGTGATCTTAAGGGTCTTTTCCAACCTAAGTGATTCTGTGATTACTATGAAAGCAAGATTTCCTCTCCTTCCACAAATGGCAAGGTTAAATGTGTGAGAATTTTGATCATCTTGGAGAGATGTGCTGCTTTACAGTTGTACCAGTATCTCTCTACAGACATGAAATTCTAATCTCTTAACTGAAGCTGCTGAATGGACCACAGATGTGAAGGGATTGCTTTAGTCTAGCAGTTTCTGTCAGAACAGAAGTGATCTTTACGCAGCACAGTACAGAGCTACAGTGGCCAGTACTTTGTATTTCGGGTTTACTGGAAGCATAGATGCACCACAGTTCTCCATAAATCAGAAAAATTCCCCATTTTCTTTTTCTCCTTCCCCAAATGACTGTTCAGAAGCAGAGATACTTGGTGACTGTGACATTCCCTGAAATCCTGGCATTTAATCAGCTTTCAGTATGCATCTCTGGTTCCTTCCTGCCAAAGGGGTTCCCTAGAGATGCCAGATTTCACAGGTGCCTGTGGCAAAGCCAAGCTGTAAGAGGAATCAACCAGCCCAGAAGTTTACCCTGAGACATGGAGCATGTGAAAAAACAGCTTTGGGATTTCTAGGTGCCCCGCTGTCTGGCAAAAATATTGGAAGCTTTGATGCCTAGTTCAAGCCAGTATTTCAGGGCTCCAAGATTACCTCCTGTGCACCTGGGAGCTGTGCTTCAGTTGCAACTTTGGCTTTCAGGGTTTTATGGAGAATGCAACATCTCCAGAACTGCAAGGCTGCTCTGGATCCTCATGCACTGACAGGAAACCAGGCTCTTTACACAGAGGCATTCCTTTTGTCTTCATAGTAAATGTACTGAATCCAAGGTGTTATCTCCCAAATACTCTGAATGTCACTTCTCTGGCATTTTCTAGCAGTCTCAGTTTTGTCAGAAAGTTTCTGGCCACCATTACTTGCAGGGACAAAGCACATCTAGCCACCTGTGAAGTATATGTGCTTACTTTGTGTCAGCTCAAAGTGTGTTTCATGGCTCTACAGGCCAGTAATTCCAAAATAATGAACTGTGTTGTTCAACCCATGGAAAAGTATTAATAGGGATTCAAAAACAGGCACAGTAAGAAAAGAAAAAAAAAAGCTTCCTGATAGAAGCAAAATTCAGCTATGTCATCTCCTGTATTCAGCAGTGGAAGCAAAGTGACACTGAGAACTGCAGCACATCTAAGGGGAGTAGAACTTTAGCTTTTTGCTCCTCCAGTAAAAGCCTCTGCACACCACTATTGTCTTTAGAGATTACTTTTTTCCTAGTGTTATGACTTGTCAGGTTTGTGCACTCCTGTTGCCTCAGTGTAGCCTATTAGGTGGTTACCGAGGCCTAGTACAACCAGCAGCACGATTCCAACTTTTACTAAATTGGGTGTTATCACTAGCCTGTTTTCAGTGCCAGAGATGAGACAGGAGGGCCAATTGACAAGCAGAGGGAAGAACCCCCTGCAATGGCCTGTGGACTGTACTCTGCGGAAGGATGAGGACTGATTCCTCATACCCATGCAGAGCAGCTTCTAACTCAGAGACATTGGGACTCATAGCCAGTACAAAAATACTCATAGCATTTTTCATGGAAAGAGAGAATGTGAAGCACTGAATTTATGTAATGCACATGGAAGCAGGTAATATGCCTGTGCACTGCTTTCGAAACAAATGTACTGGTTCCCCCAGTCTGTATTTATATATGCAGATTCCTTTGGAATTTCTCCAGAAATCATCAAAAGTAAGAAAGGGAAATCCTGATGAAGTGAGCATTTGTCCAGGGTTCACTGCAGTCATGAGGAGTATCAGCGTTGGTGGAGAATCAGCGTTGGGTACAAGAAGGGCTGGCAGCTCTGAAAGGAAAGCAAGCCCTGTGCTGAGAGTTATAACAAGGCTGGCAGGGGCGGGGACAGTGTCCTCAGTGGTAAGAGCACACCCCAATGGTACCTGAGCAAGGAAAGCAGAGCAGGTCTGGTGACAACAACCATGGTCAGCCTGTCAGCCATACTCCAGATCTCCAGGCAAATCCCTAGTACAAGGCAGGCCCAAGGTCAAGCGTGAAGTCACATCCAGGTCCCTGGGGCCAGGGAACAAGGACCAAGGGCCAGTGTCTCAGCTTGAAATCTGCTTCCGAACGAAAGGAGGGGGAGACTCTGCTGAGGCTTCTCAAAGCCAGACACCTGCAGCATGTTCAAAACAACCCTGAGCTCAGGTAGTCAAATGAGCAGGAGTGGTGGGATGTGCTCAGCACCATGACAGTCAGGTCACTTCCACACTGGTAGTATCCTGTGCCACCTTCCCCCTTTCCCCCACTCTACCCATTCCAAATTGGACAATGTTGCCTGCCTGTTAGGGAAGCCAGGAACAAAAAATATTGCAGCTGCTTGTATTGCGCTTAGCTATTAGCTATATTTATATGGTAATTCCAGCATAAAACATGAATAAATACTATTCCACACACATGCCAAATTTAATCATTAGGATTCACAGTAGTAGAATGCTGCAGCAGGCTAGATTAGGAATAAGCAATTAGATGTAGGTTTTTTCTGCACAGGTTAGTTATTGGCCCACTCCTCCAGATGGGTTAAATCAAAGAGAAAAAACCCCAAACAGCTCTAGGCCTCTGAATACATTTGAGGCAATGGTAAAAGGTATAGTAAAAGGCCTGGCTACAAGACTAGTCATTCGTGCCGCCAGGTGACAAGCTAGTGACAAACTGCAGGAATGATGTGATTCTTTTCACATGGACATCTTTTATCTGGAATATTTTGTACTATCACTATTTAGTTTTCTACCTCATGCAACTATTTAAATTTCTACCCAGTATGATGTTTTTAAGTTGCACAATCTGGTCTCTCTTCACCCATCTCTAACCTGTGCTTAGTTCTGCTTTGGCTCATCAACTAGCAGTGGCCTTGAAAATCTTGATTTTGATACCTGAAACAGCAGTAAGAGTGCACTTGCTACACCACGCTCTATTAACATTTAATATACTTAAGTGAAAAAGGATTAATTTCACAGAATTCTTGAGAAAGCCCAAAAAACGCTGACCCAGATATGGAACAAAACTTAGCCATTAACAGTATTTTGACAAGGACTATCTTATTATTGGACAATTTAAGGGAGCGGGAATAGGCCTCAAACTGCTCAGTTTAAATCCAGTCTAACAATGACTTCAAATAATTTCCAACTGAAGCACTGTAATTGAGTGAGCTGAGCAGCCTCGTTTATTGCTGAACGTTATCCACATTAGAGAAGCCATGCAGCTGATTTGTACTGCAATGCTTTAAAGAGCTCTCAGCAGTCATGGATTGAACACAGAGTCTTGCTCAAGATGGTCCCTCCATGTCAAAGATGAAAAAAAAGTGGCAGAGTAGCTGGGTCATTACCCTTACCTATGCTGAAGCATTTCTGTTGCTAAATGACTGAGGTGACTCTTGAAGGCTGAGTAACCAATAGTTTCCAAACAGCAACAGATTCACAAGCAAGAAAAAGGATAAACAATGTCAAAGAGACACTGTGATCCAGCACAATTTCTACTGGCTCTGCCACACACCTGCTATGTATCTGTAAGCAATTCAGCACTCAGCTCTTACTGCCTCTAGACTGCAAATTGCCTGCCTGCTGCTTTAGGTGTTCATGGAATAGAGGTCCAATTGCTATTCAGTATGTACATACCATCAGAATAAGAATGACACAGGTTTGGGTTCCTACACATAGGTTTGGGACCTTTTGTGTTACTGATACACCTCACCTTCTCCATGCCCTGTCTTTGACAAAGATGGCGACAACAAAACCCTCAAATTAGAATTAAACCAGCTAAAGGTTATAGAGCACAATGAGCTTCTCAGTGAACAAAATGCTCACATCAAGTGACAGCAGCAGGATTTTGCTGATAATTAGTTTTTCCTCACAGCATTCCTTACCAATTTGTCTGAAACTATTGACGCCAGGTCTAATGCATTCTCCCATTTCTCATTGTATCACTTCAGGCTTCTTTTAAAGTTTTCTTTGCACATACTGACTTAATAGGCATTTTATTTTTGTTGTTGTTGCTTTTCATCACAGGTGGCTAACATTCCATTTCTGGTTGGCAAACTGAAGATAAAATGTGATCATTTAGCTAATATCCAGTTTAATTACACCAGTCTGCATTTAAGTTAAGGCAAAAGTATGTATAAATAGCTTCAGGTTTACCTCTTCAGTCCCTCTCATTATATGTAAAAGCTCGATAATTTTACATCTATCTAGTCATTGTTTTAATAATAAAATATTTTTGTGCATACAGTAATAATATTTTACTTATTTCTTGGTCACTGAAAATTATCCTGGAGCTTGTAAAGCAGCCACAATAGCTTCATCCTGTCACTGGCTGTGACTAATCTGTGTCATCTCCACTTTTTCTTCATGAATTTTGGTTTACTACCAGAAACAGAGCTTAATAACAATATATGCTAAAAAACAGTTGCCTAATGCATGCCTGCTTTAAATAAAATGAAACCTTTCTACTTTCTTTTATGAAAAGGTAAGAGACTCCTGTGTGAAACTGTTCAGAATCATGTCTCAAAGCACTAAAGGTGTCATTCGTCACTGGGACAGAGATAGAGCATTACTCAAAGGCTTAATAATGTTAACATATTCTTTCCCAAGTAGTTTACATCCCAGGAGATCAAACCATTTTATGAAAAATAATTAATTATCCTTTAGCATAGCTGCTGCCAGGTAGGCCAAACAGTTATCCACAATATTAGAAGAGAAATTCAGACATGAATAGGTTGGTGATTTGTAAGCATCACAATGGTGAAGGTGTGAGGTGGGAATCCTGACCTGTGGCCTCTTCAGAGGCTTGTATTTCTAGACTGTCCTCACACTTGTGCTCTGCTATTTCAGGATTTTTGGGAAATACAGTGTTCTAATTGTGCCTTTTCCCTCAAAGCTTGCCTTAAAAATGCATACTCTGAAGAGGGGGCCAAAGTGTGTGGTATACTGCAGCTGTTTTGGGTTTATGAGATCTATGGACTCAGCTATATAAAGAGAATTGTCAGCTGTCAAAGGAGCTACTTAGTCTTTACCTGTTAGGAAGGGAGGTTTAGGAAAGCTGGAGATTCAGTGCAGAAATGGTATCATTCCTTAATAGTGCACAGATGAACGTGTATAAAGTATAGATTGACTTCTGTTCCTTCTCCATGGAAGACCATGCCTACCCCTCTAGAACTGGCTTTTAATCTCTTCAAGGACCACGGTGTCTACATATTCAGTTTACTCTGTATCCTCACCTTCAAATTTCTTCCCATTTCAACTGCCTGGTCTGGTTTTTCCTGTCAAAGTTCCCTTAATCCAGCTCTTGTCAATATACCTTCTGGTTTGAGATCTCCATGAGAATTAATCTCCTTACAGTATGTTCACAGCACTTGCACTGCTATGAAGATAAACTAAACCACTCCATATATCTCTGTTATTCTAGCTACATTTCTAAATTTGCAGACAAGTTGCAAACTAGTTTCTTATGGTTTCTATATTTATTTTCCTCTACTTTGAAACTTGTGGTGCCTTGCTTATATTTTTGATTCTTTTGAAAACATTGCATAATTTTGGGTAGCTCTCAAAAATATTTTTTTCTGGTTCAAGCACACATTGAGTGGGATGTGAAGGAGATTCTGTGACTGTTCTGCAAGAGGTCAGACTAGACTATTGCTTGCCACACTAATTTTTGTGTTGGCTTCAAGCACGTACTGAGGGCATAAGGCTTGTTCACAATTCCCCTCCTGAATTATTGAAATCACAGTATGACAGCTGATCTGATCCAAGGGGTAACACTGGGGCATTTACAGCTAGAGTTGGAGAGTGGAAATAAAATAGTTAGAGGTTGTTTTCCTGTTTTCTGAGCTCTTGAGAACTTATTTTAAAATAAGTATGTATGTGTAATGTATTTGTGGCTTATCTTTCTAATTACCAGTATTATTGGCTTTAATTCACGGTAGCATCAGAATAACTTACTATCTCTTACTTAATATTTTGGAAAATAAATTTGCACCAAAGCCAATTATGCTGTAAGCAGTTAAAATAACTCCGCAACCCCAAAAAGCACCAAGAGGCAAAATTATACTTACAGAACCTTTGTTCTAGTTTCTTTTGACTGATGTCTGATAAACACCTAGTGAATATTAAATTATAATTCTGCCCATCTGTTAGTGGTAGCACAGCACGTGTACTCTGCAAATAGGTTCAAGATTTTGCTATGGCTCCTCATTCCCACACACCCAGGTAAGGGTGTGAGGTGAGGGAAAGGGTGGGGGCAGCCCCTAAGGTATTTTCAGTGGTGTTCAGACTTCCTCAAACAGATCTAGAGTTTCCATGGCTTTTAGGTTCTATTTCAACATCTAACTTAGTGGCTGGGATTGCAGAAGACTCATGTACTTTACCCTGTGCAGCCGGACATCTAGGCTATACCTCAACTAAATACACCCCAACAAACGCAATGATTTCTAATAGGAAGATCCATCTTCTACAGGTGGCAGTTGTGTCTTCAGACACATGATAGCCTTACTTTACCAACCAGTTTCGCAATTTGAGTTTTAAAAACAACTACTGAGAAATGTTCTCTCATGAGGGACATTTTAAAATCTGCCTCAATTTTTTTTTTCAAGATTCTGTTATCTTGGAAAAAATAGTGGTTTTTAATATTTATTTACCTACTTTCTTCATTATGAATTGAAGCCAAAGCTTGCAGACAATACTATCAGATTAACTTTAAAAAGATATATATTTTCCTGTTTTTTCTTTATATACTATAGAATTTCTTTGTTGCCATTTTGAGACAACAGGTGTTTGTGAACTAAGCTCATGCAAGGGCTGTTTGTTGAGATCTTTTAATTCCTACTCCAAGTTTCCGTCAGAAATTCTTCTCAGCTGTTTGTGCTTAGTCTGTCATGAGGGACTTCGGAATTCATCTCCAATTAATTGGACAGCTATTTTTCCTGATGCTTTTTGTCTCCTGTTTCCTGCATAATCATGCTGAGTACCTTTTGACCTCTCAGTTTTCCTTTTTTGAAACCAATACAGCTGAAACAGGCCTGCTTTCAGGAATATGTCTCCATTTGGGTACCAAACATGCAGGCACTCTATTTTTTAGTCTCTAAATTGTTGTTCAAAATGAAGGCCAAGTATGGTGAACCCTTGGAATAAGGCTTTCCAGAGGCCAAGTTGCTCCTTCCCAAATCCACCTTCTATAAATTGGTTCCTTCTGCCTTCAATGAATACAGTTCATAGCCCTGTTTCTCCCTGAATTAGAAGTAGTGATACATCAATTATAGAGAAATAATCATAGAAGGATCCTGGCCTTAACAGTTGCCAAGTAATTACTGTGAAGTGGCGTTTATTTCCTCCTCAACTAATTTCAGTGCTCTAGTGAGAAACACTCAGCCCCTCGAGGAGTTAGGCCCTAAGTCATTTCTAATCACATCCTTGGCTCCTCTCTAGTGGGTCTGGGCTTTAGCTGTTAGTCAAGCTGAGATGGTGGAATAGCATGAAGAGCTATGAGAATTAAAGATGGGAAACCTTCATCAGTTTACATTGCCAGCACTTGAACCAAGATAGGAGCTTTCAGAATTGGAAGTAATTGCTCTGAGTGAGTTTTGTAGCAGTCTATGGCTGTTCTTTCAGAGTCTGCAGTGGTATCAATTAAGAAACAGTAGCTGTAGTTACATACTGGGCTGGGATTCCTTAGAGGTATGATAGATTGACTAACAAAATATATGGCACTGGCTTAGGGATTCTTTCACTTCAAAATAGTTATATTGAAAGTAATAAGCAAAACACTAGAAAAACCAGTCAATGTAGCATTACTACTTGCATTAATTACCCCATCAGATAGCTCTGTGATTAAATTTACATTCCTAAGGAAACCCATTAAGACAGTTTGACTAGCTTAATTCATTTTCTCTGCTTTCACACACAGATCAACTTGACATCATTTCAATGGCTGAAACAACAATGATGCCTGAGGAAATTGAGCTTGAAATGGCAAAGATCCAGAGACTTCGGGAAGTCTTAGTCAGAAGAGAATCAGAACTCAGGTTTATGTAAGTATCAATGCTTCTGGGAAAACACTATGCAAAATTAATCAAAATAGGAAAGAATGCTATTTAGAAGACTTTTATCTGCTTGACATTTTAAAAGGAAGAAAGATAAAGAGCATCGCTGTTAGGTGAATGCTTGCAAAATGCCATTGGGAAATTATTTTTGTAGTTGCAAAGGAAATTGCCTTTTTTATTCCGCATGATTTGCAGAAGACATAAAAGGTATCTATTACTTACAAAAGGAAACTTTAGCAAAGTACGTGTCTACAGAGCACATTTTTATACCTGACTTCACTCTTCTGTGGGAAGGATATTTGTCTAAAGAAAACAGCAACAGGTAGGGAGCTTCGACAGTCTAACCTAATTCAGGCTTTATTCCTTGCTTCATTAGTGGTCTTAGTTCATGTCACAAGAGAGCACGCTGTGTTCTGGACTAATAGCAGCCAAGATTTGACATTTGTTAAATGGAAGCCATTAAGTTACGAACAGAAAAAATATTTTGATGTAGCAAATTAAATAGTAATACTCCAAGAAAGATTTTCAAAACTGTCAAAGGGTCAGGCATAGGAGCCTCGCTGAAGGTTCATGAATATTAATCCAGTTCTGATGACGAAGTCAATGTGGTTTATATTCCTAAATCACTGGATTTAGAAGACCAGGACTTTTATTAATAAGGATTATATATATTATTTCGAAGTCCCATCTGTCTGTGAGTACCTTGGGTGGGAAACTAATGCCTATGCTGATAGGCCAAGAACTTCAGTAGACCTAAAATCTGCTTGAACCCAGACCCTTGGCATTAATGAAGCTACAATAGCCTGAAAAAACTCACTTGTTCTCTTCTCCCTTTAAAGTACAAAGGCAGGACTGGTACTTTAACCCTTACACCTGGAGGTTAATTTCAGTGCCCTGACATGCACTGCCAGAAGTTGAAAGCCTCATCCTCAAACAGCACAGACATCTGCATCTGAGTGTTATCCCAGAAGACTTCAGCCCAGAATCACTGCTTAGACATCTTTGGAAATAAGGACTAGTAATAGTGACACTGACTTTTGATGCTGCTGTAGTGGTACAAGTAAAGTAAATAGGAAAGGTTTTGTCCCACCCGCTTCTGGTAGTCAAATACTTACTTGGTTATTGGCTTGTACAGAAAGTTTATCTGGAAGAAGCCTCATCACTGAACTCTGCACTTTTCTTGACATTTTCTATATCAAACAAAGCACTGGAATAAACTGTCTCAGTGAATAAGAGCCATGGTGGACATCTGCTTGTCATTGTTTTGCACGTTCATCACTTGTTCTGTTTGTTCTTGTATCCAGTCTGTTCATTTCCCCCATGCTCATACTCATCACACTCTTTACTCTGTATTGCCTAGCAGGTGTTTGAATAAGGAATTTAACACGGAGGAGCTTGCTTATTGAAAAGGGAATATAACTGACATTCCTACTGTGCAACAGTACTCTTCCTGCATTAGATGTCATCCAAACACACTCTGCCTAGAGCTACCCAAGAGCACTCCCCAGCTGTTCACTGTCTGAGTGAGGAAAGCTCTTCTGAGCACCAAAGACTCCATTAAGTTTGGCCCTAGCTATTAGCAAAGCAGGCAGGTGACAGAGGCAGCAACTGCCAGAGATGGCCCCACTTTTTTGTCTCTTCTAAGTCATGGAAAGCCAAGCTGGTTGCTGCTGCCACTGTTATCAGCAAGAGGGACTGAGGTCTCTGCCACTGCCAAAAAATCCCACAAAAACGACCAAAGGAAATAAACTAGAGGGCTTGTGCTCTGCGTGTATCACCAGCCCTACTGGTGGCCATGGTTCCCTCCTGTTGGAGGCATACAGCCTTATCAGCTTCACTTACACACACCAGCAACTACCACAACTCTTCACAGCACAGACACTTATTTTAACGGTATTCACAGTCAAGAATAAGAAAACAAAACACTGCAAGCTAGACCTGTTGCTGGTGGAAATCAGAGTAAGCTCTTCCCCTGTCAGAGTGATACAGGTTTAATCCATGGAAGGAACTTGCTCTAAGACTACTAATTTAAATTACTGTTTTCCTTGAAGAAGCTGCACAAAGAAGATTGAGGTGGGATAATAATAAAACTCACCATTACTGATGTTTGAGACAGCTCTGCAATAACATGTGTTGTCTTTAACTGTTATGTCAACATTTTGCCCAAACAAATGCACTAGCTATAAAATAAGGGCATTTGGCAGAGAACTGCTCCATGTTAGCGTATCAGCCAGTACAAAAAAAAAAAAAAAATCCAACAAAGCCCTCTGAAAAACAAACCCAACTGAAAAAAACACCTAGCAAGGTCTGGATGCTCAGGGGGCCTGGAGTTGGTTTGCATTTTTCACACTTGTGTGTGAAACAGTGAAAACTTTTTCTGATGATATGTGAGATTGTTGATAATGTAATATTCTTTCAGGCAGTTTCTCAGCTGTGACCTATATAGCATGTGTCTCTCTTCAAATGACGTGAACTCTACATGAGGGAGTCTTCAGCAAAACATACAGACATCTTTCCTTGCTTTAAAAGTTAAGGCATTGAGGCCTTATTTTCACCATAGCAATACTATGAGGTTCATATTCCCTCTCCCTACTGAACAAAGTAACACCAATGACTAATAAAGTCTGTAGGACAACAAAAGCGATAAAATGAAATACGTTGCTCCTACATCACTACACAAATTTTATAGTACAGTACTCACAGTTGGTAACACTTCAATATCTAAATAGAATCTTTACTGAACAGTTCATCATCACTAAAAGCTTTAGAAGAGTCACCCTTGTAGGGGTGAAAGAAAAAGTGGGATGGTGAAGAAATAAAAGCCAGACACTTAACCATCATCATTATTTCAAGACAAGTCTTAAAGTATTTGAGAATCAGGCAGTGGGATTAAACTAAAAAATAAAATAATTGAGTAGTATTAGACTTAAAAAGTGGTACAGAGCAGTGTTCAAAAACCATATAAAAATATGTGGGATGTTTTTCTCATACATATCCAAGTAGACTCTGTGTCTCATCTGTTAGCCTGTGTCTATCAAACATACTGTTGATCCCACAGACACAGCTTTTCAGTTTTCAAAACTGAGGAAAATTTCAATTATATTTGAATAAATGTCACATACATTTCAGTGATTAAGTATTGAGGTAAAACATGAACGCTTTTTTTTTTTTTAGTTTATGAATTTCCCCCCACTTCTTTGCAACAGTCACACTGTGAATAAGCAAGTTGCTTTGTGCTGTACTGGATATTAAAATTACTCATGATCATCACTCTGGGCCATCAGCAGAAAGGTTAATCTCAGGAAGAAATTTCTCACCCATAGAAAGGGATTTGGAGACCCAGTTGGGAATAGTAACTCACGTGATATTGAAGTCAGTCACCAGATAAGAGACCTCACCCACCTGCAGGTTTATGATTCTGGTTGAAGAAGGGAAAGAGCAGCAAAAATTCCTTCAGTAAGCAGCACACTTTCTCTTTAAAGTTTAGAGAGGTTCCTTCATAAGGGCCCTTCCACTGCAGAC
This sequence comes from Falco punctatus, assembly GCF_963210335.1. NCBI lineage: Eukaryota > Metazoa > Chordata > Aves > Falconiformes > Falconidae > Falco > Falco punctatus. The sequence goes on along the minus strand of NC_137583.1, from coordinate 35,734,931 downwards.
CCATGCAAGACAATGCTAATTGCTTGCCCTCACAGGTGAAATGAGCTCTGCTGCCATGAGACAAAATGGCTGCCACTCTGTAGCAGCTCAGCCACACAATACAAAATGGCTACCCTGTCTGTGGGGCCACTGTGGCCATCCTTCCCCTGACACTCACCCTCCTCTTGCAACGGCTCTGAGGAATTTTTTTCCTTCTTCACAAACTCTGTGCACACCCCTTGTTGTCTGCTGGGCTACGTGACGTAAAGGGTCATGGGCTGCCAGCTAAGACCCCCAAAAACCTATGTTTTCCTACTGACTACCTCCGATGCCCCTCGCTCTGCACAGGGGCGCCGGTTGAGTCTGTCCCAGGAGGTCTTCCAGAAAACTGGGAGGTACTTGGATGCAGGGCTGTTAAATATACGTGTCTTCCACCTGTCCTTCAGTAAACACACTCACTGCTCAGATCACCCTGAGTGTAGCACCCAGAAAGGCCACACACCCGGGTTCCAGCCTGCGCTCAGCACAGTTCACAGGGCACAGCTCTGAAAATTAAACTGTCTGGCAGACAACTACTGACAGATTCCAGAAATTGCATCATTCCTAACTGGTGGACAAGTCAGATGTGTACTAATATCCATCAAAATTACCTTAAAATTCAGAAGGTCTCTGTAAGAAGGTACTGCAATTGCATCTCTGTACCAGGCCCACAAATTCTGTGTCTGCAGTCCCACAGAGCAATATGTACTGTTTAGTGACAGACCGAGAATTTACTATTGAAGGAGAATAACTATATTTGTTCTCAGACAAATATAGGTATTTCTGTAGTCTGCCTATCACCGTGTTAAAGAAAAACCTCCCCAAAGTACAGAAGTAGTGAACATTCATTGAGAACAATGCAAACAAGATTTACCCTCTTTAAAAATGAAATGGCAAAAATTTTTAAGTGAAAACCACAAATATCTGTACAGTTTCAAAACGTGTTTTTTCTTTTTTGTACTGCTTTGTAGTCCTTTGCACTCTCTTTTGTCTCTGCCTTGCAGATGAAAGTGGAAATTCCTTACTGGTGTACTAAACTTTAATGTGAGACCTCATTTCAGTAATTAAAAACTAAAGCACTTAAAGACAAATACATATTTAAACAGTGTAACTGTGGAACTCTGAAGTGAAGCAAAACCATAACAATACAGGAAACTCCAATTGACATACCTGGTTTTCAAATTTATGAGTCTTCTTTATTGCAAAACACAATTTCCTGAGTGAAGCTCAATAAAATTAAATGTGTGACAGCATGGTCTTAGCCTCTCCCCTGAAATCTTTCTATTTGAAAAGCAAGGGAAGCAGCTGAACTTTTTGTACATATTTTACTACATACCACAGTGAAATAGTTCACCTTGTAGTGTATACTTTAAGAGAGGCCAGCTTTCTGATAATTCTTGTTTTTCCTTTTATTGATACAAAGAAATAAAGAAAGGAAAATCAGCTGAAGCAATTGATTAAGAGGTCATGATCTTTCCTGGGTGCAAATTGTAAGTCAGATACTAGCCTTTGTAAGCCTTTGCTCCATAATGTTATTTCCTCCTTTGAAAAGGAGGGCAGCTGAAGACAGCTGTACTCTTCATATTCAGGAAGTCCATACTATTTCCAGCTGAATTCCTGCTTGCTATGAAGAATTACCTAAAGTTTACATGGAACCAATTTTCAGATTATAAAATCAAGCCTTCCTCGATTAGGTAATGCCACAATTTATGCTGTGCAATCACATTTTAGCTCAGGCAACCATAGTCACAGCACAGCAGATGTACTGTTATTTGCTCTGTAATTACATTATCAAATCTTATTTTTGTCACAAGACCCGGGCTCACTTAGTGCCTAGGATGGACCTCCTCAGGATATGTCAAGGTTATGTAGCAATTGTGGCTATGTGTAGCAATATGTAGCAATTTGTAGCATCTCTCCTTCTATGTTAATGATACTCTGAAATTTCATAAAATCATGGCAGGAGCTGTTGTGACCATCTCCAGCCTAGCCAGGAAATGAAAATATAGCTTAAAGCCATCATATGCTATCTCCAGCTCTTCTGGGTTTATTTTCAGAAAAGCTAAGGACTCAGCACATATTGATATGAAGGAGACAGTACATATGGAAAAGCATCAGTTTATAGCTAGCCAGCATTCCCCCTCATTTGCTTCTCAGGATTCTCAGCTCATTTCTTAAAATGTTCTCTATAAAAAGAGTTTTGGGTCAAACTGTAAATTTTCAATCTGTCTTTGCTATTAAAGAAAGCAAACATACCACTTCAGAACATGCACACTCTCTCCCTCTCTAATTCTCCTGTCCCACTTCCTTTTTCTTTTTCCTGGTGAGATAACAGACCCAAAAGCTGAGGGAACTGCTCAGGCAGCATCCTCTTCATTGCACATTGGATGTGTTACTGCTATGGATACTTGCGTGTGGCTTCAGAAGCAGTTTAGGATTCATATCACTGGGAGGCATGGAAATCTACTGTGCTGAGAAAGACTTGTAAAAATGGATAATGCATGAGTTAGCTCCATTTAGCTGACAGAGGAAACAGGCAGCAAAACCTGAGACCTCTATATGATATAGGAACCGATCAAAACTGAACCTCAAAATCACTTGTAGTGCAAAATTCACGCATTTTAAAATGAATTAGCATATTCTGACCCAGTAAATATTAATAGTATAGGTGAGATCTTATCACCCATGGTTACTGCTTGTGCCTGTGAATGGAAAAGGCATGGAGTTCTTATAGCATTCGCTGTCATCATGAAACATGCTCCTTGGGAAATCTGCCAGTACCTGATACTGCTGGCTTTCCAGATGGAAAGCAAAAGTTGAAGCCAGCTATATTGGATGACCTTGAACTAAAACTGTGGAAGTTGCTTCCACCTGTGATAGCTGTCTTGGGAGTGGTTATTTCTGCCATGTAGATGATACTGAATGGCAACTGTATGTGTAGGGAATATAAGATATTAAATAGTAAGACCTATTAGGTTGCTTTAGGCAATTGTTGAAAACAGCTTTACTTACCTCATTAAACTTGTTTTATCTGTAAAAATATTATAACACACAGTATTTGCTTAATGTCTGTGCGGTTATTACATTGCTAAACTAATACTGTGAAAAAGCCAAATTCACCTTCACATTGACTTAGCAGAATTAAAATTGGTCATTGTCTTGGTACACTCCCACTACACATGATTAGATGACTCCCTCGTCTCCAGAGTGCTCATAAGATCTACATCATCCAAATTCTCCATGGATCCATTCAAGTTTTTAAACCATTTGACACTATTATGTTTGCTTACTTGCAATCCCAGGAACAATTTTTTACCTTTTATGTAAATAAGTTTGCTGCAACTTGACTTTGCCCTGGTATTATACTAGCACTCCCACAGCTTCATTAGCTGTCCAGAGTACATAATTAACCCTGGTTTGTTTTTGGGTTTTTTTTCTTGCTTCCAGTCAGGCTTACTTTTTCTTTACTTGCCTTTTCAAACTTTACCCTTTTCCCACTTTGCAAAAAAGCCCCATAAATGTCTCTTTTGTTGCTATGATATCGATGTATCCATTGCTAGCAGTAGTAAAGGTGGGATAGTCAGTAACAGTCATTCTGTAGGGTACTGGACATAATGGTAGAATCTCAAATTTAGGACAAATTCATCATGGAGAAAAAATTATAGTCCACATTCCTCCTAAGAACAACACCACACCAACAGAGGTCAGATAGGATTCTGACCTTTATGTCCTTTGCAGTATGCACAGCAGATTGGTATTTTGAAGTACAAAAAGGTATATTTGCTGATTGCCTCGCTTTACACAACCACTGCAAAGTGAAGCAACATCAAGCTATCCAAGAACTGCAGAAGTGAGAAGTTAAATCCTTTGGTGATGATAACCTTCAATAAATCAACTCAGAAATTCAGTGTTTTAATTTAGAATGCATGCAGCAAATCTAGTAGACTCACACAAAGTGGGAACATGAAATAAGCAGTCTCTCATTACTGGCTAAACTCAAGAAGTAATACTGTACTACAAAGCCTGCTTACGTGGAGCGTTACCATTCTGAAGTGTGAAAAGGCAGTAATGATTGCTGTCTTTGTATGAATGAAGTCCATCTCAAATTTTAATTACTTTTTCATCCAAATACTTTATCTCTGTTTTTAGTAACTGTAGCATCAACTGTGACTTCTCCATGGCTTAATGCCACGTGTGGCAACAGTGACACACACTGAGCATCACCCTAGATAAGGGTGAGAGGGAGGGAGAGTGTACAGAGATAAACAGGCTGTCAGAGGTGTAAATAGCGGTGGTAACTCACTAGTTATATATTGCTAAGCAGGTGTTCTGACTTGCTTTCTTGGCCAGTTTTGATTTTGTCTTTGTCCTGTATATTATCTATTTTCTCTCCTCTAAGGTTAAGCATGTTTACTTATGTGTGCAGCATCTAGTACTTTTTTCTGAGTTTGGCACCTAGCTGTTACTATAGTGCAAAGAAATAACACCAACAAAACCAGATTTTTTTTCATGAATAGAATTGTTGTCAGTGTTTTCTGGTAAGATCTGTCTTTTCATAGAAAGGAGTAATGAATCTTTTCTCCTTCACAGTTCTATAATCTTAACAATATAATATAACTCACTGTGAATTCCTTCTTTCTTTTTTCCTGATTGATTGTACGTTGTTCTAGGAACACAGAATGCACTTTGGGATGCTGTAGAAAAGGAGGCCGTTGTGTGATGATATATATTTTTCAATAAATACACATCAGGTTGTCAGCTTCATAAGATGAGGTACCATTAGGAAAAATACCAAGCCCAGCTTTATGAGGTGTACCATGGCTCTCCCATTGATATAGCCTGGTGTGGCACACACTCTTCTGCAAGATAGGATTAATTTGTGGCTATGAATGTATGTCCCCATTCACCTTTTGCATCCCAAGGACATTACAATGGTGTCTCACCTGCAAATACCCAGCATCCTTGAGGAAATAATCAGGAAATTGTACGATGGGAAATGGCACAACCTGGTTTCTGTAATGAGAGTTGTCAGATGCTCAAAGCTTCAGGCTTCTGAGATTAGGGACAGCATTTCTAGGGGACTAGAATCTAGGATCTAGTCCCATCCTAGCCATGGATCTAGAGGCCTCAAGGATGTCAGCATGCCCACTGTAGAACTGGTAATTCCTGCAAGGTCCAGCTCTGGTGAGGGTCTCTCAGCTTTTCAGATGGGAGCCTGGAAGCCTCAGGAACAGGAGTTCAGGACAGAATTGCAGAGTTCTAGACTGCACTTTAAGCTGAAAGTATAAATACAAACCAGCTATCAAAAAGGGAAGAAAAATGCATTTGGTTCAGTTTGATCTCTCTGCAGAGCTATCACCTTTGCCCTGTTTGACAGCAGTCAACCCCAGAGAAAAATATGACATTACACTTTCAACTGTGTGGCAGTAAAAATGCTATGTTAAAATGCTCAGAAAGGAAAAGCATTTTTTTAGTGGTGTATAATGATAAACATATCATTACCAAAGTATTTAATGAACATAGTGCCTGTTAGTTGAGATGTTTGTTTCTTGAAAAAGAAAAGAATTCCTCCTTTTAAGGAGAAATTTTCATTATCATCTCTGTTGGACAGCTAAGAAAGTAATTATTTAATTAAAAGTTTTCTTTAAAATGCTATTTAAATGAGCATTTCTCATTTAATATATGTTGTGGTTGTCACAAATTGTTTACAGAAAAGGGAACAACTCTGGGTATTTTAATCTTTTGACTTAAGTAATTTTTAGGTCAGTAACTTCGTGCTGTATTTCTGAATGTAGCCTTTAATCCCAAACTGGTTTTTATTTCCCAGTTCTTAGATATCTATGGTCTGGTTTGCCTGAGTGGATGGTAGAATGAATTGTCTTTCATGAGATGATGTATCCAAGATAATATATTCATAATACAGCATGCATATATAGTACTCACAGTTACTTTGGCCCACCCTTTTGCGTAGTTGATCTTCCTGTAGGCGAGGATGCTCTGTCAGAACATGTAACTCTTGACCTGTGGTATTTCAGTGGTCTCTCTCACTTGCCTTCTGCTATGAACAGGAGAGGATAGATCAGTGATGATTCAACAGTGAATTGAGAAGTCTTGAAATGGACGGACTGTCAATATTTAATTTTATACCAGATACCTTTATATGGTTTTCTGCTTTGATAGTACATAGTTGCTGTTCTGGTTTTAAAAATAAGAAAAGATCAAATAAGGAGGCAAATTAAGAAGGAAATTTATCATTGATTCTGCTAGAGACAACACAGTCAAACCAAGTTTCCTACTTCTGCTGCCTAATAACAAAAAAATTGTTTTTTTCCAGACCAGTTTAAATGAACCATGCACATAAGTTTGCCCTATATTTTTACATGCAGTCTTCTGTATGCTGCTGCAATGGGTACTTCTGAACTTAAATCTAACCTCCATATTGCATGTTTTTAGACAAGTTAACTTAATCAATTTTTGCCATGTAGAGAAATATTCCCCTCCACAGTGGGGCACTTCCAGGAAGCTCCTCTTGTTACTATTGAATTTGACAGTAAAACTTCATAACTGGCAGAGGAGATGACCAGGCTCAAAAGAATTTAACAGTATCAGTGAGAATGAAACAGAAATAGCTTCTTTAGACGCTGTTCTGAACTGCTGAGAAATATGCCTTAAATATGACCTCCAGGGACTGAGATTTTCAAGTCCTGCCGTCTTCAATTGTTCTGAAGCAACAGCTGAATTACATTACTTCGCAAGTTGCAGTCCAGTGTTTCTATCCACTCTTCCTCCATCAGAGAGCACTTTTAACAAGAAAAAATAGACAAACTCATTTTAATAACTAAAGTTAATCATAGAACTTTTGATTTGTAACCTGACCTGCCAAGCAGGCTGGTCAGCAATCTGTTATCTTAATAGCCAGCTCTAGGTCTTCCAACCTGAACAGTACCAAGTGCTGAGCTAAATAACAAGGTGATAAACACGCTCCGTAATGACTCAGGCAACGTGTGCTATATTCATTAAATGTTGTCTGTGATTTCACAGATTTATAATTATAAGCTTTAAGAAACTAAGATGAGTTGGCAGGGAAAAAATGGAGTCAAACGTAGAAGACTGGCATACATAAACTTATTTTTTTCTTCTAGTGTCAGAATATTTTCACCTTTCAAGATTCCCCACAGCTTTGGCAAGGCCTTAAACACCTGCAGTCCCCAAAAGCAGCCTCCACTGATGTCCCTCCTCCCCACCTCAATCTGTATTTTAACGAATCTGCAGTTTGAAACACCAATTACCATCTTAGTCTGTAGCAATTCTCTTTTATTTCTATACAGTCCTTTGCTTCAGTCACCCAAATTTCTCCATCACTACTGGCTGCTTTTGAGCATGTTCATTGGTCACACCACCAAGGAGATGATTGTCTTATCCCTGTATTGAGACCTTCTCCAGATACACGTAATCGTGTCAACTCGTGACTTTGCATGATGTCTGATTCTTAGGCCATCTCCTAGACTGACACTATCAGAGTCTTCAGAAACTCTTAACAATTACAAGCGTTTTACTTCTCGGACAGGAATATATTAAAACAGAACTAAAAATAACCTAAGTGTCTGCAAGTCCTCTTGGAAGAGAGGGAAGGAAACCAACAAAACCACTCTACATTCATTTTTTAACTTCAAGCACTTTAATGCAATAACAGAAAACAAAAGAATCTGAAGACCTCCTCTAACAGACGTGCTAGAGAGAGCACAGATCTATTTCTAGCTTTGAAAGTCATTCCGCAAAAGCAGCAGCTCTCTAGACACACTGAACTGCCCTGCTCTTCCTGAAATCAACGAAAAAGACATTTTATGCGTACGTAGTTGTTATTAATAATTCTTACTCTCAAGTCTTAAGCATTCGACAGATGTTGGCCATCTCTTTTTCTTTGGCTGACCATTAAGGTGAGCATTTAGTGATTTTCCTACTGCTTTTTACTATCATTTTTGCTTTTTTTCCATCCATGGCTCTAGATGATACCTAGGTCTTACACTAGGGAATTTTGTTTTCTTCCTCAGCTGAAAAGATGACAGGAAAATTTAGCTGTTCTGGAATAATTTCTATTAAAACACAACACTTCTGTGTCTGTTTCTTTTTTAAGTCCTGCCTGCCACTGTCTTCCATAGTGTCTGAGACCTGCCAGGGCACAGGGAAGGGAGGTCTCCTCTGTTTCCTTGCCCTGCCCGCTCTCAGTCCAGATGGTGCACAGGTGAGGTGACTCATGCTGTCACTTCACTTGCGGATTTTATGGGAATGACAGTGCTCAGAGCATTCTTCCCCTGGTAACTGGGCTACAAGAACACGTACTGGGGCTGAGTCACTGTGCCAGATCACTGCAGAGTCTTCCGACCCACTTATTTTCCTGTCATTTTGTGACACGTTTAGAAAATCTTCTGCTCATGCTGTTTATTCATTATGAGCTATTTTATCTTTTTTTTGGGCAAACAGAGAGGCTGCTTTTAGGTTTTGATGATACGGCTTGAAATACCAAGAGAGGAAAAGAATAATATATGCTTACGTGATATCTCCAAACATACAGACGGTTTCTTACAATAAGCCATCAAGAAACAGAAAAGCAGAATTGCAGACAGTGTGTCAGGAATACATGAAAGCATGCTGAAAAATCATCCCTAGTTCAATACTATTGCAATTACTCCAGGAATGGATTTGGGTTCTTAATAAGAGAAATGTTTTATCATAGCCATAACTCATGTGTTTAAGATTGCTAGGCATACATTTAAAGCTCAGCTTTGGGGGGAAACTGATATATTGTAACTGCTGTTTGCTTTACTGATGTTTTTTCTACAACATCAACAATGATTTCACAGGGACTGGAAAGAATGTACTATCTATTCCAGAAAATCATGGAATCATTCAGGTTGGAAAAAATCTTTAAGATTAATAGAGTCCAACCAGCCTTGCACTGCCAAGACCATCACTAAACCATGTCCCTAAGAGTCAGCAAAGATTGTTTGTACATTGTAGATTTTATGCAAATGTATCTAGCAGCTTTGCACGTTAACTTAAACGGGCCTGGGGGGTGTCATTTCAGTACCCTATGCCATGCTATATCTACAGGGGAAAAGCCATTGCATTCTGCACAGACCCAACAACCTGGCTGTGCTGTTCTCCTTTGAGAAAAGCACCGGGTGCACAGGAAGCGTAACATTGCTCTTAAATAAGCCAGACAATAGCCTGTGTAACTTCTCTTGTCTGTCTCACACTCTGATAGATTTGACATATAGGAGAGAAAATGCTACAGAATCAGGCGCAATGGGTTTTCCCAGCTTCTCTGTAGAAGCCTAGGGGACCCAAAGGAGTTTTGTTTTCTCTATTCTGCAGATTCTTGCTTTCTTTAAGGTTCCCAAAAGCTCTTTTCACTTCCTAAAGAGGCCCGATGGTAATGCAAATATGCTGTCACTCAAACCCTGCTGACTACCCGGCTTTCAAATGAGAAATCCACTGGGGCTTTTAAGAACCAAAGCATAAGGGGAAAAAGAGGGGAAGGTCCATAGTACTAGTACAGATCAAATGGTCTTCCAAGAACTTTCTTTCCCAGGAGTTTGAGAAGGAACTTCAGACTTTACTGAGGGCAACAAGCTGACTCTTGCTCAGGACAGCAATTTTAGCCCTACATTCAGTATTATTTGCTAGCAGATGTGTGATGTGCTTTATAGTTACAAGCACTGTACCTCCTGCTTTTATTGTCAGAGGGATGAAGTCTTCACATAGTTTTTACGAACATGTCCCATAGCCCTCCTTTAGTCATTTAGCCATAGCTTTTGCTTTTCTCCTAATCAGCACCACAGATGAAACACAACGGCTGTTTGACACAGATGGGAGTAAAGATGTTTCCATGTACTTAAGGGGATTGGTGCAGATGGTGGGTTTAGACTTTGTTCATCATCAAAACACACTAACCTACAGAGCTGGGACTCTGGACAAGTCACCTAGCTTATGACTTTTGGAATTCAGATTTTCACAGAGCTGTTACAGCTCTTAAGTGCTTGGCCAGGCACTTACTTCTCTCCTGTTGGTTACAAGGCAGGAACAAAGTTTAGGTGTCAGGAAGAAGACATGCTAAGAATATATATGGAGAGTTCTAGCTATATGCTGTGCAGTTAGATTTTAAAAGAAGTCAAAATAATGGGAGGAACTGCAACTACAGTACCTTTTCCACAAATTGAGCATAGGGGCTATAGGGACTACTGAACACTGATGATCTTGCTCGCTTGGAACATAACTACCAGTGTTATTTTAAATTCCTGAAAATCCTGAGATAAGAGCAGTGACATCAGCATTTGAGATTACCTCGAGGAGGGCAGGGAGCCAGACTGGTACAGTGAGGTATTTTAATTAGTATTTTTCAGATCTTCCCAGAACAAAGCCCAATCTACCAGATACAGAAAAAAGAATCTCTTCTCTCTGTAAGTCACGGAAATCTCTTTTGTAGAAACTCACTGTTCTCTTCTAGTTGAGGGTCTGGCCCCTAGATACCATCTGAACACAGCAGTTCAATATTGAACACTTCTTGCCAAGAAACTGTCATCTTTGTTAACTATGATCATTTTCCTCAGATATATTAACGACACCCAAACTACATGAACATCAAATGGATAAGGAGCTGTGAGGCTTGCTCACATCCCAGCACACTTTGAATATTGATTTTCCCGAGGGGATAATGTTTAAGATTGTTAATTGTTAAAAGTAATTTCAGTACCATTTAGCATGATGGATCTCAAGAGTAAACCAGGCTTTTCCTGTGATCAGCATGAATAATATGGGGAGCCCAAGTAAGAATAATCATTGGTATAAATGTCTCTGCCTCCAAGTGTCCTAAACACACACAGAACCATGGGCTAGCCCTGAAGCTAGCAAGCTGATCTTCCCAATAAAAGTAAGTTTTACAAGATAGATGTATGAGGGGAGAACAGATCCCCAGCAAAATTAACAGTGGCTTCTGAAACAGGGAAAAGAGGTCAACAATAAAAATTATTATCAGAGGCATGTCACTGTTATATTTTGGGAAGAGAGAAGTAAAAGGCAATAGGAACAGCTGTCATAGCACAAAAAGTAGAAGAGGCAAGATGGAGTTAACCAAAGCAGCAAATCATAAAAGAATCAACGTGTCTTAACAACAGGAGCAAAGCAGCTGAAGGACAGCTCCCTGGAGAGGTCTGCATTCCACGCAGAGGCAGCAGGGAAAATAAAGCTCTTGGATTGTGATTAAAATCTTATTTGTGCCAGAAACACCTACTTTTTCCACTCCTCACTTAATGAAATAATTTGACTGCATTATCCTTCACGCAGTCACTGTCACATACAGACACACTCTAATCTCTCAGGTTTACCTCTCCTGAAATACCACTGTGACAACCCGTGTCCTGATAGCACTTTAGCTATCTTCAGGTGCTGAGCAACAGGCAATCTACCCTTCAGGCACAGGATTATGAAACAAGGACTCAGAGATCTGTGGGCAACGATAGTGTTGGTGACATCCAAGTTGAAGAATGTAGAATTAATTACAAAGGCTGTTTGTGTATTCCTCAGGGTGTGACTTCAAAATGGAAGCCTTGATGCAGCCCTCGGAACCAACACCCGAGCCGTGGCTGCCAGTATGGCTGGGACACTAAAATAAAACATTTGCCAGGAAGCTAACGATGAAGTTCATTAGCTTCCAGGGGAATAATTCAGTATAGCAGCTCTCAGGATAGGTATCAGTTTCAATAAAAACTGAAGGTGCAGTTTCTGTTAGTGTTAGATTATTTTTTTTTTTAGCTGTCTTCTGTGTCTTGACATTCTGCACACATCAAGGATTTGAAGCATCACATCAACCATGCAAGGCATTCACCCAAGGCACAAGAGCTCAAAATAGATGCCAAATTATGACAGGTTCCAGATCTTTGGTATCAGGGCTAAATTATTAATAAGGTCACAAAGCAAGTTGGTAGTAGAATATAAACCTTGTCTTGGCTGTGCCAAGTAATGTTACCAACTTCTGCTACCCCTTCCCTGTTACTCTCACCCTTGCTCTTTTCCCAAGTGAACACTGTTGCTGCAGTATGTGCAATGTGGTACACCTGTCTTTTTGATGACCATTAAATATACAGATGCCCATTCCAGAATGTTTGGTAACATTCAAAAAAGCAAAAGGTAACTGAAATAACCTGCAGTGACAGATATGACCTACACACAAATTAGTTCCCAGTAAGAAATCAAAGGCTCAACAGGCATTTAGTATTAAATACCTTTTGCTATCTGTTAAAATTGGTGAATAAATTAGTATCCCAAGGTTAAACTTCTGCATTCCAAACTGATGCACAGGACCCAGGCAAGGGACAGTACCATATATTCAGATGATACCCGCCCATTCTGTCACACAAGATGATTTGCATGTCTCTGACCATACTTTTTCTGTTTCTGCAGGATGGATGATATCCAGCTGTGCAAAGACATTATGAACCTTAAGAAAGAGCTGCAGGCTTTGGTAGCAATCCCAGGTAATGCCTATCTCCAGCCCAATACTAATATAATACATGGGTGATGCACTGGTGGGGAAGGTGTCAGGAGCACACCTCTGCCCATAACAATCAGAAATTCCCCCCCAAGGCTGAGTTTCATCTTTCTCCTCTGGATCTTTTTTTTTTTTTTTCCCCCATTTCCTTCCCATCTTTAATATAATTGTCTCTGTATTTCTTTTCATGCTGTATTTCACCATTCCCTTGGCAGCAGTTCTACAAATATCACTCAGACAGGTGCATATTCCTTAGTTCTTGCACTCTTGGCAATCTCAAGGGAACCAAGTGGCACAGAGATCATCAGGTGGAAAAGACAAGAGTGCTGAGATACCAGAATTAAAAGTGAGGAGAGGGATTTATCACTGCGAATGTGATTGTTTTTTTCCTAGATACGCCAATTCATTATCATGCTCATAGTTAAATCTAACTACCAGAATAAAGTAAACCAGGTTTCTACAAAAAGCAGGGGGCAAAAGTCTGCTTTGTGTTTTGCTTTAATTCTCTGTTCTAAGGAGGGACAGGGTTGTGGGCAGTTTTGCAGTCCTTAACTCCAGACTCCAGCTGAAATAAATGAGGAATTTTGCTTCACTCCAGCTTTGCTGTTTCAGATCATCCACAACAGCCCTACTCTATTCAAGAAAAAAAATAAAATACAGACAAATCCTCGAAAACACCCAGCAACTGCAGTGGGCCATTTATACTAGGTATGCATGGCCTCTAGCACACTTCAGAAATAATTTGCTGCTGCCTAACTATTAAGGACAAGTTTTGACTCTCATTTGCTTACCCTCATTTCCCACCCCCCACATTTTATTGTGGGACTTTAAAGGACAACTTTCTCCCCAGATGGGAGAGAAGGTCACTCATGAAACAGGAAACAATGGGTTTACTTTACAGCCACACATTCTTAGTTGTATAAGAACTTACCCACCTTTCTTTGTATCCAACAAAAGTAGACTCATATTTTTTACTAGTTCTTTCTTTATACTTCTTAGTTACTTATAGGTCACATTTTTAATTTCTATTATTCTATTTTAATTATTGATTTAAATGGTATTGGAATGCATTATGAATCCTAGAAAATATATGAGTAATTCCCCTTGTCTTGCCTTTTCTAGTTTGCAGCTTTCCTGCTCATACTTTTAACATACAGTTAAGGTTGATCAGTTTTCATTTTTTTTTTTGCTGGATTTTTTTTTTTTTTAAAAACCTTTGTGACAGGAAAATACTTTCTAAAACTCTTACACAGAGAACCACAGACAGCAGTTTCTCCTTAGCACTTTGCAAATCTCTGCAAACTTAATTGTTTTAAGTTCCAGCAGCACCACCTTTTGGCAGACTCACAACAAGAACACTTTTGTCTTAATGAAGACAGAGAAGCTGCTGGCATCCACACAGAACTAAGTGCAGACACAGCACACACCTAACCTAGAAAAACACTTTCCGTAGACACGGTTTAGCCAATTTCAGTAGACATGGGATCAGAGTATGCAGTATTTTGCCACAATTCAGGATGCATATATTTGGCAGGCAGTTTCCTGAAGGGTATCATGAGAGATAGTATTTCAGACTGGGAAGAAGACAGATTGAAAAGAAGTATAAAGTAGCTTCTACCTTCAGTAGTGAGAGCACGAGATCCCTTGCTTCATAGATACAAGAGGCAAAGCAAAAAAAAAAAAAAAAAAGCAGCGATTTCTATGCCTTTTTTGTTTTTCTCCTGTAAATTCATTATTAATCACAGGAATTCTCCATAGGTAACAATGTAAAGGCCTTGAAATCTTCACAGCAGTCAGTAATCACCTCCCTTTAGAATCTCTAAGAGATAAAACACAGAAAATACATCTCAGACAAAGCAGCCTTCTGTTATATTACAAATTATTTCCTTTGCTACTGACAGGCCATACTTTAAAATTCTCTAAGGAGTATGTCTTTCTGAGATTGAAATTCTGTAAGTCTTGTCTTAAAAATACATTCAAGGTGCTTTTATCTCACTAAGGAATGGATTTACTGCAGAAATTTCCAGCAGGAAACATCCTAAAGCCCATGATCCAAAACTAAGCTGTATTAAACAATTATTTTCAAATTATTTATTTAGCTGTTTAAAATCTGAGTTCAATCAGCAGACATAACATAGCTCTGATGCAGACTGCAGGCAGCTTGCACTTCTTCCTACAACTCTTACTGTGTTTAATTTTATGGTTGTCTCAATGCAGTTCTACTGCTGAAAACCAAAATTCTTTACTTAATAAAAAGTGTCTTCTCAGCTAATTAAAATTTTTAGCTTCTTGAGGAAATGTGTGGCCTGGGATCATCTCTGCTTGCTGCATTTGAAGATTTCTGTCTTAACTGCACTTTTATAACCTTACACTACAGCTCCATAACCCCTAACATTTGTGAGTTTTAGTTTGTGGCAGGTACATCTTTCACATCACAAAAATAGCTGTTTATAGGCAACCCAGTCATTACAGACTGGCCAATTAACAAGGACATATATTACTCAAACTTTTGAAACACAGGGAAAATAAACACTTTCATTTATTTTTCCACATTTTACAACTGATGCTATTTGTGTGGATGTGCAGCTCACCTGCCTTACTAGAGTAGAAATAAAGCGTTGTACAGCCAAAGCTGTCATGAAATACAGAGAAATAGTTCCTTTGTTGTGGTCTTGTTTCCTCTGAGGTCAAAGGAAGTTTGTACCACCGATTTTAATGAAACAACCTGGCCTGTTTTCTTACTCTTCAAAAAATTCAAAGCAGTGTCTTGCAGAGTAATTTATTATTACAAGCAGGCTTGCCAAGCCCCAGTTTCCAGATCATTAAGCTGATCAGACACAACAGTAGCAAGTGGAGGAGAAAAAAAGAGGCAGTGACCAGAACTTGCTGGGGGGGTTGGTGACTCAGGTCTGAAGAACCACTGACTTAAATCAGCAATTCATTCTTAAATTTCCACACACACCCCAGCCCCCACTCCACAGAATCCAAAGTAATAGTCTCTTTTTGTTTTTGACCAGAAAGAGAAAAAACAAAGATGGAGAAACAAAAAGAGGATGAACTGATTCAGAAGATCCACAGACTGGTACAAAAAAGAGATTTTCTTGTAGATGATGCAGAGGTAGAGAGATTACGGTAAGAACTAAAAGCAACTGAACTTACTTGTGAGATTTCAAAAGTCTAATACTACACCGGAGTGACAAATTTTATATTGACATTAATGAGAGAGAATTGGTCCTTTAAAAGTTACAGGCCTCCTCCCAGTTCCATAGGAAAGGCATTAAAACTACATTGTTGCGCTTCCGTGGCTTTATATCTTACTAATGATTCAGTCATCTCACAACTACAGTGGGGTTTGGTCTCTTACTTTCCTACCAGAATGTGTCTGGGCATTTACCAGTAATAAGAGAAGGATTTTTGCTGCTACCAGAGGAGCCTCTTGGCACAGGAGATAGTCATGAAATGGAATTCTACAAGGGGCATGTTTGTAGACATTTTTTAATTTTTTAATTTTTTAGAAATTTTTTAAAATTTGCCTTTTTTAAATTATTAATGTGGTTGGGGTTTATTACTACTGTTCTCACCCTGCCAGAGGGGAAAAAAAAATAAAAAATATGCAATCACTAACACAAGTCTACTTAACCTAAACCATAAGTGAGTTTGGAATGGTTTCATCTCGGTACCTTAGACCAAAGTTGCTGAGAAACCTGTGGTCTTCCTCAAAAGCTCATTTCCAGCTGTTGTACTAAGAACCCAACACCCTACAGATAGTCCAAGTTTTGCTATTGCTTTCCTTGTCTTTCAAGAGTAAAGATTCAAGGCTCATCAACCCATTTATCCTAAGTGACAATATCTCTTCCAACACATTTAAATTCTAAGCCAGCAAAGGACAGGAGAAGAAAGCTTGCCAGCATCTGGCAGCTGATCAAAGAGAGCTGGCCAGAGGCAGCAGCTGACAAGAAGCCCGAGCTAGCGGTGTAATCCAGAGTGCTCAACTGCTACTGCAATATCCCAATCACAAAAACCACATCAGCAGCCAGACAATACATCAGCCTAAATGCAGGCTACTGAGAATGTACTGCTATGCAGATATGAATACATTAGTGTCAATTCACATTTGCAGTAAAACCTGAGGCTTTTCTTTAAAACTCTTGATAATAAAATCTGCTTTTCCTCTAAACTGAGATATTCAATCAGTGTGCTCATTGTTAATGCTTAAGTAAGAAAATAGCTAAGAAACTAATATGACAATATAATTAATAGACACACAACATGATCTTTTTATTTTGGGCCTAATGCTGTCATCTTCAGACAAAGAAATATACTTCGTTTTGGTAAACACCAACAGTGGAAAACCATGCGATCCAATCTTTTGTTTAAGTGGGCCTTTGAAAATAAACAGTACAATCACAGCAGTATGTATCCTCAGTTTTACTCTGTAGAGGAAGCATTGTGAAGCACTTGTGAGGCCAATTTAAAATAGGTGAAACATTATGGTTTAAAATCCACTAACTAGGGAATACAATGAATCCAACACTATCACAGACAAGTAAAGAACCTTGGGCAAAATTCTCTCTGAATTCAAGTTAGTTAAAGTTTTCATTTAGGCAAACATTTTGTTTTCTTTAAAACCACATAGTTTTTCTGCTTATTAAGAAGCAAACTAGTGAATTGTTTACTAGTGATTTGATCCTAGGTACTTTAGCTTTTACCGTCCCATTTACAGTGAAGACACTGTTTTTTCTGTAACAGATTTATTCTCCTTTTTTTCCCCACCAGAGAGAAAGAAGAAGACAAAGAGATGGCTGAATTCCTTCGCACCAAGTTAAAACCCTTAGACAAAGCAACGCAATCTCCTACCAGTGAGTTCCCAAACATTAAGGAAAACAAGAATAATAGGAAAAACTTCAGACAACTAGACAAAACAGTATTTTCAAAGGCCATGCTGGGCCAGCCTCTGCCAAAAGCTAGGTTAATGTAGCTAGATCACCCTGAAACGAGATAGCGTGTCAGCAGCTGCTCACCATTTAAAATTCAGATGTGCAATTACCCCTTAAAACTGAATCCAAGTCACGTATTGCCACTTCAGAACTGCTTTGTATGTTTCATATATGCAAAGTATACTTGAATACATGATATCTGAAGCAAAATTTGCCTGTTACACTTCAGCCAAGAGGGAAACAAGAGGAAAGACTGCAAACTTCCACAGCTACCACAAATTTCTTACATCTTACCAGCATAAATAGACTTTTTGATCACCTCAACTCAAATCACTTATAGACACACTAATTTCTCAGAAACTACGCACATTACATGATCCTTTGTAATCTTTTATCTGCAGCTTTCAAATACAACAGTTACAGCATGAGCTCTAAAAGTTAACAGATTGATTTTTGACCCAGCTCAAACTGAGCTCTTAGGCATGGAGCTGGTCAAGTGAGAGTGGTGCCCTTCTTAGAAACTGAATTTGGTCCACCAGCTGAAGAGGTTTGTATCCAAATACTGCTATTTTGCACAGATCAAGATCTTGCCAGAGAGTTTCTAGAGGGATATGGAATGACTGTGGAGTTCAAATACAAGGTTAATAGAGACATTAAGATGCATCACTAATTATTTATACCCTTTTAGTCACAGGGAGCATGACTCATCTCCCTTGTTAGTTTACTTCATTTCATTGCTTTTAAATGCAATGATAAAGATAAAAAGATTCTTTTCACCCTGAAAATTTAAAACCTGTCTTTATCTTGTTCTCCTGTTACAACATCCAAGTTGAAGAGAGAAACTCTAGCAATATTTTTGTTCTTCAGCTCCTTCCTTGCTGGGGTTTAAACACAGTATAATGACTTTCTGTGGAAGGCCTGTTATCTGACCCTAGGGCTGTGAACAGGGATACCTGGATTGAACAAGATGCAAGAAGTTTACCCTTCCATTGAGAAGTCTGGATGCTTTAGGCCCTCTTAACTCTCTCCCTTGAAGAGATAAAATTCCTGAGCAGCCTGGATCCACATACCAACTTGGTTAGATGTGTTGTCCAAACATGAGTTAAAAGTCGGGGCAGGGGGGTATGGGGGAGGAAGGCTTGCAGAAGTAGGAAGAAATAGTTTGACCAGCTCTTAGTTTTAACGGTGTCTTGTTTTGAACATTGCAGGCAGCCCAGCAGAAAAGAAGGCAGAGCCTCCTCCAAGCAAGCCCACCATTGCCAAAGCAGGATTGGCTATTATTAAAGATTGTTGTGGGGCCACACAATGCAACATCATGTAGCTCTGGGCTCTCTACCGTGTTTGTCTTTTCAAATGTTTTCATTGAATGAAAATGTAGAGTGAGGGGAACTAACAGCATCCTGCTAACAGAATCAAGAGCAACTGGTACAACAGTAATATATGGAATGTACAATGGCAGGTTCTTCACTGTTGCATGGATCACTCAACACGCATGCCTAAAACCAAAAAAGAAATCTATATAGTGGCTGTCCAGTGACCAGAAAAGATCTGTCGTAGAGTCAACAAACACCCCAGTGATAAAGATGAATGAATAGAGGGTATATTTCATCTAGTAAGGTATAAAAACCAGCAATTTTAATAGGCTGTCACTTTGTAAGAATTTGTTGTACACTTTTCCCCTTTAACAAACAGCACTCAAAAATTGCTGAAATATCCCATTTTGGCTACTTTTTAAAACAAAAGCCACAAGTAGCAATGCTGTACATAGCGCAACTGATAGATGAAGCAACTTTATGATAACTGATGTTGCATACAAAATACTTACCAAAACTAGTGTGATGTTAAACTACTTTGCTGTGGAGTTTCACTTCAAATTCTCTCTAAAGAATGAGGATCAGTGACAAGGAGGCTGCAAATAGAGATAGATTTTTATATCCCACATGATTTCTGAATTATTCAAGTCAAATGAATATTGCTTGCACCAGGGAAAATAAGTCTCTGGTAAAGCTTTAGCAAGCACAACTACAGTAATCTGCAAATAGATGATGTAGTCCAAAGTAGTGTCATTTCTCTTTTAGATCTCCACCTCGCAGGGGGTCAGAAATACTCCCCTAGAGAGTTTTGCCCACTATTAGAAATTACACGCAGTATGAGATTATGTATCACCGGTAGATTGCTGGGAGGAGAGTGGAAGACAAACAAAATTTAATATTTAAACTATGCTTAAAACTAATAATTGCGCATTTCATTACCATAAATATATAAATTATTAAACACAGGAAGGTACTAGCTACCCAACACAAACTGACCACAAGATAACTATACAAATACACAAGTAGGTATTTGTGGTGGGAAGATCACATTCTACAAAAAATGGGTTTAAAATTAAGGGAAATACAGAAGGACTTATCTGTGTTTCACCATTAAACGTGTTTCTGGTCTCTATGCAGATTAAGCCTTGTGGAATCTAATATCTTTATATTAGCTGTCAGTAGCTGGTTTGTCTGTGTGATGGTATTCCATATAAATGTACTGTGATAGGTGTAAATAGTAAAATAAACGTATATGGATCCAATGTGAAAATCTCAGGCTTAGAAATAACAAACAGCAAAAAGTTCCTAAAATAGTTTTGCAGGAGGAACTTCCATTTTGTGAAGCCAGCTAAGTGAAGTGTACACTTATATACGAAGAAGCCACAGTTACAGGAAAAGAGAAAAAAATAACAGCAGTTACCCTAAAAGGATAAACTAATATTTTTTACGAAGTATCTTATCAAGGTTCAAGGAGACAGTAAAATCATCTAAAGTAACTCAAGACTATTCTTGAACAAGTAAAACCTAATCCCTAGCATCAGACTGATTTGATTAAGGATATTTGCATTTCCAGAATAATTTGTTTCAACATCGCAGACTCACTTGAGATAGGGAACCTACATCTCTAAATTCCTTAAGGTTTAAGGATCAAGGAGGAAAAACCACAAAATGTTTCCACTGGACGTAAAGCACTTTAATTACTTTGACCAAAGATGCAGGAAAGAGGACAAGACATACTGAAAGGCTGAAGAGTCACATATAGTTGTTGCATCCTTTTGTTGATACATGCAACATCACATTAAGCTCTGTAGCTGTTAATATCTACTGTATCTGTTACGGGTTGGACTCTGTATAGCACCTGTATACATAAAGAGTTATGGGGAAAACTGCTGTTAAGGCAAGAATACACACTGGAGGGGAAGAAATATTCACTGGCTTCTGTAAAATTCAACAGCCTCTTTAATGTGCTGGAACCCAATTAAGACATCAGGAATTATCAGCATCTTAGGACAAAAGGCAGATGTTCAGTGCCATTAACAAAGGCAAATGGAAGTTAAAGTAGTGAAGCACCAACTTAAAGCCTTAGGAGGCATCAACTGTTACAACCAAGTATTACAAATGCTGTAAGAAGGGTCTTGAAGGAGGACTTTGCATGCAGTTTTTGTAAGGCAAGAGGTCACTCACACATGTTAGAGTTTAAACCAGGCTCTGCTCATGATTGGGGTGATCCCCATGTGCTGCACAGAAGCTATAGTCCCTCAGGAAGAAAAGTGAAATCAGTGGAATGTAGGTTTGTACAAAAAAAAAGATAATCATTAACAGGAAATGGAGCTAGACATTTCTGGGATGCAACACTCATGACTAGGCTACAGAGCCCCCTTGTTTAATTAAAATGAAAACAGAAGTATGAATATGTAATATTCATATAGTTAGCACTGGTAGCCAGTGCCCCAAAAGGACTTGAACTACAGCAGTATTAATGAGAGTGAACTTCATTTTCAGGAGTTCTAGCTTGGCTCAGCTGAAATGTTTTCTTTGTGTGAGTTTGTTTTGGTTTTAATTAGTATATGCTTCAGCTCTGCTTTTATTTGGGTGGGTTTGAACAGCTTGCCTGCAGTGCACCAGTGGTTCCTTTAGAAGGGGATCAGTGATGCTGCTTAGTGATACAATCCTGGGTGTTTTGGTGTTTTTAGGTTTTTTTTTGTTGTTGTTGTTGTTGTTGGGGTTTTTGTTTGGTGGTTTGTTTTTTTTTGTTTGGTTTTTTTTTTGGTTTTTTTTTTTAAAGCCTGTGAGGTCAGGTTCTCAACTGTGTTCAGCACTGGCTTACAGTGTTATCCACCCAGAACGCAGCAGAGCCCTAACCACCCAGAACACAGCAGAGCCCTAATGGCTTACTTCAAACAATGATTGTAATTAAACTTAGGAAAGAATTAAGTGTGCTAAAATCTTGGTCCTTGTTTTTAAAAATTATACTAAACCACTAAGTAGTCCCAAGAATAATGAGGGGCTTTAACCTTCATGATCCTATGAACATAGCACATTATGGAAGACCCATATGTAAAGTCTGCAGAAAATATCAGACAAATATCTTTAGGCATCTACATCGAGTAACTGGCATCACTTCAGAGCTGTTTTTCAGATATCTGTTACTGTCTGCAAAGAGAGGCATCGATTGACTGAAGCACCCGAAAATCTCTTCTGGAAATCCTGGCTGTTTATCACTTCAGAAAGAAGGCAAGGCATCAGAAAAAGAAGAAAATTTAAGGTGGATTTGACACACAGTTTCCTCTTTGAACTGGTAAACACAGCTATATTCAGGGAATGGTCTTGGTCTACTGAGAAAAACAGAAGTGCTGAAGTGCTATTTGTACTAATCACCAATTCTACCAGCAAATGGTTCTCTTGTACCTTCCCCTAGGCCTACTGAATCTCTTCAGCAAAGTTAAACATGTTCCCGAATAAACTAAGCTGCTGTGTTATATTAAGCATATGCTTCTTCCTGTTACTGAAGGAAATAAGCGGTTGTGGAATAGATCGGGATGCACTTATTGTGCTGCTATACTTTTCAGAAATAACAGGATTATTATTCCACAAGAAAGGATCACTTTGGTAAGCTGGTGATGCTACTGAAATAAAGGATCTTCCTCACTGGAAAAAGTTTCCTCAGTGACACTCCACAAACAAAACCCACAAAAAACCTAGTATCATTATGCTCCTAGCTGACTCTGAAACCCCACTACAGCCCAGAGCACTGCACAGACTAGAAGACAGTTGCCAGCCCTATATTGAGAAGATAAAGGCCTAACATATTTGAGTATCTAAAACATTGCCAAGCCAAACAGCAATTAGAAAAAAAAATATTATCAGCTGGCCTGCTCACCAGCATGGTTTTACAGATACTACCTAAAGTGTAGGGCTCCACAGATGGCAGGGAATGACATGGAATCAAGTACATCTAGGGGTGGATCTCATGTTGGTGCTCTGCTTCCTGCAGGAGGAAGGTTGGAGCAATGGAACACAATGAAATCAAAAGTTGTATTAGCAGAGTTTTGGTGTTGACAGTCAACTAAGGAATAGCTAACAGCAATGGTATAATATCATCTGAACAAGAGGCATGGAAGACAAGTCTCTCCTCCCATCTCCCAGCACAGAATAATTCCGCTCAACAGAAAACTTTAAACATAATCCTGCAGACAACTGAGACATGCCACATCAAAATCTGCTATATACAGGAGACAGATTGCATCATCCAGACTTTCTAATTGTACCCTGATAACAAATTGCCAATGTCTTGTTAACCAAGACACTGTTAACAACTGTTAGCAAGTACTTTCATAAGTACATCCCCTCCAGAAAGAATAGTACTTTACCTAAAAACCCATATTAAGTCGCATTTGACTGCGGGCTGAAGTGTGGGGCTGCAAAAGGTAACTAGAGCATGTTTTCATCTTTGTGGCTGGTGACCATGACTTCATGTGTGATTCAGGCTGTATCACACTGTCTTTCTACACAGGCATGAGAGTATGTTTCCATTTGCAACTAAGTAGACAGTCAAGGAAAAGTTTTCCTAGTATTCTGTTCAGCTTGGTCTCAAGCCATGCCACTTGGAAATAAAACATTTACAGCAGACTGAAACCAATTACCTCAAATTACAAGTTAAAATCTTTACTAGCATTTCAGAGGCAGATGATAGGAAGTAAGAGTTTGAATACTGGCTCCAAAACCAAGATAATCTCAGACTTCTTTTAGTCTGGACTTGAATTAAAATTCCAGCTAAGAATTAATAGGGAACCTGCAAGACTCACTGGTAAACAACTATCACAGAAAATGTTTCTGGTCATGAAGGAGAGTATTTTTCTTATTACAAAGGAATTTGGAGGAATTTAGTTCAGATTGTTACAGTTGACATGGTATTTCTCTCACAGTAGAAAGACAACCACAAACTCATTGCACAGACAACCACCCAAAGAATATGCATTCTGCAGTATAGCGTCTTCAGAGATCTGCAAATAAACCAAGGTGCTCTGTGTGGCTTGCTCCTACCTAAAACAGTGGAAAAATCCTTGGTGCTCCAACATATACAGTAATAACCAACATCTGAAAAAATCAAGTGCCAGCAGGTCACCAAACTCTCACATTTCAGGAGCAGGCTGAAAAAAAGCAAAGTAGTTTTTCTACTGTTTTAACCTTGAAGAAAGGGCAGCTCCCTTTTCTATTCCAGACCCAGCACGTTATTTCCAAGCAGCTCTAAGTCCAAGCCACTCTTCCAGAGTAGTCACAAGTTACCTAAATGAACACAGTCCTACTTTGCCCCAGTATAAATGCTACCCAATGTTAACCAAGGTGCATCTTGTTCCACATAATCCCATCAATCCTGTAAACAGTCAGCCAAGCAGGCTGCTTTGGAACAGGATCGTATCATAAAAACATTACTTTAAGGCTCAAAACTTACTCTTCCCTCCATGTGGATATAACACCTCACACAGCATCTTGAGAACACCTCAGTACCTAGACCTGGATGCAGACAGCCTAGGCAACAATTTACAGACTCGGAGACTATTAAAAGAAGTGCCTAACAGCAGCATTTCACTTACATTTAAGCTTGTATCCTTTACAGAATTATTAGTCTCTTAACTAGAAGCAGTTTTCTGCAGTAGTACTTCATGTGAGGTTGAACTAATTGTGGTATGACAGCAAGAGATGTCTAAATTGATACCTAAAAAGTAAACCTCATCAGCTACACACAGTGGATTGTAATAGGCTGGATGCTGTAAAGGATTAGACTTTCAAACTTACTTCGACATGCTGTAGCTAGACTCACTCCAGCAGGTAATACAGCTAAATTGAGAACTTCCAGTTTAGGATTTTCAAGCTAGAAGAGCAGACAGCTCACGCACCACAAAACTACAAATGACAGCAGCAACACATTTAATTATTACTGTCTTGTCTTAAAACCATCAGAAATTCCATTAACTGGAGATGTGCTTGGTTTTCTTAACAAACAAATCCTAAGAATTCCAGTGAATGGACCTTCCAACCCAGTTACACGTGACTGGATTTGACATGCAGAAAAAGAGTTTTCCTTTATGACAGTACTAGTATTGAAGCTTTTGTAAGCACACCTATACCCCATCACAATTGGCTTGTGCACCTTCAGGCCAGAAATCCCCTCTAAGGACCTAGCTTTGTTTCACTGGGCAGAGCTACTTTAGGTAAAACTCCATGTATGCAAAAGCTCCTTAGCTACTTAACACTGAAGACTGTCACTGTAATTATCTTTTGTTAACTAGCACAAAATAAACCTAACTGATGAAGTCCTACAGTCCTCAATCAATTTACATAGAGCAAATGCAGGTCTACAGAAAAATTATATCCAAGGCCCAAAATTATCCAGTGAATTTCAACTACCACAGGCACTGCTGAATATCCACCTCCTGAAGCACAAGACATTGGTGTCTTCATTAGCAAGAGACAAACCACAAGAAAGCAGCAGAGCAATCTTTACCTCAATTTACAACCACTTATTTTAAAACTAGGTGTATCAACTGAATGGAAGATTTGACTCTCTCCTGGGGGTCATTAATGTGACTATAGATTTGAAATTATAATCATCCACTTGTTTCTCAGGCAAGTTCATGCTCTTAGTGACAGATGCCCAAGAGAACCCACACAAGTACATCTTCCCCGCAGGCAAGCAAATGATGGATTCTTTCCTACAAACACCTTCCCTGTTAGTATTTGAGGTAGCATCTTGAGTAAGACCACCCTGTCTCATTAATTAGCAGCTCATTGTGCTCCAAAAGCCTCTGTACTGAGACTGTACCCAACCGCAACCAGATTCTACACAAGTGTAATGTATCAGAATGTTTTAGCGGGAGATATACCTTTAAGATTGTTTACACATCTGAAAAAAGTTAAGTAGAAGAAATACATGTCCTTAGAAAGCAATGGCAGAGTCCAGAATCAGCCTGGGGGTGGGTGTTCTTGATGAACTCTGGAAGAACACTCCCTCAGCATTACTAGCAAGTGCCTCAACCCAGAGACAGTAACGGGGTTCACCCTGCATTCCTGGTGTCCTTTACCACCCATCAAAACATGCACCATGCCCAGAACACCAGGAACCTGGTATGACAGTTGCCATCAGGACTTGAGCTGGAACATGTGTAAGAATCCCACCCACGCCCACAGCAGTCATCACAGCACACAAAGCTTCAGCACTAGGAATCCCCCGGTGACCGGCCTTGTCACATACTGCTGCCAGCCTACTCAAGTCAAGCTGCACATAACAGACCTGCAGGGTCTGTGTCAGAGCCAACAAACTAATTGCTGGCCTGCTGAGCACTCAATTTTATGGCTTGGCCTTCTACCAAAAATTGCTTCAGGTAAATTACAGAGTAGTTTAAGAAAGCTCAAACCCAGCAGAGATTATTGCAGGTAATTCCAAGTTTCCTGGAGCCAATTACTTAATTCCATCTACGCTGATAAAGTTGGGAGAGTGTTCTTGCCAGTAGAACTTCATCACACAACAGGTTTTCTGGCAGAATACCATTTTTATTACTTTTGAATCCAGTAACTTAAAGTCTGACTTGAGACTTGTGCCCACAGCATGACGTGTAATAGTGCTACGACAGCCATGTACCACCTGACCTGCCAAAATGCCTGAGGCTTTATCATGTCCTGTTACCCCAGCATCACTGGATAAGGCTGTAGGCAAGTCAGCTCAGCATTACCGCACGTGATACATACCAAGTAGAATAGCTTCTGGCAGTAATACAGGTTCCAAATCTCTAGGTGAAATGAGTAAATGTCAACCCAAAATAAGTCTGCAACAGCTGATGTTTCTTACCATCTTTCTTCCTGAATTACCACAAACTTGTTTAGCGCAACATCGCAGCTCACAAATTCCTTTGCTTCTGAGCTGGCAACAACTGCTCTACAGTCTCTTTAGACAGGCACAAGGTTGGATTATAATCACTCCAAAATCCTTTTTGGCATGGATACCTTATAAAGGAAGTATTTTGAAGGCTTTTGCTTTAGGACTGTCAAGCTCAAGAGATTAAGAGAGTGTTTCCAAAGGGATCACCTGTATCCTCACAAGCAACAGGAACACTCCAGTCCCAAGAAAATAGTGGAAACTAAGGACAGACCCTTACAACACAAAATACAGAGATAAGTGCCAAAAGAATAAGCCAAAAGATGTTTTTATGCCTTGTCTGTACCTACACAGGCCATCTGTAAAGGCAGGAAGATCACCTTGGTGCAGGAATACCTTGCTCAACTTTTCAGGTGGCAAACTGACTTAGTGAGGGCAAGGAATTTATCTGCCATCTTGCTAGTGCACCGCTACTCTTCCTGCAGGCATTACCTATGCTTCAGACAAAGTCCAAGATATCGTGAAAGTCCTTCAGAATATGAATCCTTCAAGATACTGACCACAAGCTTTAAGAAATGTTTCCAGGAAGAACACCTCAGCTATTCCATTTATGATCATTTCATCCTGTCCTAGCTCTCTCTCCTCTGAGCGCATCCTTGAAGTTTCCACATTCTTGTCTATACCCCACCTTCGCAATCCCCCCACATCTTTCAGGAACACAACAGCAGATATGAAAGCAATCTCTGGTTACTGAGCTATCACGTGATCTGTTCCTGTCTCTCTTTGCACAGCTTGATTTTTTTTCCCCCCTCTGAATTCCCTTCACATATTTTATGTTTATTCTACTCTTCAGGTAAAATTAAATTACTTACCTGCAGTCTGATAAGGTGCTTAGGTCTCACTGCATAATATCCATACTATCCTCTTTATTCCAAGTCTGTTGGCAACAACCTTCAGTCATTGTTTAAGAATGCTGTCCTAATAGCTTGAGCTTAAATTGGAGATGTCTTCAAATGCACTAGTCTGCACTTCAAACAACTCTCCCTTCAAGTGCAACCAGCACAGTCAGGCAGCTTCTGTCAGGCTTGTCACTACTTATAGCCAAACTGCTTTAAATGCTTAAGGAAAACAAATGCAACACTGTCAGTGGCAATTAGCCAAAGAGTAAAAAACAAGCAAAATCGCTTTCTTAGGTATTCTAGGTACAAGGCAGCTAAGAATTAGATAGGACTAGTGAAGCATCTAAAGAAGGCCTTACACTGGTCTATCCTAGAGAAGTCTTTTTTACTTTACAGAAAATGCTCAGATATAATGCCTTGAAGTGCATCTCAAATTCTTGGTAAAACAGCATTCTCTTTATATCAATCTGCTTCCTGTAGCGTAAGTATAGCAGTACAAACTATTTTAATAATTACCTGAATGTGTAACATGAAACATAAAACCAGTCCATACAAGGAGGCATAGTACATTCAAAGTAATGCATGCTGGAAGAGAAGAAATGTTTTATCTCATCCTCTGACCAAATACCAGCTAAACTGTGGGATATTACCTGAAAGATCTCTAGGTCTTCTCAGTTGTGCCATAGCATACATCCACTGTAAGACATCACACTATGCATTACTAAAATGCTGACTCTAAAGTACATCAGCATCTGACTTCCTATGGTTGGACAGACTGAACAGGCAATAAGGTCAAGCTCTGAATGAGAAATCACTTAAAGGCAAGGTTTCCAAACTCTAATTTTCAAAGGCACAAGATCTTAAACATTCAGATTACAAAAAAAAGGTTAGCTGCAAAGACACTTAACACGTTTCAAGTGTCAGTCACAAGAAGTAAACTGACAAGATTAAAAGGGTTACTCCCACAGACTAATAAGCAAGCTTCACTAGTAAAGTTTTCAGTTGCTTATGTTTCTGTAAACAGCTGTCTAACCATAACCAGGCCATATTTTTTCCTCTAAGCAGTCAGTTTTTCTCTCCATACTAAAGCCCTAAGAGTGTCTTGAACACAGAAAGCAACCTGTCCTTCATGGCCAAAACCAGTGTCCTCAGCCTATTCCACAGAAAGACATTGCTTCTTTACTTTTTCACACCCAAAGCTTTGATTTTGTCCAAAGGAAAAGCCTTTTATCAGCCGCTCTGTTCAAAAATGTCACAGGTCAACAGCCTTATGTTCTTAGTCGTGATTCCTATTAGCATTATTCCACATTACACCTGAAACATTGGCTAAGTAACTCACTACCCTAACACCCTTTTCTAGCTTTACACCCAAGTCTCCTGGTGGTTGTTTTTTTTTTCAATCACACAATAAAAATAGGAGTTAAACCATAGCTCACCGTGCTATTTATCAAATGATTAAGGGAATGATTAATAAGATCAAATGTACTGTTAGAAGTTTGACTTGAAGACAACAGAAACTAATGAGTTGACTGTTAATTCAAGAGAAGTATTTCTGTATGTCCTGCTAAGCACTTCGTTGAGAACTGATAAATCCTCTGTCCAAAAAAGTAACTTCAAAAGAAAGCACCCCCACAAGACAGATGAGCTGAGTGGAAGTTCACCATAAGGAATGAGCTCAGCAAAAACTAGGGGAAAGGTAATTCCAGCAAGAGGTGATCCCGACTGCCTCATTGACCACTGATGAAAAAAATCCCCCATCCATAAAGTTGAGACTGAGCATGCAAACTAATTAACATGAGAGACATATGACAAACAGGACACTGCGTATTAAGTAATGAAGGAATTATTTAACCTAACCAATGAAGGCTGATGGCTTTGCTTGCTGAACTGTGTAGTGTAAAGATCTGACATATCTGTGAGCTAGGCATTTGTGCTTTACCCCCTAGCTCCCTACCTCGCACAAACCGGAATAAAGGAACAGAAATACCTGACTTGGTGTGTGAACTGGCACTGCCCACCAGGTAACAAGCCTGCCTACAGGCCAGCAATTGCACCCTGTCCTGTTACATTATGGCAGACAGACCAAGCCATATTCATTTGGGGAAAAATGTCAAGTTATTTCCATCACAACTTTCAAAAGTTTCACTAATTTAAACACATGACTTAACATAAAACAAGAATGAAAGAATTGGGAATGTTTGCAGCATGGTAACAAAAGAACATCTAAAAATCCAACTCACCTTTTGAAGCTAATCACATACCAGATGGGTATGGGGGTTTTTACTCATGCATACTTAAAATGTTTACAACTACTGAAAAAATGAAATTACAGACGACCAATTACATGGTTTGTGGTGTTACCCAAGATGCTACAGAAATTTTTAATAAAGTGCCTGCCCCTCCTTTTAAAGAATGGTATTTGTTACACTATTTATGGAGAGTCTCCTGCTAAGTAAGTTGGGTTTTTTAAGGTAGTTACTTGTTCAGTAAACAACTTTAAAATAAGTACTCTACAAGGTCAAGTGAACACTTACCTGTGGCAGGCCTGACATTTTATTCTAGCAGACTATTCCACTTAACAGTTCTATTAAGTGAGACTATGCAGTAAGACCACAAAGAGTCAGGAGCAGCTCCTCCACCTCTTTACTTTTGTCCATAAAGCTGTGAGATGACAGAACAGTCCAATTAACTTGCAGATTATTTCTTAACGCTATTGTGTAAGATTCTAAAGTAAAGTTCAAAGCACTCTAGTGAAGCTGCAAAAGTAACTTGCTCATCAGACTTGTTTTCCAGCTTGCTGAAGATGGTAATTATCCAGGAACTACAAGGCTATTATAACTCAGAATTCACTTGTTAACTTTATTGCACAGTAACACTCTGTATGACATTATTCACATCAATTCCAACATTTCAAAGTTAGACTAAAACTCAAGAGAAACACCTTTCTTTCACCTGCTGCATTTACACTCCTTTCTCTATTTTTCTCTTTAGGCTGATAAACAGCCGTTTCCTTCTAAAATAAACCCTAAACTTTGTTGTATGAAGAGCAGCTGAATTGCAAATATTTGAAAAACCCTCATTCTCCAGAAGAGCAGTTTGTGGATTTATAGCATTTGTTTTGTCTTCACTAAATCCCGAATTTTAGCTCTCTGCTCTACCTGAATAATTAAACTTAATGTGGCACAGGAAGTTAAGGATTCTGGGACAGTTTGGGTTGGATTTTTTTTCAGGTCTTCAGACAAGGACAAGAGTTATGCTTGCTTGAAAATTTTATTGACACAACTGTTTGGTCCCAACACACGAAACAGCGCTTGAGCCACAAAAGAAAGTGTCCAAACAAAGTAGACAGCTAAGAAAAGAATTTTCTCTTCTCCATCCCATTCCAAGAAAAAGACAGTGCATAAATTCAGGGCTTCAGTGACATTTTTTTTTTTTTTTAAACAGACATGAACCTGAAGTAGTACATTTAATTGTTAAATTAAAGAATTTCATGGTTGTAATGCTCTTAAATCTGTAAGTCACATCATTCATTTAACCCTTTGGATAAAAAAATATATTGCAATTCAATTAGGTATTTTGTTACACTATGAACACAACTTCTCAAAAGTATTATTCTATTACTTTCAAACAGCAATTTAATCAGAATCACACATGAATCCAGAAAAAGTATGCTGACCTCCATAAATGGTATAACCACCACACTCACTTTGACAAATACCATATCTCCCTCTGAAGCAAAAAAAATCTGGTTTTCTTTAGTGCTCCAGATGACTTGTAGCTGCATTTCATGAAAACATAATTTCAGGTTGGTCTTCTCCATTGCATGCTCTTCTGAAACAAAGATCTAGACTGATCAGTGTTAACCTTAAACTGAAGGTGAAAGCAGATGTTCTTGCATTTAACTCATTAAAAGCATTCCAAGAAAGCTTACTCTAAATTTCTTTCTATAGCAGTATGTCTGTAAAGGTTTACTAAGGACTCAAAATACTGTGCCATAATGCTCAGAAAAACTTCCAAGTGTTTCTCTGTATTCAAAATGGCTATAAATTCGCTACTGATAATACTTGCTTAAGTTTAAAAGATTTTATAACAAAATCTGACTAGTAAAATTCTGTCTATAGCCATTGTTCAGTGGCATTTCCTGTTACTGGCTGAGAAATTAGAGCCTGCATTTCATCTCTTGTACATTACAATAGAATCCACCTAAAAAAATACTCAGTTGGCCAGTGGAAAACCTCTAGTATAGGTTCTTTCAATACTACAAGCAATTTGTTTGCTGCCTGGCAAATACAACCCATTGTAAATGCCATGGTTACCCAGGATGGGTATAAAGTTTCATACACTGGACATACATTTCTGCTAACTAGAGTTAAGGTCACCCACTGACTTAACCTCTCCTCCAAAGCCAGCCCTTTTGAAAGCCAACACAGGATGCCACAAATTGAAAAAAAGCTTCCAACACTAGGAGTAAGTTTCAGAATAAAAACAAGACACAGCTAAAAGACAGCACATCAAACCATAAGCTTCCCATTTACTGAACATGCTTAAAAATAGCAAACAAGGTTAAGCAGAAGAACCTTGGCATTTCCACGTGTAGTTTGACCTTTACTTACAGGTGGAAATAGCATCAATACTTTCCAGCCAAACCATTTCCATAAGACCTGCTCCATTATCTGTAATTTATGCATTAAATGCATATTTCAGAAATATCAGAATCTTCCTAACTTAATTTCTAGACACAATAAAAATCTGTGTGTCTGTATCTTGAACTCATGACACCAAGACCGTCTTTTCCTTAACCAAAGCCATGCCAGACTGCAACTAAATATAAAAGGGAAGCTTAAAGCATCAATGTCCTAGAAAGCTCCTAAATGGAACGGAAAGCTACAGAAAACATTTAAAACAAGTTTTACAAAAAATCCACATAATCTTCCACAAACATCTTTAGACAAAAGAATTTCCAATGCAATTACAAGTCATCTGAAAGGTCAGAGAACCAATTGCTCCTCTGGAGGACAATCAGCTTCCTCACTGTTGTCATTTCAGGTCAGCAAGTTAAAGTTTCTCAACAGGCTTTTGAAAGACAGATCATGCATTTTATTAATACTGTCCGAAACAATACCAGTAAGCAACAGCCTATAGAATACAATATGCTACATGTATGATTACACCACCGAGGCTTAAAGAAAATAAAATCTGTTCCATTTTAGTTGAATTGATATTTTGCTTTTACTGAACACATTTATGAAAAACTGTAAAATTTAAGAATAATTTAACGAATGCCAGAATTTTTTTCAAAATAATAGAAAAAAATCTGCTCTGCTAACAGCTGTGTTCAGTGTAAAAGGAACAAAATCTTCACAGAACACATTAAATACAAATTAACTCCTGTAGGCCTTTCATTAAAATACATAAGGGCTAGCAAATAGCTTTACTTTGTGCAGAGTCCATACGTGTTTGCCTTTCACACTATAAAGAAAGAGTTAAAGCTTGGTTACAGGTGCAAGTGAGAAGTTTGCTGCCAATTTCACCTTGTTTTTGTGTTGCTTTTTGGCTGGGCTGTCCATTGCTTCCTTGTTTAGTTGGGTTTCAGAGGACTGACAGGGAGGCACTGAAGCATTCTCTGTGGTGTTGGGCACCACAGAACCAGAGATCAATTTTTCTTGAGCTGTAGTAACAATTCTTTGTTTTTCTTCTTCTGTTAAAATCATTATCTCTAAAATAAATAAGACAACTCCAATTTATTGATGCTCTATTTGTGAAAAGTAAATACTATTTCTCTGGTAATAGGCAATAAAATATTTAAAAAGAACTTGTTAGCCTTCTTTGAAGCTAGAAGCATGTTCACCTCTGCAGCTGATGTGATGCTTGCTTCTGGCTCTGTCCGCATCATGTACTATTTTGAAGGTTTAATTTAGTTCCCACATGTTAAATCTCTCAGTGCTCAGAAAAGCACTGCGAAACTTCTGTTGTGAAAAGGTGCCACAGGCTGGCAAAACAGCTTTATTGATGCATAAAGGTCCCTATAAAATTCACCCCAAAGAATGACAGTAGGGTACTTGCAATCAGTACTCAAGAGCTTCTGATGGATGCCACCTACATTTCCCACACATCCCATTGTGCAATTTAAATACAATCGTATGTCTTTAAATGGAACTTTATACTATCAACCATTTGTTTGATGCTTTCTTTTCCAAATTGTATGAATTATTATCTGTAAGTAGTAGAACACAAGCAAGCAAACTCTTACCAGAGAGAGGTGCAGGGCCTTCTTCAAACTGAATGAGGTCTGCAGACTCAAGAACTACTGGATCAGGTCTCAGTTGTGGGGATGGCAGGCAGGAAGGAACTGGCTCACAAAGGAGGTCAACAGGAGATGTGTTTGTGAGGCAAAGAAGTTCTTGCTCAGTTTGATTAGAAACTACAAAAATAAGGGAACATCTTTCAAAGTACCTGTAAGCTGTGCAGGTGTCCATATTTCAGAACTGGTAAATGTAAACTCTTCAGGTGTGATTCTGAAGATTTGAAAGCTATGCTGTATTTGAAATACTAATATCAAACAAATTTAATACTAAACTAACCTCAGATTCACTCAAAAGTTACTTTGCTGGATCAAGAACATCTAACTAATTACAATACAGCAGACAAGGCAACAGTATATTAAGCCTACCCCTTGCCTGAGGAAATATACCCCTATACTAAAATCCAGCATTTGCCAAACTTGAGTAATAGAGCAGCTGAGGAAGGCAAGTCCCACAGGAACAGTCTTTAACAGAAGGGCCTGTTACCAGACAACTCCCCCACAGACATACCAATATCCTATCAACTATTTATATACCATCTAACACATTTACAGGTGAAAATTAAGCTGAAAGTTTCAAAATGAGGTGACAAGCCTAGACTTCTGAAATAGTAACTCAAGAATTATTTCACATGTTCTCCAACCTGCAGGTAGTAAATGAAATTGGAGAGCACAGCAAGACACAAACTATGAGGTCACCATTTCCCCAGTTACTTTGATTTGGAGATTTATACTAACAAGACTGCCATTATTATTTGTAAATAAGTTAAATAAGTAACAACACAACCAACATAATGCTACAAAGGAGCACTACATTCCTATCAAAATACAGAAGACATTCCTAGCAGAAGCTGCTGCTGACAGTCTTTTCTCATTAGCTTTATGCTTGTAGACTCCAGTCTCCACATAAATCCATGGGAAAGAGTACAGTACTTTTAACAGCTATATATGTACGCTGACAGCTGAGAACAGATGCCCTTGTGAAGAGGACATGTATCTAACTATATACTTTGGGAGAGGTTCAACAGCTTTCAAGCTATAAAGCATTTCTACAGAGGTTTGGATTGAGTAACTCACACAGCTTTCCCCCATGCTGCTCTGATTACTCTGCTTATTTCCCCCAAGATAAATTTCTTACATAAATTGCTTTTGTATTACCATTGCTAGGTGTTCCTAGACTTAGTTCCATTGATGAAGTGGATCCTGGGGTCTCCATAATATGTCCGTTATTGTCAGCAAGTTGATTTCCATGATCATCCACATGATCAGCAGGGGGAAAACTAGGTGAACTAAAACGAGCTACAAAAAGGCAAGTTTGATTCGTTTACTCAAGTCACTTCTTGGAGAAAAAAAACAAACTAAGATACAGCTCAAAATTGAAATGGCTTACTTTTCATATCATTCTTTAGTACCACAATTCTCTTATGGCCATGTCCTTTAATCCAGACCACCTAAAGAGGAAAAAAAGCAAAATTAAACATCGGCATATACTAAGCTCAAAACCAGGCTCACTGCCTTTCATCTAGCCTTGCACTGATGTTATTTCTAAAAGTAAACTAAAAAATGTTGCTAATTTGTACTACACTACCCATGTAAAAGCTTTGTCTCAAAATAATTGATGCCAAAGTCAAATCACAGGGCTAGAAAGTATACTAACTATATATTAACAAACCTATGTGTTTAAACACGAGTTGTAAAATTCCATTTTGTCACACTCTAGAACAATTTAAAGGAAAGCTTATAGCCACAAACTAAGTCACAAAGTTATCCTAGAGCACTTAAAGACATACAGATGACAAGATGCCACAGGAAGATTCAGTTATGTGACAATTCTCACAAGGTCCCACAACTCTTCACTCCTAAAACAAACAGTCTATCCTGATCAAAATGAAGCTTCAGTGCTGTACAGTCTTTCATTCAGTCATGACAGAAATCAGTTATTGCACTTGATAAAGATGCCAAGGATGTTTGTGGCCTCAACAGGAAGTTCTTAAGCAAAGTTTGAACAAAACATGTAAAAAAATACTTTTCTTCAAATCTTTTAACACCATCCAGATTTCTCAGAAACTATTAAAAACACTACTGGCATAAGCCTCCTTTGAGAAGGTAATTATTCTAGTAATTCACACCAATTAACAGAAGCTGCAGTTGTGTAGCTATTTTTAATCCATGCAGAAGTCTCAGTTTAATTGTGCAAAACAGAATTCTTCACACCTGTGGAATTGCTCCCAAGAGCTCTTCTAAATTATTGCATCCGTATGCTTTAGGTTGCAGCACTTCTCCTGTGTATTTGCTATATGCTACTGGGAACTCATAAAGAAAGATCTGCTGATAATGGTAAGTGTGAAGCAAGGACCTTACATTCTTCGCAAACATATACAGATTTGTAAGCTTCACATACTCTTCTGTTGTACCATTGGTAAAAACCTATTGGAAAAAAAAAAGGAAAATAGTAGGGTGCATACTTCCATATCCTCTACTCACAATGTCTTTTCAATGTATTAAACATACCAGAAAGGATAAAGCTTACATACCTCAACCAAGTAAGGGAGACTCTTGAGGAGTTCAGTTAAGGTCATAAATCCATATTCACATGGATTAAGTGAAGTACTATGGATTGATTCGTAATGTTGTTTAAGCTGTTCAACAGAGAGAAAGTATGTTCCATCCCAGGACATCAACAAGACCAGCAACTGGGCAGTCAGAGTCCGCAGAGATTTTCTATTTATCAGCTGAATTTGCTTGCCAGACTCTGTGTCAACCACCTAGAAAAATGAATTGCAAATGAACTTAGGAACAGCAAAGAGATTAATATTTACAAATAAATTGTGTAGCTGGGGTTTGAGCACAGCTGTATCTGGTATTATATACTGGCATCTGATACTCCCCTAGCCAAAAGCACACAGGACAAAGCAGCTTATTGCATGGAAAAATTTACCTTAAACACACAAAAGCTGTGTAGCAGTTTCTGTCCACACAGTAGACATGACTTTACTCTTTGTTCCAAGCCAGCTGGACCTGACTGAGGCCCAGCCTGAATACCAGCTGCTAAATTAACAGATTTAGAGCAACTGAACTAGGTTACATGTACATGTAAGTGGAAAAGAAAGTATGCCCATAAGACCATCTACATAGTTACATTGACAGTCAAAGCCTCAAACTATAGATTAAAAGTTAGGAATATAAAACATTAGGAGACTGATAACAACTACAGTTACCAGAAAATTATTGCTTTTACACAGTTAAAATCAGGTAGGAAAAAATTCTGTATTGTTAATATAAGTACTACAATACCATTTTTTACTTATTTACTAAGCAAACATGAGTTTTCCCAAAGAAAGTTGAAACAGAATGGAATAACAAGGAGAATATCATAGGAACACAGGAGTTGAGATTTAAAATCCCTTTGGAATTGCCCCCACAACAAAATACTGTTTCTAGAGTACAGTATTAAGAACACTGAGACCTGTAATTTGAGACACAAAATTCCTTAACACATTACATACCTCTTGGAAGGATAAACTACAAAGATAAAAGATTACCTTTACAACATGGCAAAGTTTTTGCATTAAAGCTGTAACTGAGCTAACATCATAGTCATGAAGACGCAGTGTGTATCCAAACGTTTTACTGTACTCTGTCAGTAAATCAGTCATCATTAGACAGTTGTCTTTCTGAGACCGCAGCAGCTTAACAAACTGGGCAGCGACTGCTTTGACTTGTTCCACCTCTGTGAGTGTGAGAATTTTCTCCTCCCCACATTCTAACACCTACAAAACAGAAGTTATCCTTTGTTAAAGTGATTTACCTAGTCTGGATGGAAAAAGTACTATTATCTGTACTACAATTCAGTGCTTGCAGGCAGTCATTTGAGATAGCTGAGCCTTGCTACATAGCAAGGTATCTATACAGCAAGAAAAAGTACACAATTTCTGAAATACAGTAGACAACTAGTTATTAACCTTTTTTAAAGCAAGTTAAACACAACTTTAATGAAACCTAGCTCAATTTTGATGCACTAAATTCTGTAAGTGTAATACAATTTAGAAAACTTGAATTTGTTATCAAACTTAACCTGAATGTGCTAAAAATCTTAAGATCCTTTCACCAAAATAGTCTATCAGACTTTCTTAAATAGCTGTCTAGCACCGTGTGCCATTTATAAGTCACACTTAAGTTAGAGAAATATAACCACTGGCTGAAACAGTTGTACAGATCTCAGAGAAATGTTTTAGTATAACTTAGGATTTTAGAACTTACAAGTAAGACATCTGGTATGGCTTCAAAGAGTTCAAGCAGTTTTGTAAAACCATAGTACGCAAGTTTGCACTGACGACCAAAGTGATGGTGATAAGAAGGAATAAATTTATTGAATGGCATTCGAAAATGGGGTTGATGGCGCAGTAAGTCTACTACCTCTTTAGAAAATTGTTTGGTTCTTTCAATTTCTTCTTGTGTACGTTCTAAAATTAAAGAATAAAGCAAGAGCTATGTAACCAACACTTATAAAATGCAACAGAACATAAGAAAACACAATGATTGATTTTCAGCTTTATCACCTATCACATGAAGTCACTATTTCTACCACTGAAGACCTTTACTAACTGGACAAAGATGTCTGTATTTTTGCTGTGTGGAAACAACCCAATAATTACTCCACAGAACGTTTAACTACATGCAGAAGTAATAACTTTTTTATGGGTTTTGCCACCTGCTTTCCTGTCTGTTCCGTTGTAAATGTTCCTAGAATGACACATTCTTTATTTGCTAGAAGTTCATAACAGTTATGAAGATAGAAACACAACTATCAGAAAAATCTAAGTCACCCTTATATACATGAGTTAGCACAGTTTTAAAATAGTCAAAGAACAATTTCTTTGGCAACAGTAAAAACATGTACATGGACATACCTCGTTTGGGAATACAAATTACCATTTCATTGTCTTGCTGGGACAGACAGATGGTCGTATCTGGAATTTCTGATATAATATCAGCGAGTTCACACACACCATACTCAGTGACATCCCAGTCCTTCGAAAAACACCTGAAAGTTATAGAACATTTTAAGATAGAAGTATTAATACATGCTGTGCATGCAAAAGAATTTGTAAGTTTAAAGAGTTTGTAAGTTTGAACAACAAGTCTCAAGCCCTAACAAAAAAACCCACATCATTTTATATAGGCAATAATGAGTATGTGAAACAAAGGGGAAAATATTCCTAATTCAAGTTATCTACCTGTTTAACCAGAAAAATAAGATACACTGATGGTTCACGTAACACTGGAATAAAGAGATGGATATGTCAACTAGCAGGTGCCTCAAACTAATTGGGGCAAGTGACAATATAAAGTAATATTTTTCAAGTTCAGGTTTAAATTACATTTTCTTAGATCACTTGTTATACAGCTCCATATAGTTACACTTTCAGTCTGTATTCGCTTAATAGTCATGGACATACGTTCTTCTTAAGATTAGGTCTCAAGAGAAAGTAGAGACCATATCCTGGAAAACCATATTAAGATTCACAATACCACGTAACATATTAAAAGGCATTTTACCACCACCCTGCCCCCTGACAGGAACCTCTCAAAGCAACAACACTTCACATATATTCTTATTCAACAAATGGCCAGAGCTGACTACAATGGAGATGTACATTTAGAAGATGTGGAAAAAACCAATCTGTTTTTGCCAATAGTGTAAGTAGAAGCACGCATTCCGAAAAAGGAGCTCTTGGCACATGCAGCACAATAGCACATGTAGCATGAAAAATGCTATGGTTTCCTCAAAGAACATTAAGTACTACTTTATCTTTGTATTAAGGAAAACATCACTCTTTGTTCTCAAAAAAACCTGAACAGCTTTTTTTTTTTTTAACCATACTAGAATAGAATGTTCTTCCTGGCAATATGAAGACAGATATTACTCCTTATTTTTGCCCGATTGCTAGATCCAGTTAAAGAAGAGTATCTATTAACAATCATTTATTTTTTCACTTCATCAAATTTTATGTATCCCTCTGAAGAAAGTCTAACACTTGATCTTCTCTTTATTGTTCATGTTAGTGTGCCATGACCTGCTTGCTTAAATCCAACCTTTCAGTCATGGCTTCAAAAAGAACCAATAAAATACAATAACCTATTCCAAACTCCAATAAAGTTAAATGGACCTAGTACTACAGGAAGCAGTAAAGTCTGCCAGACAGCTTTTAATTTTTGTTTTCATTAGAAGTTTGAACTTCCACATCACAACAAATAGGCAATATAGTTGCCACAGTTTTGTATTAAGATTGAAAGTGCTGACTGTCTTGCGCTAGGTTTTAAAACCGCTGTTGATAGACATGGCCTGCACAGTCATTCTTGTATCATTAAAGTTAACTTACCAGTGATAAGCCTGTAAGAATTCCCTCACAATAACCTGTTTACTGGCCTGGGATTTCAGAAGCTTCAGTAAGTCTTGAGTGAAGCGCTTAACTTGAGCTCTGTGTGTTAGCGTTAACAAGCGTTTGGAACCCATACCGAGAATCTGAAAAAAAAAATTTGATCATTCACATTCTCAGTAAATTTTTACAAGATATTTAGGAGCCAGTTCTACTACAGGCAGGCTAGAAATAAAGGATGTAATAGAGAGTAATAGAGACAGCATTTGGAAAGGCAGCCTCATAAAGTCATATACTGTGTACTAAGGCATATGTCATGAAGAAATTGAGAAATGCTTCCTCCATGAGTACTACTGAAACTGTTGCACGTTTGTATTAGTGATCTTAAAATTCTACAACCAACTGGTGTTCAAAGTAGTAAGGTGTATGTGACCATAGTGGAATTATTTGTAACATAAGGCCACACAATTTGTTTTGCACAGAAATCCTTCAAGTCACAGGCTATGCATTACAGCCTAACTTAAAAGCACTCAGCATTTGCTGTGCTCTTATGATAAACACCACAATCAAAACCAATCAGTAGCTACAGGCTAAAAGCAGCTTCAAACTATTTAATCTAAGCCTCTGGAACAAAGAGTTCATTTCCCCAGTTGTTTTGGAAGGGTGGGGACAAAAATAAGCCAGAAACAACATGTCAAAAAAAAAGACCACAATTTCATTTCAAGATTCAGTTAACCATCTCTTTCAAGGTGGACTACGTAATTGCATAGCATCTGTTACACAATACCAACCAGTAATTCAGATAGTTGAAGACACAATTCCCCATGTTAAAAGGAACAGTGCCATGTAACTCACTTGCAGTACATGAGGCACTGCTTCTAGCAGCTCCATTAATTTAGAATACCCGTAGTCAGACACACGGCATTGCTTTGCGAAGTGATGATGGTATGTTGGGATGAATTTACTGACAGGTATGACGCAGGACGGTTGGCTTTTAAGTAGATCTATCACTTCTCTACTGAACTGAATAAGTTGTGGATTACCTACAGGGCTCTTAGAACGCAGAAGCCAAGGATCTAAAAGGGAAAAAAAATAATCATATTACTGAACCTTTCACTAATACTCTCCTAGTAAGCACTGCGCTTTATTTATGACACAGGCTACAGCACCGGAGAAAAAAACCCAAACAACAAACAAATGAACATTCAAGCTAAAAGTTTCTCTTTATAAAAAGTTTAATTATTATATTAAATTTATTTATGCTACTCTTAATTTTTTAGTGGAAAGACTAGTTCAGAGAAGAAATTTTTAAATAAAAATATTTACCTGTAGTAGGAGGTGGTGGTTTGTTATGTATCCATTTAATAACTTTAATGCCATTTTGGGCAGTGGCAATGTTAACTCCAGGAACACAGGTAATTAGATGTTCTAAAGGAACACCACCCTGGCCTTCTGGCACCATTTCAAGATCATTGAACTCTGACATATAACAATCAGGAAAACTTTGGAAGAAAAAAAGCTTCCATTATACACTAAAATACCACTATAACAATTGTCCTAAAAATACCATTATTTTGACACACTTCCTGAGCAAAAGGCTTTAACAAGCTTATAATACATTATTTAAAATGTCTGTGTAATGAAGACTTCTATAAGTACGTGTTATTTTTTTACTTAACAAGAATTCAAAGAGTTATAATTTCATAAGGCACTTATTTGCTATAAAAGATACCACCTTACATAAGAACTGGCAGTTTTATACAACAGGTAGTTTCAGAGCATTACAAGAGCCGCCAATAAAGTTTTAAATCTTTAACCTATCATCCCATACACTAAAATCCTAAATTAAAATACTTTACCTTAGTAAAGGCACAGTACCCTCATGTGTCTGTAGAAGACTGTGAACTTGGGGAGCAAATGTCTTCAGAGACAAAACCACAAAAGGAATTCTATAAGAATCTGGATCAAACTCATGCTCACTGTAAAAAACAAGAGTTTCAAGTTCGTATGCTCATCCTACACATAGCTTAAGCATAGTATGCTTTTACTCACATACACATCCATAGTAAACATTACGCATACAATATACTGCTACTAGCTGACAATACCACTATATACAGCCACAAGCAACTTCATCTTTTCTTCTTCACAAAAACTAATACAGCTACAGCAAGTTTCCAGAAGAGAAAAGCAACATTTGTAAGGCCAGATTTTTACCCTTATTAGATTAAATTTTTCAAGTTAAGTTTTAGCAGCACATACCAGACAGATGACAGCAATCATCTAATAACTGCTCTAGTAGCATAACCTAGTTGCTATTGAATAAACCAAAAAACTTTGTCTATAGCTTCAGGAAATCTTCAACCCAGTATGAATCACTTAGTAAACGTAGCTGGAGGGCAAAGAAGAATGATCAGTTCCAGCTATAATTACATAATAAAATTCAGGCTATTAGAAATCTCTAGTGTGTATAACCTTCCTATATAACCAGAGGAAGGCGGTGTACCTTTCAGTTTCTGGTTAAGGGGTATTTGATCTTGGTGGCTGTGCTAGAATACAGTAATCTTACCTGAACAGACTGAGAACTGCCTAGAAAACTCACTGTGTCATCTATTTTCTGCCTGAATTACTCTTGTAAACATATAAACAGTGACTGGAGCATGCTGTATGAACATGTCTGTCTAACTCAACTTTAATAAACCTGTAAACGTTAAGTGCTGTTCAAATTTTTTGTG
This sequence comes from Falco punctatus, assembly GCF_963210335.1. NCBI lineage: Eukaryota > Metazoa > Chordata > Aves > Falconiformes > Falconidae > Falco > Falco punctatus. The sequence continues at coordinate 35,691,928 of NC_137583.1, read as the reverse complement.
AGATTTTATAGTATTTTATACACAGCTTACATAAAGTCTTTATTCAGGCAATGCTGCTTACAAACAGGCTCGTGATATTCCAGCTCTTCAAATATTATAGGACTACAGTTTGCTGATGAACCATCATGTGACTGTGAAGATCCCAATGGACTTTGCCGGGCTTGGCTGCTGGGTAAGAGGCACACCAGCCGCCCACTTCCTTGGTCACGGATTGCCACAGTATCTGTTAGTTTATATAAGTCTGATACAACTAACTTACGCCCAAATCTAAAAGGAAAATATTAAAATAAATACACATTACAAACACAGAGAATGCAATAACCTGCATTTTTCATTTACGAAGCAGTAATATGCTAGAAATTACTCTATGCAAAATGTTAACTAAACTATTCATCCCCATTTAGAAAAATCAAGTAAAATACTGAAAAGTATAACCCTCTAAGAAAGGCCACTATCCCAGTCATTGCCTCTGGACAGATAATATGCTGCAACATCTAACAAAAAAACCTGTAACACTCCATTCTGTTACTCTCTATAATTCACTATAAACAATCACATGAGCAGATTCTTTTTCCGAAGTACTGGAAATAAAAAAAAAATCACAACTGAACTTACTTTTTCTCATAGATTTCTGTGAATTTGAACATAGGCAGACAACAAGCAGGTGCATCCTGCAGAATGGACATAGTTTCTGAGCTATAAAAGAAGTTTTGTAACATTAGCACAAAATTAATCTGTTAGTATTAAGTCCCCAGGCCAGACTGGTGAGATACTTACAGATGCAGTTTATGAACTATAAATATCACAGGAAAAATTGCATTCCCTTCCATCTTAGCACTACAAAAAGCTGAAGCTTCAGATCATGGCAGTACAAGTAGTAACATTTCTGCCAACTTAACAGGTAACATCTCTGAAAGAGTTACATCTTTCGTATGTGGTAAGATTTCAAGTATCTATAAAATGCAACATTAAAGCTGCAGCATTAGAAGTTACCAGCCCGGTCATTACATTAAGAACTTTGAACAGGCATAACCTAAAATGCAAGATTGTAATAAAGTTGTAACTCATACAATGGCTTGAGCCATTATATAGCTGTGCAGTGCTTGGGCTTTCTGTAAAATAAAATTAAATGAAGACAACTTTCTTCCTAATGCTTTCTTTCAGTAAGAAAAATATTGAAACAGAAAATCCTTGTATTCTCCCTAGCATCAGCACTGTAGTTCTATCATCTTCCATATAGAAGATGTAGACCAAAGTAACCACAACAGCCTTTAAAATGTGTATCCCATATTCAAAGAGATGCACTTTCTTGGAGGAAAGAAGAAATAAATATGCCAAGCATAATCTTAACTCAGCTGCACAAACTAAGTTATTCAAGTATATCAGGATTATGAATGAGTACTGGTGAAACTATACAACAGATGTACTCAGATGAAACTTAAAATATAAGCAGTGTAAAAATGCTAAACTGAAAGCTAGCTAAGCTGTATTTCACACATTTACTTTACCTCCCTATCACTCCTTTGCTTAGTATTTTAAAATCACCTCTCAGCTACTAAACACATGCTAGAACAATTAAGAAGACACAGCACTTTGTACCTGAGTAGAGCGAGTGATTTACTACCAGCTCCCGTCGCTAATGAGACCTGGATCCTTTTACTGCCAATTTTGTATCTGTGAAGACTGCTGACAGCACTGATAGCTTCTTGCAGATTTTCCATCTGAACTGTAGCCTTCAACTGGTAGTCTGTATGGGGACTGAGCTCTACACTTTTTACCTAAAACAAAGAACAGATCTTACATATTTATCACAAATCATTAACCCAAGGCAAGCCAACACTAAAGTAGTACAGTCTTGCTTGGGCCACGAGCTGAACGTAACGCCAAAGGGAACCAAGTAAGATGGACCACAGCCAATAGGACAGTGCTAACAAGAACCAAGTGCAATGAGCCGTAGACAAGTCAAGACCATAATATTTGACACAAGAATCATCATCTTCCCATGTAGAAGACTATGCCAGAAGAATGTAATCTACACATCAGGCAAACAGAGCCACTGCAGAAATGACTTCTTGCATAGTTGCTTTTCACCGATTCACACTCTCCGTATCTGGTTTTGATCACTTAGGATTCAAAACAGAAACTCGGTTTTCACTGTGATTTTTAAGCTGACATTAAGAATTCAGCTTTACAGCTTAAAAAGGTTATGCAGCTAAAGCCTGAGTCTCTTCTCTGCATGACTAATGAGCCGCTTACTAAGAATGTTATATACAGAACTTCAGAATACCCGATCTATGAAGACCACATACAAACGAACCTATTACAAGTAATGATCTGGCCTTTTTAAAGGCAACACCACCTCCTTTTAACAAAGTTTAAGTCATGTTTGGATAAGCTTTCCATTCCTAATCACTCAAATCTAGACCACATATGTGTCCATAAATAATAAACCAGAAGTTCTGAAAAAACAGATCTAATAAAGGTATTTTAGCCTTTACCTTGCCATGTCTTGAGAAAACTTCTTGTAAATTTTGCTGCAACTCTTTTCTGGACAATCTGTAATCTATATTGCTGATATGAATGTCTGCACCATTTGCAAAAGGATCAGGGCAGTCTATACCACTGGTATGATTTACTACATTAAACGTGAGTGGAGATGATCTGTTTGAGAGGTTTGGAGACATACTCCTGGGCAAAACAAGAAAATGTATGAGCTCAAGTAGCGATTGTACAATTCTGATATATAGACATCTCAAAATTAATCAGAAAATTGACACAGGTCACGTGCACAAACAGTGCACTTTGAAAGTATTTTCCTAATATGTATGTGTGCAGGCAAAACAAGTTTCACAACAAGCAAAACATTGTAATGAGACAAGTATTTCCAAAAAAAAAGGAAATCATTCATATCATGTTTCAAAGTAACTCAATTTAATAATATATTTGGCACCAAGTTTCCTGCTCTCTTACTAACACATTAAACAAGTCAAACTCATTCACCTGATTTCAATAATTGGCAAAAGCCAAATATTTAAATGTACAAGAACTGACTGGGCCTGGATGAATTTCTACTGAGGATATCAAAGGCACTGAAGAGAAGCAAGATGTCTGCAATACTACTTCTGCAGATTTTTCAGAAGCTTTAAAGACAAAGTTGGCAGGGAACAACTGCTACACAACAAGTTTCTGAAGACAAGTTCGCTATCTTCTATTTACATGCACCCTGTTAGCTGTTACACAGCACCATCATGGTTTCCTTTTGCCCCCACATAAATCAGCGTATCAAAGTGCTTAGCATGCACAACTCTATGCATCTGTCAATAATCAATGTATATACTGGTGAAATCTCACTTCACCTCCCAAGTAAGACACAGACACTTACCGAGATGACCAGCAACTCTGAGACATGAGTAAAGGACTGAGTTGTCTTGAGGCTGTCAACTTACTGAAAGCAGAGGGATAGCTGACCTGAAATACAGTTTCATCTTTGTCTTTTTTATCTACAGGGGAATTGGTAATGCTCCTGGAAGCAGAGGTGTCTTTTCTATTTACAAATATATGTAAGAAAAAGAAAACACATTATGTTGCAGAATTCACATTAAAAAACCGTAGCTAACATTAATGTTTGTTTTTAAACATACTTCTGACCGCTTTTACAGGATGATTCTCCCATTCCAATTTTTTTGGTTGCCAGAGACACAGGAATTGCTGCATTAGAGTTACTCTGAGGAGAAGGAATTTGCTCTCTTAAGTGTTCCTGCTGGTTTTCAAGATTTTTACCCACAGTCTTCGATTCAAGGCGGCACAGCTCCTATATTAAACAGGCCAAAGGTCATCATTAAAACACCAGACATTCCTTTTCAGAGGTTCTCCTTGTGTCAGAAACTTAGATAACCGACAATTTTTTCTTTAACATTTTCGTTGGCACTTCAAAACCAGGAATATTTGATTTTGTGTCAGAAAATAGTAGAACGTCAACTAGTTGAAATACTTTTGCTATACTCTATATCTACCCTAGTTTTCTTTATAACTAGGCAAAGTGGATCACTCTAGAGGTTATACTCAACACCAACACAAAAGTCAAAACTGGCCTAGGATTTGAGACTAAGTACCAGCAGTATTTCCAGATGAGAAAAAGGTGTCAGGGAGTGGGAAAAAAGCCCTCAAATTTCTTGTCTGCTTTCCAAGCAGAACATAACTCTCATTTGGGAATGTTACTATAAGTTATAGTTAGTCATTAAATAAGACTGACAAGTTTAAGATAAAGCTGTAACAGAAGCAATATCAGAACATGAGGAAAAGCAAGAATACTAAACTAGGTAGAACAACAGTACCTGTAAACTTTTAACATTTGTGGGTTTGACGATAGATCCATGAATCTGTAATCCTCTCCCAGCAGAGCCCTTGGTACCAGAAGACTGATCACTTGAGTCTTTGTTGAGGAGGCACAGCTTTGTGCTCTTGTTAATTTTTTTGGGAGACTTCACCTTTTCAGTTCCCACAAAGCTGGAGCTTTTTGTTTCATTAAGTTCTTTGTTTTTGGGAGTAAAAGACACTACAATCCTGTTACCAAAGACATCTTCATTTTCCATTCTCTTCCGAGCCCGTTCAGCACTTTCTTGATTTAAGAAACGGAGAATTGCACTGCTTCCAGAAATGCTCAGCACCTTCCCTCCACAATTGTCTGACAAACGCCTAAGTCTATTACTGACGCTTTTGCTGTCTCTGTTTGTTGGCAGATTATAAACATACAATAGTGCATGGCATGCCTGTTTAAAAGGAGCAAGATCTTAATTTGACTATGTCAGAATAGCTTCCCATTCAAAAATCAGTGTTTTTACATTGATTCTGGTGACACATGCTCTCCTCACCATTCCCAAGGGGGGGTTTTTGCAGCATTCAATTTGTTTGGAAACCTCTCATACCAAAGTAGATGATCAGGGTCTCTAGTCTCTTCAAACTTTATATTGGAGCTTGAAATTTGAGTAATAGATCAATATCTGATCCTTCTCCAGATAAACATCACCAAGATGTTTATCTTGCAACCCAAGAATCCTATACATTCACACATGCATGTGAACACATAGTTCAGGAAGTTATTTCCAAGAAAGGAAAGTCCTTGAGTGCAGTGCAACAACAACACAGAAAGTCCAGAGGGAACCACCAGGAAGACAAAAACCCCCAAAAAAACAGTAGAGCATGACTCAAAACTGTTAAGAAAGCATCACAGAGCTGTCTTAATACTCAACTAATTTCTTACCCTAACTTTCTGCCAGTGAAACAGACACATAAGATCACATTATCTGCTAAAGTATTTAGTGATAAGAACACGACCTTGCTACTTTAATTACTTCTATTTCATTCTCTCAGTCTTAAAGCAGAAAGCATACCTTCACGTGACAGTAACTGAAACTGTCAAATATGCAGCAGACATGTCTCAGCACAAAAAAACCACACAGATAATATTTAGCATGCTCTCCCCCTAAACTGGCTGATGGGGAGCAGGGGGGGCAATGTCTGTTGCATTAAGAATTAAAAATCTTACCGGCATTTTTAGTGGTAACCTTGGTGGCAAGTCTGAAATAAATTCTTCAAAACAAATGAGCTCATGAGCATGATGTAAAAGTGCTTCAGAAGCTTGGTTTTTATGCACCAAAATGATTCGAAAACCATGTCGATGTCTCAGGTCACTGAGTTCCAAAGCAAAGTTTACATCCGCTGAAAGAAAAAAAATAGAATTAACAAGACAAAACATGGAGAAGACAGAATAAACAAAATCCCATATCTCACTTCAGAGTTCTATTTATCATTGAAAATCTCCAATGAAAAAGCACCAACAGCTACAAGACTTCTCAACAGACAATTTAAATCAGCAGTTAGCATTCAGTCTTGGAAAAGGGCTTCTTTTTAATAGGAACTTCTAGCAATTCATTTACAAGGCATTCAGCTAGTACCATATACTCCTGTAACAAACATTTGTTTATAGCTTTAGGGAGAAACCCAAGGCAACAGACAGCAATTAAATAGTTGACTGGCTTGAATATCTAACTGTATAGTATGCTGCTACAAGAATAAAATAACAAATGCATATTGCTCAAAGCATTCTGAAAGATTACCATAAGGAAGACTAAATGAGTTTTACTTTATTAGCTTCCTGCTGAAGCTGTCTAACTTTAGACAGCTTTTATATGCACGCCTACTGACAGTCAACAACAAGACATCAGATTCCAATCTGATTGAACTAAGCCAGGTTCTCACCTTACTGTCCCTACTTTTCCCTTGCTGCCACCGACATTATTAAGAATTCTCAAGCAATTCAGTTAAAGCCAATTCTAAACACAACTTGTGGAAAGCAAAATATTATCATGTGCAAAAGTACTATTGGAGAGAGGAACCAAATTCTGCGCTATAGAAGAGTACCACAAACACTTACTTGACACAAGAACCACAGTGGCAGGTGCAGTGTGTGTATCAGCAAATCTCCTAAGACTTTGCCTGAGTTTGTCATCAGCAGCATTCTTTGCTGTAGCATTGATGTGTGCAACAGTCACCTGTGGAAGTACATAGATACACTCTACAGAAAAGCTTGAATGTGAACTATCCTTGCTTAAAGTGTTTTTTAATTAACACAATACAAGCTTTCACATGCACTCTATTTAGATAAATTAATGCACACATGCATGAAATACAACATTCATGGATCTGAAACTGTTCTAATGAGCCATGAACTTCAATCTTAGTAGGTCAGCAACGTCTTAGGGATGACTGCTGCTGTTTTGTGTTGATCACAATTTACATACCTAAAAAACATTCCATAAACCCTCATTTGAAATAGAGGAGTGACAAACAGCAAGTACTCACTATCAATTCATTCTACCTCATATAAGCAGATAAACTGTCAACCTGTTACCATATCTGCAATTTAGGGGGCAAGAAGGGAATTTCTGATATAGAAACCTGCACAAAAAGTTAAAAAAAAACAACAACCAAGAAACAGAAGGTATTGACAGAAAAATAGGTAGCATCAAAAGTGCCCCAATCAATACCACTAACTTACAACTGTCCTTACCAATCAGCAAAGTATAACTTCTATTACTTTTTTTAGTGAAGTTCACAGATCACAGTCCTTTTAGGTTAATTATTTAGTCAGATTTGTAGTGTTACACTAGAAACATCATCACCACCACTTATTACTGGATGAAATCAAAATCCTCTGTGAACACTGAAAGAGTAATCTACAGACTGTAGTCTCAAAAACACCACATCAGGCAAGTTCAGCATTGAAGACTCCACCCATAAACCAATTACAAGCTCATGTATTGTAACACATAGAAGCTAGCAAAGCTTTAGTAAGTAGGACTCACTATTCACACACTCACAGTACACAAATTCTCAAGCAAGAACACCAAGTAGATGCTGTTTTGATACCTGGCAGTTGTTTAGCTCCTGAATAACTTCTTTATTTTCTTTGCTAATGTCACACACACAGATGAATTCTGCCTCTCTGTGACCTTTAAAAAACTTTTCACGAATCCTCTGTACAACTGCTATAGCTGAACGGCCAGTGGGAACTGAACAGTTTTCAATATCCCAGAAGACTCCAATGGGGGGCAAATTCTCCAGAACTTGGCCCGTTATTGCAACTTCCGGAGACCCTGTACAGGTTTAACAACACAGCTCATTTTAATCTCCAAATACCAAAAATATTAAAAACTTAGCATACTATAAGCTTTGCACATGGGAAGCTTTATGTTTTACAGAACAGCATGCCCAGGAACACAAGTTCAATTTTATTTTCTTACAGCATCTAAAAACATCACCCTTAAACAAAAATGTAGTCACTGTCAAGTTAGGATAAAGATGCAAGACAACTTCAGCTTTACTTTTAAACTCTCAAACAACCCAGTAATGTATTTAAAATGTTACCAAAGGCTGAAGTGTCATATGTCATGAAAATTGCCTGCAGTTTGTCACACTAAACTTAGCAGGTGCTGTATCAGTAATGGAAGTGAAACATGAAAGTTGTTCAAATTTAGTGTGCGTTAGATAAAGAATCTAAACAAAATTGGGTAAGATTATCAGTACAGTGTCAGGGATTATAGAAAATTAACACTGTATGGAACAAACAGAGAAGTATCCTACAGTTAGGAGAGTGAGGCTGAGTATTTGCTGTTACAGGCTAAGAAGTGCAAATAAAGTTTCTGGTGCTTCAGCACTCTGAGTATCTATATCATTTTGAATTCACATTATATGCCCATTCCATCCCCACAAAACAACTGGTAGAGAGATGTGAGGAATGACACAGAATCCTCACAGGTCAAAAACTAGCTTAGAATTAATGTTAACTGAGAATATAAAATTAAGTACAGCAGAGAAATGTCACATTTGCCTAGTTTTCCCTCTACAAGACTCACTGGAATTGAATTTTTAAGGACACTTCACTGAGGTGTTGCACCTCAAAAAGGTAAACATGGGCACAGTCTTAAAACTACAGTAAAACTATCCAGTTTCTTATTCTTCCACAATTTTAAGTCTGTAACTTCCATATGAGCTCTGATTTTGTAACTGAAGCACTACTAACGCTGTACTAAGACCAATTATTTCACACAATATTTCCCTCAAGAACACTGAGGAAAAGCTATATTGTAACTATGTTCTACCTTTAGTGCATATGAAGTCACAATAGACACTACAGACTAAGAAAATTTTCAAAGTATGGCTGAAGAAAATTTCTTTATACACCACCAGAACAAAATAGCTTCCAAGTCCTTAGTGTTTCTTTTCCTAGCTCTTAAAATGCTGAAAATCATAATAGTAAAAAATCAAAACTCTATGAAAACAGTACAGTAGAGTTAACTAGATAGTCAAAACGACTAAGTTTGACTCTGCAAAACAGAAACAAGGTATCTTTTTTACTGTTTAGCCTTCTGTTACTGTACAGACATTTCCAGAGAACCGTGCAATTTAAGAAAAACTCTTGATGTACAACAGTATTTAAGCAGGACATCCATTAAGTGCAAGTTTCAAACAAGTGTTTACCATATTTCTGCGGTGATTTGCCAAGGCTGCTTGCCAGCAGCAAACTCTGCTCATTTCCTGTTCCTTTGGTTCCACAGCCATTACATATTGGGATAGGAACAGGTGTGGTCTGTGCACTTGGAGGAGGAATATTCGGCCAGACTTTAGCAGCATCAACTAGGCTGTTTCTGGTTGGCTGTTGGGATAATTTTTCAAAATACATATTCATTTAGTATACAATTTAAACACTTACTATTACATGGTAGAAATTTTGTCTTCTGCCAAAATTGCAAGTTAGATGTACTCTACAAAGTTGATTAACAACAGTAGCCCTGGATGAAGGAGGCTTCTATCCTAAAGTCTTTCCTGGCAAACTTAGCTCTAGATGTCCAAATGCAAGGAAAGATTCTATTAAACTGCACATCAAGATGTGCTATCTTTAGAAGTACAATATGTATTCTAAAAAAAAAAAACAAACCACCACAAAAAACCCACCATGTAATGTGAAATCAGCACCATTAAAGAGTACAAGGTTGAATCGCCTCCCTCCCTGCAAAAACAGTAGTCATAATTCCAAACATACTGAATTCATCGTTTATTGAAATTAAGACACCTCACTTTTCTACTGGAAACTCAGATTTTAAAGTTTAAGTAACAACATCTTGCAAAGCCGAGTACGTTATTTCACTTGAAATTCCTGTTAAAACTCAAGCAGTTTTTATCAGTTCTGAAGTGTACCAAATTAGTATTGAGGTATAAATTACAAATTTGGGAAGACTGAACTAAGATCTATCAAACCAAAACTAGAATATCCTTATAGCATCAGACATTTCACCTGGCTTCCAAACGGATCTTTATTGATCAGCTTCCCAAGGGTACATGTTAACTGTTGTTAGCCTCTCCTCACAGTCACTATGGAACACTAATTGGAGCTGTCAAAAAAGGTAACTGTCTTTCAAATCCAGTCAGAATTCTGCTTAGGTACATTACAGATCCCCTGTAAGCCAAACATTGCAACAGTCTCTTTTGTTTTCCTATAGAACTGAATGTTACCTCAGAAAAGAGATTATCTTCAAAAAGCATATAATTTGGACTGCGCATCAGCGACTAGGAAGATGCAAGCTGCAACCCACAGAAGCTGGCGTTTTGCTCTAGTAGCTTTATTTCAACATTAACCATATACCATGCCTAATAAAAGAGAAATGTGATGTGTACAAACCTTGCTCAAGCAGTCATTGCAGTAGTGAGAGCCCTTTAAACAGACTGAAGGTGTCATGTTTAGGTGCAAAGGGTTGGCACACACACGTGATGTTAGCTCCGACTGTGCAATATGCTCATCCAAGTGGCCTGTAGCCCCACTCGTGAATTCAGAACAAGGGAAATAGCCAGAAGATGTGCAGCTCTGAAGGGCTGGAAACTGATGCAGTTTGTGCACGTTACCATGACAGGACTGGAAATGGAGTTTTCCACAACAGGGCAGATGTTGACAGGAAGATACACTGTTTTCTACGCACATGCCAGGGAACTCACTTGCAATGCCTGCCAAATTGCTTCTAGCTGGAGGGTTCTTCAGTGAAGATGCAGACTGATAAGCAAATCCTGACCCTACTTGACAAGTAATTGTCCCAGTGCTTTTTGAGTCTAATATTGTGCCAGGGTGAATCAAGTTACCACCACCACCACCACAATGCATTTGTGGAGTACAGGAAGAGTCAGAGCCATGAGCACAGCAGCTTACTTTCGGGCCAGGTGAAAGCTGTATTTGCTGTTGCTGAAGAGGACGAACATCAGGAAGCGGTACTGCCGGCAACAGTTTAGAGCCAGCATTACAAGGAGACGAAGCATCCTTCAATTCTACAGCAGCTTTCTTGTTCTCCATGTAATCCTTCTGGAAAGTGAAATCTCAGTTACATTCATATACATAAATACACGAACAATAGTATAAACAACCATATTTTTAGACTGTTACAATTTTGACAAGAACAGAAATTTTGAAAAGCGTTATCTTTATGATTACTGTTACCTCACTGTCTGAGCATATAAAATATTAAAAGAAACATGCCAGTTGTATGCCAGCCTGAGATATATTGACATCATTGGATTTTGTAAATCCAATTTTGGATTGGACAAAACCAAAAAGCTATAAACCAAGTAGCAACAGGTCTGTAAAATGGAATTTGAAAAGCAGAGCTGTTAGGCTAAGGCTGAGAGATACTCCACAATTGCAAACCAAAAAAAGATTTATTTCTTGTAAGAGCAAACATAAATGGATGCAATGGAAAGTAAAAAAACCCCACAGTTTGGAGGTACATAAGTAAACATCTTAAAGTTTAATAATAATAATAATTCTAAAGTGTTTATTCAAAGTTATAGAAGTAAGCATTAAAAGACTAAGATTCTAAAAAATTAGAAATTATATTAAGCAGGTAGACTAACAGAGGACAGAGAAGTCCAAGTTTGCACCACTGTATAAATGCTTTTCATTCTCCAATTCAAGACAGACACATACAGACATAGACAGAAATACAGGGGGTTTTTTAAATGTCAGCACTGAAAACTAAGCAAGGCTATAAGAAATACCAGAACAGTCAAGGTCAGTAGACCTAACCTTCACACAATTCACTGAAAGTACTGGCCTACAGCTCTGGAGCAAACAAATTTTACTTTTCAAATAGAATTTAATAAATTTCCTTCTACATGGTAATGAATAACCTATTACCCAAGTTCAAAACCATTCCTCTCTACCCAATGCCACATCATATGAACTGCAGACACACTCTGCCAAAAATCTGTCTGGAAATGGTTTATGTTAATTATGGCAGCTCCCTTCCTAACCCCACACACATGAGAACAGCAACACAACAGGATACATTGTTATCTGTTTTCCCCCATGTCTTTTACTGAAAGTCAGATTGAACACACATGAATGAGTGTTATTCACAGCTGGAGCTTACTTGCTCAAGTCAATCATTGTGTTGTACTACTCCTTCTATTCCTTAGCACTTTAAATATATAGAATCATATACAGTTACAGAACATGAACATTTAAAGGAAAAACAGGAAAAATTAGACATTCATGAAAAATGGTATCCATAATTGCTGCAACTACTATGTAATAATAACTCATGGAGTTCTAAATTTGCTTCCAAACTAAACTGATAAAATCTGGAAGCATGACAACTACTTCCCTACTCTACTGTTCATCCATAACTTCATAGAGCTTTCAAGAAGCTGCCTTACACCCTTTTTAAAGGGGCCAGTTGTATCATTCCAAACAAAGATGTAGAGAGTAAAACCTGTCAAGCAAAGCAGCTTGCCTGCTTTCACCAACACTGACAAGAGAGCTGTGAACACAATGAAAGACCTTAAATTCCCAGGTAGATTTTGTACTTACCATGTACCTACTGTCTCCTCTTTCCCCCCTCCCCGCTCTCTCCCCTTCATCAGCAATAACACCGCAGTCAGTTCTAGCACTCTGTAGCGGGGTATCAACCGTGCTTTTAGTAAAGCAATGAATTACCCTTTTTGCACTGCAAGGCAAAGATTTTTCAGCAGCAGAAAAGCAATTAGAAAGTTTCCAGAGCCATGGTTTAGCATCATTCTCTTGTCGCTGAAGCCATCCAAGTGATCTATTGCAGAGGTTCTCCGTCCTGTTTCCATCCATCATACAGCCAAACAAAAAGGTTCAACATTCTTTCATCCCCCCTTCCTTTCATTCTTCCCACCTGCTAAAGAGAAAAGAAAGAAAAAGAACAAAACAAACAACAAAAAAAGAAGCATGTTTTAAATAACTTTTGAGACAAGAGAAAAACCACAGTGGTCTTATCAATTCCACTACTGCTAGATGACTGAACCTGCATTATTTATGTTAAATTTAATTATGCATATGGGACATGGCCTTGACTATCCCTATTTAGTACAGGAATGTTCCTTGTGACCTGCAGCACAGGTTAAGTAATCTGAGGAAAACCCATGGCATCCACAGAGTTCCAGAAACACATCACTACTAACATGAAATAATTCCCTGAAACTTAAGAGTGCATTCTCCTAGAAAGAGAAGCCAGGAGGCCGGTTTTTAAGAACAGCTCATCAGCAAACACAAAATAGGTGCAACTGAGCACAGGTGAAAGAATTAAACTGCATATTCATTGTTTTTCCATTGGCTAACAAAACTATATATACACCTGTATTAAGCACACAGCACTTAATACTTAAACAAAGCTTTAAATTATTAAAATTTTCTACAAATACTTCTACTAATTTTCAAGCAGCCCCACAGCACACCACATCAATTTAGCTTTACAGAACCACAAAGAAGCAAAACAACTTCTTTCAGGGCCAGCCACGTTGTACCAGAAAAACTACAACTAGTAATGAAGGCTTCGACTGCATGGATTAGACTACACTCCCCCAGGGGTTTTTTGCATTTAAACACATTAACCGTGGAATACATTCCATACGTTTGCCCCAGCATTGTTTTTAACCACAAAAGCCTGATTTCCTTTTAAAGAAGAAACGTTTAACCACATGAACCCTAAGTACCCCAAAACGACGGTGTATACCATATTAAGTCAATCGAGTTCCACAACTCCTGAGTACGTTACTTTGAAAAACGTCTGGTAGCACCAATTCGTTTGGGAATTGGAACGGCAAGTGAAAAAACCCAGAAGTTACATTAACTGCACACGCCCGCGCTCTGCCCCCTGCGGCTCGCAGCTCCGCGGGTGCCTCCGGCGAGGACCGGCCCGCAGCCCGGAGGGAGCCGGCGAGGCCCTAGCCGCCCCCGCCCCCACCCCCGGCGGGCAGCCCCAGCGTGCCCCAGGCCGCTGCCAGGCGAGCGGCCGCTCCCGCCCGCGGGGCGGCGCCGGGCCGAGGCCGCCGTACGGCTCCGCCCGGGGGACGGGCTGCCCCCGCGAGGGGAGCGGGCCCTGGCCCCGGCCCCTCCCGGCCGCAGGGCCTCCCTAACTGCCGCAGGGCGGCGGAGGTAGCCCCAGGCGAGGGGCGGGCGGCGGGCCCGCCTCGGCTCTGCCCTACCCGCGCCCGCCGCGCCTCACCTGAGCCGCCACCAACGCCGCCGCCCCTCACATGCCGCCACGGCCCCTCACACCCCTTTGTTGTCCTCCCTCCTCCCTCTCTGCTCCTTCTGCCGTCAAGCAACGCCGAGCACCGGAAACCAGCCGGCTGCCGCAAAGGAGACTGTCGTAACGTTCCGCTCCACTCCCTCCTCCTCCTCCCCAGCGGGCAGGGCCGGGCCGGGCGCGGGGGTTTTTAAACCGGCCCGGGGCCCGGAGATCCCGGCGGTCGTTGGCGTGCGGGCCGGGGCGGGGCTAGGCGACACCCCGACCTGGGGTAGGGGATCTGTGGAGGTGCCCGCGCCCAGTCGGAGGATGCTCGGGCCCGCCCTGAGGGGATGAGGGCGGCATCTCAGGAGATGAGGGAGGCCCCGGCCAGGGACACCCGGGGCCCTGGGCGGCGGGAGCGCTGAGGAGCGCCCCTGTGCCCCTTCACACTGGGATCCCCCGCCGCCTTGCAGCGCTGGGGGTGGCTCGGTGCGGCCGCCTGAGCGGGGCCGGGGCCTGCAGGGCCCAGCAGAGCCGTAGGCGCCGGCCTGGGCTGGGCTGCGAGAGGCCCTGCAGAGGGGGACTGGTCTCCCCGGGGCCTGAGCAGGTGATGAGATTGCTACGGTGTTGAACTGGACTCTTATAGGTAATAATCTTTGGTGCCTTGCACAGAATTTAAGTTTTCACTTAGAATTTTTTTTCACACACACACAAACACAAAATCTTGGTAGGTTGCCAAGGGTGGGCAGGTTTAACCATTTTAAGCATTTAAAAGAGCCTGTTCCCTTGAAAGCAGTATATAGTCCTAAGCCCAAGGACAGGAGTTAAATGTAAGTACTCTTCAGATATCTGTTTATTTGAACAGAAGTGCCTGACCATTCTGTACTGTCCTTCTCTAGGTCGCTTTGGGCATCATTAGCTATGTATAAAGAAATTCTTCAATACATATCTTAAAAATATCAAGTAATTACTGGCTAACAAAAAAGAATAAGCTTCTAACAAGCCACTGGATTAGGCTTTAGTAGGGTCCACACCCCCTGATTAAATACCTAAGTCTGCTGAACAAACAAGCATCAAGTAAAGCGTGGGCCTCCACTGCTACCTCAGTTTTAATAACTTGTCATTCACTGGGTCTGTTGATGTAGGTGACACTGGCAACACACTGAAGATAGCCAGCTTTTATTCACTTCAGGATTTTATAACTTTCCACATTGATATTTTTCCTCTTGAATCCTTGTGCTGCTAACGGTCCTTGTCTCAACAACCCTACCTCTATTTGTAATTTTACTTTTCTTGTCTCTCTACAGATACAGCTCTGTCTCACAATTTAACAGTTCCCTCAGAAGTCTGGGCCAAAGTCATGCAGCAAATCCTTATCATCCAGGCTGAGCTTGCTCCTCAGCATGCAGGTAGCTCATGGCAGATCCTGAAGAAGGGATGTTAGTGACAGAGCAGGGCGAAGATCTGCTTTTGGTGGTTCAGTATCTTTCAATCATAAATGACATCATGGCATTAAACTAAGTTGTCATTTTACCTTTACCTTTGCATAATGGACTGCAGCCACCAACAAGGTTAAGAGTCTTCTTAGGGACAATGCTCGTATTTACACCCAGTCTTGCCCCTGCTATCATGGTTCATGCAGGGTGTAATGCTGCTGTGTATTAAGGCCTTGAGTGGTGTTGTTTTACTTTGCTTACACACCAGTGCTATTAATAAGCACTTGACAGTTTCATGAAAAAATTGTCAGTTCAAGATATCAGAAGGGTTTTAAACTAATGAGAATCTCTTTTTTGCTTAAGCATATGCAAATCCTGATGACAATTATATAACAACTTTAAAGAGACAGAAATACATTTCATTGACATTAAATACTTGCTCTTCAGTGATAGCAGTATTTCCATATGATACTCTGTTTGTCACATCTTGTTATGGGTATCAGTAACCCACTAAAAAAAAGTTCAGTAGTTTGTAATGACAACTGATAAGCATTTCCTGTTCTGTTCATAGAGGGGGTGGTTCTGTGGCGAGTTATTTAATTCTTGCAGCAAAGCGAATCTTTTTTCACATAAGAAGCTTATTAAGATAAGGTGTTGCAATCTTAGCAGAACATGAAGTCTACACGTTTTTGGCCACTTAGCTTTCATGAAAGAATCAGTGTGGCATTCTCATTAAAGTAACCAGCACCACAAAATCTGCCGTTTATTAATTATTCATCAGCAAAGTAAAAATAAATACATAATATAATTTCTTATTCTCCTCTGCTAATTTTAAAACAGACAAGTATTCCCATTCTTGCAAACAAGGCAGTGATAGTAATTATAGTAAAGTTTTTTTTAGTATTTATTGTTTGTGTACAGTAGTGCTTCTGTTAGTGCCTCTGAGCCTCTGGCATTTGTTAGGGTGCTGTTACACTGTTTCAGAATCAGATGAGAAACTAAGAGCTTCCTCTGAGATCTGAGGATTTTTTGTATGTTTTACAAGTATTTTAAGAGAACTACTAAAAATACTCACGTGTACCTTTGATATCATCTGTGTAGTCACACTATCCTCAAAGATTTGTTTGAAGTGTGGAAATAATGTCCTTTGTCCAAAACTTGCAAACAATGTGTAATTTTTTTTAATTACTGGGGACATACTACAATAGTATGTGGTTTATTCTCTGTAACTTATCCGACAATTAAAACATTCCTGAGTAATGACAGAACTGCAAACTGCTATTAACCCAATTTTTTAAATACCTAATTTAGGTTTCTATTCATAAGTTGTTTAATAGCTTGTCTTCATTACTTCTGCTAAACATCTGACCTTAAAATAATATTTTGCAGAACAGCTGACCTGAAAGCATAATTGTTTTGCTTACCCTTTTCAGTTAAAGTTACCTTACCTATGGACAGATTTCATCTAGTGGAATATTTTTACAGAAAAGCATCCATCCTCTTTGTTACAGTCCCAGGCTCGTTCTCCCAAGACTTTGGGAGAGGCACATTCCCAATTTAGACAGTGAAGTCTTTTCAGGATCAGACTCTGCTCCAAGCAGGTATTGCATCACAGGAGTAAATGGAACTGGGATCGGGGGCCCTGCGTGTGGGTGCTTGTCATCCAGCAGTTTGTAAAATATAGTGCAGAGGTGTGAAGTGATACTTGGTGACATATGGCCATATGTATGTGGGCTGGAGTGTATCTCTACATATGTGATAATTTGCGTTTTTGTTTTGACTCAGGAAACAAATGCCAGACACGCCTAATGACCAAGTGTTTGTGTGCACTGTCGGTAGGAACACACCTAGGGCACTTGAGAAAGCCTCCGCATGCCTCAGTCGCCCTTCATATTGATCCTGCCTGGTGAGAGCATGGGAATTTGTTGGCTGCAGTGAGCTGCAGCTCTGTCCCGGGGAGCTCATTTCACCTGCGGATGCTTGCGGCTCCTTTTCTGGCATGATGACATCATGCCGAGAGGTAGATGACCGCAAGTGACTAATATTTCATGGACTGCTTTGTCCTTGCAACACGGGCCTCAGTGACATGGAAGCCTATTCCTTGGTTCTGAAAAGGGGACTCTAGTCTCAAAATGTTGCACTGACATTAAATAGAATCGTAGTTAGTCACTGCCTCACAGCTTGCTTTTTCAGAAGAGGCCTTTGAAATAATAATAAAAAAAATCATATTTGATTTAAAGATTTTCCTCTTTTGGAACATTTCAAGGGAAAACATGTATTTAAAATTATAGGATGGTGGCAAATACTGATTTATACCGTTAACATCTTGGAAGATGTGGGGGTTTTTTTGTTTGTTTTTTGCCCGCTGTAGCTCATAGAGCTGGTGGAAAGGTTTAGCGTGGCTGGCGCGTGCCAGCGCTGAGCGTGAGCACGCAGCCGAGGACGGGTCGTCGCTCCCCACTTTGGGGGCTGGAGCCGGAGCCGGGGCCGGCAGCGGAGTGACCGGGACAGGCCGGGGTCCCCCGGCCGCCAGCCCCGCCCCCAGGCGCCGTTTGAAAGTAACGAAAGTTTCCAAACCTTCCAGTAGGGTGTTCTGGCGGTGCTGATTGGTGGAGCCCCTCGCCGCACGTGACCGGCAGCCAATGGGGCGGTCGTGTCGGGCCGGGCCGAGCCGGGCCGAGCGGCGAGCGCCGGTGCGGCGCGATCCCGCGGCGGCCGTGAGGGAGCGGGGTGAGGGAGCGGGCAGCGCTCCGGGGCTTCCCCCGCTGGCGGAGCGCTCTTTGCCGCCTGTAGAGGAGGCAAGAGCGGTTTACGGCGCGGCGCACCCCCTCCTGGTGTCCCTCGCTCTGCGGTGGTAATTGGGGCAGAATCGGGGAGCAAGGGGAGGCGGAGTGGGGGCCCCGCCGGTCTGTGGCCCCCCGCGCTTTCCCGCAGCCTCACTGGCGGGCCCGGGTCTCTCCGTGCTGCCGGGGCTGCTCTGGCGGTGGCTGGCGGCGGGGGGAAGCGTGGGAGCCGTGCCCGCTGCCTCAGCTCGTCTCCCTCCTGGCTCCGTGCTCCGCATGGGAACGGGAAGCCCCGGCGCGCTGCCTGGCTGACCTGTGGGCGTGCAGCTGGGGGCGTCACGGTCGGGCCTTTCAGGAGAGAAAACTTGGCGGAGTCGCCTTAGGAATCACCGGGAACTCGGAAGCGTTGGGGCTGGAGCGGTGTCCGAAAAGCTGAGGGCTTTGCTGGAGTTAGAGAAGACCCTGAGAAGATGATGACTCAATTCAGTGCTGGCGGTGGGATTGTGCAGTCATGCTGGCACTCCCATGACCTTTTCCTTTTCTTTCCGTTTTGCGGTGATCTTCTTTTGTGTTGCTCAAACAAAAGAAAATAGGCACTTATGTTAGAGGAAGACCCTTGCACGGGGGGGACTATTTTAAGAAAATTAAATTTTCATAGGATGGGAAAGGCACTTTTCATGATCGAAGAGGGGTTTTGTTTTGGTTTATGGTTAGGAAAAATTATCTAATAGGAGATTTATCATCTCTGCCATGAATAATTAGCAGTATTTATGCTGTTTTACTTTTTTGTTATAATATGGATTTATCTTGATTCAGACCATCAGGCATTGCTACAAAGATAGGCCAACATTGTTCACTAAGCTAAAATGTTCTTTTGTTTTGGTTTGTTTGTTGTTGGTTGTTTGTTTTTTTTTTTAATTCGGTATGCAGGGTTGTTTCGAGCCCTTTATTCTACGACTGAAACAGAATCTAAGTTTAGGTATTCATGAATTTGGTGAACTCTGATTCTCAAATTGAAGTTCTTTCCATAATTTTGGCTTTTCTTATGTTTTCTTAATGTTTTTTCTCTTCAGAACTTTGCAGTTCTGCTCTCACTTGTATGAAATGGTTTCCTGCAACATTTATGCTGAGGTATTTTTCTCCTTGCAGAAGTCTGTTCCCCACCCATGAACACGTCCACTTCCTGTATGATGTAGAGGTTTTGTAATGTCTGTGACCAGCACTTGTGCTGCTTGCATGCAGGAAGTCTGGCCAGATGGCTCTTCTGGCTTCATGTGTGCAAAAACAAAGAAGGTGCAGCCAGTGTTTGCCTGCCACAGACTGACTGACTTTCTTGTTTTTCCACATTTGCCGGTGTCTAACAAAACATTGCTAAAACATCCTTCACCCTCCTTGACTGCCCCTTTTGTTGTGAGTCTATACAATGAGGAGTTCCAAATTGGTTTAATTAATTACTCTCCAGGCAGTTTGCATGCTGTCTCCAAGCTATTAAAATCAAGGTGAGAAGGCAGCAGGGGGAAAAATAAGAAGTCAAAGCCCTATCCTTTCTACAGGCAGTTGAGATTTTTGTGACTGTGGTGGGTTTTTGTTAAATTTCAGAAAGATAAAAAAAAGCATTAATACTTTGTCTAAAACTTGGAAGTTTTCTTTTAAGTTGGTATCTTGCATCTTTGGTTAGTTTGAAAATTCCTGTGAGCCAAGATGTAGTGCATATGTACAGGGAACCTAATAGGTCTTCTTTGTGTGTTGTGGACAAAAAATGTCTGGCATTGCACAGTAGTGAAACAATCTCTGCCATGTTGTGTCATCTCTGGGGAATAAGTATAGGTCCACGTCCTGCCATGTATTTGCAACTTAACAATAAATTTTTAATTGTAAGTACTATTTAGTAATGGTAACCGTGAAGCATAGTGTACTCTTAATGGATAACATCCTCAGTGGATCCATAATTTGTCATGTTTCACAGTTTACAAAGACATGCTTAGTAACTGAAGGGAAAAGCATCTTTATGCTTCTATGAAAGTTATCAAGGTCCTGTGGAACTTTCCCTAAACCAAGGCATAATATTTAGAAAAGTTCTTTTATATGTGACCATGCAATCTGAAAAAAATGCTAACTAGTATATTCTTTTAGTCCTTCCAAAGTGCAGTATAAAACCACAAGTGAGAGCCAGATAAGAGCATATTCAAGCTTTTGAGGCCAATGGGAGCTCTGTCTTTTGCTTCCAGGGTTTTTTTGAAAGCTTTCAGGAACAAGATGTCTTGCACTCCATCTTGTATCTTTTCTGACTTCTTTTTGTTTACTGTCTGAACACAGGTATGGGGTTTACTGTAACGCTTGTGTCAGAAGAATTCCTCTTTGGAGACTTCTGAAATATATTCAATTTGTGTAGCAAAACCAGGCATGCCCTGGGTGGAATCTGTTCTTGAAGAAATACGAAAACTTCCTGTTGTCTGAGTGGTGGGAAATAACCATTTAAAGGAAACTGGCTTGCTGTTCTCTTGAATGGTTTGACCACAGTAATGGATGCGCGGCCTTCTTGGTTTCTCATTGCACCTGCATCACTTCTTTGTGTCTGACCCTCCCTCCCTGTTCCTCATCTATGAAAGAAAATTTTTTTATTCACGAGTGTGCTGCAAGGATTGGTGTGTGTACATGCAGTGCCTTGAGCATAAGACCATGCTCATTAACATCAAAGGCACTTTCAGTTCGCTTAAAAATAATAGAGTGCATGTGTTGTAAACTGTCCTAAGTCAAGAATGCTAATTATGCTTGTTCGTGATTTTCTTTTTAATGGGCAAGCATACTATTTGGAAAATCACTCCTCCTTACTCACACTCCTTTTCTTCTCCTTTTTTTCCCCAGTGCATACTTCTATAAATACATACAAGATTTGCAGCCTTGAGACTTCTTGCTGGAAGTGTGTCAATACATCACACGGTGGTTTTATTTGTTAGAAGGAAAACTTAATTAACCTGTCTTAATCTAATTAACATTTTGTGTCAAGAAACTGAATTATAAACACTAATGCTTAGTAACTTTTCCCCTTACCTTCCAGCTCCCCTTCTAAGTAATAGTGTAATTTCTGTGAGTGTGCAGCTGATATTGTGCATTGAGATGTGTGGGCACAGCCCGCTTAGCTGTGACAGCTACTTTTTGTTCAGTAATCTGAAAATTGCCTGGGCTGTGAAAAGGATTTGTGCTTTGTAGATTGCTTCGGTATGTATGAATTGAGTGTTAAATCATCAGACTAGCTTTGAGTACTTGATACTGTTGACTGTGGTAGAGGTAAAAACTACTTTGTCTCAATAGCATTATTAGATAGATGGCTGTTAATCCTGTTTAAACCAGCTGGTTTTCTGAAGATGAAAGTCTCAACACAGGTGATGAGTAATTTTTTCCATTGGGTTTGATAGATGTTCAGTAGATGCACATTTTCTTTAGCTATGACATGCTGCTTGGAAGGTCTATTCCAGCATGTCCCAAGTATCATAATTAAGAAGAGTAGAAGGCAGGGATAATCTTTATATATTGATATATAGGTATATATCAATATATATCTCAATATAAATCTTTGGCTATTTTCCCCCCCTTTATTCCACCAAGATTACCTCTAGGAAATGTTTTGCTCAGTAGATCTGGAGCTGAAACTTGGTAGAACTGTGTTTCCTCAGTCATTAAATTTCAGCAATACAGTTTTCTGACAACTGCCATTGTCATGAATTGTTCAACTCCACCTTAGTTTACTGTTCGTGATCGATTTGGGTTTCTATTAAATTGATAATGTTTGTGTGGAATCTTTGCTTCGCCCAGGGTTGGACCATGGGCAGGTTGTCCAGAGCATTAGATTTGATATTTCTCCATTCTCAAGATTAATTAATATAAAATATTTGCTAGTGACCTGTTTATTAGAGGGCATCATGCACATCAGAGGGCATTTATTTAATTGTGGTGTCAAGATACTTAAGTCTTCAGGTGGGAGTGACCAACCTAAGGTTCTTGATTCCCCTGTGGCTTTCATGTGTCATTCCCATTTGGGACTGTGTCCTCTTCCTGGGTTTATGCTGGCACAGGGGAGCTGGATGGTGCGCATTGCTCACTGTGTTGCTGCAATCTGCATACCTAGTCCAACCAGGTGGTATCTTGCAACCTCTGTGGAGCTTTTATACCTCAATTCCCCGGGAATTTCTGGAGCTCTCTTCTCCCATGGCTCTCTGAGGTATCCAGATACGTTGTGGCTCTCAGCCATACATGGATTGTGATATTTCAGGTTTAAAGTTGGGTAGCTTTGTTTATGTTGACCTAGGGAGAAGTTTTTCTTGTGTCCAGCAGTTATGTCCATAAAAAAGCTTAGGTGTTTCTGGAAATGTTAACACAGGAAATTAGTATCTTGAGTACCTTATTGGTGTCTCCAAAGTTTCTCTTTAATTTCATAGCAAGTGTATTTGGGGTTGTTGGAATCAACTTCAATAGCACTGTCTTTGGAGCTGAAATTGTGCCTGAGTTGTCTTCTCTTTCACTTGTGTTCCGTGTGCATTGGCACAGCTGCAGTTAAAATTTGAGGTTTGGTGCTCAGTGCTTCGTAGTCAAAGGGTGGGGAAGGTGCTTACTGCTAGGGATGTGGAGTAAGCATGCAGCAGCCGTGGGAGGACTGAGGAAGAGGACCTGTTTACTCAGTAGTGATTCTTTCACATTTACAGTATCGCCAACAGAGCCCTGTCACGGCTGGTCTTTAGTTTGGTCTCCAGGTGTGCAGTAACTTCCTGGGAAGAGGCGTGCTCTGTTTTGCAGCAAAAAGTAGTGAGGTAGCTCACTGCATTAGTTCTTATGCTTGATCCTTTAATTTTCCAGAGGGGGGGAAATGAAACGGGAGTTTTAAACTTCAAGGACTCATCATGGAAGACTCAGAAGGACCTCACTTCAGCTCATTGGAAGAGGAAACCAGATACTGGAAGGAGCTGGCTACGAAATACAAGCAGTGGTAAGGCGGGGGCTTCATTCCTCTAAGTTGTTCGATAGGGTGCATATCACTGCATGCAAAAACATACATAGCACCACATAAGGCAGTAAATTCAGGGTGGTTCAGCTATCTTGAGTGGTAGCATTAGCAATGCTTCTGCATAAACTACAGCAGCCCAGAGTCCTTTAAGTCTGAGCAGTGAATCTGTGCTGCTGTGGCACTGCTGGTTTTAGTCCCTGCTCTGGTCTGAGTAGGACTGTGTGTGCTGAAGTTGTGCCTCTGCCTACAGTCTGTGGGCAGCATGGGTAAATGTAACTCACTTGCAGAGTCTTGTTGGGGGCAGATGATTTGGGTCATTGCAGAAAGAGGGATGCTGCTGTTCACTCTTTATATCTCAGTGTGGATCAAGAATGGTTTGACAGCATGTAGCTGAGGAGAATCCCTGGCTGAGAACGGACACGCTTTGCTCTTCCCTTGAGCTCAGTATATTGCTCTAAATGCAGTAAAGGGTAAAACAAAAATCCATCCAGACTTTTTATATGCTGATATTGATGGGTCCTTTCTTAGACCAGGTGTTCAGACCTTTCAGTGCTTCTTGTTTAGCTTGCTGGATAGTTATTTCAATATAATTGTTTAAGAATATAAGAACATCTTTCCTGCCATCTTTCTCTTTTTCTCACTTTTTTGCTAATCAAAAATGGCATTGTTCATATTTCCAAATAACTGAATTGAATAACAAATGAAATATGCAGATGGAAGTGGACAATGTATAAGCTAGAGATTCCACATGTCCCTAACACCTATAGTATGAAGACAGAATTTTAGATTTGGGCTTTTTTTTTTTTTGTTGGTTTACCAGTTTGCTATGGGGTGGCTTTTCATGCTTGATGGGAATACATTTGCATGTGGTCCTCTCTTCCTGTTGAGTATGTGTGTTGGAGAAGGGTATAGAGCTTTTTATTTTAAAGGACAGTTTTGTGGTTTTTTTTACTTTGAGAGATATTTTATCTTTGTTAGTTACGATGAGTTCTGTTACTGGAATTGCTCTCTAGTGCTGAGAATACACAGGAGGAATTGCGTGAATTCCAAGAAGGGAGTAGAGAGTATGAAGCTGAACTGGAGACTCAGCTGCAGCAAACAGAATCCAGAAACAGAGACCTTCTGTCAGAAAACAATCGTCTGCGGGTGGAGCTTGAGTCAGTTAAGGTAAGAGCCAGATGACGCATACAGTATATGTACATCCTAAGTGCAAAGGTGAATGTGACAGGCATGTGCAGATTCAGCTTGCCTTGTGGAGAGCAACCTTAAGCATTACAAAGAAATTGGACAGAAAACTGCAAAAAAGAAAGTCTTGAAAAATTATCATGTCTGCTTTGAGGGTGCTGGATATCTTGGTAATGTTCCTGAACCATTCTTTGCAGGTTGTGGCTATGTCAGCATAGATTTGAGATGGGAGAAAATTGTTTGCAGTAGAGACTAAACATAAACATGATAGAGCTGCTGTTCTGTTCCTCCTTCCATCTACTTAGTGCTTTTGTTCACAATGTTCTGGCTGTTTGCATTGTGCAGACACAGATAATATTCAGAACAATAAAAATACAAACATTCTAGCAGTGTTCTTGCATCACGTAAATACACAGCTCACTGGATTTTTTTATTATCTGGCATTCCACTTAAGCTGGGAAGCAGCAGAAAGCAGGTAATATATTGAACCGAAAGGCATAGAACAGTTTCAGTCCTGGTTTTGTTACTGAATCTGTCTGTACTTGGGGAGAAATAATTTATCCTCTCTATGGTTGGTTAGCCTTCTGTGAAACTAAGAACCAGCTGAAAAGTATTAACTTCTATAATTATAAAACATAAGGGATATGAACTTCTCACCAGAGTGACTTAAGAAGTAATGAAGTGATCTAGAATATAGAGAGTGATGAGTCTGCTTCATATCAGTCTCACTAAAGATGCTGCTAGTCCCCTGTGCTTGTTGACAGGTTTAGGAAATAATGTTAAGTTTTCTAAAAAAAGGAAAATAATTTTGCTGCAATTTGTGTGCCTTTTTCAAGTTTGATCTTGTTGGCCTTTTACTTAAAGTTGAGGTATAGTCACCCAAGAAACACTACACTGCGTTTTGTAGGATTAGGTCAATACCTGTGGAAGCAGAGATGAATGTAAATAACACTTACTCTACTCAATTGGATGCAATAATGAGCTAATGGGAGTGAAGTTATTTGTATAAGTGATTGATTAAAAGTGATTAATCACTGGATTAATCCAGGTGTGCATTGCCTTTTGTCTAAACTGTTGTTCAAATTACTGTCTTAAGGAAATAATTCTGTTCCAGGCAAATTTCCTGTCCCCCTAACAGCAATTTAGTAATCCCTCCCAGCTTTTTTATAGCAAAACCTCCAAGGCTTGTTTCATTGTATTTGTCATGTTTCACTGATCTTTGTTCTTGCTGTATTAGTGCCTTAGCAGTATTAAATGCTCTGCATGTTGTATGGAGTATTGGTCTACTGTTCCATGTAGTCACACAAATCTGTGGAAGCTGATGGATTTTGGGAGAAAAAAATAAAACCAGCAGTTCATTTCACTGAGGAGGGTGTGAACTATTTTCTTTCTCCAGAGGAGCTGGGGTGAGAGGAGTTGATAATTAATCAACCAAAGCAGTTATAAATGAAAACAGTAGGAAACAACATAACTTCAAAAAGTGGAAGGTAACTTAAGATTCTCTCAAATACGCTTATTTACTGTGAAGAATAATTTAATACATATTCTGCTTGAAGCAAAGCTTTTAACAATTGGCTATTCATGCAGCCTGAAAACTGCATCACTACACTGAAAGCCTGCAGTGAAGGAACAGAGACACCATTGATGGCCAGGTCAGCTGATAGTTTATTACAATTGGCTAAAAACAAAGACTCAAACCTTGCAGTTCTGGTCTTTTATGTGAATCAATTCAAGAGCAAAGCATTAAACTCGGGAGGCTATTGAACAGCAATGTTAACTGAGCCCATCAAGGGTTGATGTCTGCATGTAGGTCAACACTAGTGAACTTTGCACGGCCCACACAGCTTGTGGCTCTGAGCTTACCAGCCTAGTGTGTGCCTGCCTCAGAAACCAGAGTTCATGCTACCTATAAATAAAAGGAAATAATGGAAATGGAAATAATTGGGAGGATTTGTTTAGAGAGTCCTGAAAAGCTAGTTGAAAGTAATCTGCCCTTTTGGGCTTGAAAGCTCTTAAATTCAACATGTAACTATGCTCCAGAGATCTGGAATCAAATGAGAATGTCTTAATTCAGAATGAGTTATCTCTTTCCCTCCTCCTTGTCTACGCATTTCTTGTGCTAAAATAGTTGTCTTCAAATTATCAGTCAAGCTAGACTACACGCCATGGGTTTCAAATTCCAGTGCGTGGATTTGTTTTCAGTGACTTTGTGTGCTGTACTTAAATTCTGGATGGAGACAGCACTTCAGGAATGCTCCTTATACAGCAATCTTGGAGTTTCAAAAAAATCTCTGGCATGTTGAAGTGATCTTGTCACCGAAATCGGGAATCAAACCTCTTTAACACCAATGTGGTATTAAGAAGCAGGCACTCCTTTATTGTAGTGCTGGCTCTTCAGTGGCATCTCCACAAATCAAGCACACCTATGCAGATTTCACTGTTGCATTTATACACAAAAATCACAAGGTTGTACACTTCCAGTTACAATGTTTGGTTTGTAATTTACATGTAACAGTAACTGCTGTGTCATCCTCTTCTGTTACTACGCTTGTATAGGGGAAGGGTCTTCACCTGGGCAAGGCTTTTCTTCACCGGTGGGTGTGTTTTTTAGTGTTATAATGAAGGTAGTTCACTTCAGGACACCTTAAAAGTTAGTTTTGTTGCCAGGTTGGATGGCTAGATGTCTGCCTTGCCAAGTTGTCCAACAACTCATCCTATACACAATAGAACCCAGGTGCTCTGGTTATGGTCTAGAGAGTAAGGTTATTATGGTCTATAGCATAGGGACTTCAAGTAACAGTCTTGGATAACAAGCAGCACAGCAACTCATACATCATTGGTTAATAAGTGCTAACATAATGCTAACATGGAGGTTAACTCTTTAATATCAAGATGCTCTTATAGCTAACTGTTTCACAAACAAACACAAAATTCAGAAAGATTCAGTAAAACTTTAAGACAGTCTGCAACAATCTGATAACAAGGTGGTGCAATGTCAAGTGTTGCAGCAGACAGTGTGCTGTGAAGATTTTCCTGTCATATGGTGTGGAGCTAATTCTATATATAGCAGCAATAGCAGGAGAGAGAGATTTAATGGAGAAGCAAAGTGTTTCTCTCTGCCTATGCCCCTATTAAATGTACCCTTGTGCACTTGCTGTAAAGTGAGATGGTTTGTTTTAGGTTCACATCCAAAGTACGTTGCGTAACTGCACCAGAAATGTTTTATGATCTAGAACTCTGAACCTCCTTTGGGCTAATAAAACCACAGGGGCAATGGAGAATCCTGCCGGTTCCACAGCACTATGTAATTGCAATATCAAATGATTAATAAAATTGAACATATTGTTAGTAGCTTGGCTTTAAGAGAATTAGAACAAATGATTTTCTAAGGGTTAATTCAAGCTATAAGCATTTTGTATGTCCTGCTGAGTGTTAAGCCTTGGCAAATTCTTTTGTTTAGAAAAGGAACTTCACAAGCACCTCCACAAGGTAGATGAGCTGATAGGTAGCTTATCACTAGCAATGAGCTCAGCAAAAATATTGGGAAGGGAGTGCCCACAGGGGAAGATTGTGACCACTGACTCAAA
The DNA here is from genome assembly GCF_963210335.1 of Falco punctatus. Classification (NCBI taxonomy): domain Eukaryota; kingdom Metazoa; phylum Chordata; class Aves; order Falconiformes; family Falconidae; genus Falco; species Falco punctatus. The sequence continues at coordinate 35,663,860 of NC_137583.1, read as the reverse complement.
GTTGAGATTGAGCATGCGGACTAATTAACATAAGTGAGAGAATTGCTTAACAAACAGGAAACTGAGTACTAGGTAATGAAAAAGTTGTGTAATTTTTAATCATTGAAGCCTGGTATCTTTGTTGATACACATAAATAGTACAAAGGTTTGACAACTGGGGAGCTAGGCCTTTGTGGGTTACAATCTAGCTCCCTACTTTGTGCAAACTAGAATAAAGAAATAAGGAATACCTTGACTCAGTGTGTAAATTGGTGCAGTACACCAGGTAACGAACCTGCCTACAGGACACTTGGATGGTGGTGGGTTTTTTTTTCTTATTTAGGCTCCTAAGTACTGCTTGACTTTTTATTTGAGTTGAAAACAAGGGCTTCTCTTGCATTCTGCTTTGTGTGTTGCTAAAGCTCTTGCAGCTCAGAAATTATGCTGAGTCTCTCTGGGAGAGCAAGGAATGGCCCTGTGCTGTGGAGGTCGGGAACCATTGCACCATTGTTTGATAAGGAGTATCAGGAAGAACTCTTGTCTGCTGCCCAGAAGTATGTGAGCAATTGGCTTTTTTGGCGTTTTACCATATGTAAGGTGATGTTTCTCAAAAAACTTCGCAGCATCTGCCTTAAAAGAAACTCAGGGTCACAGAAGAAAAAACCTGCATTGCTAAGTACCTGATAGGCTGTTTGATTTGCCTTTGATTAGGAAAAGATTGAAATGCAGCATTCGGAGGGATACAGGCAAATCTCTGCGCTGGAAGATGACTTGGCCCAGACAAAAGCTATTAAAGATCAACTTCAGAAATACATTCGAGAACTCGAGCAAGCAAATGATGACTTGGAAAGAGCAAAGAGGTGACCTACCTTCTGTGTTTTCTTTTTCCACATCTGTTCTGTCCTGTGAGTGTAGTGTCACTGAGCTGTTTGTGATGCTGTGCTTGTTAGCACTGCCATTCTAAACTAATCACTTGAGTGATGGTTTAAGACATTTGTGGCAGATGGGAAATGTGATAATTTTTTTTCCTTTCCACTTCCACCCTACCCTGCACTCTTTTCATATCTTACAAGCTAAAATATAAAATAGTAAGAATACAAAGCAAACCAAACAAAGAATGAATGTGATGTTATCCCTTTTCTTGTGAGAGAGAGTTCCTCTATGTGCTTGAAGGATCTGGTAGTGACATCTTGTGCACTCTTTTTCAGAGCTACTATAATATCTCTGGAAGATTTTGAACAGCGTTTAAACCAGGCTATCGAAAGGAATGCTTTTCTGGAAAGTGAACTGGATGAGAAAGAAAACCTTCTGGAGTCTGTGCAGCGCCTGAAAGATGAAGCTAGAGGTTAGATAGAAATTGTATCTTTCCCCCTCTCTCCCCTCCTGGCTTGTAGCTGTTCAGTCCTCTCCATATATCTTAGAGCTTGACTTTTAAGTCTGCATCTTTTAAATCTGCTCTCTGAAAAGCAGAAGCAAATGAGGAAGCTTTGAGACTGTTCCCCCTTACTCCTTCAACTGCTGACCTTATTCTAGAGCAGCTCGCAGAAGCAGCAGTGTGTTCCAGCCTCCTAATCTGTGGTGATGCTTCAGGGCCTTGAGGGGTTAAGAAGAGCCAGTCCAGCTGGGGCATGTGCTAGGCTGGCTTCCTGTAACCCATGAAGGTCAGCTTTAATAACCATTAACCTCATTGTTTCCTAGCCTGGGAAAAGTGGAGTCAATGAAATACTAATGGGGCAGTGAAACAGGAGGACTGTGACTGACTTCTGGTTACCTTTGAATAGTCTCATGTGCTAGGCTTTTGATATTTATTGATAAGGCTGGGTGAGAAGAGACCATGGAGCTGGAAGAACACCTTATTTTCAGATCTGCTCAGATTCTTTGCCCTCAAGTGGTTTTCATAAGCTACAGCCAGGCTGTGGGACTGAAGTGCTCTGTCCCTTGGTAAGATAATGATGTGGCTTCCACTTCACCTCAGCTCATGTGGAAACTAGGGTAGAAGAGAAAAGGGTACAATGGGTAGGTTCACAACCTGGCAGGGAGCTGGAATGTAGCCAAGGTGTGCCATGTTGCCTAGCCTTGATACGCCTCTGCCTAACCAGCCTGTAGTAACATTTGGAAAGGAGTTTTCCTGCCTCGAAGGGAGCCTTGTGGAAGGGAACAAAAATTAAAGCCTGGTAATAGCAACTGAACTAATGCTAGAAAAACATCTTGAGCCACAATCCTGGAAAAGCCTTTAGTGATGGTTCAGATTTTGGACATATGCCTGGAGTAATCTTTACAAGGATAAGTGACTTCACCTCCACAAGGGGAAAAATATTTTGAGCAAAACCTTCTCACCCGTTTTTATCTTGGTGGATACATACTCTAAAGGCTTGCTTTGTGTTGCTTCCTTCACAGATCTACGACAAGAGCTTGCAGTGCAGCAGAAACAGGAGAAACCCAAAACACCGATGCGAGCTACCCTGGAAACAGAAAGGACAGACACTGCAGTTCAAGCATCCTTATCTGTGCCTTCAACTCCCTTGCTGCACCGGGCACCCAACATCCACATACCCACCCCTGCAACATTTAGAAGAGGTGAGCAACAGGGAACCAGCAAAGAAATACTATTTGATGCTCTTGTTTTTACAATTTTCTGGCTAAAGGAGGAGTGAGAAGAAGGGAGCAGAGTTGAGTCTTTCAGTTAAATACACGTAAATCAAGGCACTGTGATCTCAGTATTCATAGACTGTGACTTTTGGGGTTTATTCATAGGCTGTTAATTTCCATTTGACTTGAACTGTCTAGTAATAATTGTGAGGACAAGGTGTACTATTGGGACTTTACTGTTAGTTTGCAACTGTCCCAGAGATGTTGGCCAACTTAGAGGAAAGATTTTTAAAAACTTCAGCGTGATCTTTAATGTCACACTCATGTTACTTGAATTGGCCTCTCTGTGTAAGTAGGTGCTCTTTGAGAGAGGCTTTCTTTTTATTCTGGAACAACAGGACACTGGCTAGTCATCCTAGCTGTACTAAACGACTGTATCTCTGCTTTCACGTCAGTAATATCTGTTGCCTATTTTTTGTGAGCACTGATTATTTCAATATTGCAAACCTCTAACACTGACTCTCCCATCTTGCTTAAAAAGCCATAAATTTGTGTAACTGTGTTGGTGTATGTGTAAATGCAGGGGATTGTACTGTCACATTCTGATGATTTGATATTATAGCTCTGAGCACTAACCAAGTTTGATTGTGGGCTTCACTATGCTTAACCTAAAATTATGTGGTTTGTGTGGAGGAATTAATGCTTCTGTGAAAGTGAGAGGATTTGGAGATTTGTAGTAAAATGAGATGATGATTCTCTCTGAGGACACATCCCTCTGGTCTCACTGCAGAAAGAGAGATGCAGAGTAATAGAGCAGATCTCTAGAAACCCAAGCCACAGCACATCTAGAGACTTTAGCTTAGGACAGTGTAACTTGAGGTATCTCAGGGAGACAGTGTTTCATATTCCTAATGGATATGAAAGAACTGGAGGTGAGATACAAGAAGGTGAAGATACTGATGTTTCATCTGCTCTGTATGTCAGGCTGTCTTCACACTAGTGTCAAAGCTTTTATTTTTAATATTATTTTTTTTTATTTTTTGGAGTAATGTATCATTATCTAACCTGCCCTGCAGGTCTTGAAGACAGTTTTGGTGCAACCCCTCTCACACCTGCTGCAAGAATATCTGCACTTAACATTGTGGGAGACTTGCTGCGAAAAGTGGGGGTGAGTGATTACCTGCTAGCCCATGCTCTTGGAAGGGTATTGGTGTCTGAAACTTCAGCCAACACTATTTGTGCTGCTGCTCAGGTGAGACTGGAAAGAGTGTCTTGTCCTGAGGTTCGCTGAGCGTGGCCTTAAAATTTGTTCTGGGCTCTTTACATTTCTGACCAACCCTCAAATAAAGATAGACCCTGCTTTGCTTTTCCAAGGGATAAGATCTTCCTCTACACATTTCTGAAAGTGCATGTGCAGAAAGAATAAATTGGCATAAGCAAATTAGGAAGGGATCTGCTCCTGTGAAAGGCAGAGAGGAAAGAAGCTGGTGCCTGTTGCCCAAAGGGCTCTGGTGAAATTTGCCTGAAGAGTCCAGCAGTCTTTTGAGCAAGGCCTAATGTCATGTTAAGCTGTAGTTTGACATTTTAAAGTAGTGCTTATGTTGGAAGAATTATCCCATGACTGACTTCTGTTTTTTCACTTATGCCCGAGTGCTGTGTTGGCACAAGCATTTGTATGACTTCTTGGTGGGCTGAGCTGCAGGACTGATAGAACTGAAGAGTAATCCAGCAACTAAGGTGGAGTGATCTAGGATGGGAGCATGTGGTGGAGAATAGGGTATCTGTGGCTCAGTTTCCTCAGGTGTACCACCTAGTACATACAACCTAATATGTGTCTAGGGAAGCAGTTAGCTCAAATGAACATTTAGTTATCTAAAAAGTGATGCCTCTAAGATAGATATCAGTCTCTCTTGAGGAAGCTGAAGATTTTGTATTCCTCCTGGTGAACAGCATCAACTCCTTCACATCCTCTACAGAAAGAGAGATTCAGCTTTAGAGAGACATCTGGCATTATCTCTTCAAAAATTCAGAATTCATGTGGCACAGGGTCTATCAGGTTCCTTTACTTATACAACTTACTGTAAAAGAAACAAAAAACCCCAACCCCCAAGCACTCCTAATGCTGTTTTGGTGTGCCACAATGCCATCTTGTAAATGAGAAGGGTGATATTTGACACTTGCCTCATCTGTGTTTACATTAGGCTTTGGAGTCCAAACTTGCATCTTGCCGAAACTTTGTGTATGACCAGTCTCCAAACAGAACCACGGTGTCCATGTGCATGAACACAGATGTCCTTGAAACACGCCTGAGTCCTCATCAGCCTCTGTGTGATACAGGGTGAGGGCTGTTCTCTGCTGTTGTGTCTTAGTAAGAACAAACACTTTGTGTTGGTGTTAGAACTTGGTGGCTGTACTGTTACATAGTGTTAAATCTTTGTTTTGGTAGAGACAGATTAATTTTCGAAAGATAGGGGATTTTGTTATTCAGGATTATGGTTTTCATGTTTCACATTGGTTTAAAATTTGGAATCACTAGCTGTTGAAATTCGAAGACTAGCTAGAATCAAGTTCTGAAAACCACAAATTCAAAGTGTGTGTTAATATATGTATTTTATTAGGAACCTGGTGTTTAACTGGGACAAAGTACGGCAGAGGAACTCTTGCTTATTGGCTTGATTTGTTTTATGCTTTATGTTCTTGTACAAGTGATGTTTCAGGAACATTATGGCATGTAGGGACTTCCCTTATCATAGTTAAGATTCTCACTTATGGGAGAACTGGAAAAAAGGAAAGTAATGGGTTTCTTCAGGCAGAATGCTTTATGGTTGCTAAGATGTGTTTCTATGAGGCAGCTGACAGGAAGTTACCTGAGATAAACTTACAAATTTGTCTGAATGCTTGAATTGGTTGTCTTACTTAAACTCTGCTAGTCCTGTACTGAATATTCTTTAGATTATCTGTCAATTAAGTGCCTATAGTACATTTTGTTTCAGACTTAATATTCAGCTAGACCCTTGTGCTGGGAATACTGGTTTGTCCAGTGCCCAAAGTTGTCATGTGGGAGTGCTCCATACTGTACTTTCTATCCCAGCCTGGAGAGTAACATCATGAAAGCTCCTACAAGAAAGCCTCAAGGGCTGTACATTTACATGTTCATGCAGGTGATTATACATCTACTGCTGTAATGCTAGAACTGAAATTCCAACACCTGTAAAAGATAGCCTGTCACTACTCAGGGGGATGAAGAGCTCAGTGTTACAGTAGAAACTCAGCCCAGTTAAGTAACAGGCTCACTTAGTCCTTGGAGTGATATTCCTTTATCTGTTGATTTGTTAAGCTGAGTGTTATACTCCAAGTGACCAGTTACTCTGAAGATGGTAACACTGAGCAAGAAACGCACTAACTTCTACTTTGTCTTTGCAGGTTAGTGAAACGCCTGGAATTTGGAACACGGCCTTCAAACATTCCAGGACCAATGAGCCATCCCTCACAAAGTGTTGTCAAGATGCTGCTATGAAAATACTGGCTGGCTTTGGAAAAGGAAAAAAATAAATATATATTTTAAATGTCAGTTTTAAAGAGAATATCAATGAGCAATCAGGCAGCAGTCTCAGGGTAGGTGAGAACTCAAGAATCTGCAACTGGCAACGGCCTCCCGTGGCCATGCCCAGTCTGGTGCTTCAGCCAAGTTCTGTGGTTAGTATGATAAAGCAGTGCTGCCTAGCAAAGCAGGACTTGAATTGCTTCCTACATCAGCTGCTGTAAATAACTCCTTGAAAGTTGCTTCTTCTGACACTACCAGTCAAAGCCATTTTCCCTCTACCTGCAACAGCAACAGCATTCCCTATGCAACTCCTCAGGGTTTGGCTTTCGGTGTTAATTATAGCACCATGGTGTTCTGGCTTAAAAGTTGGTTGTGGTGGTTGTCTATGATGGGTGCTGTACGCTGTAATCACCTGAATTACAGAAGTGGTTTTATGTGGAGAAAGGTGTATTTCTGCAGGGAAGCTGCTCAGGTCTTTGTGGAATGTTTGCTGGTCAGAATCTTCCTATACAAAACCCTGTCTCTATAGTGGTAATATAGTTTTGTAAGCAATGATTGGCCATTAAGAATGAACCATGCTTAAAGATGAGGAATGCTTAGTGCTTAGAGTACTCGGAAGGTCCCAGAGTTAACAGCAAGGTAGGAGACTTTGGACTGGCTTATCATGTAGACCTCTTTTTTTTTTTTTTTTTTTTTTCCTCTCCATATTGTCAGCCATACATCCTGGCTATTGTAGGAAGCAAGAGACCTGACTAAGTTCCTAGTTCTAACATCTTAATAGGTGGGCTTTACTGCTTTCCAAATCTTCCTTTATTAATGTGCCTTGGGTGTTACTGATTTTTGTCTTGTTTTATTTTCTATGAAAATATAGCTTTCAGCTGTTACTAATTTAGAAATTGTTTTTTAACCTGAAAAGTCCTTTATGCTAGACAAGTGTATATAAGTAGAAAAATATTTATAAATCCGTTTTTCCCTATAGCATACGACTGCATTTTGGTTTGTTTTTTAAACTGAGTAGGTTCACTCACAGTATTAATATACCTTATGGAAGCCTGTATTTGCAGAAATAATCATGACTGAACAATTTTTATGGTTTGTTTGTGGGGGTGGGGAGAGCTTACTTGAAAAAAGAATGCATTGTTGGGTTTGTTTTTTTGGTTTAGGAAAATGCTGTGAAAATGGCCACTGATGCATCTATTTCTCTGGAACAGGAAATAACCACAGATCATTCCCATTATTCAGGCCATATACAAAGTTGGCTTAACTGGGGAGCAGAATAAAGCTTATTTTGAATGCTGGTTGTTGAATGATTTTGATTTTTTTTGCAAGTTGTCACTGTGGTTTATGCACAGGTGTTTGCTACCAGTGTTTCATCTGTTTCTGATCGATGAAACTGGAAGAGACATTGTTTTGCTGAATCGTATGCAAAGATTTTCCTACATCTCTCTCTTCTCATGGTTTCCTGCCCTAAGGAATATAAATATTACTATAGCTAAAGATGCCTTTAGGATTTACAGTGGTTAGTATTGGCATTGCTCGATCTGAAAATCTTGAACTGTGACTGTTTTAACATGATTTTTGTCTGCTCACACAGGCAGTTGACACTTTTCTTACGGGTGAGGAGCAGAAGCACATGGGCTATGGTTCAGTGGACTGTGTAGTCTGGAGGGATCTGTCAAGAGACAAGTTTTGTATTCCTTATCTTGCTAGAATTTGCCTGCTGGGTGAGCAAGTTGGCTTGCAGTTAAGAGACACAGCGTTGAGATAAGGTAGAAAGTTGGAAAATCATGGCTGTGCTAGTATTATATATTTTACAGATATATTATTAATGTGACTACAGATATAATCAGACAGAGTAGGAGTGGATATGCTATTGAGAATTGTCAAAATTTAGTCCAGAACAGTCACCTCTTTAATGGTATAGAGAGGAAAGTTGTTTTGGGAGAGAAACTTTTGTTCAGCCACTATTGCAGAAGGATACTTTCTGCGGTGTTACTAAAGAAACTCTGGCTCCCTGTTTAGTCACAAGCTTTGCAGAACAGGGACTGGAGCCTGAGTTTGTCAAGTGATAGGGCAATGCTCTAACCATTGGACCAACCTCTACTATTATGTATGTGAATTTTCTAGATTAATTCCTTTTAGAAGGGCTTTGTGTTCAGTTTTCTGGTTCTGCTCCAAGCTTTGGTGTTTAAGACCATCCTATATGAGGTCTGACTTCCTTGGTTTTGTTCCCACACATGCAGGCTCACAAGCTGTGTAACAGCCAGCTGTTGAGCATGTTTGCAGAGCTAGGCTCCATGACTGATGAAAAGGTCTTAGCTGATAGCTCCTAATCCCCTTCTGCTGCAGCTTGTCTTGATCACTCCAAATGGATTCTTTCTTTTCCTTTACTTTTTCATGAGCAGAGAGAATTCGTTGGGCTCTGATTCTGCTGGCTATAAATCATGCCTGGTCTGAATCTCTAGTTCATAATCTCTGTGCCTTCTGGAACAATACTTAGATTTCGAAGGTGATTGCATTAGCTGTCAAGGTGGGTGTTTTTGCATGACTTGTTTGCCCTGTAGTCATGCTACTTAAGGTTCCCTTGCTGTACAGTCTTGGGACACCGAGTAAGTGCTCCGTACTCATTTGGTGCAATACTCCTAGCTTTGCTGTGCGTGGCTCTTTACTGCCCCAGTGTGACCACAAAGCTAGCTGCTCTTTGGAAGTGTTAGAGCTGAATGGATTTGTGGTAGGTCCTGATAGTTCCCAGAGGTGGGCTGCGGTCCCCTTGGAGTACTCCAAAACCAAATAGTAACTGCATGCTCATCCCTTAATGCAGAATAGCTTGGCCTCACTGCATGCAGTGTGGGCTGCTGTTTCTGTTTTCAGCCTGCTTTAGTTGGAAATACACCCTACACATACAGACTTCAAGGGTGGGTTCAGTTGCCTAAGACAGTTGCTTAGGGCCCTGCCTGCTTTCCAGGTGGGTGCTGCACCAGAATGCTGCAAGTCTCTTGCAGGTCCTGTGTCGTGTCTGTCAGCCCTTGGATACAGCCCAGGGCACCTCAGTCACCACCATGATTCCATGAGGTAATCAAACCTATCCCAAGTACTTCATGTCATTTTACATTCAGTTCAGTGTAATACTTTTTTTTTATTCCTTCAAAAGCAATTGCTTAGGAGAAAAATCAGGTTTTTGTTCTAATGATTACAGATTACCTCCTCTAAAAAGTGTTTGAGTTGTAAAGTTTTTCTACTGCATCCCCCATTCCCCTTGAACATGCTGTATTGCACCCAAGTGACACCTGTACACAAGAATACTGGAGTAGTTTTTATAGCCTTTTATTAGTGTGTAAGCACATCCATGGTGCATATGAAACTGTAACAGTTGACTTAATTTGAACAAATGATATTTTATTTTTCAGTAAGTGATTAAAAAGGCACTTCCACCTTGTGAATAGTGCATCAGGGATGGAGTAACCAGGAGAAAACCCTATATTGATCAAATACTCAAGACAAAATGAAAGTTTAAGAAAAGATTAACTGACCAATGTATTTCCACCCCCCACCCCCCACAACAGTCTCACAAATCCCAGCCTCACTATAGTTCACTGGGATTTAAATCCTCTGAGCTGCTAGAATTCACTTTTTGGAAGATTCTCGAAGTGAATTACTCTGTTTAAAAAAACCCCACCTTTTCAAATACACTTCATGGTAAAATAAGTTTTGGAGTACTTTTAATGTCAATCTATACATTGGGGACAAGGCAGTTGTGCTTTTATCATTGCCAGAGGAGTGGGTGTATGTGACCTTGACACTAAGAGTAGACTTATACAGTGCTAAATATCATCCTCCCTCCCCTTGCTGCAGTGCAATTTTTAAGCGTGTTTATTCACTGGCTTTTGTTCCATTGAAATCTCCATCTCTTGCATCCATTTCTTCATCACCTCCTTCTGTTGCGTTCTCAATTACTCTTCTGCCTCCAGATCTACGGGGTGGGGCAAAAGATGCTGGCTCATTTCCCCTCCTGCAATAAGAGGAAAAAAAACCCCAAACAATCAGGTGTTAAGTCATTTGCAGTTCTCACAATTAAGCACGGAGCTTTGTAACAGTATCTGTGGGGCTGGTGTTTTTAAGCTCAGAACAGCCAAGAGCTGTGGGCCTCTGATAAAACTTCCTGTTCTGTAGTGTGTAAGAGTGATTTATGGACAGGCTGAGACTCCCAGTTGCTTGGAACTGTGATGGGATTCTTGTTCTTGTGCTTAAAAGTTCTCATCTAAATAGTCTCATCTGTCGTGTTATGTATGTCCCCCACCTTCATTTCACTGTTTTCCCCTGTGTTGACTGTAACTGGTTGTGCTTGGAAGGAAGGGGTAGGGGGGCTGCCTGTGCCCACAACAGCAAGGGGGTGTCCTTCCTGTCTCTTTGTAAAAGTAAGGAGAGAGCTTGTGCTGAATTCCTGACCTGCAGACTGAATAAGCCCACCAGTTACTGAAGGCCCATGAGACCTGGGACTGAAGCGGTACTGTGGGTGTCAGCGGGCATTTTTGAGCCCACGGTCCCTCTCTGCAAAGGCTGTGTTCGTCCGAGCACCACAAGTGCCTGGACATGTGTGGAATCTCAGGTTGTCACTAGCTCTGATCTCTTCCCCAATGGAGAGAGAGGGAACACTTGCTGCTTTGGAACTGTGTTGTAATTCGGGTGCTGACACTTAACAGGGCAAGTGTCTTGCAGACGAGCTTAAAGAAAATGCTTTCTCCCATCTTACGCCCTTTTCCTCTCCCATCTCCCTCCCAACCCCATATAGCCACAGCCCAAGGCAGGGACACTTTGGTCCTCAGTGTTAATTTTTGGGGGAGGTGTGAGCAAGTGAGACAGAAGATGGGTTTGTCTCTTGGCCTCCGTTGCTACTGTGCTACAAAACACTTCAGTTTTGTAACATGGCCTCTTACTTGCCCCTCATTAAGCAAACCTTTGTAAAGGCTTGAGACCACAGACATAAGTAATAAAATAAATTCAGGATCACTGAATGTCGTGCCAAAATTACTAATTTGGTGTTAAATACATCTGACTGCACTTTGGGTACAGTAATCATGCATAAATATTTAAAGGCTTGTCTTGTCCTTGCAAAAGACTAAGCCAGTCTTGTCCTTTCTGAAGTGGCTATTTAAGTTCAAGTTCAGTCATGCAAGGGAAGGGGGTAGGAACTCTGGCTGGACTACTTGATTTCAGAGGCACAAGTCTGTGTTTTCAAGGTGGAAATGTGACATGTAGTCTGTTTTCCACGATTCTTCTCTTAAACTCCAGTGTAAGCAAGCAATTAGCTGGATGCTAAAGCTTCTTTTAAGCTCTGCTGTTAGTTAACCATAGTTGCCCTGGTGCTCATGGTGTGCATTGGACACAAGGGTATGTCATTTCTACTCTTGACATATGCTTGATGAAGTCTAACAGCACTGTCTACTGTTTTATGATAGCAGATATTTGTTGTCACTGTTTAATGAAGATCTAGTTAGGTCAGTAAATTCATTAATTCTTGTTAATAAAGGAAGAGCCCTTTATCCCCTTGGACTCCTGCTATCTGGACTTAATTACTCACAAGTCATTTGTAAGATAACTCTCTTCACGCTGCAGTAATTCACTGAAGTGCTATAAGAGAGCATGGGACTGGTGTGGAGTAACAGCAAGAGTCTAATCAAATTGTGCAGTACAGTTTTGGCTCCAAAGAAGTAAATTCAGTATCTCACAGTAACCACTTCTTAACATAAACTGTTGCAGTATGCATAAATGTTATACTACTTTAAACTGGTATTGGCTTTGTGGGTAAAATTTTGTTTATATCTGTTCCTCTTAAACAGGTTTATGGGTTTGATAATACTCGTGGTCATTTGCATTAGTACCTTTCAAATAATGTGTGTAGTTGAGAGAAGCCTTAAGCATTACTGTTTGCTTAGCATCTCTGTGTTTAATCTACCTTTGAACAAGTGGTACTGGAGTAGTGCTTGAATAGCTGTCTGACTGGAAATATTAGGCTAAAAGGCACATGCAAGGACAAGACATCATCTTTAAATATTTGTGTATTCAGACCAAAATCCAGCATATGTAAAATAGAAGATATACAAATATTACAAGGCAGTAGCTCTCTTAATTTTTGTGACAGCAGGTATTATTCCTAACTCCAGAGAATGTGATAAAGGGAAATCTAATACTGTGCTATGTTACAATGTCAAGGTTAATTTCTGTGTCTGTGCTTTTATGTTTTAGTAACAGTAGACAAGCACATAATGTCTGCAAAATGGTGCTAAATGCCTAAGTAATAGCTATTTGTAAGCAATGCAGGCACGGAGTGCTATGTAACGGAAGGCAAGACTTTCTCTTTTGTTTGTGATTGTGTGGTGTAAGTGTGATAAATCACATGCAAGTATGATATCTTCCCAAATCTCAGGTGAGTTAGATGGGATCTTACCTTAGAATCAGCATTACAATATGTATAAGAAATACCGTGAAATTCTAATGACATGCTGTGACACTTCATATCCATTAGTCCTTTTAATCCATTTTACTAATTGATGGTGTATTTGATTTGCAAAATTTTAATCTTTGTGATTATGCTCAAAGGTGAGGTGCAAATCAGACTGTTTTCATGCAGAAGTCAGAGTACTTTAATAGGTACCCTGTTGGTAGAGCTTGTGAGAATGCAACGTTGGTAAGTCTACATCAGTACGTAACCTACTTGTAAGAAAGATGTATCATTGATACAGCTGATGGTAGCTAGATTATTGTAATATTTGTCTTTTTTGATAAAACAGATTAATGCCAAGATATCCAAGCCTTCACAGTTTGCAGAAACCTCACATAATTTTTGCTTGGGCCAAAGAAAATGGAAATTTGTATAACACAAGCTAGCTGCAAAGTTGAAGGCATGGTACCTGCTTAGTCATGCGAAGGTTCCTGTGTCCCTCTGAAACAGAGATAAAGAGTCCTGGGCAGTTATACTAAGCACATGGTCATGATCAGAGGTAGGTATATTACTTTAAAATAATTAAACAGAGTACATAACAGCCAATTATATTACATTTAGATAAAACAAAGATGAGCCTTATGCCATTCTATGTAAAAAGGGCTGGATACAGCCACTGCTTTGTAAAGCAGCCAGGAGCATGTACCACCCAAGGCAGTGCTAACAGAAAAGGCTGCCATGTCCCAAATCTTCATTTTGAAGTAAATCCACATGAGAAGGTTCATGCATGCTACTAGTAAACACACTGGCAAACTGCTTCAAGAACACAACTAGGCAGGTGCTTTACTTTCATCTGAAATACTGTTGGGTTTAGGTAAACGCAAAGTTTTACAGTGGAATGATACAGATGGAGCAATTTTCTTAATAATTCCAGTCAGCCTTTTTACTTCATCAAGTTGGTGTTTTGAAATGCAGTGAGTGCAGAACTCAGGTAGGTAGCTGACTGGTCACAGTTTTATCTTTTTCCCCATCAGTTTTAACAAAAAAATGCAAAGGGACATTTTGATTTTTCCTTGGTTTGAATACACAATCCCTTTGTGATGAGGTCCAGAGAGATTTGGATAAGAGTTGTATAATGTGCTTTGCCTTTTGCCACCTGTGATGTTGTCTAAGACTGTTTATAGTCATTGTGTGTAAGTTGTGCCTGTGTGAAAAGCAAAAGCATTTCTACCCTTTTGTGGCGGCTGTTGTACAAATAGATACAGCAGTTATATAAGCCTTTTTTTTTTTTTCAAAAGCAACCAAGCCTAATTCTGTTCCTATTTAAGCCAACAGGATGTTTGATAAGATAGCACAGGCCTTACTCTTTCTAGTCATAGTTGTTCATCTCACAGCTGAAATCCTGAGACTGCTGTGGTGTCTATGAAAGGCACTTCATCTTCCGACTTTGGCCTTTTCTTGTATCAGCCAAGCTAATACAAGGAGTAAATAACTTTGCAGGATTATTGGTGCCTGTTCAGGGTTTTTTTCACTCTCTAGTTTAGTTCTAAATTTCAAGGCTGTCAGTGAGTGGGGACAGTTATCCCAAACAAGAGCACTCTACCTGAGCTTGCTCTTCAGTGCTGCAACCTCGCGGCCCAGGGCTTCATTACTCTCAGTAGCTTCATCCAGCTCTCTTTGCAGCTTCCTGCGGTTTGCGTTGATACGCTGAGACTCTTCCTCAGCCTCCTCCAGCTGCCTTTTCAGTTGCTTGAGTCGTGTGCTGCCCTTCTCAGCCTAAAGGGAAGTTTTAGAGTAATGCTTTAATTCAAAAACAGATCTAATAGCTTTATGTCCCTCATTTTAATTTCATACTTCTCCTGAGAGTTTTACTGAGAAATGGGCTGAATCAAAGGTAGAAGCTTAGAATCTAAAAATTATAAAAATAACTTTGCTTTGTGGGAGTTCTTTTTTTCAATGTGGTCATAATCTCCATTCATATACCAATAAGGATGTTGTGCACGGTCTTGTTTATCACCGTGCAGTCAGACTCTTGCAGCTAGCGGACTGCGAGGGACTTGTGCTTCGGTGCTTGACTCTGCATGGAAGAGGAAGTACATTGTCCTGTCTTTCAGCAAGGGGCTGTACAGCACAGAGAATCTAAACAGTCTGCTTTCTGGAGAGATTTCTTTGAGGCAGGACATGGAACCTTCCTTTCTTAGGGTAAAACCTGAAAGTCCCTGTGCCCAGATTAAAAGCCTCGTGGCAGTCTGATACCTGATCTTTGTACTGCTCTGCTTGCTTTCTCTCATCCTCCACCTGCAGCAATGCATCCTTCAGCTTTTTGTCCTTCTGGCGCAATGTCTTGGCTGCAGCCTGCTTCTCTCTGCAAATGACAGTGCAACATTTGGTGATGAGGAAGGTCTGGAGTCTTCAGCTGTGTCAGGCATGTTGCTCATGAAACTGGCACGAAGGACCCCTATGTTAAAAGCTTCACTGAATTTAACAGATCAATTCTAAACAAAACATTAGGGTCATGTTCTTCTGATCAAAACAAATATGTGTCTTTGTTGTATGCGAGAGGTGCTCCAGGAGATCTGTTCTAAAACACAAGGTGATTTTCTCAAAAAATAATCTTATAGATGGTACAATCTATTATGGCAATTAACCTGGCAGGGTCATAGAGCAGTTAGTCTAAAATGCAGAGGAGCAGATCCTTGCCTTTGATACCAGTAGAACTTTTCAGCAATAAAATGGTTCTTAATCAGAACCTGTAACAACTCGCGTTACTGGTCATATTCTAAGAAATGTTAAGCAGTAGAAAGACTTTACCAAGCCTTAGTGGTACTGAGAGACTGATGACACAAATCTTGTACACCTTTGTTTACTTTGTGTAACTGGAACAATAAATGGACAGTTGTGCCCTCTGGGAGACCAGTACCTGGCTTCCTGCTCCAGTTGCTCTTCAAGAGAAGCAATTTTGGCTTCCAGAGCAGCAATTGTAGCTTTGAATTTGGACTTCACAGCTCCCTCCATCTCCTGCAGCTTACTCTTCAGCTCTTTGTTCTGCCTCTCCAGTTGCTGCCGAGCATTTTCATTCTTCTGTGCAGCTGAGCGCTCTGTTGCCAGCTCATTGTTCAGCTGCTCTGCCTGAAGGGTGAGAATGAATGCTGTCAGAAGTGTTGCATGCTTTCAGAGAAATGACAGGTGGCAATTCTCCAAATAACTTATTCAGAAACACAAATAGCTTTTGCTGGAGTGCAGAGTGACACATGCTGAAAGGAGCTCTACCTGCTGCACTGCTTTCCTCATCCGATCACCCATTGCCTCTATGTTGCTTTGCTCCTCCTCTAGCTCTTCCTCCAGCTGGGCAATTCTTGCTTCCAGGCGCCGTTTCTCATCCTGAAGGCTTGTCCTGTAAGTTTAATAAGTGTGTAGTTGTGGTGCTGACAGGTTTCATGTGTCTGAAACTGTTATGAACTGCCAATAATTCATGAAGAAAGGAGAGCTAGGTATTTCAATGAACTAGTCATATGTGTGCATGTGCGTCAAAACCAGATGGCTGCTGGGAGAGGAACGTAACTTCTCTTAGCAGCCATGCAACATTCAGCAGCATGTTTACAGCCTTTTAAGTAATCCAATCTATTCCTACCTTGCAGAAGTAGCACTTGCGAGTTCCTCTGCCATCTCTTCTTTCTCCAGATCTGCTTGTTTGCGAGCTCGCTCTGCAGCAGCCAGATCCTAGGAGAAAAGGAAAAGGCAGCATAGTAAAGAAATGAACAAGTAAATGTTCAGACAAACAGTTATAGTGTGATACACAGGACTGTAAACTTTCTAAAACTGGTATAAGATGGGTTGTTTTGGTAACAGAATAAATTCTTGTCATATCATAAATCCTAGGGAAGTACAATGAAATACACTTCATCCAGCCTGTCAGCTGGTTTCTGTTTCATTGGTTTTAGTCACAAGATTGCCGTTTAATACATGTAGGAATAATAGCACTAATGAGACTTGAGAGATTTACAGCTATTGAAAGCAATTAGTTCATACAGTTCATTTCCTCCAAGGTGTTTTTTTTCAGCTTAACCTGGCTACGCTCAGATGTACATCCAACAACTTCAGTGGAGTGCACGGAGCATGTAGAACTTGTAACAAGTGCTGCTTATAGTTTTCCGTCCCCAGTAGCTATTATATTATTTCATTGCAGTTCTGTTTTGCTACTGAAGGTCATGTGTAGTCAGCTTCATGCAGCTCTAAGTTTCCCACTTTACCTCTTGAAGCTGGATGAGTTCTGCTTCCAGGCCCTTTGCTTTCTTCTCATTTTCTCTGGCTGTAGCAAATATTTCTTCTCTGGCAGCCCGTGCATCATCCAGCTCTCGTTGGTAGTCCTTCATCTGAGCCTTGTTGAAAAGAATAACAGAGATTTATTTTTGTCTGGCTTTATTACAATTTCAGTAGAAAGAAATTTGGACAGAGTAGAACACATACACATTTACATAGTCATAATGCCTGTTTTCTGGAGAGATCAGCTAGTACATGTTGGAAAAGTCTGAAATGCTATTCCAAGAAGAGTGATGCTACCACTTGCACACTGCAGCTTTTATAATGCCTTTTGTCCATATTTCCTCTGAATTTTTGAGTGCATGTGCAGTCAGTCTTTCTCATACACCCCTTGGTTGTTTCGCTGTCAGCAGATGACAAAAAGTTGAACTTGCAGTATAAATGGGAAGATGCTAAATCAGAGACAATGTGATTTCTGAACAGTTGTTTATGCTTTTGATTCAACTGTTAGAACCAGGATTGAAGCTCTGTAATATATTTTATACTGTTGCCCTTTCTCTACATGGGAATCTATGTTTTTCTTCATGTGGGTAAGTGAATGGCAGATGAATGTTGGACAGAGAATTTTGGAAGCTCTCTGTAGTGGTGAAATTTAAGATTTTTACTGTTTGCCATTCAGACTGAGTATTACAGTGTAGATACTTGAATCTGGGAGTCTAGTTAAAACTCCCCTTCTAATCAGTCATCTGTAATAGGCATCAAGTTCACAAATGTCACCAAACTTCCATGTTGTCACTGTACAAAAGACAGTGGTGGGAGAAACGATATTTGTGGGATCACATACCTGTAATTTGCGAAGTTGTTTGATGGCTTCTTCCCGAGCTTTATTAGCAGAATCAGCTTGACTTTCTAGATCTTTAACATCAATCTCTAGCTTCTTTTTGGCTGCAGCTGCCAGGGCACGTTGCTTTCGCTCATCTTCCAGTTCCGTTTCATATTCATGGAGCTGATAATTAAATAAAACAAGTTTAGGAAACTCCTTGAGCCCTCTTAAACACACTGTATGTCTAAGTAATGTATACAGCCCCTATCTTTCTATTTATTGTGATTTCCCTGGCAGTTAAAATAGATTTCCATTTTATCCAAAAATGAAAGATTCTTGAAAGGAGTCAGCAATTTGGGTTCTGTATTCATGGAAATATGCATATTACAAGATGATGATGACAGCAGTTGCCCTTGCTGTCACAACACTAGGCTGTGTCCTGTCTGTTTTAATTCCCAGTGCCTTTGTGTGTATTCAGCGTACCTTGGGAAGGCAGATACATTAGAAGCTGTCATTTTTCACTTGCACTGAGAATATAGGGAAGGTCCTTCTGACTGTGTCAGAAATAATTTATGTGCTTTATACTGTATTGGTTGTATTGTTGAATCACTACATCTGTCTGCTACTCAAACAGGAAAAAACTGTTATGTGGTTTTATGCCTTTTTCAGTACAGTAATTTATATTTTCATTTTTTCTATTTGCCAAGCACAAGGTGATACAATGTTTTTTTATAGTTACAGTAAGGTGCTTTTAATAATGGCATGAGGCTTAGGACTTTCACCTGGCTTGGTTAGATATTTACAAAGGCAGTAAAAGGTAATGGTACCTGTTTAAGGAGTTGTCGTCTTTTCTCCTCATTCTGTTCATCTCTGGCTTGTAAATCTCTTTCAAACTGGCCTTTCAGGGCCTGCATGTTGACCTCCAACCTGAGTTTGGCATCTTCAGCAGCCTGTAGCTCATCCTCTAGCTCTTCTAATTGTGTCTTCATCTCTTCTACTTGTTGTTCAAGGGTCCGTTTAGATTTCTCCAATTCATGGACCTTTCAAGCAATAAGAATTTAATAGACTAGTTAGAAGAAATAAAAATAATTCTGGTTAAGCAGTCTACCAGCAGTGTAAGCCACATTTTAAAGTATCTGCTGTGGACAATGCATGAACTAATTTGCACTGAAAATGGTAAATCAGCATTTTGTGTACACTTGCAAATCTAGCTTAAAATAACCTGAGATTCTCTTTATCCCAAACTTTCATTTTTGATCAAGTATCATAATTGAATTAATGGAGTATTAGAAGTAATATTATCATATCACTGTAATAGAAGAAGGGATTGGCAGTGCATTAGTAGAAATTTGCTGCAGCTACACAAGTATACATTAGGCTGGTGGCAATGTCAAATATAACTAATAAAATCAGGTTTGCAGAGTTTACCACTTCAAAGCTGCTTAATAAACTAGCTAATTATTTAGAATCCCTTTAATGTTTTTTCAGTCCTAGAAATCAATAAGAATCTTTTTCATGCTTGGAGTCACATTAAAAATAAAGAGTTACAGTTACTTCACAAGTCTCTTGAAAGTTTGGGCACAAATGGAATAACCTTTGAATTCTGTATGAAATATCTGATTTTGCTGAATGGATTTGTGTGCTATAGAGAATTTTCCACACTGAAAACAATGATCTGTTTGTTCGCTGCTATTTTGAGTTATTGTTGTGGAAACTGTTCTTAGCCCAAAACTTACATTCTTGCCAACATCATCTTTGGAGCTAACAAGATCTTCCATTTCAGCTTTCAACATTTTGTTCGTTCTCTCCAGTTCTTCTTTGGCTTCCAAAGCCTCTTCAAGTGCTCGGGCCAGTGACAAAGCCTTTGTTTCTTTTTCTCTAGCTTCAGCTTCTGCTCTGTCCCTTTCCTCTGCGTATTTTGAAGAGATGTTTTTCTCTTCAGCTAGCATCTGTAAAAAGGTAGTGTTAATACAGGAAGTCATTATGAATAGGGTTTTTCTCTTGCAACTGTCTTGTCAGTTGTTAGTGACAGAGAGAAAAATGTCTACTTTTTGATACAGGTATAGAAATACAGAATTAACCAGTGTATGTGTAATCAAATTTTAGTAGTCCCTGCTTTATCTTCCACTAAATCAGTGGAGTCTCTTTGAGTTCCAGAGAAGTTAGGTGATAACACAGCAAAGGAGAATCTTAAGTCCATACCTGATCAAACTTCTTCTGTTTCTTCTCCAGGTTGGACACCAGCTGACGCTGGTTGTCCAAGTCCACCACCAGGTCATCCAGCTCCTGCTGGAGTCTGTTCTTGGTTTTCTCCAGTTTGTCGTAAGAAGCAGCCTTTTCCTCAAACTGTTGTGTGAGACTTTCAATTTCCTTCTGAAATTTCTTTTTGCCTTCTTCCATGGTTTCTATTGTGCTGGAATATTCCTGCAGCTTCTTCTTGGAGTCAGAGAGCTGAAATTTTAATTCGGAGGACAAATCTTGTTAGCAGATTTTAACAAAGCTTGGCAGAGAAGATGGCCAGGAGACAACCAAGACCCAGAAATCTTACCTAATTTGACCCATGTGAAGCCAGTGACCAATTAGCCATCAGCCAGCCTTCATAAAACGAGGCAGGCCACATACCTAGTGTGTACATACAGACCTAGTGTGTACATACAGGCCTAGTGTGTACATACAGGCCTAGTGTGTACATACAGGCCTAGCGTGCACATACAGGCCTAGCGTGCACGACTGTCTTGGGAGCTATGCTGCATTCGTACCTGTCCTAGAGATCACACTTTAAAGAAGAGGGAGACTGCTAGCTCCACTGTAGAGCTTTACAGATGCCATCTGGACTAACAGCACTAGTTCCCTGAAGGTCTATGTGCTGTGCCAGGATAATTCTACAGATCTGAAACCTCTGGAGTTACTGGCAATACTCTGAGTGATGAAGCTAGTGATTTAGCTATGGCACTGATACCTGTATTGTCAGTGTTGAGATATGTCTCTCCAGATTTTGTTTTGCTTCTAGTTCTTCATCCAACTGCTCTTGCAAGCTGTTCTTCTCATCTTCCAACTGACGAAGCCTGGTAGACACATTTAGCTTCTGCCGTGTTTCTTCCTGAAGCAGCTCCTACAGTCATCACATCAATTGGCAACACGGTCGTTAGTTTAGGTTTTTTATAATGCATTTTATAAACATTGTAGGTGAGCTGTTAACTGGATGCAGATTTACCTGTGTGTCTTGTAGCTGAGATCCTAAGGTTGCAACATCTTTGGTCAATTTGATTGTCTTGCTTTCTGCTTCATTAAGCAAACCAGTAACATTTTCAACCTCAACCTGTGAGAAGTCAGGGTGAATAAATTCAGTTATTTTGCACAACTTAAATCTTCCTCCAAACTTTTGTTTGCTCTACATTGAAATCTTAACTTCAAAGAATGTCTGCATGTGTCATCTTTGTGACCTGTGTATTAAGTCCTGCAAGGTCTAATGCCACTTTTATCTGGTTTACCTTTGTATTTTATTACTATATCCTAGTCATATTCACAAGGCAATGCTAGTATGTTCCTTTCAATGAACGGCAAATGGGAATGGGAATTTTTGTGGATTTTCCTTCCTCTTCCCAAGTTTGACAGAAGTTTTGATTATATCTTATTTACACACTAATTTAATAAAGAAAAGCTTACTGCTGCTATGAATGAAGTTATAACTTAATTAGCATTGCTGGATGAACATCTACCAAAGAACCATTTAAAATTATCTTTAGTTATGTCTTATTAGACACTAAATTATAGATAAGCAAGCATTCTCCTTTCATTGTTGTCTTTTTTTTTTTTTTTAGCACATCTTACATCTTTAATAGCTGTCTAATCCATTTCCAGAAGCCACATTCTTGTCTGTGGTCCCCACCACCCAAAGTGAATGAACAGAATGAAACTCTGTAAAACATGCAGCACAGTCACTGAAGCAGTCAGTGGTGGCTTTACAGACTGCAACATGTACAGAGGGATGGTGAGACTAGAAGCTCTTGCTTCCATGAGATAGACTGGCTGTAATTGTTCAACTGCGTGATAACTGAGGTGGAGTTCAAGATAGGAACCCTACAGATGACAAAAAAATGCTCATTTTGGCTGAAGTCAACAGGACCAGGATTGCTCCAGACACAGTGTAGACTGGTCTTCTCAAGCCCAGGGTACTACAGCAAAAGGTCAGACTCCTTCCTACCTGTAACTTATGAACTTTTTCATTGAGTTCTGTCCGAACGCGCTCTCCATCAGTGTATTTGGACTGTAACTCTTGCAGCTGTACTTCCAGCTTCTTCTTTTTGTGTTCCACATCTTGTTTGGCCTGATTCAGGCTCCTGACTTCATTAGCCAGATCAGCATTGTCTTTCTCCAGTGTCTGTTTGGTCTTATCCAAGTTTGCTTTAGCCTACAAGCATGAAGTGAAGAAAGGTGATCTATAAAAGGAAGTCATGTTATCTAGTGGGTAGTTTTAAATAAGATGGATTTCTTTTTACCCGTTTAAATTGTTCCAGCTGCTCTGTTAGTTCTTCCACAGCTTGAGTGTGCTTTTGCCTCATCTCCTGGACCTGGGCTTCATGGGTTCGAGTCTCCTCCTCCAGAGCTCTCTTCAGCACTGTGACCTCCTGTTCACGTTTTGCTCTGGAAGTTAACACACATAAATGGAGCAGCAGTAGCAAAAAGTGTTCCAGTCACTGGGAAGATACTGCTGCTGCACAGTTAATAGACAGTGTTGCACTGAGCTTGCTGACATTTGTTTTTGGCCCATGTGCTACATCTCCATACCTGAGCTCTTGCTGGGTGGCTGTTGTATCCAAAGTATCCTCAAGCTCTGTCTTAAGAGCCTCCAGCTCTTCACCTAGGTCTCTCTTCTGTTTTTCTGCTTTGTTTCTTGCAGCTCTCTCAGACTCCAAGTCTTCCTGGAGATCAGAGATAAGAGACTCCAATTCACGGATCTTCTTGAGGGCATTGTTCTTCTGACTAGTTTCATCTTCAAGCCTGAAAAGAGTATTTCATTTTATATATTAGAAAACAATACAATTTTCACTTTGGGGAAATCAGTAGACAGAGATTAAAGGTTTATAGATTCAGTGCAAGAAAGTACCAAAGAAAGAGGGGGAACTAACACAAAAAGGATCTGGCACAACGCCTGGAGGTGCTTATCAGCCAAACTCAGCAAAAGTTTTAGTTTCATTGCCCCTCTTAAATTTATACAGAAAATCCACTGAGATGCTGGAAAGGAACAAAGTTTCTTAAGTAATTTCTGCCTCTTGCCTATGAAGTATGTTGTTGCATTTCATTTTTTACTTGACAGCACTGCCAGTGCCATTGGCAAGAGGAGTTTTCATTGATATCAGGGGGTAAGATTATGAGTCTGTGGGCAAACAATAGTATTTTTTGCAAAAGGAAATTTGGAAAATGGGGAAAGCATGCAGGGAGGATGTAACTGAGAGATGAGATTCATGACTGCAGCATCTTAGTGTCTGGGAAGGGGAGAGACATATGTTCCAGCCTGGGTTTTCAACCTGTATGGAGATTTGGGTGTGAATACCTGGCTAGAGCAGCCTGCAGTTCTTCCTCCTTCTTGGCTAGTTGTGCCTTCAGCTCAGCAATTTGTGCCTGGAGCTCTGCAATTTGCTCATGTAGATCACTTGACTCCCCTTCCAGCTTCCTCTTAACTTTCTCCAGTTCTTGTCTGCTCTTCTCTTCTTTCTTCAGTCGCACTGAAAAAGTAAGGATTTTGATCATGGGAATGCGTTAGTACAAGGAGTCCTTAATCCAGTCTTGAACTTGGGCAAAAAAATGTTCTGGCCTCTAATGAGGCTGTACATTTAACTACAAGTCACTGCGTTGCTGAAGCAATATGCAATACCTTACTGTCACCACTTATTTCTAGCCACCCCAAAGACTCATTTATTTTTCTCCAGAAGAACCATTATTTTTTTCTCAATTTTCTCTCCTTTACCCTTTTGTATGTAAAAAAAAAAAAAACAAAACAAAACCAAAAAAGGCACAAAATGGCTTCAGCATCAGAAATTTGGAAAACACACCACAGATTTTTTATAAGTTCTCTCCAGATTGTGTTTATGTTTTATTGGGGTTGTTTTTGTTGTGTGCCAGGGCAAAAAAAAACCCAAACAGAACACTTCCATTCATGTTACCTTCAAGTTCTGAAATCATAGACTCATGTTTGGTTTTGAGCTTTGTAAGATTTTTGGCTTTTTCTTCTTCTTCAGCAAGATTTGTTGTTAGATCGCTTATTCTTTCCTCAAGGAGTTTTCTTTCCTTAAGAAAAATAAAATACTTCTGTTAAAAGTGTCTGTCATTGGTGATCACGAAGCAGCTCTTTGCCAAGTATAAATATCCAAGATCCTGTCTTTTTATGCTGTATTACTTGAGATTGTAGTGATACATTTCAATTTCTCAATTACAGAGGAGCTGAGGAGTGGTGTCTATGACTTCCATATTCTCTAATCTGCTGCTGTTAGAATCCTATATTCACTCTAATGGCTGGTAGGTACCTACCCCAGTTCAGAGAATCATTCCCTTTCAAAAATTACTGGAATACATACTTACTTCCAGTTTTAATCATGAAGTTTGGTTGAAATTAGTTGAAAACAAAGAGAATTACTTAGTCTCCTTGGGGGCCAAGAAGCATGTTTTCCACTGATTGTGCTTGACTGCTGTGGGTATTTTGCATGGAGATATTATTACCATAGCAGACCTCAAAACCAGTAGTTCTGCACAATTTTGAATTGTTTAAACAAGTATGGAAAAATGACCAGAAACTTTCTCGATAGAGGCTGGATTGTTGGTCTGGTTAATCTGTACACCCATGAGACTATATAGTGGAGAGCATTCCTGTTGTTCTAGTGGAAGAGAAGGTTTTCTCTCATCTTGCACTATTTTCACAAAGTAAGAAAACGGACCCACAGTGCTTACCTTGGTTAGCTTGTTATTCTGATCTTCCATTATAAGAATATCATCTTCCATTTTCTTTATCTTGCCATCTGCTGTTACTTTTTCAAGTTGCAGTTTCTGTCTTGCAGCTTCTTCTTCTTCCAGCTGTTCCTCAAGGTCCTTTGATGGGAAAAAGAAACCCAACCAAATATGAATTCTGGAAATAAAATACGGCTTAGGTTATAGGAAATGCTTCTTGTTTGTCGCTGTATGTGGGATATGTTGTAGACTTTTTTGTTAAGAACTAGACAATCTGTAATGCTTGGTGATTTAGAATGATTTGTGAAAATTTTTTAGAGAAAATATTATTTAAAATTGGGACAGGCAAGAGAAGGGGTCCAGAGGAAAGAGCATGAATTAATTTTTCTTACTTCAGTGGCACAGGCACATACTCTACAGGGGGCTGCATAACAAGTGCTTTCATAGGATCTGATGTTTGCCAGTCTCCATTTTTCTCTCTGAGATACAAGTTATTGTCTGGTTGTCGCTTACAACTCCTTACCAGCATTTGTTGTTGCATCTTTTTCTTTTCTGCTTGCAACTGCTGACTGCGCTCTTCCTCTTCCTCAATTCTGGCTTCCATCTCATGCAGGATCTCTTCCAGCTCTTGCTTCTTAGCAGCTAAACGGACTCTCATCTCTTCAGCTTCGGCATACAGTTCAGTTTCTGCTTGAAGCTGCTCCTGAAGGAGGTTCTTCTCTTCACAAAGCTACGCAAATAAAATGGATAGGAAGTTAAGACTTTAATTGTGAATTACCCCACAGTGTCTATTTACTGGATAGCCCTAATTTACAGGCAGGCAGCTCTACCGCAGGTTCTTATGTGTTAGGTTCTTGGGATGTTAGATCTCTACTGAAGGAACTGGGAGTTTGTCTGCACTGACCTTTTGTTCTGGACCATCACTGTGAGCACAAAGAAAAAGGACACCTTTATTTTAATAGCTTCTAGAAATGGTGAAAGAACAACTAGCGTTTCCCAGAAGCAGAGCACTGTAAATCACCTGTGAGTGTTTCAGTTCCAGCTCCTTCAATTCACTCTCTGCTTTTTGTTGTCTTTCCTTAGTTTTTTGTAGTTCTTCATCCTTGGCTTGCATTTCTTCCTCTTGGCGGGTGACTTGCAGCAGTGGTTTCACCTGAAAATGAAAAGTTTTGTTAAGAATGTTTCCTGTCAGTATTTATGTTACTGAGCATGGTACTTAAAGGTGCCAGCCTGACTGGCACTACTGGTACGTAGCACTGTCTGTTGTTGCTCAAGTAGTGAACAAATTCTGTCCAGCCAAGCTTGATATAGGCATCTTTAAACCAGCAAGCCTCAGCAGTGTTGCTCTTTGTTGTCTCTGTGTTAATTCTTGGAGCCTTGTTGAGCACCTTTGCCTCCAATAGTGTCACTTTTTGAATGGCTCCAAGCCTGTTTTCATTCACTGATAATGTACAAAAGCTACATTTTCTGCATAAAAGGCAACATGTGCGTGCAGGTGTGTGTTATTGCCTATTTCTGGCTGTAGAGGAGGTTGCTATCAAGGCAAGTAGGAACAGTTTTCTGGATCCAAAGTGAAGACCAGTCTCAAAAAATCCCAAACAAACAAAACCCCAAAAAAACTCCAACAAAAACCAGAAACCCAGGCCACTTCAATAGCAAAATAGGCTTAATTTGCTTGAGTGTCAAGCAGGACAATGCTTAGTGTCCCAGTTAGGGAACTCCTGAGCTACTGAGTCCCCCATAGATACGTAACTGTGCATGTTCACAAAATCTTTTATTCTGTCTTCTCATCATCCACCCCTGTGAAACTATGTCATTTTTAGCAATTAGAAGTTAAGTCCCCAAACACACAAAATCTTTTCTGATTCTCTGCTGAACTAGTTTTTCTACTCAAACCAGAACTAATTTTAATATTAATGGCATTATATAGGTATTCAGAGCATCTCTAACCCAAAATTTTGTGAGGCTACTGAGGCTTTTGCCATCAGCTGCCATGGCCTTTGGAAGAAAGGGTGTGCCTGACATGATATACCTTGCTATCTTGTGCATTTAATTCCTTTTGGAAAGCTGAGAAGAGATAACCGATAGCAGTCACTCACTTTAGTGAACAGTCTCCACCATTGCCAATTCCTCAGCTTCAGGTAAGCAGCACAGTTTCTTTGGATAACCTTCATTGCAGTCAGCTGTTGCTGTCTCTTGGCAAAGGCTCTGTGATTAAAAACATAAAGCAAATTCATTCTGTCTGAGAATACAAGGTGCTTGCAAGATACATTAAGCAAAGAAATTCTAGCATCAGAGTCTGCTGGTTAGCCACATGGTTTGAGAAGTCTGGCACAAATTCTTTTGTCACTTAAAAAGAGTCCTTGTGCTTTCTTGAGGAGAGGTGATAACTCTGTTTAG
Source organism: Falco punctatus (assembly GCF_963210335.1). Taxonomy (NCBI): domain Eukaryota; kingdom Metazoa; phylum Chordata; class Aves; order Falconiformes; family Falconidae; genus Falco; species Falco punctatus. Next base: position 35,636,884 of record NC_137583.1, on the reverse strand, counting down.
CATTCTGGTATTCTATTTAGTCTTCTGGGTTTTGGCTGTTTGCGCTCCATAGATAGGCACAAACCACAAAGTATACATCTAGTTCTGGATGTGAACATCTTTCCAGAGTAAACGGGCACTCAGAACTTGCATTGATCATCATTCTTGCAATCTATTATATTTAGATTTCTTTGCATAGCAATTTGGTAGCGTGCAGGAAAAGGGCATTGTTTTTAATCGTTTTGTGATGTACATTAATTGAGATCATGCTAGATTAACAGTGCTTCATGCCCAAGCTATGTAAGAAATTGTTTTACAAATGCCAGTGGTGCTACTACTTGTAATAGTATATAAAACTCCAGTCATAGGCTAGGATGCTCCTCCTGCTTGTACAGACACATATTTAAATGATGGGTCATTGCCTCAGAGCTTACTGTGCAGAGGTTGTAAGGAGCCTCACAATGTAATTGCTTCCCTGTAATTATACTAATAAAATTCTTCTGGGCAGAAAGTGAAGCCTTCATTGGACACAAGTTGAGTTCTAATGCAATACAAGTAACACACCATAATAAAATGTCTTAACATCTTCAGTTTTTTATAGAGAGACCTAAAGGTCACCGTAGATACTCTGCTGCGGAAGACATTGTTTTTGTTAGTACATAGTCTTACTTTCTTGCTAGGTAGCCTCGGCACTGAGCCTGGAAGGCGATTATAACATCTGTAATCTTCAGGTCTCTCTCTTCTTCCAGGTGAGCCAGAACGCCAGTTCTGAAGAAGATTTTACTCTGACCAATCCTGTACAAGTTGGGATCAAGTTCTAGTGCTTTGATCTGGAGGAAAACAGGGATATTTTTTAACTCCAGTGTTGAGGTTTAGGGTATTAAAACTCAATTCTCATTTCTGTTCAATCTCAACAGCTTTTATATAAGAAGTATAGACCTGATTATCAACAGGATCAAAAATGCTTTCTTTACCATCAGTATACAAGCCTGCTTCCCATCCATGAATCCTTTAGGAATAGCATTTGCAGCAAGAATTTCATATCTGCCAAAAGATGTTGATGTTAGGGAGATTGACACATATCAGATTATTTTGTACAGACAAACATGTAATATACCACTATTAAACCCAGAGTTAGGACCAAGTGAGGGATTCCTACCGCTGACGGAACTCCTGGAAGACAATCCTGTTGGGGAATCCCTGCCGGCAAATACGAATACCTTCCAAGACACCATTGCAGCGCAACTGCTCCAGCACTAAATGGGCATCAAGTTTGCCAGCCTGAAAGGGGAACAGAAAGTACTCGTAGCACAGTAGAAAATTGCAGAAATGTTACTAGCTGTGTATCTATGTTTGAAGACATTATTCAGCTCTGAGATGTACTGGTACAGTGAGCAGCAGCTCAACATGAATAATGTACCAGGAGTCTGAAAACTAAACATTTGAAATTTACCCTTTTTTCATGATTTGGAATGATGCAGCGGACAAAGTTGGGATTGGTATTCCTTAAGGTGGTCATCAGTTTGGTCAGCTGCTCCTTATAGAGTTGCCCAACAGTACGGAACATGCCTTTCTTGGTTTTTGAAGCACTAGGGAGTGAGCTTTCGGTCATCTTGGCCATCTGGTCCAGCCCCACTATACGGTCCACTGAAATATAAAAGCAAGCATGAATGGAACTGCTTATATGAACTGTCCTCTCCTCACATTGCATCTGTCGCTGGCATTGGTAAACTGCAACTTCCCCAAGAGGTTTGATATATTTTTGATGCAGTAGAAGCGTACTAACAAAAGTACTAGAAGAACCTTCTAGGTAAACAGCCTACTTTTGTCAAGCATGAAAATGAGGATCTTTGTTAACTAGTGACAGAATGGAGCAGTTTAATATACAGAACTTATTTTATCTTTGCTCTAAAAAGAACATTCCTTCTGCAAAATAACCAGTTGGTAGGTTGGTGTCAGAACCAGGAACAACATCTCTTGACTCCCGTCTGTTGCCCAGTGGTTCTCAAAATTTAGCTAATGTCTCTCTGAGGTATTTGGTAACTCAGAGCCACCTTGCTGGTGTTTGAATGCACATTTATGTCCATGCATTAAATACACTGTAGCATATGTGTTACAGATCCATATAAATTTTTAAAAAACAAGTGTTTTACATGCATACAGATATTCTTCTGATTGAGTTTAGTTGAAATTGTACATCACTGGACAGAACAGTGCAGGACTGCTGGGAGAGGAGTGTGTAAGGGAAGTCATTTATAAAACCCAACAAAACCTGTATTAAATGAGATCTACAATAACATATATTCAGGAACATTATAACAGTGTAATGAATAATTTTTATTCTGTTGCTGAATGAGTAAGGAAATGTTTTGATAGTTCTTAAAACTATCTCATGATGTTTTTCATAAATGTGTCCTTAGAACACTTTATTCTTGCTTCTTAGTTCAGTCTCTTCTATGTTTATTATTTCCATACTTGTGTCCTGCCAGCAAGGAATAACTGTCAAAAAGTTCTGTTAGAAGTTTCTCCCTTTAAACCACATTACTGATTTAGAGTTGCGATTCATACCATCTTTCCAAAGATCTGCTACAAATTTGTCTGAAGACTGGTTAAGCAGAGAAGTCACATTGTCATTTAGTGGGTCCATGTTTTTTGTTAGCCAGGCAGTTGCATTGTAGGTAACCTGCCGGAAACAGTGATATGTCAAAAATCTGTTCTTGATAAAGAGATCTGGAATGTCTAAAACCACAAGGCACTGTATTAACACAAAATCATACAAATAATAATGTGAAAAGCTTTCTATGGTTGAAAGCTGAGCAGTTGTTCTTATATGTACTAGCATCTGAAAAGCATTTTGCAGTTGTACCCATGGCAGGACATCTGCTGTGGCTTTAAAAAATCTGCTTGCTGGAAAGGAGTCCGAGTTACTCAGCTTCACAGTAACCCTGGTGCTGGTTATTTTTGCTTTGATGTAAGCTTAGCACAACCATGAAAGTTTTGTAAATCTTACTTTATGTTATGTAATTAAAGCACTTAATGTATACATTATATAACTAAAGCCATCTTTTATCCCCACAGGTACTAGACTGTTTCTTTTTTACCATTTTGGGTAGCAAAGAATGAAAGTTCTCTAAGTGACGATAGCTTGATCTGTCCGGTACCTTTCCTGCGTAGTGCATTATACAGAACTCGGTTTTATCCTTAAGTTGCTTGGGCTTCTGGAATTTGGGATGGTTGCCTTGCTCTTGACATAGTTTCTCCACAAAGGATGTGTCAGTAGCTTTGGGGAACCAGCACTCTTCATCCAGCAGAGCAAGGACACCTGGAGGGTTGGTCTGTAATGTGAGCAATATCAGATCAGTATTATCACTGGCAGAGGCAATGAAAGAGTAGCACCTTCTTTATCCCTTATGTTACAAATCCTCCCAGGCAGCAAAGGATCTGGAACACCTTAACCGGCTCTCTTACTGCACTGACATATAACTGACCCTGATGCAACCTGTGTAGTATCCCACCTACAGAGATACAATCTTACTGGTCTTTCAATCAGCTCAATGCAAGGTTGCAGGTCAAGGCCAAAATCAATGAAATTCCATTCGATGCCCTCTCGCTGGTATTCTTCTTGCTCCAATATAAACATTGTGTGGTTGAAGAGCTGCTGAAGTTTCTCATTAGTGTAATTGATGCACAGCTGCTCAAAGGAATTGATCTGTGAAGAGGAAAAAAGTGAATTCCTAATGTTAGCAAATTTGTCTCTTTCTATCTGCTATTTTTTTCTACATACTACAATAATTCAAGTATAAGGATCTATATTTTCCTAATATAATGTCTTGGAAATTTACAGTAAGTTCTCAAGTGGTAAATCTTTGTACTGGGACCCGTTCGTAAGACGCAGACCCTGGCTCTATGCACTGAGTGCTGCAGAAGCCCAGCAGGAGGATGCTGCTAGCCCCCAGCCCTTCGTGCCCAAGGGAAAGACAAGCAGCCAGGTGTAGCAGGCCTGTAAGTCATGTTGGCCACAGGCTGCTAACCAGCTTGAAAGAAGCAAATTGGTTTTGGGACTCTGAACTTAGATTTTTGTTATCTTATACCCAAACCACTGCGTGACAATAAGGAGTTTAGTCAGCTTGTGTCCCACAGCGCATACCTCAAAAATCTCAAATCCAGCGATGTCAAGGATCCCCAAGAAGGAAGCGCCTTGTCTTTTTGTTTTATCGAGAGCTTTGTTTACACGAGCTAGAATCCAACGGAAAAGACGTTCAAATTGTGCCTTGGCCAAAGCCTCTATGGCAAAGTCCGCCTGAAAAAAAAAAGAAGAGCAAACTGCAAGTGAAAGAAGAAACCCAGTTAGCTGCTAATTTCTGTGGAGATGAGACAGAAAACTGATACTTCCTTTCAGACAAGATGTAAGAAAAAAAGGAGAAATTAGAATAGTTTCAGGAGAGCTGAGCAGACTGCAAGTAGGTATACCTGCTCTTTGGTCTGAGCTTTCTGAACAACATCTCGTCCTACTTTGATCCTTGGAGTTAGAATAGATCTTGTGAAATCTGTCACGTTAATCCCCATCAGGTGACACACTTTTTGTGCAGCTAGGATAAAAGAGTATGATTTTATTTCAGATTGAATTTTTTCTTAGCAGGTCAGTAAGTGTGAATACAAGCAGCTCTGCAAGTATGTGACGTTATTTATCTTCCTTAAAAGCTCCTCTGTTGTACGTGCAAGAGATGCCACTTGCTATAGAAGTATTATTCATGATCCAAGCAGCAAAATCATGGTTCATCAATTTATGGATTCAAGATTACCAGAAAAGGTAATGATAATTGAGCTGATTTTAAGTATAGGATCTTTTTTAAAGCCTGTGAAGTATGTATGTAATAACAATTAAATAAAAAATACTGATAGGAGTGCTCACTCAGCTGCTATTTTATTAATTTTTTTAATGTTAACTGATCTTTTTAAAATGGTAAATCATACCAGTATTGTCTGGCATAGAAGCTTGATCGGTGTTTCTCTCCTTCTTGAAGACAATATTACCCAACTGTAGGACAGATGAAACAACTCTCAGTATAGCTGCAAGAGAAACAGATAATATAAATGAGAACCAGAACAGACACATTTTGAAATGTGCCATCTATTGTCTGTGAAAACAAAGATTCATTCTATTGCCTATGGTAGTCTGAACCTCTATGGGAAGAGCTAGGTTTGTTTTAAAAGACTGTGCCATAAACTGCAGCAGTCTGAGAGCTGACTGAGCGACTATCTCAACAATCTGTGCGGTGGAGTGAACAGGCCAGTCTGGGAATACCAGCACCTCCAAGCTAAGTTGTGCTGGCTCCCCAGGTCGCAGGAATTCATCTCCCACTCACAGTGGCCTGTACCGTCTTCCTTATTCAGTCACTTGACAATCTATAGTTCTGTCTTCAAAATAAATTTTAAAAATCTATGAATTACCAGCAGCTTCAAAAACGTGGCACTTCTGAAGCTCCAGTTATGCAGGAACATGTGGCTATTTAGTTGTGCCACTGAAACCAAATGTATACAAATCTTTGAAGGATTAGTTTCCAAGTACAGAAAAGTAATTGGTTGATGTTTGATTACTAACATGTATAAATGTGATGTCACCTAACTTCAGTTAACTCAGTAAAGTCTACTGAGATTGTATGAATCTAGGGGGTTCTATTTGTTTATTTGGTAAACTGGAATACTGTCCTAATGGGCTTATATTTTAGAACATGAAATCAAAGGACTTCAGACAGTAACAGAATGACTCCTGTTGTTGTAATAGAGAATGCTGCTGTCAGTACCAACACACATGTCCTGGCAAGACAACGAACCAGTCTTCATCAGTAACATCATCTGAATTTACCAAGGCACCAAGGCTGGGATTTGCAATACTGTCCTGCAAGGCAAGGCAAGGCATTTTTTTCTCACCATCTGTCAGTCACTGCTGCAGGGATGGGATGTGACAGATCTCTGTTCCTTGCTGCCACAGCTGGTCCAAGAATCAAGTGATGAGGTGACCCTGTTTGTGCCACCAGGTGTCACGGGGCGTGGCAGTGTGCATCCATGGGCAATACACACTGGCATGCACCAGCTGAAGCCCTGCTTGCTCCCAGGAACAGTGAGAGGTAAAAGCTACACAGAGATGTCTCTGGCAGGCCCATGTTCTCAAGATAGTTTAGTTGTTTCACGCTCTTTGTTTTTATTTGTCTTTTTTCTGAGTCAGTGAATACAAATATGAGCTATTTAAGCCTGTTTAATTTCTTCCAAAATTAGAATATTTTGCAACTTTTTCATGCTAGTTGTTGGAAAGTTCTGAAAAAGTGGCTTCAAATGGTTGTTACTGTTGTTAGAGCTGACTTGAATTCAGTAGTCTGTTTTGGGTACATATGGAATTCTTGTGAGAAATCTTCCCTTTCACACAAACCACCTCTCGAAACCCTATGTGCTATAGTACTTTTGCATGCTGACAACCCCACTGATGCTGTGGAATTCAAATGAGTCAGGAGTGCATCTCACATTCCTCTTACAAGCAGGCCTCCAGAATTTATAAGACTTATAAGAAAAAGCCTTGCAGCTCTTTATTCAGATGGACAGCAAAATATTGTGACAATTATTTTCTTTGTTCCATGTTTAAATTACTGGGTAGAGCTGCCCTGTGCATTATCAGTTGTTCTGTTCATCACAGAGATAATTTCTTTTTGATGATATGAACTCTCTTTTCCAATATAGGTGGTGATTTTTCAATATTTCTTTCACTGTGCTTCCAGCAAGGGCTGCCAGTTTAAACCTTTGAGGTGGTTTGCAAGGAGTTTTCATTATTGGCTTCAGCTGCTCCCACCGGTACCCACTGGAGCAATGGGAGAAGGTAGGCCACTGTAGTAATTATTTAATTAGAACTTTTCTAACAGCAACCTAAAATGGTTAGATGGTAATTACATCTCTTTGCAAGGCAAGAACAGTCACCCTAATACAAGACTTCCTGAAGCATCACCCTGTTTGACACAAGGGTGGCAATGATTCCAAGGAGGCTGGTAGTGTTTTGTGTTGTGGATCTACAACAGCAGTTTCAGTGTCTTCACTGCCAGTGTATTCTCAGCCCCTGCTATCCTCCCCTCAGATCCCTGCTGCTGGTTTATGTTGTCCTCAGGCACTGTACCGCTACCAGTTCAGTTGCTTGTTATTACTGGCTCTGACGATGCTTGTGTGACATGACCTTCATCCTGTGTTTAGATCCTGCCTTGATCTTGTGTCTCTCCTGGTCACACAGAACTGAGTTCCCATATGATTCCCGACGTGAAGCAGAAACAAACCTGTGCCTGAGAAGTTTTACTTTATAAATAGAGAACCTTAATTCACTTTCCATGAGACATCTATGGTTTAATTAATCTAATACCTCCTGAGGAGGAGGGAAGTCTATGGGCACTAATTCACAGTGCACTTAGTAGCTAGGTAATGGTTGGTAATAGTTTTACACAGAGGCGATAAGAGGCAACCAGGTTAAGTAACATAGGTACATTTGGAATCCTCCAGTTGGTAGTTCATACAAGATCACACTTCTCCAGAGAAACACAGATGTAAAATCTGAATAATCTTAGTTTTCTTATGAATGTAGAATCTTACTTCATGTGCGTGTTTTGCAAAGCAATTATTCTGGACAGAATTAACCTCCGTACATTTGCATCTCTCTATAGCATCACTTGCAGATGTATACCTGGAATACAATCTTGCTAACGATTCTCACCTGTCTGTTCCTCCTCAGTAAAGCCCATAATTGTCATAGCTTCCAAGGTCTCCTGGAACATCTCATCATCTTGTTGAGCAGGAATAGGCACATGGCCATTGGATAGAAAGGTATAATTGCCAAAGCCTTCCAGCAAGAGATCATCTAAAAAGCAAGGAAGAAAAGCTTTACTTAAGTGCGTCAACTTAATGTTCTTTGTTCTTAAGTTTTCCTGGTGAACAACAGGAAAAAAAACCCAGTGTTTTCACCAAGGGAAGACTCTGCTTTTAGGAGTTTAGGGTTTTGTGGTGCACAAATATTTTCAGAATAACTCTTCATTTAGCAAGCTTCATTGTTTCCAGTTTTCATTAGTAACTGGGGATATCTCTGCCCCTCAGTGGAATTTTGCACCCTATGGACTCAAACCGAGCCATTCTGCCCAAATGTCTTTTATTTTATGCCATGTGTAACCTACTCAGAATTACACCTCTCCCTGTGGGGATTTATATCAGGTAATAAGAATGGTACCAGGTAGCAACCATAGTGGGCCAGACTGAAAGGCTCTTCAGCTCTATGCTGTGGCAAACAAAAGATTCTTAGGTAAGGAGCATAAAAAACAGGAAAAATACAGTTATCCATTGCTTTATATGTTCTTTGGCAACCAGTGATTATGACATCTTTCCCAAAATCACTGGAACCGTGATGTTCCTATACATATAATATCTTATCCTTCTTTTCGGATCCACTTACACTTTTCACCTTCTGAACATTCTGAAGCTATGGTTTTCACAGTGTAATAATGTGCTATCGGAAAAACATTATCTTAATTTATTTTAAAACCACAAACCAGTATTTTTATGGGGAACCCCAGTCTCCTGTGTAAGAAAATAATTAATATTTCTTCCCTAATCATCTTCTCAATATCATTCAAGATGGGATCTGAATGGGTTTACATTTCCTGTGAGTTGAAACGTTCTGTAAACTACAGGCAACCTGGCTTAAACAGGTTAATGTGAATTGAAGCTTTCTTATAATTCACTTGAGAGAGTTATTTTCTATTGCTAACAAGCTGTTTATTTATAGAAAGGATTGAATAAAATACAATTAAAGAAGTTAAGATAAATTACCATAAATAGCCATTGCTCAGACTTTCCAATGAGATTTAAGAGTTATTAGCAAGTAACTTACTTCTCATTTGCTCGGAAGCTCCAGCAATCAAATAGTAAAAGATATGAAATGTTCGCTCATCTTTAGCCTGACGAATAGCGCGGGATTTTTCAAGCAAATCTGTTTGTCAAGTGTGTTAAAAAAAATCAGTAACATATTTCAGTCCTTCCTTAATTGTGCCATCAGCCTCAGTAGCATCAATAGCATTGTTGAAATATTTGCCACAAGCTTGTCTAACATGAACATGCATCCAATTCTGTGTTCTGGTATTGCTATAACTCTCACCGCAATGATTAGATCATTTTCCTACCTCCTATTGTATGGTAAATGCTGGTAATCGTGGTAATAAGTACCACAATAGACATAAATGCTTCTAAAACCAGATATATAAGAATAGTAGTCACAATATGATTCACACCACTGTTAAAATGAAGTACCAATACGATTCTTTCAACATAAGGTGGGGCTGCTAGAAAAAAAAGCTCTTGAAGCCAGCATTGTAAGTATAAAAGCAACTTTATTTATGGTCTGTTTTTGTGACTATAAACTACTAAAAATAAAGTGGGCAATAGTGTTAAGTATTTCAACACCAGTCAGTGATTCACTCTTGAAAAGCTGTACTGCTACAGATAAAACTTCAGTTAAGACCAAAAAAATTAAACCCTTATTTTTGCTAAAGATTGCTTGTCAAAGTAAGAGCAGAAAGATGAACTGTTTGCTGTTTGATGCTACACCCTGTAGTTAAGGTCCTTCTTTATAGCTGCATCTTTATTTCTTATGTATTGGAGCAAACAGCTCCTTTTCTATGCAAAGATGAGCCATGCAGCACTGAGGAATCTAGGTACATACCAATTTGTTCATTAAAACACGCTACCTCATAAACATAACCAAGGGAAGAGGCAACAGTACTTGGCAAGCAAAGCCAGGCTAAGATGAATTTATCTGAAATGGCTGTATTTTTCTTGAAAAAATACGTTGAGGTTATTGCTACAGAGCTCACTGCTCTGGGTGTGCCATTTGAGACAGCAGGACAGTATTTAATGTCCAGAGCAGTCAAGTCCTTTGGACATTTCTAGCACTTGATGCTATCTGGGGCATCAGCACCAGCAAAATATTTGCTTCCCTTCAGTTGACTGACAGTTTCCAGAACATGTTATTTCTGACCATGGCAGTTTAACAAAATGTGCAGACATCAAGTCAGGTTCAGGATAAATTGTCCCTGGGTATGACAAAGGGAAAGGATCTGTAAGGGCTCTGAGACAGCTCTTCTGACTGCACCATGTTCTTTGGCTTTTCCTGTGTCTTCTGTTTTTATTAATACGAAGTCTTCAGAGGGGTGGAAGGGGAAGGTATATTACTTTTATTAAAATGATGCTTTGATCCTCCAGACATTAACTAGAAAGCTGCCATACTAGATACTGCATAGACATCTACCTTAACGGGTTACTCTCAGTGCTTTATCTTGGAACGCCTCTGTCCCAGTACAACATATATGGCCTTTGCTATACCTAAACAGCAGGGCACGTACAGCTTGATCAAGCCTGATCATTCAGTCTGCAAGGCTCAGAACCCTTCCCTTACAGAAGCCCGGGTGCACAGGGCTGAGGGTGAGATCATACTGAGCATCTGGTCTTCATCCCAGCACGCAGCCAGGACCGGGACAAAGTGCCAAAGCTGGACTTGAAAACTGGGAAGCACTCTCCAAATTCCTGGGCAAACTAGTGATAATACCGAGCATTCGGTGTTTTTTCAAAGTGCCTGTCACAGCACCAGTAAGAAACAGTAAAATGTGAAAACTTTTTATGCAGCTGGAAATGTAGCCCCCAGGGAACCAGAGTGACCCATGCAGGATCACATTGATACAAAACAAAATGACCACACGTAGCTCTCAAGATCACATGCAATCTCCACCACAGAACAATCTTTTCCCTTAAAGTGCCCTGCTGTTGCCTTAGGTACGATGCCTCCACTTTCTGCAGCTGTATATTGGGGAATAGCACACTTTCCTATAGCTGAGAAAACAGACCCAAAAATGTAAACATGAGAGTAAGACGAACTGAGAAGCTGATATCAGCATAAATGGAGCTACTTCCCTCCATCTTTGTTTATACCAGCCTCAGCAATATTTGCCTTTCTTAGACATGCAGTGGAGCTTGTTTATCCTACTTCCTTCTGCTCCCCTTGCTCAGCTCCCAGTGCAGCTCACTGAAAAGGATACAAGTCTCTATGTTTGCTCCGACAATGTAGCCTGTCACATCAAAGTTGATGCGGATGAATTTGCCCTGTAAATGAAAAGAAGATCTAGATTTAACTGTTCTTTCAGGTTAGGCCAGATTTCCCAGGATTAGTATTTAGCCTGTTTAATAAGACGTGTGCATCCTCTTAAGAATAACATGCTCGATGCCCTCCTGCCGGGACAACCCATGGAAAAGCCTGCAGGGAAGTGAACTTCTCTGATATTCCCTGTGCAGAGATTTGCTCCCACATTTGTTCAGGCACTTAGAGGTAAAGGAATCCTCTCTACTGGACCAGGCTTTGGAAGCTGGGGATATGACAACATCTATTTTTTACTTTGATTTCCATAAGGTCAATAAGGGAATAGTGTTGGATCTGCATAATTCCCACTGCTAAGGTTCATCTGCATAGATCTCTGAATTTTGCAGGGAGAGAACAGAGGTGGGAGGGTAGGGTCTGCAGGGAAGACAAGCATCTGCCAGCACCCCTAGAAAAAAGCATCATCAAATAGTGACAGCCCTCAGCTCACATCATTCTAACTTGAATCTGTATAACTGTTTTATCTTTTTCTCTTGTAAGTTTTTAATTTAATACATTAACCACTTATGCTAAGTGACAATCCCACCTTATGAGTTATATGCTCAACAGTGGTGCAAAGAACAAGAGAGTACAGATTTTGTTTGCAAATATTCTGAAGGTGGCTATATCCTGGACCAGGAATTCACTCTGGAAGGTCACACATAGACTGCTAAATTGTGAGATGACAATGGTACTGTCAAGTTGGAGCTTGATCTTTAATCTTCTATAAGGCCAAATTCCTATTTCAGAGAGGAGTTCTGAAATGATTTTAAGGGATTAGTTTTATGATACTCTTTAAAGTGAAGCACTCATGAGGGCCACTGTCTGTACATTGTGTTTTAAAAGATGTACCTCCCCCCCACATAGACCAAACTGGATTTCTCCTACTTACAAATCTGGAGGAGTTGTCATTCTTCACAGTTTTGGCATTTCCAAAAGCTTCAAGAATAGGGTTTGCCTGTAGAAGCTGTTTTTCCAGCTCACCCTAAAATTAATTCAGAAGCAGTTAACCCTAAACTTCATAATTACTTAATTAAAGCCAACACATGTACACTGGAGAAAAATGTGAAAGATAATTTAAGCGTCTAACTTTTTTTTTTCCTGAATACTGCACGTCATGTGGATTTGTTTTAATTCTCTGTTAATCTGTGTTTATATATTTGTGCATTGACTGCTGTGCTGTATACATGACCCTTTTCCAGCCCTGTTGCCTGTGACAGATCAAAGTCTATTAATCTGTCCAGCATCATAACTGGCCTTTCTTTTAAAAAAAGGGTCATTCAATGTCAAATAATTTTTTTCTCAGTTTAATATCATTTTTGGAAAGGATATTCCTAAGAAAACCTCTAGCATGTCTTTTTCAAGTTAGTTTATTGAGATCCTTTGCTAGCAAATGACGATGTAATTAGAATAACTTGCCAAGAATCATTTTAATGTAATGCAGCACAAAGCTACAAAGCAGATTTCATCAAGTCTATTAATAATGATCCATGCAAGGCTAAAGGTTAAATACGGAAATGCATTGGTTTGTTTCAAACTAGGATAATGGATTCTCATGCAAACACACAAACTTTGTATTATATTGTTAATTGTGATTGGTAATGCTAATGAAACAAATCATGCAATGAAATAAGCATGCATTTAATACTTCTATTTCTAAACAAAAGAATGAAGTTGAAAATCCTTTGCTTATGAATACAGCTTTTCTGAACTTTTCATTCAGCTCTGTCCTATGAAGTCACTCAGTTTCACATTTGCTTCTTGTCATCCTGTTCTTTGAGTACAGCTCTGCAGTAACATGCATTATTTGAAATAACTCACCCTGAAATGGAAAAAGTCCTTGGTAGAGAATGCGATATCATTTGAATCATTTTAATTAGAAAATAAGGCAATATTTAGGTTGAATCTAGGGAAAATAATTTGGAAAATGAAAGTCCTTCCCAATTAGTGTGTAAAACTGATAACCTTTTTTTAAATGCTGTTCCTGAATGTTTTGTAACTTCTGTGGCAATGATGAGAGCTGCCTCAAAAATATCGTTAAAAAGGAACAGATTGTTAACAAATGGCTAAAATAATCTGCATGGTCCCAAGACGGGAGAACGAATACTTTCCTGACAGCACAGATCTTTTGAGAGGTAAGGCATGTATCAAGACTGCGCTTCAAAAAAAAGAAAATAAAAACCCCACCAAAAATCTCCCAAAACTTACTACCTAAGAGTTGGAGGAACAGGGAAAGGAGATTTCCAAACAGGCTAATACAGGAGTCCTGGAATAAGTGATGAATTCCTAAAAGTACCTTAAGTTTCTCTGTACTGAGCAACTCTTCCCAATTACACTCTGTAGACTTCAAAACTCCACTCTAAGTGTAGGGCGTTGCTGAAATCAGATGGTGACGTCTGAGATAGAGCCTTGTCTGCTATACTGAAGCAGATACCACCTGCTTCTAGTGAGAACTGAGCTATGCCATAAACTTGGGATAGAAAACTGTGGCTCCAAATTAGCTGCACTGTATGCATCTTTAAGTTCACTGAGCCCCGCAGCTGCCTATGCCAACAACGAATGAGTTTTTTTGCAGAGAGCTTGTCAAATGGAGTACTAAATTAACTAAGGGGCAACACACTTTGTCATAGCCAAAGTCTGAGAGGCAGCAGTCAGAATGGGGAAAAAAAAAAGACCCCATTAAGAAAAATAATCCCATTTGCCTGGTACAGAAACAGAAAGAATATGCCAGCAAACCTCCTCTATTCCCAAAGCATTGGTGTGCTGGTGCCACAGTACAGGGGGGTCATGAGGTCCTGTAAGAAACTGCTGTAACACACCTGCAGACACACGCTGCGGTGGAAATGGCTCTGTTACACATCATAGCAGCAAGCTAAGAGCATGCTAACTTTTGTGGACGTGAACAATTTGCAACATTTACATGAAAATGTAAAATTGAAAGCAATATCAAATGGAAAGCATGCAGCTAAAGGAATCGATCAAACACTGTGAGGTTTAGAAATTATTTCACAACAGTCCTAAAAAGTTCAACCTGAAGCACGGGAAGCGTTTGGGTATTTTCATTCAGAAATCACATTGCTCAATTTCAGGCTGAGTGGCTCTTTCAGGATCGTGGGAAATTTCATTCAAACTATGGCAACTTGAACACACACATAGAGAAGAGAGTGATATTTGAAAGATGGCCCTGCCTGTGTCAGACCTCATTCTTTACCATGGAGCCTGACACAGTTAGGGTTGATTTGTGAGAGCATTTGGCGCTATTGTTGCTTTTTATCATATCATACAACATATTTCAACAAAATCTCTCTTAAATTTTCGAGGTGCAACAATAGCATGCAGATCTACACTCAGTGCCTTAAACACACATCAAACAGTCTAAGTTACTCACGTAAGAAAAAGATGGACCTTGCTGTATTGAATAACATGGTATAAAACAAGTGTCAGTATCATTTCCATTACAGACATTTTTACTGTTTTTCCTGTATTAAAATAACCAACACACAGTTTCCATGCAAATAAACCAGGGATACAAATACAAACAATCTATTGCAGACATACCAAGAGTACAAATAGCGTTAACATATATAGAGCATCTTAACTGAAGAAAAAAAACAAACCCTGAAGCAAAAGGATGGGATTTGGATTCAGTCCCAGATTAGTCTCCCAGGACCAGGCAAGGACAGATATTTTTATGGTAAATCCACAGTTCTACTCCTGTGCAACTGAGGCATTTTGCTATTCATTATTTTTTAATGACTGCAATTGTAGCGTCAGTAGTCTCAGTCACCGGATTACTATTTGTCAGCACGTTATAGTACAACTTAGACTTTCTCTCAGCTCCTATCTGGTGGAATTTGCCTTCAGGTCTGTCTTGGGGCCAATTTGATCCTGAGCCTCATGCAGTTTCCCAGAGGAGTCAGCAGCGACTGCAGTTACATGCCCATTTGGGATGGCCTTGAAACCACAAGTTCATTTCCCCTAGCCACTGAGCAGGGACCCAGTAGGAAGAAATAAGTTTTTTGGATAAACATTCAACAAAGGAAAATGATGCCTTTAGTCTTGGACCATTTCCACTACATTTAATCACAGATTTCTAGAAAAATACTACCCTAAGGGACATCTACTCCCTTCCCTGCCCCAAAGCAGAATCTGCTGTACATAAACAACAATTATTTATGGTGGAAGAGGCCAGGCTGCACAGCGTGTGCTCTGGAGTCCTCTATCCATCAGCATACAGGGTAGGCAAGGGCAGCTGCAAGACCCAGCATAGGTGTGGTCATAAGATTTTTATTTCCCACTGCACTACTAATTACTTATTTTGGACCCAGTCTTGCATTTGGGATGCGCTGAAATGTCTTCCTGAATTAAGCCTGTTTTGTCATGAAAGTGAATTGCTGCGTTTTTGGGTTGGGTTTTTTTTTTGGCAGAAGTTTGAGCAACATTCAAAAGGCTGGAAATTATGTGGGACCTGGAGTTGTGTCATTGGAAACAGCAAAGATAGTTGAGAGTCTCAGCTGCACTAATGATCACCAGGAACTGGGCAGATACAAGCTCATATTATGGTTCAGAGCAAGAAAACTAACTTTAGTCACTAAGGTAAGACTATTACAAATTTTGAAAGAACAAAGTACTTTAAAAAAAGTGTGCCTTTCAAAATTGTTCTCTCTGACAGAGGAGTAAAAAGAAAAGACAAGTTTTGCACTGACACTCTTTACTAGTTGGTGAGAAAACTCACTTGCTGATGTAGCCAGTCAAAACTTTGGAACTTTAAATGCTACTATACATTATTGTGATGCATTTGGACAGCGTATTAGTTAAAGGCTTTCCCAAACTTCTAAGTTGCCATGGGCCAAAGGTAAAATAAGGACCCGAGCCCTTGCAGACAGGCCTTCATGCTAGGATATAAATAGGTGCTATGCATATGGAAAGCTATGAATATTTCTCTTCCAGCAAAATACATTCTGATTTGATGCCTAAGCGGGTGTCAAACAAAAGGTTTTTTCCATAAACATGGAGCTGTGACATAACTGTGTACTCTTAATATGTCGACTGTTTGGCAAGCCACAGATGTCGACTTGCTGTTGGCGCAGCCAGCTCGGTACAGCCCTACCAGGCTCAAAGCAGGGTTGAATACGGAAGAGCTCACTTACAGTGATGGTGGTGTCCTTTTTGCCCTTATGTGATGAAGCAACAACAGCCAAGTACTGAATGACCTTTTTGGTATTTTCTGTCTTGCCAGCACCAGATTCACCTCTGAGGGGAAAGAAAATAACACAAAACAAGGTAGGTAACTAGTGGACTCCTTCTACTGTGTGGTGTATTTAGTGTATAAAAACAGGACTTGAAACTGTCCAGCTCAGTATTTACCCCAGAACACCATCTCTCCAAATCCACCTGACTTCAGCATGCAAAGAATGCGTTATCAGAGCTATATCTCTGTCCCATTAGTATTTTGACTGGACATTGGGCCATTTAAGGCAATTCTAAAACATGATGCATTTTTGAACAGCAGTTCATCTTGCTTTGGCAGCATCTGCGCATTTATGAGAAGTGGAGCTGGCAGGCAATCTGCTTGTATTTTAAGACCAAAAAATACAACATTAACTATGATGTGGTACAGCAGTGAGAAAAAACATCAGCAGTAATACAATAGTTTTCTTTTCTGAAACTGCAGCATTAAAGTAGACTAACAGCTTGTTAGTCTGGAGTGCTGAAGAATAAGCAACTGATGCTGCTCATCTGAACTCCGTGTTCAAACGCTCCTTGAATACAGTGGGACCAGAGCTGGGACGACTCGAGGTGTCCCTGCTAACTGGGTAGTAAGAGACATCTTGTGTGGAGACATGTCTGACCAGCAGAATGGCCATCCCAGCTGTACTCCATGCAGTGTCCCTTGGGAAGCAGGAGGGCAGTGGTAACTTTTCACGTCCTGGAGGACTTCCAGGATTAACTTTATTTACAACTCTTAAGACCTTTCTTAAAGTAAAGTATTGGTTTTCGAAGTACAGGAACAAGGGCCAGATTTACACAGTCTTTTCTAAGATTTCCAGCCTGCTTTTCCCTCTCTGTGTCATAATTACATTGTCTCATGTCTTCTAGATACCTTTGGCTCTGATATTTACATACACAAATATGGTTTTATACTCTCCTGTCTCAGCAATCAAAGAGCATTAAAGTGGGTGGAGATGTAATAAACTAATTCTTTCAACTCTACCAAGTTAGTGCTGTGAAGAGGGCAACAGTCTAAATGTAAGCTGGATCTCTTTTTCTTTGGTTTTAAACTAAAATGGATTTAAAAATAAAAAGAAAAATACATTCAAAAATCCCATGGATATTTGTCAACTATTTAGCTGGATCCATTGCAGTTCTGCTTCTTTTCCTAATTAGGAAATACAGGAGTTAATTTTCCCTACCAAGGAACCAGTGATAAATAGACATAAAAGATATGGGTAAGTGCTGGGCAGAACTTTCAAGACAGAATGATATTGATGTAAACCTTGGGAAACCAGAAACAATTCCTGCCTGAGGTACAACACGATGAAAAGTGTGTCTTCTGGTTTTAAGAGTTTTAACTAGAAATAATTGAGCTGAATATGTTCCTTTTCACAAGACCTGGGTTAATTTGCACAGTTTAGAGGTTGGATTCATCTCTGCCTGGGCTTCAGTGCTAAAACATTTCCATGTTTTATTGATAAAAATTAAGTGTCCTGGGAACAATTCCAAGCCAAGCACACCAATTTGAAGACATATGCATACAAGGTTTTCAAATAAATCTACCTTACAACTTTGTTTTTTTGGAAAAAACAAATTCAAACAAACCCTGGGCTTTGAACTATTCCATTTTATTAAAGGTTATTTGTAGTTCATCACTACATGAATTGCATTTCCTTTCTCCCAGGGCAACAGTGCCCATCATTTGGCTTTCCCCTGAATCCCTGTGAGTATTACCATATATGGCATCTTTTTACTTGTAATTATCCTACCATACTGTAATGCTTAAGTTACTTAACATTTTGTTCTGTGCTTTCATCCTTAACTCTTTGCCCCTGCACAGGCTGAGGGGTTTCCTATTTTCTGCAGACAGACTTTGAGTCTTTAACTTCCTTTTGAAATGGACAATAAAAAAGTTCAACGTGACATGGAAGTGCTTCAACATGAAATGAAAACCAGGCAGGATCTCAACAGCTACAAGTAGGAAAAAATCTTTAAGGTCCCTAAATAATGAAGAATAATGTCCATAGCTGATGAATACATCTAATTTTTCAACACATCAGATAATTTTTAAATGTCCATGACAATAGATGGGTCTGATTGATAAACAAATATCCATTAAACAACGTTAGTAGCTGTTATACTATGAAGGATGCATGACAGCTATATGACAACATCTAGATTTTATCTCAGCAGTAAAATACCATGTGTTTGAAAACTAACTAATGAGGAGGAATGGCTAGATCAGGCTCAATGCCTCTAAACATCAAGAAGCTTACAAGGGGAAGGACCCAGGAGGAGGAGAGCATGTGAATCTCTTAGTTCACTTCACAGGTGGATGAAATTCTTCCTGGAATGACTGAGCTGCAACAGAACTGGTCATGCTGGTTTTTTTCTCTGCATCTACCTTGAAATACTGTCATTTCTGGGGTGGCAGAAACAACTTTCATGTGAGGTGGTATGAGGAATCCCACCTGTTTTAAGATCTGCATGAGCTTAATGACCAAATTTTTGAAGATGGGTCTTTTTCTTGCAAGCATCTTTCAGGGATTTTGGCATGGACCATACACAACGGTGTTCCTCCTAGAAGCATCTGCTCTTCTCTTCTGAGTGCCCATTTTCCTTCTAAGTTATGTTCCAAAGTGGCTATTCACCATATAAATTCTGTTAGCGCTGTCCTAATCATGATCTTTTGGGAGTAGGCGGGTCCTTTGTTTAATTGAAGCATCTCTCCCATCATTCATGTTGCCTGCCACACATAGAGGCAGCACATTTACTGCCAGTGCTGTTCTTTGCACCCAGCTCAGGTGGGCAACACAAATAAACAGATCAAAAGCAGGTCCCATTGCACAGTTCCCACCAGCCCAACAGCAGTACTTTTATCTACTTCCCATACATGTTTTCCTCCTAAGAAACTCCTTAGCTTTCCCAGACAGAGTAAAAGGGTCCACTAAGCTTACAGGTTTGCTCTGTTAAAAACACCACTCTCCCATTGTGTGACATAATTTAAATTTTTAAAAATTTTCCTTATCTCCTGCAAGGCATTGTTTTAGGAACTCAAAAAAGGATTTAAAGCACACAAGCTCACATATATAGTACTCAGCTATAATAGAGTTTTTGTACCATGTGAGCTACTAAATCCTCCGTGACTGCATTACCTTCACCTTATACGAAAATTATCCCAGTTAGAATTGGTTTCTAAATTAGGGCAAGGTGACACTAGCAAGTTGCCCCCGCTGTTGTAGCATGAGCTGGTGGTGTAGCTGGGACACTTGTATGTTGGGGTATAATTGGGAAAAATCAGTTTTAAAAGTGTGGGTTTTTTGTTGAAAATTTGAAAGTTTTCTATATTATAATTATGATAGAAGACTTAGCTTAATTCCACTTTTGGCAACATCTAAAATGTAACAGCAGAATTTATTTTCAGCATTTGTTTCAGTGAGCAATGAACCACAAAAATTGCCTGTTGACACGTCTCTTGCTCTGGCTCTGCTGGCACTGCAGGAAGCCTCAGTGCACAGAGCAGTCAATGAGGTGCTCTAAATCACATTAGGGCTTGGCAGGCTTCATCCTGCAGTATCAGATGTGCAAAGATGATGAAAATCTTTGTCCTAGACCAGCTGTACCCTGCTAGAGACCCATCTCAGAAGCCAGCCCACTGATCCTACTAGTTGACTTTATAAAAAATTCCCAGAAGAGACCAAGCTGGTTCAGCACCAAGCTCCACCCCAGGTCTAAAGCTGCACAAGATATCTGTATGGGAGGAGAGCCAGGCAGCAATCCTTGCCAGCTCCAGCCTTTGAGATTTAGTGAGTTGGGAAAGAAAAGAGTTTAGCTCTCTCATGGGGGAGTCTTTTGACTAATGGGACTTTGCAGTTTGGAGGTTGTTCTGGATGACTCTGCTGCTTGACTCGTGTCAGGGGAGAAAGGGGGCTGAAGTCCCGTGGCTGGGTGAGGCTCTGGAGAGTTTGCCCAAAAAGAGAGAGGAGAGGAAGGGGAAAAGGGCAGGATGGTCACTGCCTCACCTAATGTTTTGTCTGTTACTGTATCAAATTAAGTGGAAATAGCACCCAGCTACAATATGTTTTTATAGGAGCTATTAAAACTAAATGCATATATAAAAAAAGTAAAAGGTAGTGAAAAAGTATTTGATTATATGTACAACACAAGTGTTCAACAAGCATTTGTTTTCACAGGCTTCACGTTAACCCAAACATTCAGAAATTTTGATCAGATTTTTTTCTCATTCATTTAAGGTGGGTTTTTGTTCAACTGAACCTTGTGCACAGTCCTTTTAACCACATCTGCTTTCTAGAAAATATTCTACCCACTCTTTTCAGGAAGTGGCTGAAATATGATGACCCCAAGACCAGACAGGTTTAACAGGAGAACTTTAAAACACTCGCGTGCTTAGCTATGCAGATAAGCACCTGTGGAATTTTTAGTCAACAACCTTTCGAAAGCTCCAGGAGAATCCACTTGTATCTTTAGAAATCAAACAACTTAAAGGCCAGAAGTCTCCTCTGAGGGCTGGTGCTTCTACTTACATGGCAAGAAGCTTGAAAAGTCACAGGCCTGTTCACTGGCCATTGCTTAGTCTGATTCACACTTGATTGCTGGTGCACTGAGGTTGCTCAGGTCTCTGAGTAACTGGACAGATTTCTCGGGATTTTTCCTTCAGCAATATCTAATGTGCTGGTCAACACAGACCAGCAACGTCTTTGCACGAGTGAATACAGAATACCCCATGGCCAACCCAGGTGTCAAAGAAGAGAGACTGCAGTGGGGGAGGCCCAGGTGCAGGCAGGAATTTCAGGGAATCCCAACAGCCAGGCAGAGCAGTGAAGGCTGCCAGAGCAGTACAGGGACCAAAACACAAGGATGGAAAAGCCCTAACTGCCTTAATTTGTGGACACATAATGAGATTTCCTACCCTTAGTGCACTATTATATATTGTATATTTATGACATATGTTATGTTGTAATAATGCAGCCGCAGATATATTAGTAAGCAGAGGTATGGTATAAGGTTGTGTGCACTGAGGAGAGTAGATCAAAGGCAGTATGTGTAGTTATTAATAAATGTAGAGCAAATAATAAAATCTAGGAAAGACAGGGAATTCTGAAGAAGCATTAGGACCCATGAGCATTAAAGACAGATGGAGCATTGTAAACATAACACAGTTAATCATGCAAAGGGTAGGGATCGAAAAAGAATGCAAACAATACTTAGCCACATGAGAGCAGGTGCAATGAGCTGAGGGTGAAAGCCTGAGAGTGGGTGTATTTATACTCGGAAACACGGAATCACACCTGATTCTCAGATCTATGCCCCTGCCTATATCCCAGCAGCATTTCAGGTGAGTCCCAGGTACTCAGCATCCCAGCAGGCTTTTGCTTTCCAGGTGAATTCTACTAACGATGGAATAACTTCGCAGAAATAGAACAAAGCACACAACACAGGGTACTTAAAAATAAAGTGCACAATTTCTGCTTGCATTTTGACACCACTATTTGGCTATCCTGCTGAATTCCCATAAGGTAAAGAGCAAAAAGTTATTTGTGGGAGATGGGTAGCAATAAGTGGAAGAGTACAAGAGTCCAAACTGCAGCATCACTAAACATAAGCGAGATTTCGGCAGCATCCACAACTACTTATATATGAATCCTTACAGCTACGTTTTTTACAATTTAGGGACCAGACCTTGGAAAGTTTCAGTCTGTAGCTGTTTAAAGAAAAGGTCACAGTTGATCAATGCCATGAAGTCTTCAGTTATTGCTACATATTTTAGGCAAAAAGATAATTTCTTATAAGTTTTAGCAATTCTGTAAAATAATGCAAACTGCTTCTGTTTGACAGCTGCCCTGCTGACAGCCAAGTGGACTTTCTTCTTTTTGGACAGCCAAATAAAGCCAACCAGGATGATAAACCAGCACTGATTAAAGCTGTGTGCATTGGTTTTAGCCTGACTCATCTTTTTGGTTGCAAAGACATTTGGGAGGGCTGTTCTAAGCTATGGGTCATAATGCCCATCCAAAATACAGCAGTTATTCTAAACATCTTGATGAATCGCTTACTGTGGCTGTTTTCAAAATGGGAAGGACATTTCATTCTCTCCGTTTTAAGTGTTACTGGTGTGAAACACCTTACATTTCCAGCTTAGCTGACCAGGTTAAAAAAAAAAAAGATATTTTCAATATATGGTAGCTGTCAGACATGGATCCTTTAATGGATTTTCATTAACAAAAAGGCATAGGTTTTCCAAAGTTAAAAGAAGATCTGAAGATTTACTAATAGAAAAATAAACTGAAGTACAGGAATAGAAGGAGGAAATACATATTGTAAATTAGTCATCATTACTATGATGTTTCATCCCGGGTAGAATGTGACCGTCAATTTTTATTTCATCAATGCAGCAATTTTAGATTTCTTTTTTATATTAATGCATTTTTGGACAGATTCTTGATTGATATACCTCCATGTAATGAAATCTTGTTGCAACAGAGGTTAGAGCTATGCTAGCCCTTATGGTACCAGATAGAGTATATAATTTTTACTTTTTCTTAGGTGATAATTTTTTTCCAGTCAGCAGTGGCACTCACAAGTAAGTGTATGGCTGGTGATTGGCAGCACTGCTTTTTAAAAGCTGCAGTGTAAATATATATTCAGTAAGTAGTCACATTTTCACAGGTAACCTAAAACCTGTTCAGTCTGGGACTATGTGTATTTACAGTACTTAACAGACTACAGCATCACTGCATGAACCTGCTGTAAATACTACACATGCCATCTTCTGCAAAAAATAATTAATATTTACACAGAATCAGATCCTACCTTTGATGAGAAAACCTGGAAGATGCCTAATACAACAAACATGAAATCATGTCAAAAGCATCCTCGATGGCATTCAAGTAAATAAACCCAACTAACTAGCAACAGAAGAAAGGAGAAATGGTCAAATCTGAAAGTCAAATAGGAGATCCCTGTCCAATTCAACAGTATGAGTGTTTTGCAGAGTAGGGAGGAATGATAAACCAGTGGGATTTTGTGGAGTACTAAGTTGTGCGCAGCAAAGCTTATTGCAATAAAATCACTGCCTGACCATGATGCAAGAGCTGACCCCTGCCCCACGAATGCTGTCTGAGCATGGGCTTAAGGAGCTCAGGAACTCAAGGAGCAGGCCTTCAGCAAGCTGGGACACAGAAAATCAGAGTTCCAAACAGGGCTGGCTTAGCTGGTATGGCACTATTGCCTAAACCAATTTTGTAGAGGCTGCAGAAAGGTCCCGCCGGCGTGGTGCTACGGAGTCCCCTTGGCCAGCACAGCCTGCCCCATGCTCAGGCTGCGGGGTGGCCGCTGCCGCAGCGGGTACCAAGTCTCCCCTGTTCTCGCTGCAGTAATTGCAAACAGCACAGAACTGCAGGAACAGGAACGATCACACTTTTATGCAATGACAACCGAAGTAGGACATTGTGGTGAGCCACCAAGAGCTAACAACAAGCAGTTAATGTCTGGGATGCTCCGAGTTCCTCAGTTTTCTCAGTTCCTCAGCTTCCTCTAGGAACCTGTTAAAATCCCTTGTTCTCTACACACAGTTTTACAGCCAGACTCCCCAGTTGTTCATTGTAAACTCTTAAATCTCTAAACAGAAAGTCAATTCAAAGAAATAGGTTTGTGCATGAAAGATTTCCTGTGACACTGATCCCTGTTTTTTATTTTGTCAGCAGGTTTATCTACTGGACTAGATTTAGGACTGGAGTTCAAGCTTACTGAAGGTGATGAAAATATGTCCGTTCTATCAGAATTTGAATCAATTTTGAATAAAGAAAGACATTGTAATATTGAGATATATTTAAACAGATTAGTTTACTTACGTGCACAGAATAGACTGGTCTTCTCGATCTGTGAATAAAACAAAAAAATCCATCAATTAGGGAAAATGGCTGTCATGACAGAAGCACTTACGTTTGTAAGGATTTACACTGAACAGCCTAGACTCCCCAAATATGGCCATCCATGATTAGTCAAAAGCACGGGGTTCACATCTTATTTAATTTGCCCTTGAATTTAAATAACCATCTCTAATGGAAATATTTTGTACAAAAAACGAACAAAAGGTTAAAAGTTCAAAAATATTTTTTGTAAATTCCATTAGAGATGAACTGTAATGAGGACAGCAAAAATATCAGGCTCTCTCTAAGAAGATTATAACTGAAAATTTCTAACCTGAAACTCAAGATTTTCTACGCTTATGAAGTATGGCTAGCAGCCCACTTGAGACAAAGTCTGGCAGATAAGGTATCAAAGACTAAAATGTTTTAAGCTGGTCATGCAAAGCTGTGCATTTTGAAAGCAGAGCAGTTCAAATACCTGAATAATGTAGGCTTTATTTCATTTCAGACTGAGAGACAACTTTTATCAAGCGGACAAGTAATTGCTTTGAGATGTCCTCCAAAGAATAAGATAAAACAAGATACTTCACATATTTTACAAGAGCATGTCAACAAGTGTGTAAGTTCTTCAGGGTTTTTACTGTGAACAGGATCATCAAACATATTTTGGATCAAGATTTACAAAAATGTGGGCCAAAAGCTCCATTTCTACTATGTGAGGCATGTAAGAGGTTTCTGCGTAGCGGAGTGCAGTATGCTGCAGGGAGGTTTAGGATTCCATCCTAGCTCCATAACGGGCTCCTGCAGCGTTCCTCCCTGCTTATGCTTCTGGACTTGGAGTGTATTTTACCTTCAGAACTTTAACACAGGATTTTCTACCAAAAGACTGATCTCAGGCTAAGATCTCTAGGCTGTGAAGGATAATAGACACCCATTGAGGTTTCAGAATGTGCTCCACAATACTAAACTGTTTTGTAGAGCTTCATTGAAGCAAGACTTCCTGAAAAGTCTGTGGTAATGGGAGCTTTACAATTTACCCTCTATGTAAAGATGCATTACTAGCATGTTTGCTGTGATCAGTTCAGAAGTAGGACAGGTTTTTTCACTGTGGCAATGGTTGGACATTGGTACAGGTTGCCCAGACAGGTGTGGTATCTCCACCTTTGGAGCTATTTGGAAGTGGACTTGAACAAGGCTCTGAGCAACCTGCCCTGACATTGAAGCTGGCCCTTCTGTGAGCGTGTCACAGGCTGCCTTGTAGAGACTGTAGAAAAATCTTCCGACTTAGGAAAGTACATTCCCAGGCAGATCAAATACATTTTTGAAAGTGTGCAGAGTTTACAAATCCGAGACTCGAGGCAGAAAACCAAGGCAGAAGCAAGTGTTCCCGTGTACGTTGGCATTATTTATCGAACGCAGAGATAGTGTTAGCCCAGTGGAGCCTCTGGTCAGAGGTTAAGGCATGAACTCCTTCCTCCTTTTACTCAGTGTGTGTGGCTACCTATCTGACTGCTTGCCCCCGTCGCTGACCCTCTGTGTAATAAATACTGTGAGATAAACAAGCTTTCTGTACTGTGTAAACATAATGGAGATAAATTCAACCTATTAAGCTTGCAAGTTGTAACTGCTGCCTGGACCAGAGCCAGTCTAGGAAAAGCAGGAGAGGATTCCTCTATGGCTTGGACTGATATTAAACAACTGTTTTATTCCCAGTTCCTCAATAGCTATAACATTCATTGCTTTATTGATTACTCACACGGCAAATGGTGCCACTTAACTGCTTTATTTGGTAAATCGGTGCAAAATGACTCATTACATTTCTATTGGAGATATTTCTCAGCTATCAGCACAGCAGGACTCTTCCACATAAACATTTGGGAGGAGAGCAGCTGTGAGCCATGCTTATTTCTCACTGCAGGATATGAGCTAGGCTTTCTTTTAAGTTAAAAAAGTGAGAACACGGTAGAATTCTTGCTAAAAATACACTGTTGTGTAAATAGAAACCATGGGCGTATATTGATATTGCATCACAAACCCATAAATACCATAAAGAAAATAAAAGTGACTCCTTGATACAGAGTTGCCAGTGGAATTTCTGAGCTCAGGGAACATTAGAAAAAGTTGGTCTCCTCCAAGCCAAGTATTTTCTCACTACTCCTTGCTGCCCATTGCTGCCCTTCTTTTGCTCCCCAGTAAGTGAAAACCCCCTCCTGCAGGTATCTGATAAACTGGCCCACCACAGGGCCTGGCATGAGGGTGTGTGCGTGGGCAGCTTTCTTGGGATGTAAGAGCACAAGAATGATTGGGGAGGTCAGAAGGTGCACCAAGCTCCCTCTGGGACAGAGAACAGGCTGTGTTACTGAATTTCTTCGGACTTTCTTTGATTGGTCCAGCTGATCAAGTACCCTGATGCAGGTACAGGGAACAAATCCTGCTGAAATGGGAAAAAGAGGGGAAAGGAGGGAACAGTGGGTCTTTGGTCCTGTAAAGACTCCAATGGAAAGCAGGGTCAGGCTGCTGGGTGGTTGCTGGCAATGTAAGGATGCCTTAGGGTGGAGCAGCTCTTTGTGACTGACTGACAGCAACCTGCTTGAGGGCTATTGGGGGTTCTTGGAGGGAAAATCAAAATTATTTGCTTTCAGCTTTCTCATGTAGTCGGAAAGGCTTCCAGGTTTGGACCTATGTGGTTTTCCTGTTCTCTGTCAGTGAACAGACATAGCATTCTTGCAAGCTCCTCTCTTGGTCACTGGACTTATCTCCTAACTCCCCTTGTGTTTGGCAGCCATATGGAGTCTCAAAGCTTTCAGCCCTGCACTGCTGAACTGCACAGCCTGCCCTCTCAAACCTCATGCTGACAAACTGTCCTGTGCACATTCATGGAGGGAAAATTCCAGACGTTACTCTGTTTCCTTCAGCAGTTCTAACGAATTGCAACGCTAAGGATGAAAGGTGTCAGGAAGTCTAAGCCTATCCTGTTACGACTTGGGCTGCAGGTACTGATCCCATTTACTTTCAAGGGCTCTCCTGTTCGATTACTCTGATTTCTGTTCTGGAATATTTTATTCTATGTAGCAAGGACTGTGCCCTGTTTTGGGAGTGTGCAACTTTATGTGGGTAGATCTATTAGAAGAGGATGACTTGCATGAATAAAACGCCTTAAACATAATTCCTGAGGCTTAAGAAGTAAAAAAATATGTCTTCTGGATTTTAGTGTCTTTTTGGCTAATGCCTTTTCAAAAAATCTGACAGAACTTGGAAGACTGTCATATCGACCCCCTGTACGTCTATATGAGATGGTTTAGACATTTTTTTATTTTCTCCTCAATTTTTAATAGCATAGAAATATGCATTTACATTCTAAACCCCACCAGCTTTCCTAAGCATGCTGTTGACTCTTTTTTTTTTTTTTTTTTTTTTTTCCCTCTCTGGAATCTGCTTAGCTTTTACACCAAACACCTCCAGATTGCTTTTAGAATCATATGTCCCCCTGTTCTTGATAGACCAGCTAGCTCTGCTTAATCACAAACAAAATCAGATGGTTTATCACAATGAAGCAGCAAGTTGGCAGCTTTACCATAAAAGGGAAAAAACCAGACTGAAACCATGTTCCAACACTCACTTAGTGCTTCTTTACATTTGTTAATAACTACACTGCCTAAAGGGGACATTTCTGTACAGTCCTGCTAAGGACACAGTAAACAGATGGCTTTTCAAAGCAGTCTCCTTTTCTAAGATCTTGGGAATTGTGTTGCCCTCCCATACCTCCCAGTAACTACCAGGTTGTTTGTTTTTCCATCTTTAACTCAAGCTTGCATAAAAATGGCTTTGCAGAAAATAGATAACCTTGAATCTGCATAAACTGTCTTCTCTAATGGGTCTTCTCCACAGCGATTTATTGCCAGAGAACTTCATAACAGCCTAATCATCCACGGGAAAACTTTGTATCTATTATTGCTGCTACATAACGTGGCTTTCCACATTTGTATGTTTATCACTTACTTGCTGTTTGCTGCATGCAGGGAAGATGGCAGAAGGCAGCAGAGTTACTCATCCTTACTGGGCCAGTGTCTCAGCTCCATCATCACTGGAAGCTGGCAGTGCTGCAGGAAGAAGTCATCTACCCACCTCCAGCTCCTCTCCCCTGGCCTGCACTGTCCTCTCCTTGCTGCTGTGGCCAGCATTCGTGCAGCCACACTGTGCACCGGGATGACTCACCTTAAAACTAATTCAGCAAAAAGCAAGGGATGGTTTTCACTTGGAGCAGTTTTGTGTTATGACTGCATGAAGACTACTGCTGGCAGTGCCAGAGTTGGAACGGGGGTCCTTTGTATGGCAGTTGTGCTC
Source organism: Falco punctatus (assembly GCF_963210335.1). NCBI lineage: Eukaryota > Metazoa > Chordata > Aves > Falconiformes > Falconidae > Falco > Falco punctatus. Next base: position 35,608,255 of record NC_137583.1, on the reverse strand, counting down.
CTGGGGAGCTACTTCCTCCGAAACACAGGAGAGAGAGGTGGGTGCAGAAGTAAAGGGTGAGTTTTTATGATCGCAGTCTCTAAGTGTAGTAGTGGTCAGCTAGCTTGTCTGTAAAGACAGCCAGTGGGGGCCCAGTTCAGTGTGGAAGCTCCTGGGGACAGACAGACACACAAAATGCTCTCGTGGAACGCTATATTCACGTAATCTTTTAGAGTAAAGAAAAGTAAACTGGATAAAGTTTACTCTGGTTCTGGCTGGAAACGAGCATCAGTGACTGTGCCTGGGCAACCATCATTAGTTGCATTAGTGACGTGGTAATCCGTAGGTTCAACAAGATATCCAGCATGCCAGCTTAAGCATGAGACAGCATGACTGTGATTTGTAAAAGGGTTTTAGGTGCTCAGAACAACTTGAGTCAAATAGAAATTTTATCTCTCCCCAGCCAACATCTTTGTTAATTCCTGTGAGATGTCAGCTTTTCTGCATATTTGGAAGAAAGTTCAATTATCTGATTTCTGTTAACCATGGCTAAGTGTTATTAACCGAACAAGTTTGAAGGGACTTAAACATCATCCCTGATGAATACATCAACCAAGTCAGTCTCTGAAGCGGAGGAATGCAGTGTGCATGGCTCATGGGGTTTGCTGGGTGTTTGTGCTGACAAAGGAGAGGGTGGGAATGCGAAGGGCTGTGATTTCCTGATGATGAGCCTGCAACAGGACCAGTGATGGAAAGATAAAGGTTCCCTGAGGTAGCTGAACAAGCTGATTGCTCTTGGCCAAGTGGCCCTGGTCATGAAGTACCAGAATGTATTTCTTCAGTCTCGTGAATCTAGGATATATTTTACTTTGGCAAGAAGAAACTATGCAAGATTCCCAGATAATAAGCAATACTGAAATTTCACAAGGAAAACATTCAGTGCCCTGATCCATGTTTATGAGTAAGAATTTTTGTTTATATTCCATTTGCAAAATGCTTACCAAAAACTATGAAGCTCTCTGTGTCTATACGTGCTGCGTGCATGCACACACAATCATGTTGACACCCATTTTCACCACGCCAATGTGAATATAATTTGGCTGAATAAATAGAGTTATTTTGAGGTTTGGTTTAGTTTTATACAGAAAACACGAGTATGTTCTTACAAACAAAAGCACAGCTCTAAAACCAGCTGGGGCCCTCTACAGAGATGGAGAGACTCCAAAATGGCATGTGCAAATAAATAAGCAAGTAAAGCGTGGGTGTCCTGGGCTTGTGATGCAAGCTCTTGTGGGACGGCTCCCTGGCTGCCGTGCCAGCTGTGGGTGGTTAGGATGGGAGGCAGTGGAAGAGAATTCTCTTAAAGGTTCAACTGATGATCTGTTCCCTCCTCTTTTCTTTCTACTTGTGCTCCACCTCCTCTCTGCTGTCAAGAAGAATTCCTTGCAAAGGGGGACATGAATAATGAGGTGTAAAAGCTTCCCAAGAGTTGGTGGGGCCAGGAAATGATTATGAGCACCCAAAAAGTGAATAGAAAGAAGCACACACTATTGCTGCCTCCTCCTCCCAGCACCCAGCCTGGGACTCACAGCTGAACCCAGGCTGCTCTGGGTGCAGTGACCACAGTGGAGGGCACACCAGCTCCAGCGGTGCTTGGGAGAGCACGCTAGGAAGGACAGGAGAAGGTCAGAGAGAGGAAGAGTGAAAGAGGTCCTTGTGCTGCTGAGATCAGGCCGATCTATGCTGATGCTAGTTTCATGTTAAGCTGAAAACTCCTGTACTGTCAGGCCAAAACAATCCTCCTGTTTCAGCACAGGCTGTAGTATTATGGGTTTTTTCTCTTTCCTGCAGATAGCCCTTTCCTAGCTGTTTTTCCCCATGCCGTTTTAGGGAGAAGCAGCTGTATTCTGCACAGCTGAACGAGAGCTCTGCTAAAGGCCTGCAGGAGCCAGAAGCTCCTTGCAGCGCTCCCCTGCAAGGCTTGCTGCTTCAATAAAGGGTCTGAGGAAAGAAGACTGCTCTGACCGCAGGGCCTGCTTGGAGCTCTGGCAGGGCTAGGTGCAGAGCACAGAGCTCAAGAGGTGGTCTGGAAGACAGATAAATGATTGCAGCTTAGTGGGATGAGCTTGTGCCAGGTAAGTTTCTTATAACCGCAGTTACATAAAAATTATATTTACTGAATCATATTATTCTGAAAGCACCTGCCCCCTCGGTCCTAAGCATGCTTTATATGCCTGCCTTTGTGAATAGCTCTGCTGCTACAGTACCGAGGAAGGTCTGGTTTCAGAATGTCTTTTATTGTTGCTTTATTGTCCCTCCTCTACTGCGCTCTACCTCTGCCTTCTGGGATGCACTCAAGTGAATGAACTAAAAGAGCTCCAGAAAAGAAATGTCACATAAGCTACAGGAAGGAGAAAAAAAAGGTTGATATTGTATAGCAGATACCTAGATCTCTGGGTTTAGAGTTGAACTGTTGAATTTCGAACAGTCATATCTGAAAACATAAGATTCTAAAGTCAGAAGCCTAAGTCATAATCAGGTAACCAATTTAATAATCCTCAGGGATTTAATCTTCAGAAGCTCTAAGGATTTTGTTAGCGTTACAATTGGTATGTATGAGTACTCAGGACTTTTAGGGGAGAAGACCTGTTTTGATGCCTTTGATGTCAATCACCACTGGTGTGTGTGTGTATTTATGTATATTGCTTATATACATATAATATATGTATATTGTTTGTACCAAAATGACAGGGTTATGGTTGGTATTTTCCGTGGGCAGATCTCTGCCTGAGGCTGGGCAGTTACACTTCTGTGGATTCAATGACCTGGCACAAACATATAAGATAACTTTTTTTATTGTTTTTCATTGTGAGGAGGGACTTTGTCTAGTGTACATATTGGTTTAGAAAATAGCAATTAACTATGATATACCAAACTAACTACTTGTAAATTCATCAGGTTCATAGTTCAAGTAGGACAAGTACAGGAGTACCGCAGTCCTTGTGAGTGTGATGCGCTGTATGCCTGGAGAAACACTGTGTGATAGCCGGTGCACGGTGGGTTTGCAATCACTGTTCTGTGTCTGTATGCAACTATTACAAAGAAATCAATACCGGGTACTAATCTAGTTGCTCAACTGAAATTTTGAGATGCCATTTATTGCTTTTACTAGTCTGATTTAAACCCCAGAAGCCTTAAATCCTTAAGCTCCAAACTGGGAAGCCCTAAACTTTAGGGCTAAGCCTGTGTAACTTCCTGAGCCGTAGTTACCAGGCAGAATTTTTGTAGGATCAGGCTCCTAATGAGGGTATTTAAATTTCAAAGTTCTTATAATCTTTGTTCCCCAGAGCACCCAAGGTTGCTGCGAGATGGCAACCAGTCGCATTCCTGTAGTCTGTAGGTGTTGCAGCCTCACACATTCATCACTATGGCTTTTCATCCCTAAATTGTGATTTTTCCGTAGCAACTGCAGGGGAGAGCACTTTCGAAGGTTTTGTTCACACCATTTGGGGCCTGACTGCTTTTCCATTGCTGCTTGTTGCCATTGTGGTTAGAAAACAGGGCTCCAACTCATTAGACCGATGAAAGTAGCCCTGAAACAATATTTGAATTTGCTTGCTGGGGGGAGCAGACGGAGAGAGGAGCGACACCGACAGACCCAGCAGTGCTAGAAGCTAACTTTGGAATAGTCTCCACTGTTGGAGAGGGAGCATTTTCCATGCCCGTATTTGCCAAAACTATTTGCTTGACTTTGAAACCTTCCCACATGCCTCGACACAGATGGGTAAAAGGATTGTTTTTCCTTTTTGAGTCACAGTGTTTGTGGACTGCCGTTCCTGCCAAAGAATTCCTCTGAAACTTCTAGAAAGCCCGTGTCACCCTCCGTAACAGATCTTTTCTGGCTGTACTTCTTGCAGGAGCACATGTGGAGTTATTATAAGGTGTTTTCTCCCCTTTTAGAGGGCAGCAATTTCTAAGAACTGCAGCACTGAGCTGGCCTACCTTGCAGCATGCTCCTGTAGGCTGTGTCCGCGATAGCGTAGATGTGGGGTGGCATCTCGTGCCTCTTCTTTCCCTTGTACATGTCAATAATCTTCTCTGAATAAATGGGCAGCTGTTTGTATGGGTTTATCACAACGCAGAAGAGACCTGAATAAGTCTGCAAGGGAATTCAAATAAAAACCGGAATTAATATCGTGTGCCGTGTCTAGCCTGGGAAACGCAGGCATCTGCTGCATTGAGCTAACAGGATTTTAGCAAATAACACTCTTTTTTATTCTGCCTAGTGTGACAAATGATGCAGTGATTTCCAAATGCAGGTGCATGTATGGGTGGTTTCCAAGTGCACAAATAATTATTTCTAATAAGCAACTTGCTAGAAAGTATGTGAATTTAGCAATCTGTAGAAACACCATGATCTGATGTTAGTTTCTTGACTTCAGTTATTTTCAGTACATGGTGAATCACCCTTATCTGTGGTTATGTAATAACTGTAATAATTCATAATATTGCTTTGTATGTGTATTTTCATACCAGAGTATGTCCTCTGCTCAGGTAGGTGTCAAATTCTGTACACTGAAATCCTAGGTAAGAAGCTTGGATTGATGTGAGAATAATTAAAAAGAAAAAAAATTATATGAACAGCATATCACAATAAAGATTGATGAGTGTACTTTAAAAAAATTACTCAAGTTCCAAGTAGCTGTCTTAACAGAATAATCATGCCTTTTCTACATGACTATTTCTGTAAGAAAGGGAAAAATGTGGTGTCTGTTTACAGTTTAATGAAGATATATACATAAACAAGCAAGAACATTGGCTACCATCTGATAGCTGTTCATCCAGGTTTTGTTAGTTGTTTTTTATAATTTTACTTTATTTGGAATGCACCAGTTATTGAACTGAAGCATAAATAATAGCATATGATAATAGATGGTGAGCCATATTTCACAAAGTTACCAAAAGTAAGCAATTTTCAAGTGTTTTTCACATTAAAATAAATAAATATTCTAAACACCCCACACACCTGAAAAACCCCCAAACAATTAGGAACTTATGAGATTATTATTGCAGCAGCTTTGTGATATCTAAGCTGGCCTATGGCTGTTAGGTTTAAACTCATGCCAGTTTAAAAAAAATGAAATAATGAAATGATGCTCTGTTTGACTTGGGCATAAGTAGTTTTGGATTTTTTTAAAAAAAATCTTTTTAATTGCCATGCTGGGTGAATGAGTACTTTGTGGCATGCAGCTGCTGCTGTTCCTTGGTTTCAGGGCTGTGTCCAAGGATGGGTCAAGCTGCTTTGGTTCTCCCGCAGGAAGCACGGCAGTGCAGGACTGTGAAATGGCATCTGGGAAGCTTGGCTCTGGGCACAGGGATTTCCCTTTCCTGACCATAATAGGGAACGGCACAACACAGTCTCAGCACAGCCTGAGCGCTTTATATGGAATTCAGCACACATGGCCAGAGCATCCATCAGCCTCCAGCAGTCAGGAGCAGGTTGGATGCTCTGTGCTGGGCAGGAGAACATCTGGGGTGCTCTGGGCGGTGATGAGGACCTCCCCTACTATTTCAGTTTGCGCCTGTGCCACCACAGTCTCAAATCAGATAATGAGAAAATCAGGCTCAAGATCTTCACCAGTTCTCAACATCCCCAAGCTAAACCCCTTGGTGTGGAAGGTAGGCAATTACTGTGCTGGATTTTCATTGATGCTGGAGTTCAGAATGAAACTGCTAATTGTGTCAAAATGAACTTTAGTGCTGCCAGGACAATACACTTGGAAAAAATGACAGTTTTTTTTTTTTTATCCTGGAATGACCACCAAGGCCCTTAAGGAACGGATAGCAAGGCTTTTTTCTCAGTAGAAATACATTTACTTTATGTACTCGACTAATCATTCCCAACCAAGCCAATTAATAGGAGAGAAAATTTCCAATTCAGGCCAAATGTAGGCCATCCTTCCCTGAGATGTCTAGGCATGTGCCTGACATGCCACAGGTGGGCTGTAACACCCGGGCACACAGTAACACACCTCTGGGGCACGAGAAGTGGGTTACTAAGGCAGGGCAAAAGCTTGAGCTGGTGAAATTCAGGAATCCCCATTTCAAACTGGACTGTGACTGATCCCATCTCTCACCTTGGGAAAGTTGACCAAGACCTCTTGGTTTCACTGGTTGTAGTTCTAGGCATCTGCTTTGCAAAAATTTGGGGAAACCAGACATGGTATGCGATGTTTTGAAGGTCAGCAAGGCAGTTGGCTAAGCAAGGGGTTGGGAGGGGGGTTGAGGTTGCTGTGCCTTAAGTCATTCTCCTTGGGGCACAGACCCTCCAGGCAGGGGGACCCCCAGCCGTATCCCTTCCTAGAGGGTCTGGTGGCAGAACACGATTTGGCGTATCTTAAGGATGGTGTCCGTAGGAGTGCTGAGCTTGTGTATCCCTAGGACAGCCGCTGCTGATGGGTGTTTAAGAGAGACTGGCACAGATATACACACCTGCGTTGTAAGTGCCTGAGTTTGAGCAGAAGGATCCCACTTCTGGTTCCAATATGCATGTAGTTTTCTGTATTTAGGAAAGCATTTTGCACTCTTAGGCACAGACTGAATTAGTAGTGCCAATGAATACAGGCACAAGAAGTTTGATTCTGCTCTCAGATCCACCGAAGCAGCCTTGCTGCTTTATTGGTGTTTGTACAATCATTTTTGGTCTAATTTGTGTGTGGAGAAGGTGGATTTTGTTTGCTCTGAGCAATGTGAAACATGAAGTAGTGGCAACACACTGCTTACCCTTCTTTCTTAATTATCTGTGATGAAAGAAAAGGCCAGGGTGTTTTTCCAGTGTACAGTCACTCTGAATTTTCACACTGAATCTTTTTATTTAATATAAATGCAAAGGGCAGGTGATTTGGGTTTGTTTTTTTTTTTTTTTTTTTCAGATGCATTGACTTTTTTTTCCTGTAGTAAAATAGGGAATCCCCATTTGCATGAGTGATGCTCTAAAGGGGGAAATGTTAAGGTCACATTTGCTTTGTATGTGTGGGACTCCAAGGAAGGCAACATAGGCATTGCATGGCAAAGCCAGGAGATGGCTTTTTGCAGTTAGTTTTGCAAGTGTATGAGATTTAAATTCTGTTTAATAACCCTCTATTTTTTTAGAAAGCTATTAGAGTATCTAGTAGGACAGCATGGTGTAAGGCCGGGAAGTTTTAAGCAGATTTTAGTTACTGAAAATAACTAACAACTTCTTGCAATACAAGTAAAAATAATTTCTTTATAACTGTTACTTTATGATAATCTTAAAATCTAGCCTCTTGAGAAAGAATAATTTCAGATATGCTTCCATTTTTTTCTCCATGAAAAATTCTTTCATTTCTGATTGTGTTTTGGAAATTAATTTTCTTTTCCTGTAGAAAGTGAAAAATTGACAAAAACATTGGAAATCCTGGAACACCTGTGCAGTGTTGCTGAGAACAGCAACAAAGAAATAAACCCCACACATTTTATCCCACTATTCTTCTACTAATTCTTTTTAGATCTTGCAACAATGCAGAATGCTTTCAGAAAAACTTTATTTTAGTAATTGATGCTGCATATTCTGATATAATAGCATATAGGTCCATATGTTCACCCGCAAACTTAAAATCCAATAAACTCAAATACTGAAGAGGTGGAAAGTCTAGCTTCTTTCAGGAATCTTGATGGTGTGCTTTTTAGTACATTCCTGGAAGATAGATCTTGAGTGTAGCTATTTGAAGTTCTGCATAACAATTAAATAATTCCTTTGTTGTACTATATATATATATAACTATATGCTTCATTTCCTACTTTCCAATTTAGCACTCCTTGTGTTAATAATGAGAGCTTTACACCTGCTTCTAACACTTTCTTAAGCTCTGTACTTTCTTTCACTCATCAGTGGTCTGTCACGCAAGTAAAATTGTCATAGATTGAAACTGTACGTTGCTTTTCCACAGCACAGCATAGGGATCCTCTGTGTGAAATCCAAGAGAACAATTGAGTTCCATGGAAACTTTCTGGGCTTGCTTGCTGTGCTGTTTGCTAATCCGTTGATGCAGATAGATTACAGGGTTATTAATCTCAAAATACACTTGTGTTAATGTACTTGTGTGGACAGGAAGGCAGAATAATCTTGGCCCTAATTCATATGAACATAGAGAAGATTGTCATTTTTCCAGGCTTGTCTGATCTGTAAATTGACCGACAAGGGGAGGGCCGGGGCGGGGGGGGTGGGGGGGGTGGGGGGGGCTTTAGTGGATGCATGACTTCAATTCAGTAACCCACTGGTGCATATGAGTACTTTCACTTGAATTCCAGTGCATTTATTCATTTATTCAAACATAAGGTTTTACTCAAAAGCACCCACCAAACCAGAACTTGTCAGCTGCCTTCAGTGGGAGTTTTGAACAGAAAAGACTGCATGGTTTGGCTTTTCCATATGTTCTTTTTGCAGGTTACTGGAAGCTTGTTCAGGTTTACATTGAAGTCATTCAAAAGCCCCTATTGATTGTTTTGTGGGTTTGGGGTTTTTAGTTGGATTTTTTTTTTCCCCTCCCTTCCCCCAAACAGCAGCACTGAGGTGTTGTTCAGCCATCAGGGAGTACTTTCCAGGCCAACAATATCCTTTTCAGAATGAGTAAGTTCTGGGGAAGAAACCTTCATGTGTTTTTAAAGAAGCAGGAGAGTCATGAGGAATAAAGTGACCTAAATACATTTTTGGTTTAGGTTGCCATCACTGAGGGGTTACTACCTGCATGGCAGTGTTACACACCGTATCCCTGACAGTGGGTGGGATCCACCTTGTTTGTGATGGACCATGGCAGCATGCAGTAGGAAATGTGTTTTGATTCTACTTACATAAATTAAACCTGAGAAGTATCTCTCCCTTAGGTTGTGCAGCACTGAAGCTTCATTGAGGCAAGTCAGCTCTGCCATGTCCTCCACTTTGGAGAACTTTGGAGGGTTCATCTTCTGGATGTCATCCTTGCTCAGTGTCACTTTCTTTCCATTTTCTGCCAGTTCAACTGTCACCTCATCCCCTTTCTCTTCCTTGATACTTGCTGCTTCAAATCCATGTTTCTCTGATGGAATCCAAACCAGTCTCTTCGCTGACCAGTCAGCTTGGGCAAGTGGGTTGTTAATGAAGTTTTTGTCCACAAAGAGGAATTTCTCATCATCGCTGAGAGCTTTTTGAGACATTTTGACTCAGTAGACACCTGCTGAAGAAGCAAAATATTCTGTTTTAAAGGGAGGCAAATGTGGAGATGTTCCAGGCAAAAGACATTTGTCAAATCTGCCACGCGGTAGATCCAAAGCACTATAGGTCCTGTGTCACATGCAGATACTTTTGGGTGCCAGCTCAGGTACCTTAGAGCATCAGTGTTTGCATTCCCGTTCCTTTGTTACTGTGTCTGAGATCACCTAAATCAAAAGCTTCGTGGCACTAAACCAAATGAGGACACCTGGGCTTATCAGTTTATTTTGTTTATGTTGTATCGAAGATCAGGTAGACGAGTAAGGCAGGACTGATGCCTGTGCAGTGAGGGCTGCACCAAGGCTACCAGCTGAACGCCCTCCTGCAGCCTCATCTCTTGCCCGTCACAAAGTTAGCTCAATTCAGATACATAGAAAATGTCTCATCACCCAAAGACTGTTGGGCGCATACTGAAATACCAGTGCAATAATGCAATAATTAGGAGAAGAACAGTTCCCAGGCTGTGTTCCAGAAAGGACAGAAATGAACTTTTCTTTCTTGCAAAGGACTATTTCCAGTCACTCTAATACCATTTCATTTGGAGCAGAATAAGATTAAGAAAGGGTCAAAAGAAAAAATGGAAAAAAAATTATCAGTACTGCTGGTGAAGGAGAAGTAATTTAGTTATCCCCTTTCCATCGTTCAGACAGAGGGAGCTGATCATTTATGAAGGGTAAACCACATGAGAGAGAGAGAAGCAGGAAAACAAGCCTGGAAATGGCATCAGCTGTTGGATACTCTGAACCATAATGCTCGAATTGGAAGGACGATGCATCTTTGTCATGCAATTGCACACAGATAAAACAGCATCGTGCATCACACTTGGATATGTATGTGTTCCATAGGTGAGAGCAGGGGAGGGGTTTGGCTGCTTCTTCCCTGCTCTGGCCATTGGAAGCTCGGATTTAGATGCAAGACCGATGCTGATAATGCTGGTGCTTCCTTAAGTGTTCTGATCTGTCCTGTGGGGGACAGAGCTTTAAGTGGGGGAAGGAGTAAGCAGGGGACTGCTTGTGGTTTGCTGTAGGGCAGGAGAAGAGTGGTGGGCGATCAGGGAAACCTGCCATGCAGTGGAGCAGGCGGGGAACTGGGGAGGAGCCACGGGGAAGAGCGTGTGCCCAAGAAAAACATCTCTAGGAGACAGAGGCTGTTTCATTTCCTTATTGAGAATGAATTTAATATTTAAAGCATTCAAACAAACATGAATCTTGAGGGACTGTTAAAGATGTCAGCAATCAACCCGTAAGCACAATGATATTTGTAAAGACCAAGCTCGGTGGTATGTAGCCAAACGGACGCCCTGTGCTCTGGGAGTATCAGAGATTGGTTTCCAAATATTTGTTCCTGAAGCCTTCCCACAGATTAATGGGTTTTTGCGAGGCCAAACTGTGTGAGGGGTCTGAGAGAGAAGCATGGATCATACAGAAGGTGACATAAAGCTTAAAAACAAAACTGGGATTTGAGAGGTGCCTAAGAGCGTTAGATGATATCCCACTTTCAGTGGAAATTAGATGCCCCAGCTCCTTAAACTCCAGTCTTAAATAACAGTTCTCTTGTCTAAAAAAAAAAATAAAATTAAAAAAATAGCTTTCCTCTAAATGTGCTTGTTCTAGAGCCACCAGCCTTGCCTGGGAATCCCCAACAGGCACGTTCACCCAGATCATCCATGCATACACGATGCGCATGGTGGTGCAGGTGGATGGGAGACTCCGACAGCCTGGTCCCAGGCATCGCCGCCGGCCCGTGCTGTGCCCCTCCACCGGGGCTCCGCCGGCGAGCGGGGTAGGATGTGGCCCTTCGCTCACTCCCGGGGGATTCTCGGAAGAGAGCTGCAAGAGGAAACTATTTGACCTCTGTGTGGATTAAGGCAGAAAATGTTCCCTCGCTGCCAAGAGGGCTGGTAGAGCCGCGCAGTTCCAATAATGGAGATGGTATTCTTTCCAGCTGAGCTTTCCAGCTGGCGGCCGCAGGGTGAAGGTGGCCGGCCGGGGGAGCGAAGGGAGCACTGCCCCATCGCCAGGGCCAGGGCCTGGGGGCCAGGGGAGCGAAGGGAGCACTGCCCCACTGCTGGGGCTGCAGCTCGGGGGGCAGCAGGAGCCCGCTATGGCATCGCTCCCCCAGCTGCAGTAGCACCGGACAAGGCAGGCTCTGCCCCACCGCCTCAGCAGCGTGGGAGGAACTGCTGCGGCAATGGAGCAGGAGGATTTCAGTCCACCCGAGGCCCAGAAAAGAGAGCTGTATGGTCATCCTGAAACTTCAGAAAGGTTGGATCATGCTGCCCGTGGCTGAGTGCCAAGTGGCAGAACATTCACATCCATAGGAGTTTCATATTGCTGTCAGAAACACCAAAAATTAGACCAAACTGCAGAGCTGAGTTTCACAGGGTCAGCTCCTGCTGCGTTGATGCCGTCCATGAACAATGACTGAGAAAATCAAACTGCAGAATTGTCCTGACCATCTACCTCAAAAACCCAACCACAGACAAAACTCTTGGCCTGCTACAAAGCATGTCAGCAGCAGGTGACCCAGACGTTCTTTGCTGTTGTGTCGCCCAATGACCAAGGGAAAATTCCTTTCCCTGTTACATCCTAAGTCAAAAACATCCTCCACAGATCACAGCATGAAACGGAGAGCTGCTCTGTCTGTGCTCTATATTCTCCTACTTCCTGCATGTAAAACTTTCTGCACCTTGTTATTTAAACACAGTTTTTTTGAAAGCAGGATGAGGTTGGAAGGTATGAGAGATGGCATGAACTTCAGAGCTTGGCCATGCAGGTTTTTACCCCCTAGATCTAAGCACTACACTTGACTAGTTTCAACATGGCCCCCTACAAGAAGCAGGGAATAGACAGCCTGAGCTGGATCTCATAACTCCTCTGAAACACAGGGAGAGGAAACCGTGGATTTGTGTAAAAAGAACTTTTTATTACTGATCCTCTGGAAGCTGAGGATTAAGTTTGTGTGGCAGCTGAGTACCACTGTAGTAAAAAAGGAAATGCAGTTATGAAGTGTGGATTAATAAATATTAATAGTCTAATCGATTAATGAATATTAATTAATGCAGAATAATAATAAAGTCAGGTTTCTGAATAGAAGAGGTGGAAGACGAGCTCCACAAACTGGACTAGATTTGTCGTGGTGAGGTGCTGTGCACTGAACTAATGAGCTGCTGAAGCTTTCTGGTTAATAATGGGCAGTGAACCTTCTGGTCCATCTCTGAGGCTGAACTGCACTGGTCCAGCATACAATTGATACTGGGGAAATGGGCCAAGGGGAAAAGATTCATTACAACCTGTTGAGAACATTCCTTGAGAAGGCAAAATTTACCCTGTAGCCAGTTCCTGGGTTTCATCTGTAGGTCTGGCTGAGAGAAACGGAGACCGGTAGCCTGTGTACACAAGAGGTAGTGAGAGGTTCTTATCCACTCTTTTAGGTGGCCGATAACCCAAATCACGTACCTACAAGAGTGAATACTTGTATACTTGGAGGTGAGCTAGCCTGGGAAGGGAGGGAGAAAAAGCAATGACAAAAATACTACTGATATACAGTTTCTTGCCTTAGAAATGTGCCAGATTACCCTGAACTGGATCCCTCTGTTATCCTTGTCTAAACCTTGCAAGTGCACGTACGCATGGGCACGCACACTGCCACAGCTTGCTTTCTGTTCCTCCTCCTGCTGCCCCATTGCAGACATATCCAGCTAATCTGCACTGTCTTTTCCCTTATCGTGCCAGCGACAGAAGTTGAATGCTGTCTTTGCAATCAGTACATCCAGAGTGTGTTATTCCAAGGACAAAGTATAAATATCCCCAGGAAGTGCACTTTAATTAAAAGGTTATTGGCCAAGCAGAATTGCCTCCTGGGTCAGAGCTTAGAGGGACAGCCTTTCTCCTAATGAGAAGATAAAGGACACTTCTCCTTTCCTCTGCAGGATGTGCATGTCAGTATAAAAGGTTATCACAGCCACACAGGGAGTAATTACTGGAACAGAGGTACATATAACCAAGTATGTGAATTATTTTCGGAAATGAAGTCCTGCTCTCATAAGTGGTTTCTGATGAAAGAGCGTAGCAGTAACCTGCTGCCTGACTCAAACTGCGTTTCTTGGGCTGCAGTAGTTCTTGACTCTGTTCTTACCAGGTTGCTTATTGTTTACTTTTCCAGCACTTAATTATTCAAATGAGCATTGCTCGAAAAAAAAAGAAAATCTAGGGGTGAATCCTAATCTTGTGGTCTTCATTTGGGAACTGGTTCCCCAGCACAGTTAGCTTTGTCACAAGCTCTGCTGCCGACCTCTCCTGGCCTGTTGCCTCTCCCCACGAGTCACTGGGACCACCCCTCAAATAATTGCTCTCACCATGGACATTTCCATCTGGACACTGAGGTATCATAGTACTAGTTTTTGGTTGTTCTCTCTTAAAATACAGACTTCCCCTTTTCCATGGTTGAATATTTGCAGGAATTTCGCAGGGCTGGTTTGTTGTTTTGTGGGGTTTTTTTTGTTGTTGTTGGGTGTTTTGTTTTTAAAATGCATTCTCCATATAGTCTAATCAAATTTCAAGTGCTTTAGTCTCCTACCAGGTATTCTCACCTCTGCTTATCCAAGTTACTACATAACTCTGATTAAACACTTGAAATATCTTTAAATTACTTAGGCCATTTCTTTGGAGTATTAATTAGCTGTGTTATAAACTGCAAAAATTACAAAAGAAGGAAGAAAAGACTTGAATTGCATCATGTGGGATAGATTCCCTTAATCTAGAAAACACAGCTATTTCAGATACCCCCAAATGTTATTCTATTAAGTAAATCAGACTCTGCATGTTCATTAGAATTCATAAATAATCCATACTTTAACTGGACTTTGCACAAGTTGGCAAGCTATCTCTGGCTCTTGGCTTCTTCCAAAGTTATACTTAAAAGTCAACAGATTTGCAACTAATAAGTCTCAGTGAATTATAAAGCCGGGATCCTCCGCATACATCCATGCACGCTACCATATATGGCCATGTTCTCCTCAATCCCAGCTGTTACACAAAAATGTAATGATAACAAATGCAAAACAAATACCTTTTAGGGACTCGCGTGTCAATTGCAAATGAGATAATAAAAATCGGTGTTTACATCTAAGCGAAGGCAGCCAGAGGAGCGTTATAGCCTAAACTGAAGGGCGTCCTCATGCAGGGCGCTGGGGACTTGGGGCACAGCGGGTCTTGTCCTGTGTCACATCACCAGCTGCCTGCCGGGGCAAAGCTTTGAGGGAAACGGAAGGTGGGCTTGGTTTTAAACCAGAAAAGGTTTTACTGAGACGTGTGTATTTAATACTAATGGCAAACCTTCTGATTTCCCTTGTATTCTATTATATATTCCCTTATACTTCTTAATTACGCATACACGTATGCCTCTCACATACATATCAACACTTACATAGGTGTACACACGTACACACACACAGATATATATGTGTGTGCATGTCTGACAGGAGCCAGTGAATTTCTGTGATGACACTGAAGCTGCTTTCTATGCTGCCATCTACTGTCCTCTTAATTTACTCACGGTATTTTGCTAAAGTTAAAAGTTTGCTGCTTTATTTTCCCTTTAAAAAAAAAAAAAAGGCACGTCACATTTGAAATTACTCGAATTAGTGTACCTCAGTGAATTATCAGATTAGTTTTGCTTAAAATTTATTCCCAGCATATGAAAAATATGCATGTGTAATGCTAAGGCATTTTTGTAAAAAAGTTCCCATTTCTTCTCCCAACTTTTAAGCATTTTTCCTGTTTAAAGAACAAGTGACTAACTAACCAATTACTTTTATTTGTTTATACTTTCTTTTAACAACATGGGAAGTGCACTAAGTTCCTTTAATAGGACTGACAAAGTAGAAATACTTCCAGATCAGCAGCTAAGGCTACCAGGTTTTTTCATTACTGAATGCTCATGTGATGGTTAATTGCAGTGGGTACCTGCTGCCATCCCAGCAATTGCAGGCTTTGCTGCTGATGGCTTGGAGCGCAACCGGTGCTCTGCAGCCAGCATCTTTTAAGGCTCGATCCAGCAGCAGCAGTGTTAGAAGTGAGTAACAGGCTTCTGAACATCTGTGCATGCTTCCAAACGTGCGTGGTTTCTAATGCATTTTAAGCAGAATGCAATCAGTAATACATCAGGATAAACGTTGGAGTATGTCTGATAACGGGTCTGTTCCCATTTCCAGTTCATACAGGTTAATTCACTGACTCTGTCTGCAAAGTAGCATAATATCTTGCCAAACTGCTCCATCCCAAAGCATGGCAAGCCCCCAGCCCCAGCCCCAGCAGGGACCCCCGGCCCCTGCGGTACTTACAAGCGTCCGATTAGGGGAGCAGAGAGTGAATTGGAGAGTCGGGAACCTGTACAGCCACCAGCCGGGACAGTCCAAGTCCTCTCCGCCTTTGCAGCCTCCCTATATAGAGGAGGAGAATCTTGTCAATGGGGAGGGGCTCTGGAAACTGCGTCCTGCTGGAAAATCCTCTCGGTACCTGGGTTAAAAAAGACAGCCTGAACCAAGGACCTCATTCTGGCAGGGCCTAACCCTGGGCTGCTGCCCCTGCCTCCAGCCGCTTTTTAGGGAAGCAGGCTGGCTCTGGCTTTCAGAGAAGCATGAAAGGGGTGTCCCTAACCCAGAACGGGTGCCCCTAACTCACAACTTCAGAGATTTAGCTTTTTACTAGCCTGAAACTGTTTGGCTGAGCAAATGGACCTTTAACTCCTTCCTGCCTCGATAGCATCCTTGCTCCTTGTGGTCCCTTGCCTAGAAGGACCAAGGTTAGGTTGTGGTCCTGTGTGGCACGGAAAGCTTCCTACCCACCATCAGCGTGTTGTCTCAGAGCTAAGATAAGTCCCTGAATTCAGGGGTTGCTTGGGAGAGGAGGGTTATTCCTAACACAGTGGGGATGCGTGGGTGGAGGTTATTCTGTGTGTTTATGTGACATCTGGAGCCTGGGGCTGGTTTAAGCCTCCTCGGCCCCTGGGGACAAGAGGCTTGTTTCCCACCTCCCCAGCGAATTTGTCGAAGTTTGTTTTGCAATCAGGTGTGCAGTTCCTGAGAAAGAACTGTAAATACTTTTTCATATATAAGAAATACCTCCCTCGGTCCATAAAAGGAAGAAGAGAGGCGATAAATAGTTGAGGGGGAATGGTCCTGAGGATGCGGTGGAAAGAACAAGTGGCCAGGCACCGTGTGCTGTGGGGGAGAGGAGGACAGGGCATGGGAAGCCAGCTCTGCAGGGTTAGGGAGAGATCTGGTCCTCGTCAACCCTTCCTCACACCCCCAAACCTTCAGTACCCGGCTGTCCCTCCTCATTGCCCTGCTAGTAGCCAACAGCCTTGTGCAGTGGACCTGTGGATGGAGACATCCCAAAAAGGGAAAGCTAGGATCCTCGAGGAATTCCCATCAACGTGCCAAATACAAAATACCGAAACAACCCCCTCTCAGCAACAGACTAAATATGGTGTATACCCAAAGGATCAGAGCATAGTCCTGGGTGAAATAATTTCTCTTGACATCAGCAGCCCTATCTTCTCTGGAAAATAAACCCTCCTGGGGAAAATGGATGAGGGTTACATTGGTCTTGGCATCTCAAAAGGATACCTATGGGGGGAGGCTGGGCTGAAAACCTCTGCTGTCGCTTAGTCGAAGTACCAGCACTTGCAGGTGGGATGGAGCTGTAGCCCCTTCTGCCAGCTCTGACCATGGGTGCAACAGTTGGCAAAGAGGAGAGAGGGGGAGAGCATTGCGGTTTCTTCCCTGCAACATTTCAGAAATATCTGGTACAGACTCAGGTTCAGCCCTTAGCTGGAGGAGACCAGATTTGCCCACAGAGTTACACGGTCCCGGTGGCTGCAGCCTGCACTTCCATCGGAGGGTCGGTGTCCACCGAGGTGCAGGGCTGCTGTGCAGCCACGCAGAGCCCTCACAGGACCCACAAGGCAGCAGCGGTGTCATATCAGCATCGTGCACGTGTGACTGTGTGGGAGCAGAGCCAGGGGAAAGGATCATGAGGACGTAAATCCAAGAAACTTGCCCTTGTTATCAGAAAGTTCCTCACATGGTAGTTCACCCTACTTTTTTTTTTGTTGTGTTTTCTCAGTTGCAAACTTAGCTTCTAAATAGGAATATAATGAATATAAAATGATGAAGTGCAAAGGACATCCTCTGAAAAGCAGGATCGTTTTAACAGTCATCAAAGTTACCCTAAGAAGTTCCTTTCAAACCCATGCAGCTGTTTTACAAAACCAGATACGTTTTAATAGTAGCTTAAAAAGGAGTGGAAATTATTCCGGCTGGTCTGCAAAGTGCTGCATGTGCACATGCAGGCTTGCTGCCTGAGGAGCATGTTTAACAGAGGCAGTGGTGGAGAGTGATATATGATGTGACATTAAATGGAGCTGGAAAGCCTAAAAAGTATTCCTGCTGGGACTGAAACAGTTGCACTCTCAAGCTATGTGGGACAGGAACTGGTAAGTGTAAGCGTGGCTTCCAACCTTCACTTAGAAATTAACAGAAGAATATACTGATATAACAGCCTGGCTGGAGTTTCCTAAATGTTGTGATATTTTTTTAAGCCAAAAGTTGCCTCAAAATGAAAGCTGTAGATTCCCAGTGGACAGTGCCTTTGTGACAACAAAATAAGCTTTATTTAAAAGCCCCTAATTTGTTTATTTGTTTTAATAACTTTTCTAGAAAAAAAATAAAGTATTATGCAGCCTACCGTTAAATATCTCCTTGCTGAATTTGCACTGTAAATATTGTACTTGGAAAAAAGAAGGGGCCTTGAGGAGGAAAGGGACTTTCAGCTGCCACAGTGTAACCTGAATATGACAGAGGGGAAAAAAGAACATGGATGGTGATGCTAGTTTGTTAAATAATGTGTGTCAGGTTAGCAATTTTTTTTTGTTTAAAAATGTTTTTACATAAGTTTACGAGCCACATTTATCTAAGCTGACATAGGTATTTGGAGCTAAGAAGCGTACAGGTGGGTTAACCCGTGTTGAGCTACACTGTTGCAACAGGAGGGGCAGTCTGCACCCCAGCTAGAACAATTAATCATGAGAGCAGTCTGATGAGGTAAAATAGTCACCAAGCGCTTAATGTTAAGCACATGCTTTGTGCTTAATGCTGGCGACATGTCACGTGAAGTATGTGGAGCACACAGGTCAGTCCTGAATCAGACACCGGCTGCTACTGAAAGGGTGTCTTTGCAAGTGTGAACAAATATTTTGGGGTTTCTTTTCCTAAACGTTATCACACAATAATAATCACTCCTCCGGAAAACTGATCAACTGGCACCAAGATTTGGTTTGATACAAAGGGCACTCAGGAAGGAAAGCGTAACCGACTCCTTGGGGCGTGTTGATAAAGCTTAGAAAAAAATTTCCCCTGTGCATGACAGAAACTAATACCTCTGAAACAGCAGCGATGCTGTGCAGTCTATAAATGTAGCGGCCTCTGATTCTACGGAAGAACAAAAATTTGGTTTTAAAGATTTTTTTTATTTACAAAAAAAACACCAACCAACCAACCAAAACTTGTGGGTTAAGTTATTCCAAAGTTCTTTCCAGATCTGATATCCACACTAAACTTCACAGGCTCCTTGTCACCTTCACTTGTGATATCATGCTTAGACACTGAACAGCCTCTTTTAATCTAATTCCCTCCTTAACAGTCTGTTACAGTGTTCTATCTCCAATAAAATTCAGAAATGCATTTTGCTTAAGCTCCCAAACTTCTACATGCCTATATCTTTTTTTTTTTTTTTTAATTTTCTGATGTCAGTAGAAACAATAAGGGCAGTTAATGCAAGAATCACAGTCAGTAATTAAGCTAGATAGAGCTTCTTAAATGATTTGAGGAAATAACCTTTTGTGCATGCATACCTAGGTAGCCATTTCAACTAAAACCTGAACCTGTGACTCTAGGATTGTGAATTATTTTCGTCTAAACACTGACCTGGCTTAGCTTAAACTTTTAAGGAATGATTTTTTTTGGCAAATGCAGCCATATTGTGCAATTCCTCTTCATCCATTAACAAGTAAGGCAGTCTGACGTTCATAGGACTCACTACAGATCTGCATCTTGAAGGACTCTCTCACTTCATGTGCGGTCAATAAATGCTAGACCATTAATAATGTGATGGAACTAGTATGTATTTCACAGCTTTGTTGTACAAGTAAGTATCACTGGAAATACACTTTAATTTGATTTTGCTTGTGCAATGATTATACTTTGAAACAAGAAATTGTTCCAAAACCCCAAATCTGTACTGTGGGGGTATCAGAGAATTGGGCGAAATGCATGTTGCACTGAGAGCAAACACACCAGCTTCCACCCACCTGGCAATGGGCTGAAGCTGAAGCTGCAATCCTCCTCACCCCACCCACCACCACCCCCCAAAAAAAAAAAAAAAAAAAAAAAAAAAAAAAAAAAAAAAGGAGTCCTGAGATTCCCTCTGTCTTAAACAAATTTCTTCTCCGATTTCAGATACACACCTCTGCCTCCATGCCCAGTGAAGGACATCCTGGAAACAGCCTCTGCTTTCATGGCTGCGGAGACCATACAACAGCCTGCTGAGCTGCATGCTTGGGAAAGGGCAAGTACCCAACATCCCTTTGCCTTCTTCAACCACAACAAAAATAGTATTTCATTTTTCCCACTAAAAATCCATTTCCCGGGGAGCTCCATGGCACCTGGGCAGCTTTTATGTGATCTAAGGTGGGAAGACAGAAAGCAGATGTGATGGCTTTGGTTATGCTGAAAGATTCAGTTCGCATAGGTTAGAGCGTCTGTGTTTCCCAGAGCCTTTTTCCCTTGCCCTTGAAAAGAAAATTCAGGTTCCAAATATGCATAACAACTTGAGCCACTGGTTTATGGAGAAACAGGAGTCTAGCATTTAACCTCTGGAAAACCAAAGTTAAAAATTCAGGGATTTCTGTGGCCAGAGCAATCATACCTGCATTGTTCAGAAGTTTATTTTCGCAACTTTCCATAGAGGCACTTTCAGCTCAGTCCAAAATGAAGGTAATTTGCAAGTAACACCTTAGAAGACCATTTTTCTACTACAGTTTTAGGCAGAGAAATGAAGTGAGAGATCAGTGATTGTGAATATGTGCATTAATATGGCAGGACAGACCCTAGCACCGAGGCAGAATCCCACGGTGGTTTTTACATGTATGGCTCTTCAGCCAAGTAGTTGTGCCCGATGGTGGCATTAGCAC
This sequence comes from Falco punctatus, assembly GCF_963210335.1. Taxonomy (NCBI): domain Eukaryota; kingdom Metazoa; phylum Chordata; class Aves; order Falconiformes; family Falconidae; genus Falco; species Falco punctatus. The sequence goes on along the minus strand of NC_137583.1, from coordinate 35,587,755 downwards.
TGAGCAAACACTGAGGGCAAAGATAAATTCATGTGCTTGACCCAGTTGTCAATTATAATTGATGCCAAGCTACAGAAGACTTAAAGGATTTGACTGGGGTGTATTTGGAAACATGTACCTTCCCCTCCTGGAAACAGTCCTGAGATACTTAAGAAATCAGCACATGGGGAGCTGGCAGCATTGCCAGTCACACGAAGCGGATGAGCTCACTGCTGGGGCTTCAAACAGATAAAATGAAACTTTTCCTTGCAACCTGTAACTCTACTCTAATGCAAAATTGCAGAGGACAGGCTAGGCTGCTGATCAAAATAATAAAAAAAGATACCTATAATGCTAACTGGGTCAAATCAAGATAAAGGCAAAACTTCATAGTCTGTACAGCTCGGGATCCTTTCATGTATATTCACAAGCTCCATGTTCTCTTCTTCTTTTGTTTTCCCCCCACTTACTGTACCACTTATCTAACAATTAAGATTTTAAAGAACACAACCCTAAAAATGTTTTTATACGATTTGAGTACCACTGGAAATGTCTGCATTTATGTTTTGTTAAAATGAGTAAAGAAAAATAGCTAACCTGTTATTTTTGATGTACCCCTGTAAGTTTGGCTTTTAAAATAAAATACCATTTCAAAACATGTAAATACCTCAGCTAAAAACAGTTCTGGGAATCAGTAATCTATTAGCAACTTTATTTTTAGCTTTGCCTGACTTTTGAGTTTCATGTAATTTGGGAAAAAAACAGAAGTTCCTCCCCCTCCCATATACTCAGTGTTACACCGTACAATTTATAGCAACTCCAGATGGAAAAGACTTACCCTCTCTTGTTTGCTGGCATGAAGATAAATATAGTCCTTGTTTCCGGAGAATTAAAAACAACTATTCCTCTAAAGCACTTTAATTGTCTATTCAGATTTTATTTTCCCATACTTATCTGCAAGTAGCAGCTTCTTCTTTTTAAAGAATGATTAAAATGTTTAGTTTTAATGCTTTCAAAATACCACACAGAACAAAACTGGGAAGTTTTATTCAGAAACAGACAACACACAAAGACTAACATAATAAGGAAAGTGCAGAAATTACGTTATCTTATTAATTTTTATAAAGTAAAACCAATATTTTTAGGTCCCATTCTAGACACAGGCTTCACTAATCTGTCTGCCTATACAGTTTTCCTTTGATTAGCGCTGGAGGAAGAGAGCCTTTGCTACCATTTTTTTTTCATTGACAGTAAGTATGACCCTGTCACCCTGTCTCATGGGTAGACCTAACATGCTGAAATGGTCCCACTGGACATATCAGGGAAGTTTATGCAAAGAAGAATTTCTTAAATTAACTCTTACAGAACTTTACATGAGAAATTAACATATAAAAGATACTATCTGTTCGTATTTTGTAAAACAAGGGGCTCTTCGATGCTAATGCCAGCCATCCTTCCAGGTTCTGGAATTCTATCTGAAAATGAAACACAGACATAAATACTTTCAGGCATGTGGAGATGCAAAGTTATAACTCTTATTTTCTACTATTATCAACTTTGATAAAGAGTATCATCATAGGAAACTTGGGCAATTTTACGAACAAATTTTTCCATGCAACTGTATGAGGTAAGAGCTTTACATCACTGAAGACTGCATTTCAGACAGCTTCCACCTTGGCTATAGTGAATGAACTAACAGAAACACCAGATTCCATGTGTCTTATCAGGATCCCCAGTCTGCTGGAACATTCGTTCAACTAAATAAGCAAGATAATTTCTAATATGAAAAGTTAGATGTTAAACATGAGACTTTGAGGGCTGAGTTAATGGACAGACTTGATGACCAGAATATGCACCCTAATTAAAACAGCTAGAGAATTAGTATTTTAAACCCACTGCCTTTTGGTCTCCACTGACATATTCCATATACACATGCAGGCAGTAATTTCAGGCTACTGTTACTTAGAAGTTAAAAGCCTTAAAGCTGTTATGTTTTTGTTTAGGTCAAAAAGCAATGTGCTGTCATGTCTTATGATTAATCCTGAGTTTTGTAATGAACTCTAAACAATTAAATCCCCATGTGAAATTATACTGGAGCCAACAGGGCAAAGTGACCCTGCACAGAACCAATTTCAGAGCTGACGTACAAAGTTATACTTTAAAACAATTCTTCCATACACTGAGTTTGTTTTAAAAAATTGAGACATTTCTGATAGGAATAATTATTTTCTAACAAAGAGATAATTTATCAGTTTTGGTATTGAAAATTTATTTCTTCAGCCCCCTCTTCTGGCAGAAGGGAAACAACATTGCCTCAATGAATTAGCTGTTCAGAAAAGGTGTTTTAGTACTTCTCTCGCACTTTTTAGATGTCAGTAGTATCTCAGGCCTCATATTTTTCCAAATTTTGGATACAAAATAAATAGTTGAGAGTACTAACACAATAGTCCTAAATTCTCACAGTAGAAAGCGAAATAATACACTAAGTAGACACATTGAAGGAAAAAACTGGACGCTTTCATTCTGTAGCTTAGGCCGTATTAATTGTAAATCAAAAAGCAGACCAGAAAGGGAAATTAAGATTTAGCAGTGTTCTGCTACAGAGCAATGAATCAGAGCTAAAGCTTCTGCAGTCAATGGGATGTGAATTATGCCCTCAGAAAAGATTTATGCCCATATACAGAACTGACAGCTAAAGAGTTAAGAACTTTCTATGGAAATTAGAACAGATGAGAAACAGGGAGATACGCCCACTATTTTTCACTGAGAATTCAGGTTAAATTCTTGTATTAAATTGCCAATGTAATAAGAGTGTCTTTAGCTGACCCATTCCAGATTTGTAATGGCCTAAGGGAGTACAATTTGGCCAGTTTAACTTTTAGGGAACTGGTAAAGCAATTTGGTGGATGAACTTTCTGATACTGAGAGTTGGGATATTAATATTTTCTGCTCTTTACCAGTAACTGGAGAGCAGTAAGCCTGTTTCTAAAACTATAAATTGCATAACAGATACTCTACAATCTGCAAACTGGAATAGCAAAATTGTCCAATTTAAATGAGTTTTCTGGTTGTAACAGTCCAAAAATCTTAATAGACTAAAGCCAAGCAATTTGTTTTTTCCCCTTGCACCTAGTAACTAACAAGTAGCTACAGCTACCACAGGGTAACAGGAGCATCACAGTGCCTTGCAGTGTTGAAAAATTATAAAAATTTGGCTGTCTGGATTATTTTAAAATGTCTACTTTATAAATAAAATACATTCTTGTATAAGAGAGAAGGTTCTACTGCTGACACCTTTCAAGACCAGTCAAGCACTTCTGAGGGCAGTCGGATTTGTATGCCATATATGCTGTCGCATCAGCATACCGGCAGAGAGAAGCAGGCCTAAGTGTTGGTGTAAGTTGGTCACTTACTTAAAGAAAGGCACATACACAGGTAGTGTTAGAAATCATGGGTGGTTCTTTCTTGAGTTGGGTATAGCAGGACCTTTCCTAAACAAATACATGAGCAATAGGTACGGTCAGGTCACACAGCTTAACGGTATTTTTGAGGTATACACACTGCTCCGCTGAAGAATTTTTCTTACAAAGGTGTCAGTTCAAAGTATTCCTTGCACAGAGGAGGTACACTGTGTCCATCTGCATGTTTATGCTGTTGTAGGCATATGTACCGTATAGAAAATCTAGTCACAAATAAAACTAATGAAATGACACCACACCCACCTTTTTGATTTCTCTCCGTAGGTGGTTTGCCAAAGTTCTGCTTTGGATAATTCCGCAAAGACACTTTTGGAAGGGTATTCTGGGTACTTTCTTCTTTACCACCATGTAAGAAATGAGAGAGAATTCCATACAAGAGAGGTCTGCTTAAGAAAGAAATGAGAAGAACAACCTAAGTCCATAAAATATTGAGCATTAGAAAAACACCCTTTCCTCAGAACTTCTGAGATCTTAATGTTTACTTCTAGAGTATGTACAGATGTCTTTAATTATTTAAAATATTATGATTCTTGGCATAATATAGATCTCGTTATTAAATACATTGATGATATATATCATTATATAAATAATCACAGACCTAAGCCCACCCTGAACACCAACACTCTCTTAAAAAGCTCGCACTAGGAGACACTCAACTAAGCTCCAGATCCCCTGTAGGTGAAGAACTGGAACATGCTTAGCACAAGAACATAGATCCACATTCCCACTCACACAGTACAAAGGATCAGACATTGGCAGGCTATAGCCCAGTCCATCACTGCACATCCCAAACTTGATTCTTCCTAAGCACTTGATGGATTCTGACAGTACAAGCTACAAAGAATGCCAAACATGTTTAAACCTGCTTCAGTACCCTAACCCATTAATGCAGTCGTGACAGTGTGTTGTGAACTTTTATCTAATCTCAGAGTACAATAACCTCGCTCTTGCTCTACAAAGCAACTCACTGATAGGCAAACAGCGTATCTGTTTTCTACTTCTGACTGCAGGGAAGACTGTACTGGTAAGAAATTTGTGTTTTGCTGTGCAAATACGCTGTCTGGAGAATGCTGCAGAGTTGGCAGAATGAAATGTTAGTTTGGAGTACGTTTGAAAATGGCCCCATGTTTGACATTGTGAATCTGAATCCAGCACGTTAGAGCAGGCACGTGATCTATTCACATTTCAACTCATGAGAACATTTCTACGTGATTAATAATAACACCAAAGAGAAAAATACATGCAGAACAGAATATATTGCGCATTCCAAAATCACTCCTTACACTGATTTTGCATTTGTGTCTTCAACTATATTCAGCTCTTTAGCAAGAAACTGTCTATCCAAGGGCACTTCAGGCTGGCCGGATTCTGGAAAAGAGATTTTCCCAAAATTCTTAACACTGGTAAGAAAAACATCACCAATTAACAGCAGACTTCAAAAGACATGAGAGTACACACCTCCCTTGTAGACTACTCATATCTAGCAGTATGTTGTAATTCCAGGGAACTCACTTAAAAATTGTAATATGCTATTTTAAATTACATGAGTATGAAGCGCTAATGTTTTATCTTCACTTTAAAGGAATCTAAGAAAAACATTAAAGAAGTCTTGCATTACAAAGATACACCAATCAGGCAACTCTTTTTCTCTAAAGAAGTACTGTTACCAAGCAGATTCCATACATTAACTACTATATACACTGTCTCCATTCCCTCTTCTCAAGGGGGAGTAAAATACATCAAATTATTAAATAGCAAATGTATTACTGTATCTAAGTACAACTACAGAACAGCAGATTACATATAAATTACAGCTACTCTCTCACATATTGGTATTTTAGCACAGCCAGTAACAGTAATGCTTAAATGCAGTTGTTAAAAAATATGGATCTTATTCATATTCCTTTTTCTGTTATTTAAGCTGAGGAGATCTAACCTCGTTTCTGACACAGTATATATGTATGAATTGCCAAAACTGCTAGAATTCAGACTATTAACTACTTTATGTACATACAACTTTAAAATTACTCATTCCTCAAAGAAATTTTGTTCCTTTGTAGTCTTTCTGGTTGTTTTATTTTACCTAAATGCCAATGAGATAAAAAATGTAATATATGCTTTACAAATATTGTTAGTGATTTTCCAAACAAAAGCAGACATTTCAAGATAGATATTTTGACTTTGCAGGCTGCTAGGAAGTTTTCTTGCTCTTTCATCAGCTACTCTATCAAAGCATTCAACTCAAGGATAAGGAACAAAGAGTAAGTTTTCTTGAAAACTAATGGTACGATTTGACTTAATACTGCAAGTAAAGCTGTGGAGAGAGCATTCTTATGTTATTTCCAAGGGAAGACAAGATTGTGCAGCTTGGTCCTGCTTATTAATTTCATAGTATCAGTGGAATTGCTCAACCGAACAGTAACTGTCTATTAATACAGTGATGGCAACAAAAATCAGCCCCAGTACCTGCAGTTAAAACAGATGCTGCATATTTGTACTTGTTATATTCCAGGTATTCACGAATTAATTCATTGATTAAGAAATTTTCACGGGACAGTGGTGGCCGTGGTTCACTTTGGTCATCCAGTGCATTAAAAACTTCAGCTCTGATCCTTGCTTTTATTTGTCCAAGAGCACCTCTTTTTTCCAGTGTGTCCTTTAAAACTATTACCATAAAAAGATCTGTTAATATAAAGCCAAACACCTCCAAGCAGCAGTTATCATCCACAATATAAACATAATTTCGGCATATTCACAGGGAAATAAAGATAAGATATTCACACCTGCATGCGTGCCAGCGGGTAACAACAGCAGGAACATTACAGATAAAAGTTAAGCCTTCAAAGAAATCAGAATAGTATTTCTTTGGTAGTAAACACCCGTTCTAGCAATTTCAGAGTTAAGATGCTACTGGACCAAGATATTTTATAGGAGTGAAAACGAGAGCAAAATAAATGCCAAGGGCAGCGAGCTCGTGTGGGGGCTTGGCAGTGTGAGGGCCAGGAGCGCCGGGCCCTAGGGTACCTAAGCGGAGCCCGGGTGTTGAACTAAAGGCCAGCTGCCCACCCTTTCGGCACCCGAAGCTCGCCGCCGCCACCCCTCCGCCCTCACAACCTGCTTTCAGCTCCGCCACCGTCGCCATGGCCCCGCGGCTGCGCCGAGGACCCGGATGTGGCAGCCCGGCGGCGGGCACTGCGCATGCGCCGCGCTGGGAGAGGGAGGGGGGCGGGCGGCCGCCGGCCCCGCCTCGCTGCGCGCATCAGCCAATCGGAGAGCGCCGGCGGGGCGGGGCGTGCGGTTCGAGCGGGGACGGCGCGCTACCCGCGGCTGCCTGAGGCGGGGCCGAGCTGCCTGAGGCGGCGGGCGGGCACCGGGCCTGTTCCCTGCGGCGAGCTGCCCCCTGGCCTGGGGGGGATCCCCTGTGTTGCCAGGGGATAATAATGATTAAAAAAAAAAAGATAAAATAACGAGCGTTGCCTGGGTGGTGTGCATGGAGGTGCCGCTCGGCACCCTGCCAGCGCCTGCCCGTGGTTCGGCCCTGTCAGGTGGGGCGGGGGCACCGGGCTGCCGTCAGGGTTGCTGTGCTGTCTTCTCTCCAATTTCAAAGCTTGTCAGTGTGATTTATTTGGGGGGGGAACATGGAAAATGAGCCCGTTGCTCCCTGATGTGTAGCAAAGTTTTGTACTGAATCCCTGAAAGACAAACTAAATCCCTGAAAGACAAATTAAAAGGACTCGCCAAAAATAAGCTTTTAATTAAAAGGCCTTGCCAAAAGGTAACTGTATGGTGGGTGTTTGGGAGCCTGAGGAGCCCTGCTGCGGCTGGAGGCCTGCGTGTGTGCTTCATGTGGCCGGGATGAGTCAACAGTGTTTACTTATGGATGGATTGAGTATTTTCCAAAGGAAATGCACCCAGTGTGGAAGAACAAACTGCATTAGTCATGGCTTAGATGGAGCAGCCTGTTTGGGCTTGAAGGAAGATGTGAGTCGTCCTTAGGAAACTGTTTAGGGCCTTGAAGTGTGGTGTGAGGGGTTTTGTTGGATTTTTTTTGTTTGGTTGTTTTTTTTTACATTTTCTCTCAAAGCAAATATTTATATTATGAGCTTCCAAAGAGTCTCTGTCAGGGGAGAGCAAATAATATGCAGGAGAAAAGGAGTTCTTTAGAAGTAATGGTGAAGTTAATCCATTCCTTTAACATAGCAGTAACTTCCCATGAGTCAGCAGCAGAAAGTGCCTCATTCTGTCCCAAGTCTGCTGCCGGGATCTCCAGTGCAACTCTGGTGATGAGCAAACTTTAACATGTGTGTTTTCACAGTCAAAACATTTTGCTCTGCGTCCTTCCAAATTTCTCCATGCTATTCTGGGTCAGTGTTCTATTACGCCTCATTTCCAGTTGATAAGTTGTTACCATTTTCCCCCCTGTGTTTCCTATCCAGCTTTCATTTGTATCCTACAAAGCAAAGTTTGGAGATCAAAATAGAATTTTAGGGTTTTGGGTTTTCCCCCTGATTGCAAGGAAATGCCTTTCTAAGTAAGATTGCAGTTTCTATTGTATGTATTAAACTGTGTTTTAAAAGATGCTGTTATAACAAGGGTTTGTGAAATCTAGATTCAGTGACTTTCTGGTACTCTGAGATCTTGGTTCTGTATCTCTTTGGAGGTTTGGGCTTATGTCAGTTCTATTTTTTTTCCTCCACAACAAATAATTTGAGTCTGTTGCATTTTGCTTCTGAACTCCTCAGCTTCCCTTCATATTAATTATTTACTCTGTATTTTGACTGCACTTTGGTTTACATCTTTGTTGGTGTTGCTGTTGCTTAGAGTTTCTAAGGGAAGGAGATGGAATTGATTGGAACGGTACTAATTAGAGGTGCAGATCCAAGTATCTTTACTCGATGAGAAACATCATTAATATGGTGCATGACCATTGATATAGGGACAGTTTGAGGCTGAAAAATATTATTACACTGATGTAATTGGAAAGTCTGAATCCTGAAAGTGTAACTTAAGTTTTGTTAGTCTTTTAGCATGCAATAGTATCTGGAGAAAAACATGTGTGGGTAAAAATTTTTCTTGACCCTCCTTCCTTCATGCTTATTTACCATCTTGTTTGGAACAATCCCTGCATATGATCTCTATATCCTAAACAATTTTCTGATGTATCATTTCAACTATAATTTTATATTCTGTTTTTGGACAGAGTAGGTGTAAAGGTATAAGTTCTTAGAGGCTTTATTTTTTCTGGTTTACTAGTTTATTAATAGTGCTATTAAAAAAGCTAAGTTCTTAACTATGGGATAGTTTATATTATATGTTGCACAAAGTAGTGTATTCATTACAGCTGAGGGGTGGTAGGATAACAGATGCTGGAAACTGTGATGTAACTTTTTCAACAGGAGACATAGTGAGCACTGAGATATCAAAAAAAATTCCACTAAGGTATTTAATATGATTTTAAGATAAATGTAGAGTGTGCACAAAACAGGACAGAAATATGAATAAAAGTTTTTTTTAATTGAGGTTCTTTACTTAACTTGTGTGATTAAAGCTTTCAGATGTTACTGTAGGGTAGTATGTAACCACCCTGCTCTTTCCTGCAGCATATGATGCCCTTCCTACATAGGCGCCATCTGTCCTCCAGCTGGCCTGTGCTAGTAGGTTAGGTAAGTCAGCTGCGCGTCGATGCTGTCCATGGGTTTAACCAATGCATTTTAAATAGGACGTGAAGAGCGCGGCAAGGCGCGACCATGTGCAACCACAGGGGCTGCAGTTATTGCAACTTGTACCTGTTTCTGTGAGGACTTGGTTGCGGATGAGGCTGTTTTGGCTCAGCTCATGCTAGCCAACTTGAACTAGTTCAGGGCTTTGAAACCAGTTTAACTGGCAGTTCACGTTGCAAAGCCGAGTGTTCAAGCGTGAGCCCAGGCTTTTCCTGTGGCCTTCCCGGAGCAGGGTGCCGTGGCTCTGTCCCGCGGGGCCCGGGTGCCGGCAGGGTACCGCGGTGCCTCTCCACGGGGGATGCGTGGGGTACCTGTCCCCAGGGGCTAGAGCAGCGCCGCGGGGAGGGGGATGCCGTGGCGCCTGCCGGGCAGGTGCGGTCCGCGGCCGGCGAAGCGGGACCCGGCGGGCGGCGGGGGGCGAGTCTCCCGCCGTGGTCACACTACCAGGGACGCGCTGGGCTCCGGCCGGGATCGCAGCCTGCCGGGCCCGTCCCCCGGCGGCTGCGCGGGGGCGACGGGCAGCCACACGGCCGGCGAGGCGGCGCGGGGTACGCAGCGCCTCCCTGCCCACCCCCCCCCCGAGGCGGGGCCGCGCAGCGCGGGCGGCGGCGCCGCCGGGGCTCGGCATCCCCGTGACCACGGAGCCAATCAGGGCGCGGCGCTGGCGCTGCCGGCACGTCCCCGCCCGCCGCCGCCCGGGCACGGAGAGGTGCGGAGGGGAAGCGCAGCGCTGCCGCGGAGCCCGCGGCCGCCTCGCCGCGCCCCATGGGGATCGAGAGCTTCTGCAGCGCGGACACCTACGAGCCCTTCTGGGTGAGCGGCGGGATGGGGCGGCGGGGGCCCGGCGTGGCGGTGGCGCGGAGGGATGGCGGGCAGCCGGGTGGGACGCGGATGGTGGCGGGCTGCCGGCCCGGGCGGAGCCCCAGGGGGCCGTGCCAGGCGGCGGGGGAGCGGCAGCCGCCCGTGCCGGCGCTCACCTTGAGCGGAGCGGCGCGTCCCGGCCGTGCCGGCAGCCCCGGTGGCCGCGGGCGGGAGCGGCGGCGCGAGGCGGCCGCGGGCCGGGTGGGGGGCCGGGGCTTGCTGGTCTCCGGCTGGGCGCCGTGGCCCCCGCGGGCGAGTGGCGGAGCGGGAGTCGGCGCCCCTCGTGTGCGGGGTTTCTGGCAGGGAAATGCTGGGGGAGAGGGAACGACTGGTGAGGGCTTGCCCGGGGGCTGGAAGCCAGCTCCGCGGTGACCGGAGCAGCCTCTGCAGACCGCGTTTGGCGGCTGTCTGCGTTCCTCGGGGCTGTGTGGGTAATTACAGTAACGGTGACCGGCTGCTGCCGTCGCACCGAAGGGTGGTGTGCAGTCCTGTGAAGGAGGCCAAAGATACGGTCTGTGCAGGCCCGCGTTTGCATGGCAATATTTTCTCCTTTCTTTAATAAAGAACGGTGAGCGCAGCCTGCTCTGGGTGAAGTCAAAACCAGTTACGCAAAAGTGAGTAATGTGGAAACGGGGCAGTGTGGGTCTTGCTCAGCTGAGACTCAGAGTTCCTCTGCAGAGCACACAGCTGCTGGCAGCAGCGAGAACCGGGCCCTGCCAGGGCAGGACGGTAGTGAAAATCCTTCCAAGGAGGAAACAGGTTGCATGGAGTAGGAGGTTGTGTGGAGGGAGGAGAGAGACCTTGGAGTTCAAAAAGAGAAAAGAAAAAGAAGGGGTGAGAGCCACTGAAGGCATTGTAGGAGGTAAGAGGAAAACATGCATCTTCTGAGACTGTTCAAAGAAACGCTGACATGTGCATCTGATAGTCAAATAGTATCGAGCTAATGAGCCGCCTTACTAGTAAAAAAAAATAATTAATGTCTCAACAAATGCATTGTATTTGTTTCAAGAACCATTAAGATCTTATTCAGAAGATACTTTAAAAATCATTATAACTTTAAGATATTTAGCTTTCCAACTGATTAAAAGTGACTCTGTTAAACTACTTTTGTATTGCTTATGTTCCTATCTTCCTTCAGCTCGGGTTTCTTAGAAATGGCTCAATTATGAGTTGTTATCAAACTTATTTTTTCCCTATCCTGGAATGAGACATTTTATTTGAAGAGCTTCAGAGAATACATGCTTCAGAATTCAGTTTATGGAAAAACTGACTTGAGAGAGTAGTAGTTTTGTGAAAAAGAGCTGCCAGTTCTTTGAACTGTGGACTTGAAACATCAGATAGAAGCAAGAACAACACTTAGGATGTTGGAAACTACTAGTTATTTAGTATTTCTGACGACAGATTCTTTAATTATAAACCTGCTTACAATTCCTTTATATACTACAGCCATTTCTGATATTTGTGGTGTGTCATAACTAACTCATACATTTTTTTTTCACTTGTTGCATTGGTTCATAAGAATATAGATGGTTTTGTGATTTGTCATCCTTCTCTAAATCACTTGTGGTCTGCCTTTCATTTTTTCCAGCTAAAGATCCTGTGGGTGTGGTTGTTTGATTTCTGGAGGCTTCTAATCCTGCAAAATAACAATTGTGCATTCCGGTTGGTCTAAGATGTGTCTGGAAAAATACTCCTTGCTCAACTTGTCCTTGTAAACAAGACACTATCCACTTTGTTGTTGCGTTGTTCATAGTAGCGGGGAGGGTAGCAGTGCTAGTTGTGGTGCTGCTTATAGATACTCTGGCTGCTTCATTTTCTGGTATTTCCATTGCTGATACTGTCTGAAGCTGAGGTTGTAATGGATTTTCGGAAAATACCTACGTATATGCAGTGTTTCACTGGGCTTCTAGATATCGCCTGTTTGCTGTCCTTCCTGTCTTGTGGACTGCACTCTTCTGCTTTTCAGAGCTGGGTGATGGGTAGATACCTGGTAGCATGTGTTACTGCTTTCTTGCGGTGAACTGTGGCATCAGCTGTTTTGCTTGGTGCTGAGGCCCTGATAGTGGAGCAGCGGGATTTCCTAGCACCGGCAAACTCTACTTCAAGGAAGAGATGTGTTTTCTGTGCGAGGGTGGTGCTCAGTTTGGGGCAACTCAGTTTTAAATTGTGGGGGAGACTGCAGGTTGAAAGGACCTAATTGACCCTTAAAGACCGTATGCTAATCTTCTTAAGCTTTGCTGGCCAGGATTTTTCTTGTTTGCACACTCAAGGAATGTTATTGTTGAAAGTTCTTGTCTGAGAATTAAACAGATTGGTTTTATTTAATACTCACTGTGAAAGGTCAACAGCCCAAGCAAGTTTGCCATCTTCTTCCCTCTGGCCCCGTTTAACCTACCTCTGTGCCCCCACTCACCATATTAACTTCACTGCAATCGGATTTGCTTACAGAACTTCGCTGTTTCTTGCTTTCTTTGAACCAGACTCCCTTTTTGGAAGGGTCCTGTTTCATATTTGCTTTCTCTAGCATCACTCAGTATCTCAGAATGACTATCCCATCCATCATATAAAGAAAGGTACAGCTGTGTAAGATAAAGTTATTATTTTACTAATAGCTGTTGATGACAACAAAAGCTTTAAAAAAACCTAGTGGGCTGGGAGTAACATTTTGCACTGCTTGCATTTGGGTTCAGTGACTTTAAGGGCCTGTTTAAACTGGGAAGCTTTTTTTGTGACCTGACATGCTGTGATAGCTTTGTCTAGAGTATCATTTGTCTGGTGTATGAGTGCAGTATACCTTGCTTCAATACCAGTGTGCCAAAAAAAAATAATGAGGTGGGGATCTCTGTCATTCTAGGTAAACAGGGTAAGTGTCAAGACAGCTGTAGAACTTACTGTACACTTTGGCCTGCTGGCCTAGCAATCTGTGTATGTGCACACGCGCACGATGGTGGTCTCAGTGCAGTTACATTTTGAAAGTCTGCTGTTTTCCCCTTCTTTTGAATAAAATTTTGGAGTAGTTTCAGTTTTTCAGAGCTTGTAAACTATGCAGTATCACATTTAGGGAAGTCTTTTCATGTTTGAAATTGCCAAAGGAAGGAGAGGTTGAGTTTTTGTGACATTTTTTGAGTTTTCAAGGCTAATCCTCAGTAGAGCTTTTCTGAAAAAGGAATAGCAGATGTGAAATAAAAAGTGAATTCACGCTAAACAGTTCCTTACAGTCCCTCTCAAAAGTGCTCTGCTAGGTTTTACAGGAAGTCTCAGTTATTAATTCATTAGAAGATGCTTGTAAGTCAAATAAAATCTGAAACTTTTGAGGTTCTTGTTTATACTTAAGGGAATGTGAAATAAATTACTTGCACTTATATAAGCTCCTATCATGTCCTTTACAAGAAAATAAATTATGTTTTTTTTAATTAATTTAGATAGAAATTAACTCCTAGTTCATCTCGGTGGGAACTTAGTGGAAATTTTTTTCCACATTTTTCTGGTTGGGTGTTTGGTTGTTGAGGAAGGGTTGAAAGCAAGTAATTCCATTCACTTCTAGGAGAAAAGCAAGTTTTCATCTCCTGTTTTGTTTTGAAAACTAGAGTCCTGTAATGATTCAAGCAATGTCTACTTGTGTAAACCCGAGCCTGTTTTGTTCCTGTTGGTGCAGAAAGCTTTTGTGGAGCCTCTTCTCTGTTAGTAAAGACATTACATCCACACAATGTTCTAGGTTTAGCACTTCTTCATATGGAACCAAACTGCAGGAGATAAACAAAATTAATGAGGAAAGGCGAGGCAGAGCCTTGCACACAAAATCCAGGGACCAGCTTGGTGGGATTGGGGTCTGCTTCCCTTGTTGTTGTGTAGAGTTCTGTCTGAGGCTTTTGGGTATGTTTGTCTGCCTTAATAAGTGTATTTTCTCCAGTGTTTGTTGAAAGACATTATGTTTTGTATTTGAGTTGACATTGTTGTAGCTAGGTGAGATCCACCAGCCTCAGCTCCTTACAGACATGTTAGGATCTTCTAAGGCTATAATGTGGCTTGATGGGATTTTTATTAAGAAAATAAAATTATTATTCTTTAATTCATTATGATGATTAGCTGACGTTGTGAAGTGATACTGTATGACATAAACAGCTGCTATGCTTACATTGTTTATGAGGACACTGGGACACTGATAGTTTTCCTGAAATAGACTTCTGAAGGAAAACTGGTCTTCTTATGTAAGGAGTAATTTCGTGTTCAGAAGTTCTGTGGCTTGTGCTTTCATGCATTAGATAAGCAGTAAATTAGCCCGTGTCTTGGAACTGGAGCTTTTTGCACTGTAAGATATGTCTTTAGTGCTTTTTCAGTGTGTTTGTGGCAGAGCTAGGGAGGAGGGAGTTTGAGGTGCTGCGAGAGTGGTGCTGAGTGAGCTTGATAAAAGTTACAAGTTTAGACTCTTCCTTTAGTTGGAAAGGTATCAATTTATGAATGCATTTGTGACCAGAGTTTTAAAGAGTATGCAGATCAGAAAACCACTTATATTTGCTGACATAGAAAGGTCATATGTGGACAGCATTTGGAACAGAGGAGAAGGAGCAGCAGCAGCAGTAGCAGTGTTAAACAAAAAAAAAAACTTTACACATGTTGGTGCCTTTATTATAATTAACAGCTGATATACTGATTCTTGTGGCTTGGTTGTCATTGGGTTTTTTAGCAATGAAAGCCAGAAACTTACTTGTCAGCTTTTTCTTGTTTAAACCTGTAAAATGTTTTTGTTGGTCATGTAAACAGGGGTCTAAATTTCATAGAAGTTAAACTTTCCTCTCTTGATCCAGAATAGATTGGTTTAAGGGAAGTACAGGAAAATGATGCCTGATACTCTGTTGCTGATGGGGTTTTCCTTAGCAGATAACCTGTCATTCTGCAGCTGTCAGTTCAAGGTTGCTCAGAAAAGTTAAATGAGGAAAAAACCCCAGCAAAATGCCTGAGTAACTAATGCTGTTTCATGAAATTACAATGCAGTTTACATTGAAACACTGTGCTAAACTGGGACTAAGTGAAGGTTAACCCAGGTTGCACATAAGTCATTCTGGGTCACACCTCTAAAAAGCCTGCTGCCGGGTACTGACCTTTTGCTTACTTTTAATAGAGTCAGAATTCCATGCGTTACTGTTTTCTCACTGTTTGCATCTGTGGTAGCTTTGGATACAGTTTATCCTAACTTAAGCTGTTATCTTAGTCCTTCTGTAAAATTATTTCCCAGGTGTGTTTGAACTTCTCAGTGATTTGAACTCTATTTTACAGGCTGTTGCATTATTAAGAAAAAGTCTTGGTTTTGGTGCAGAAAGAATATGAAAGCGGGAATATTTTTCCTGTATGCTTTTAAGTAACAGTGATTTCAGTGGAAAACTTTACAGCAGGGTAAACCCCATCCTTTTGATTCTGAAACTGTGAATGGCATTTGTTGTCACGTGGCCAGATGTTGTCTCATGGTATTTGCAGGCATGGCAGTGTACAGCAATGCTACGCCTGTAGAAAGAGGCTAAACTTTTTAATTTTGTAAGTGCCGATGTAATCTGTCATTCGTTTCCCTGACACAAAAACATAGCCGTAGTTCAGTGACTTTTAGCTTCTTGGATTACAAACATCAGCTCTTGTAAATTCCACAGCTGCAGGTGCTTTGTTCTCTGGCAACTCCTTAGCACCAGCTTCTTGTTTTAGGCTAAAGGGGAACAAAGGCAAAGCATGCTTTTTTCTTGTCATTTTACACACTGTTTCAGCTGGTGCAGTGCTGCCTGTAACAAAGGATTTTTAAACATGAGGTAATACTGATGTTTGGTTTCTGAACAAGGAGGTGCAGACAACTGATTGAAGTTCGGGACCAGGTACTGAAAGGTAGAGGGTTTTTCTTGGCTGTGTTAACAAGTCAAATCTGCATTATGTAAGTCGCCAATGTTGAGAACTTAGTCTTGATAAAATCATTTCTAATCGAAAACGTTATGAGAACTCAAGGGTATTTCCCCATCACTAGAAACACTTACTGGTATTTTCCCCCTAAATCATCTTTATATAAATGATTCAAAAATGTTTAGGACCCCTATTTATTATTTTTGAATCATGTTCCTCGCCTTGTTCTAACAATCTTGTCTGGTGACAATGTTAAGAGACTATAAGAATAAAGCTTAGATTTCAGAATTACTTCGAAACAAAGGAAGAAGGGGCACAGTCTCTTCCTGCATCTGAGATCTGATTACCACGATCTGAACGTGGTGTTTTGGGAGGCTGCACTAGAAGGCTTGCTTGTGAATAATTTAAGGCTTTTTATTCAGACACAGGACTTAAATGTCAAAATCTTAATTGGAGACCTGTATTTTTCAAACTTTTGCCAAAATATTATTTGCTCCTTGTTTCTCTGATCACTACTAGTGTTTTAACCAATGAACTAAATATTTACTAGCAGTAATATTGATAAATTAATGGTTTTATGAGGATAAATGTTTTCTGTTCTCACTGTTTTTTGAACACCCCCTGCCCAAGACTAGAATCAAGTAAGAGGCGAAGATCCTCAGTTCCATGGTAGGTTTAGTTCTGTAGTAATAAAAAAAAAATCCCCCTCAAACTGTGCTTTTTCTGTGGGTGAATCTGATCTCCATGAGAGCTGGAGATTGAATCTAATTCTTACACCCCAATGCAGTAATTACCGTTAATGTTTCTTATTTCACCTTTGTGGCAGCAGAAAAACAGAAAAGCAGAGACTTATTGATCTAATTGGGCTGTTACTGGTCTGAAGAAATGCCTGAGAGCTTTGTGGGGCTATAAGCATCTATCTTCAGATGTGACAATGAAAGGAAGTCCTGAAGTCACTTCCCAGATCAGTAGTCTGGCACACTTTATGTTCATTTGTTGCACTGCTTGTGGTAAGTGGTGTAGTGCTGTGCAGGAGCATAATTCTATCATTTTTCCTTGCAGAAGTAATGCTTAGAGTCTGTGGAGGTCTAAGAATGAGATCAAGTGTGGTTGTGTGGCTTTTTAGTAGAATCCTGGGTTTGTGTTCTAAAAATAAAAAAATCACTCCTGGCTGTCTTTCATTAAGCATAGGAAGTCGCTGTTGGAAAGATATTGCAAAATCTGTACGGGTATTTTAAATTTTTGTTTGCTGACTATATCCTTAAATGGTATAATAAACCAGTAAACCATTGATTTCATGTAGCTAGTAGAGGTCTTCAAAGGAATTGGTGGTGTATTGAAAGCATTTATTTAAATGCAGCATGAGTTAATTTGGGGTGCATAACAGCAAAGGTACCATTTTCCTTGTACATTTTGCACTAACTTTAATTGCAAGAACTACTGCATTGTGTCACAGGAGAGATCTGTGCATTTTGGGTAACTTCTTGTTTATTATGAAAAAAAAAAGCTAGAGGAAATAAATGTCAACGAAGGTGGAAAGGTATGTTTGTCCTTGTTTATTATGTTGCTTCATCTGGAATTGATTCTAGAGCCATTGGATCCTGTAATGCAGGTAGTACTTTTCCCAAAATAATTTTAATCTAATATGCATAGTATTTTTAAAGGACTTGTAAACATGCAAATAGGAAGTTTGTGATGGTTGCTTGTGGTGTCATTTAGTGCCTTGTTTGCCACTGTTGGGTATATTGTTATTGTCTGCTGCTTATTTCTGTAAATATCGGGGGATAGAATGGAGAGGTGCAGGTGTGGGTGTTTCTGCTGCTCTTTGTGGGAGTTCTGGAGTATTTTTCTTGGATGAATATCTGTTGCTGGTTTTATTAACCTGCCACCTCTTGTGATTTAGCCTGAACAGTAAAGCACAACAGGGTAGATCTGCTGCTGAAGACTCTGTATGATTGTGCTTGTTGGTAGGCTCTATTCTAAATGTGCTCTTGGAGAAATGATGAGCTTCAGCACGTGTTTCATGATCAGCTTCCAAAATGTGAATAACAGAATCCAGATGCTATATTTAGTGTTTCGAGAACATAAATTCGGTCTTTTTTTCAAAATCTCTAAAAATAAATTGAATAAAACTTACTTGGCAAACTGCATAACTTTGAAGAGCTCTTTTAATTTCATCACCTGAAAACAGACCTCCTTCTAACCTATTACAAAATTTGGATCACTCTGTAGGTCATTGGTTACCTTAATTCTCAGTGTGGTCAACAGTGCCACTGTTTTCACTGTTGGTTTTGATGGAGAATGGTGGTATCAGGGACTTGTTAAAGCAAAGCCAGAGTTCTTCTAAAGCAGCCTTAAAGGGAGAGGTCCTTTTCTGCACCCCCACCCCCCGTTGTCCACTGATGCTAGTAGCTCTTCTGAGGCTGTAGGCTCAGCCAGATGAGGCAAGCAGGAAACTTGCTGTCCTAGACAGTATAGGCTATAGGTCAGTGGCCTTGTGGCATCTGAGGGAGAATGGTTGAGTCAGCTCGTGGGTTTATAGATGCTAGCCTGGGGAACTTTTTAATATGATATCTAGAGGTGCCAGATTGTGCTACTTCCTATTTCAATGAGAAAGTGATGATGTTATAATGAAAGTTGTCAGGTGCAATTACAGTGTTTGTGCCCCAGAGACCTAATTACTTGCATTCCACTAAATGTAAGCATTGCATTAAATGAAAAATGTTTTTTACTGTTAGGAAAGTAAGATAGAGAAACCATATCTTGGTAGTACAAAGGAGGTGATTTTTCTGTGGGTGATATCAAAGTCATGGGTATACACTGATGCCAGTGTCAAACTCCATTTGAAGGCGTGTTGACTGTGATAATAAGATTGTGATGTGGTTTTGTGATTTCATTTTCTACATAGGTGTGTGGTAATGTTTAAGTCATTTTTCAGTCACAGCTGGTTCACGCAGGTGGATTTAACGGTGCGGTTGGCAGCCCCCATCTCTAGCACACTTGTGCACAGCAGGTATGAAACAGATTTTTGTCTCAATTTCTGCTAGTGAGAATTTCAAAATGTGTTGTGGGTCAAGTAGGATTATTGATGTGAGAACAGGCGGCCACTGGCTGCTTACTTAACATTATCAGCCTTTCCTGGCTGCCAGGAGAGAGGCAGCCAGCCACAAGGTCCCATCCAGTGTCAAATCCTGTTACTCCTCAGATTAGGCACACTTAGGGCATACAGCTTCCCTGTAGGCTTCCTTCCCTCGGCAGAGCCAGAATAACTGATCTTTTGTGTTGCATTTTCATCTTACAGTCCTACTGCCAATGTTTTTATCTTGCCTGTTCCTGAAATTTTAGACAGGAATTAATATAGTTCTTTATTTTCCTAGAGTTTATGCGCTAAGTAAGTGGTTTACCTGTGAATAGGTCCACGTGATTCTGGGGAATGCCAAACATTTTTTGTGCTCCTCTTGTAGATAGAGGGTTTCACTTCAAATGTGATAGGAAGCTTTTCTGTGGCATAAGAGAAAACATGCTATCAGGCATAAAACCTGCGGACTGGTATTTTCTTCAGCCACAGTGCTGGTGATGGAAATGGAAACTGAGAAATAGGTTAGATGAAATTTAAAAGTACCCATTTACTATTATGGGAAACTTGACAATTATCCAGGGATTTTAAAAGGGTAAAAAACACCAACCATCTGAGGTGTGGTTCTTCTGGAGTAGTCTAAACTGAAGCCAACAGCACATCTCTTTCTCTCTCAACCTCTGCCAAGAAAGGAACAAGGATCACACTGATTTGTCTCCTGTGGGTTCTTGTAGCTATAGCTTAAACTGAAGGCTTCCAGATTATGCAGTCTGATAGCTAAGACCTAACACCTTTTTTCCTCCTCCTCCTTCATGTCAGGAGGCTGCTGGTTTGTGTAGGCTTTTGAATGGATACTTGGATCTCTGTCATTTGATGTGCTCTTGCAAAGTAAAAGGGTTAGTTGATCAGTCAGTGAAAATTGTTATTAATCTTTGCGATGTGAAAATGGGGCAACTTAGTGTCTTAATAGAACTTGCTAAAATAGCGTTTTTAAAACTTGAGTCAGGTAACGTCATTAATTTGCCAATTAATGTCTGTTAAATACAAAGGTCTGCTTCAGTGAATGCTTTTGCATTGATTTGTGAAGAATTTTGGTTTGTGCTAGAAAAAAAACCACATCTGAAACTGGGTTTATATAAAGCAAAGGAAAAGCATGTACTTTAAACTGGCAGAGCTAGTCTAGACTTGTGTAACTGAACATTGTCATTTGAATACGTATACGTGTTGGTTTCATGATGAGAGTGACGTTTTCCAGCCACAGCTGAACCTCATGAAGCTGTGGTATCCTCCATGCAGAACTTAGGGTCTGCCTCCCTTTTGTAACAGACTGAGTTCCTCCTGACTTTGCCCACTGAGGTCATTAGCATCTCAGTTCAGACCGGGAGCCTGCTTCTGGTGTGACCTCCTGACAGTTCCCTGTCCTGCTGTTGGCTCAGTCGAGGGTGGCCTGAGCACCTTTTGGAGAGGCGTTGACTGGGAAACATGCTCCAGTGGCTGTGAGGACGTTGGGTGCTCAGTAGTGAGTGTTGGGTGTCTACAACTCTGTTGCTGTCTGCGCTGCTGCTTTGTGTACGTGTAGCCTGAGAGAACTGCACCTAGGGAATCGGCAGGAAAAAATGCCACCATGTCTGTCTCTTCATGCATGTTTTCCTCACCTTTTGTCACCTGAAATGAATGGAAAATGGAAGGGGTTTCTGCATCTCATCTGTGTGTAGCCATTTCTCTGGTTACAGAGAAGAATAGTGTATTTGAACTAAGCAAACATATTCTTTATCAACAGCCTCTGGATCAAATCCTGGAAAAATGTGAAAGAAGATACACTGATGTTGCTGTAGCTGTTAAGTTCTAGCAGTAATCTTATCCCAAACTGCCCATTTGTCCTGACTTTCTGTTCTTAACTCTGAAGTACCATTTTGTTGTACCCTCCTGCCTTTCATGCAGAAACACCTCCAGATAACTTGCAAATATGAAAATCAAATGAAAGATTGCACGTGTTTTTAGGATATCTTCCAGCAAATATGCATATCACTCATGTATACAGCACTTTTTTCTTTTTTTAGCTGTGTGGCAGTGACGTGTGTATTACCTGCTCTGTTCTTTCTGGTAATTGCCTGATTCATTTTACAGCAAGCACTTAAAAACACTGGAAAGGGGGCTTAGTAACTTTCTGAAGCAGTGTGTAGATCTCCAAAAATTTACTCGATAAAATTATGTCAGTGCTCTTGTTTGTTGTAAAGCTGATTACATCCTGTCAGTTAATTATCTGAATTTATTAATTGTACACTGTTCTGCAGTCATAAGACTTTTTCTTGGCTGTTGTGCTGGGGCAAAGCAGCTGGGACTTACAAAGCCAAAAATGTTTGTGTGGTGGCTAAATGTAAGGATGACTCAGCTGAAATTTCTGATGATGTTATGCAGTCAGGGAACTTAATAAGCATGTGGGTTGCCCACAGCATCTCACAGCTGCTGCCTTGTCATGAACAACTTACGTGACCCCTATGCAGATACACTAAAACATAACCAGGCATTTTTACGCTCTATCAGTGTTAATTTCCTTGAATTGGCAGTATTAAGTTTGGAGATTTATTTTTTTCTTAAACTGTGAGATAAAAATTGTATGACACGAAGAATTTTTAGAACGCTTTGGAATTAGAGGAGAAAAATAACAGCAATGTGTCCTGTGGATACTGTCTGTTGTATCTAACTGTGGGAAGTGGGGAAAGAAAGTATCTTTGTTAATACATTTTCAAAAGGAGGTTGGTTATTTTTGGTTTGTGGTGTCGGTTTTTTTTTTAAAGCAACAAAACGTCTTAATATGGAATGGGCAGATTTAAGGAGAAACCTGTGCTATGATAAAGTAATGTCTGGTTAGCCTCAAGCTGAAATTTTTTCCAGGTATAACTTCCATCTCTTTTTAGATCTGTTTTCCTTTCTTTGTAATTGTGTTTGCAGCTGTTTATGATCAGTGGAAGATGGGGACAAATAAAGATGGAAGTGTGGCAATTCTGAGCAGTGGCATCTGTTTCCAGCTCTGATGTTGGAACAGGGGGGGCAGGCACTACAGCTCTTTTTGGTTCTGTTTCCTCATCTATAAATTGTGGATAATGGCACTTTATTTCTCTGACCAGCTTAGGTTTTTATGGAGGAGAAAGATTACTGACTGTCATTATGTCCCAGTAGTGGTACTGGTATTCTGTACAGTTATAAGCTGTACAACCATCTGAAAAAATGCTTTGCAACTGAAAATTATATAGTTAAGAAGCCTTTGGGCATGGGACTGCTCCTCTTGGCTGTGTGGCTTTTAAACAGAAACCTGTGAGCTGTGCTTCAGCTGTTGCATGTTGCAGTCCATATGCAGCAGCAGTATCTCTGTGTTGCGTCAATCTGTTGGAGAGTCAGAAATCTACAGCACTTGGGGAGGAAATGTCCCTTGTGACAATTTTACAGCAAAGTCAGCAATTTTAAGTTAAAACTTCCTGCAAGAGATTTCCCTCACTTAAGCCAGTCTTAAATATGATGTGGAAGTTAATTTTACTAAATAGCTTGTCATTGTAAATAGTTGTGTACCAATAATGGAAATGGTGATCACGTTTTTACTACTGTGTCAGTTTTGGTTTGATTCTATGACAGTTTATCTTGTTTTTGAAAATTGTTTTGAGAGAAGTAGGAAAACATTGAATTCTATCATTGAGTGGGAAATGAGCTGCATGGGTGAGCCTTTTACTTGGTTCTATGCCCTGTTACTATGAATTTCCAGAAAGTCTTAACTGGTTTTGCTGCATACAGCTTGGGAGCTATGAGACTACTTTACAAGTAGTGAACTGATGTTGGCTTGTGCTGTTCACTTCTACTGTGTGCCAGATAATGTTTCCACACTGAAATTTGGGCATGTGGTGTATCTGAGTGTTTATACATACATGCACAGTGGTTATAAAGGGAGGTAGCTGGCATTGACATGTTATTTTTCTGCAACGATAATGTAAAAATCCTTCATTAATACTGTTAAAGATCCCAGTGTTACATTGGAGTGAGTTGTGTGTTATGATAACTGTGTATAACCAACAAAAGTGACACTAATGTAATCTTGTGAAGGTTTAAAACCACAAAAAATGCAATAAAATTAGATACGGAGACAAGATATGGAGACAAGCTCATAGAATGGTGCTAGTTTAATATGAGTGGGAATAAATACACAAGAAGAAATACAGAATAAGGCAGATGGGGTATTTATTTTTTTAAATACTGAATATCTGTATTTGCTTTTACTGTAACTCGATCAGTTTTCTCTCCCCAGGACTGGAATCTGACATGGCACACAGAAAATCCAGACTTCACCCAGTGCTTTCAGAACACAGTCCTGGTCTGTATTCCTTGCATCTACCTGTGGGTCTGCTTCCCAGTGTACTTCCTATACCTTCGTTGTCATGACAGAGGATACATACAAATGTCAAACCTCAACAAAGCCAAAACAGTACGTGACTCTTTAAAATCAGAACTTATTAAGCTTATCTGGAAGTCTTGAGTCTATTTCAGCAATGTTTTAGCACACTATTTTTATTGAGCACTGATCTTGATCTGTGTGCACACTTCAGCTGTAACTTGTTCTGTTGGTGTTTGATTTCCAAATTTTATGTGTTTCCATTGCCCTTTTATTAGTAGGCTTTCTGAAATTTACTCTGACATAGCAAAAAAGTATGCAAATCTTTTGTAAGACCTGTTGGAGGAAGGCTGTTTTAGGTCAACTGAAATCTCGAGGCCTTTTTCTCAGTAATAAAAAGAATTTATTATCTTGTCAGCTGCTTGAGGTATATTGCATAGTTTTCTAGAACTGCTGCAGGTGTTCAGTTCCACTCCTGTTGTGAAATAGATACTTAATATTTCTTTACTACTTCCCCCCCCTGTGGAATAAATGAAAAATTTTAAGGAGGGCTGTAATAGCATGGTGTATTACAGAGTTTTTGTCTCTGCAATCTGTTATTCAGGGTTGAGACTCGTCAGCTTTCTGCTTCATAATAAACTGAATTATATGGTACTAAAAACTAATAAACTTTTTTCTTCCAGTGTGAATCCAATAGGTAAAGCCAAATTACTCCTTTGTGCATGTTGTAGAATTGCCCAAAAGTGATGGTCTGATTATGACTCCTCTTCTACTAACACATAACATCTAGTGTTCATGTATATATTATGCTGCCTAATCTGTGTGGGCTGATGGATGAAATACACTTTTGTATTACAGGCTTTGGGCTTAATACTGTGGATAGTCTGCTGGGCAGACCTTTTCTACTCTTTCTGGGAAAGAAAAAATATTTTTCGACCTCCATTTTTTCTCGTTACGCCTACAGTGTTGGGTATAACAATGGTAAGTTCTTCTGTTATGGCCTGTGTTCATGCAAAGCCTTAAGCAATAACCCGTGTCTTAGTATTATTCACAGTGTTGTAATTCTTTAAGCTACAGTCTTTACATACAGAATTAATCTGCCGTTGAACTGTGAAATATTGACTCTGAAATGTCTGTTTGTTTTTATTTAAAAAAATTGGAACGCACCCAGTTGTGCTCAGTGTGTTGCATATCAGCGCACAAGCCAGTGCTGGTTGTCTTGCCTTACTCTGGCAGGCTTGAGCTACCGTTCATTTAATAGCTTCACTCAAGCATGGGGTGGAGGAGTCGAGAGAACTGATTAAGCCTAGATAACACAAATCACATTGAACTTGGTAAAAGACTGTGAAAGGCATTGCATTGTTAAATATTGTATTAAAAACTGTCCTGCATCTAACGTTTTTTAGTACACATTTTCTTTGTTTTATTTGATGGCATGATGGAAAGTCTTAAGTGCCACAGGAGGCAAGTAAGTGTCCCCAGCTAACACTCTTCCTAGGTGATCGAGTATTGTCTATTTTCACACCAGTATCTCTGCAGCCTGCATTTCAAGGAAAATGTCTTGCTATTCATTCATTGTCGGTTGCTTTACATTTATGCCAGACTTGGAATGATAGTGATCAAGCATGATGCTCAAGGAGTGGACAGGACAGGACGCAACCACCCCAACAGCAATAACAACAACAACAGAAAAGAAAAATAAACAAAAAAACCCCAAGAGCCCTGACAACATACTGACCAAATGAAAAAGCTCCGACATACTGACAGATGCAAAAGCTGTTAAATATTTTGTGGTCTCTTAATAATGCAGTTGTCAAGCTTTTGTCAGGCGGATTGAAAGTGCATGTTGCAGTGGCCAAGTGAGATTACTAAATTGTACCGGCTTCCTAAAGGACTCTGAAAGCACACAAAATACAGGAACAGAATATTTGGTCAGTGTTTGTTTGGTGTTGTGGCTTATATGGAAATAAATCTTTTTATTTTAAAAAGAATTAGCCAGGAAATACTTGAAATGATTCAGTGTCACTATAATTGCTTGTTGATTCGTGATGTAGAACCAGAAAAGTAAAGAGTTAAAGATTGGCAGCTTTTGACAGTGCTTTTGTGTATGTGGTTGCTTACTTCTATGTAGTACATATTACTTTTCCCTTTTTTTGTCTACTTCTTAACCTTTACTGTTCCAGAGAATTTCCTATTTAAACATATTTTTGAATTACACTTAAAATCTCTGGGTGTTAGAATGTCTGGGAGGTACTGGATTTAAAATATTAAATAAGCACTCTTCAATGTAGTGCTTTTTGTATGTGTATAACGTATTTTAAAACTTAAAGCTTGTGAATATATTTTTATCTTATTTGTCCACAGTTGCTTGCCACATTTTTAATACAATATGAAAGAATAAAAGGAGTCCAGTCTTCAGGTGTAATGACTATTTTCTGGCTCATCTCATTGTCATGTGCCACAGTGGTGTTTAGATCCAAAATAAAACATGCCTTAAATACGGTAAGTGATTGCTAGCCTCATTTCATTGAAAATAATCCCAAATGCTGCAGTAATAGAGTAGTTGCTTGCTAATTATGCCAGTCAAGTCGGTGAATGATCCATTCAGTGTACCTTCATTCCTTAGGTTATAAAAACAAAACAAGCAAGACTTAATGGCTGTTGTTTTGAAATGCTAGTGAAATTCATAGTGATCTTAACTGTAGCAACAGTTGCCAAGAAAATTCTGCTAGCTGTTCCAGAAAGGGGATGTGTCTGCATGAGTACAATGCAAGCATATAATCTTTGATATGAAACTGTTCTGGGAGTTTGTCGTCTTCCTGTTGATTATACAGTGGATTTCCTGAAACACTTGGTTTGATGGTAATGTGGTCTCATCTGCTGAGACAAAACGAAAGCACACAAGTGAAACATTTTGCATCAGTCTGCTTTATAGTAAGGCCAACTCAAATATCAGATAAACTGTGGAGCTTAAATGTGCTTTAAAATGGCAAATCACTTTTATTTCTTGAAACCTTTAAGCCATATT
This sequence comes from Falco punctatus, assembly GCF_963210335.1. NCBI lineage: Eukaryota > Metazoa > Chordata > Aves > Falconiformes > Falconidae > Falco > Falco punctatus. The sequence continues at coordinate 35,561,357 of NC_137583.1, read as the reverse complement.
GTGAATTTTGAGAACTTTTAGCCAATTTTTGTCTTCAGCTGTTGTTAGTGGGATTTTACTGTTGATGTGTGTGTCCCCGTCCATCTGTCCCTGTGTGTTGATTTCTGTGGATTATGCTTTATGTATCAGTCCCAGTCTAAAAAATAGAAGAACCTCTGGAATTTAAGCATGGTGCAGCAAAATGTAACCCAAGTTCTGCTCCTCTAATTCTTCTTTTCTGTGTGCGTACTTACTAATCAACAAATTTGCTTTGAAAACTCCTTACTACCCAGTGCATAAATGCTTTGTTCCTGTAAAGAATACCTTGACTTCAATTTGGGGCATGCTGTGTCGGTACAGTGTCTTAAAGAGAACTTCTTCACAGAAGTCCATGCTTGTGTGTTTATGGCAGGACTAATTAAAAAGAAATGGTATCTTTCATCTCCTTCCCCTGTCTTTTTATCTTCCCTTTACTAAAATAGACATTGACTTTTATTTGCATGGGGCGGGTAGTGTAACATTTATGTAGTTGCAGAATTTACAGTAAAGAGATGTTTTATGTTTAATATTAACATGTCTTAAAAAAAAATTCCTCAAGTCTTCTAATTGGAACACTACCTTCTTTTGTAGGGTGCTGAAGTGGATGCGTTTCGTTATGTCACCTTCTGCATCTACTTCATCCTGTTACTTGTACAGCTCATCTTGTGTTGTTTACCAGAACGACCACCTTTGTTTTCTGAAACAGTAAATGATCCTGTAAGTGTTCAGTCTGTACTGAGTGCTCAGTATTATATGTGTGATATTCTGTACAATGAGTTACAGTGCCATAGTCTCCCAGATGCCAAAAAATTCAAATCATGTTGACTTGTTCGCAATAGAGTATTCTTTCTATCCTTTAGTTGGTGACACAGAAGATGAAGCCCATAATATGCAAAACAGTGGGCTGTATTTAAGAGAGCAAAAATACTGTTTCAGTCATTCCTGAAGGTTAAGTCACATGTATTTACACTCAGTAGTGTTTCTGGCAGTTGGTGGGGAATACTGATTTGAAATGTTGTCGTGCTAGTCATCTGATACCATTCAGCAGGCAGTAGCTCATAAGGATGTGCATTCCCTTCTTCATGAAGGTGGGGAAGATTCTATACCTGGAAAACTTGTGAATATGGATAGATGCATTTGATTTCTGTATTGGACTCTCTTGTGTGAAGTAAGAATTTAACCAGTTCAATTGCAAGAGCAGTTAGTGTTAGAGGGTGGTCTGGATGTTGAAATTTACTTTTACCTAGACATGATTTTTTTGGCATGTATTCTTAATCATATGTGCTAGCTGTGTGGCATGGATCTAAAGTGACCTGAGGGATGCTGGATCGTTACACTGCTTGCTTAGTCTGGGTTAGACCTCGTGAGTCACAGTGGAGTGACACCTGTCACTGCCTAGAGTTCAGATGTGCCAAGTTTAGAAATCGCAGTCCTGTATTTATTTATATGGTGTAATTCTGGTTTGATGGATGTTAGGTGGCACTAACTGATGAAGGGAGGTGTGAAATGTGTGAGGGGCAGAAATAAGTTGTCTGTAGCTGTGGAAAAGGTCCATAACCAGTTTCAGTTAAGGAATTCCACAGTTAACCTTCTCCGTCCCTATCCAGTGTGCGGGTGATGCTCTGCGTTGCCACTGGCAGACGGTCTGCACGTGTATGCCTGGAGGGGAGAGTGTACTGCTGAGTCTTGGGATTCTCTTCGTCTCTGGGTTCTTTTAATCTCATTCAGGGATGAAATGTATCTGACAGGATACTGTGGATTTATGGAAACCTCCTTTTCTGCTTTGATCGTGGTTACAATACTTACAAGGTGCTATGAGATCACAGTGGGGTTGGTTTTGTGTGTTCTGAGTATTTCTAGGAGTGTCTCTAGGAAATAGAGCAGACATCAAATTTTAACCCCTTTTTTCCTGAGTGGTGTGTGTGTTGAATGTTATAATGGGGAAAAGAACAAAGCAAGTCATGTTAGTCAGTCTTAAATTCTGCTTTATTCCCTTCTTCAGAGTATTTCCAAACCAGAAATGTTTGTAAGTCTTGATTAAAATCTTATTATATTTTTATTTATGCCAAAAAAACTACAGTGAATTTTCTAAGATGTAGAAGCTGATGTATATAGAAGTCAAACAATGTGTTTTGTTTGTTTTTGCTTTGTTTACATAAGTCCAGACTTGTTACAACTTGTTTTCATTCTATCTGGCAGGAACGTCAGTAGGATTAATAGTTCTTTGTGAGATAACCATTTAAGTTTATAAAAAATATTATTATTTTAATAGTAATCTAGTATGTTTTAAACTTTGCTTTATGCAAATAAAGGCCAGTTTTAGGTGGTAGAAGATCTAGCGGACTCTTGAATTTAGACTTTCCACCTGCAAGTAGATTTAAAAAAAGTATAAAGGAAAAAAGTAATATACAGCCTTTTAGTAAAAGTTCAGAAAATTTTGGAGTTTTGTTGAGGTTGAAAGTGTTCCCTGTATTTGCTGAAATACAAATCTGTCTGTCAGGAATGGTGGCTGAAAGTACTGCTGGCATACACCCCACCACCACCCCACTTTTTTTTTAACTTCCCCGAGTTTAAAAACTTTCATTTATTCATTAGGCAATGGTGTTGGATTTGCTTGCAAACATTTTTTTGCAAGTGTTTAAATATTTTGGAAATGTGGACCTCTTATCCCCTGTCAAAAAAAGCATTTGTTTGATGCATGCTGTTATTGTACCCTGCCAAACTGCAAAAAACATTGTGCGAAGAGGAAATGCTGGAGTCTTTCGTGTAGCTTGATTACAGCACAGCTCAGTATAGCTTAGCGAAGTTGAAAACTGCAATTCTTGGAAATGCTTGGCTCTGGTTTTTTAATTGCAGTACTCTAATGATGGTTGGTGACTTCTGTAGATTGAAATAACTGAGTTGCTCCAATTATAGTTGATGGTAATAACCTAGTGGTTTGCGCGCAAAGGAGTAGCTGGTTTACAGGCATTATTTAGATGCTGTTCAACACAGTGGAAGAGGGAAGAGAGAAATCTGCAGTGGAATTCTGCAAGTAAATCATCTTTTGTGCCTTTGAAATTCTTCCAGCCTTCCCTTTCTGCTGTTTTAATTCAACCAGGTTAGGAGAGAGTAGTTAAAATGGCCAGCCATTGCACTGGGTGTAGAATACGAGCTAGCTGTGTACCTTTATGGATACTTAAGGTTCCCATGCTTATTGATCAATGAGATCAAGGGTTTTTAAGGGATGTTTTGGGAGTCGTCTCTGGAGTTTACAAATGATTTTTTTTTTTGTTTGTTTCATTTGTGCATGTGTTTTGATGGAGTCACAGTACTTAACTGCTAGAACAGTAGAACTGAATTCTTCATTTATGACTAACTCTACCTAATTAACAGATTTACTCATATATGATAGCATACCTTGCAGTGATACAGGTGGTAACTGATCATGACGCCTTGAGAGATTGTCTGGCCTGCACTGTCTTATAAAATTCCCTCAACTATAAATTGCGTTGTTGTTACAGAGCACTGCTGTTCCTGTGTCCCAGTGGTCTAGTCTGCTGAACAGCCCTGAAGCTGTGCTCGTGTTTTCTGAACAAGCTCTCAACACATAAACGACAAGTTTAGTAATGTGAAAAAAATAATATGAACAAAGGACATTTAAAAAATACCTCTTCTGCTTGTTTTTTTTCCTTTTGGCCATGTGCCAGTCATTTTGTGTGTGAATTGATTTCTTTTTCTCTCCTTCAGAATCCATGTCCAGAGTCCAGTGCTTCTTTTCTCTCCAGAATCACATTCTGGTGGATCACTGGGTAAGATCAAGATGATGCATAAAGCATTAGTTAAAGTTAGATGGCATTTTAGGATTCTGCTTTCAGAGTTAAATTAGCAATTATTCATTCAATAATAACTTTGGTTGTTTTGCAGATAGATTAAATTGATTATTTTTTTCCGCAAATTTGATTAATCTGTTTTACTTCCTTTGTAGGGTCTCTGTAATTTTAAATGGTCTGGTACATATTTAGTACGTTTGCTGAAGGAATATAATAATAAAATTTTCTTTGGGAAATGTAAAAAGGTAGAAAATAACTGCTATATTTAGAAATGTAGGCATTCAGAACTGTTAGTTCTTTTTGTCCGGTAGGTTCTTTTTTTTTTTCTCCTCGTTAACTTTGCTTTAGTTGTGCTGTATGATTTGATCATAACACATGTTCTTGTGAATTAAAACACAAAACCATGTGAAGTAATACTGGTGTGTAGTTGTGGTTGGTACTTGGCCGGAGTTCCAACAGAAAGCTAGATGAAAGGAATTGCATTGTAAAATTGAAGGCTAATAATGATTTAGAAACTTGGTAGGCAAGGGAATATTAATTGCCTGTCTGATTTTAAAATGAGATCACATCATCCTTTCTTTTATTTTCCGTGAAAGTTGAATTCAGTGGCATATCCTGGTTCCTTAGATATTTTGGTGTCTAATTCTTACAGTTAAGACAGGAGGATATATGTTTTAGCATCTGGACCTGTGTTGCTGCTTTAGTTCTTGCATGCGTTTTTGTGAAGAGCCGACTCTGTTTTGGGGCTGCGTGTAAGGACCACTGTCTTATGTCATATATATACACACACATCTTTATTGTTCTTAAATATATAGTGCTGATTCTTTCTGATGCAGGTTGATGGTTCAGGGTTATCGGAGACCTTTGGAAGCCAAGGATTTGTGGTCATTAAATAAAGAGGACAAATCGGAGGAGATCGTGCCAGGTTTGGCTAGAAACTGGGCGAAAGAGTGGGCAAAGACCAAGAGGTAAGTTCGGTTTTCCTGGCAGGCTGTTCTTCCAAGAGGTTCAAAAGCTCAAGTTACTCAGCCTCTACTTAGAGGTGTTTGTCATCTATTATCAAAGCCTGCTTTTGTAAGGCCCAAGTGGCAGCTCTGTATTTGTCCTTCAGTGTGTACAGAAACAGAAACCAAGTAGGGTGTTGCGTGTTGTCTTTATGAAGAACTGCATCAGGTTTTCCCTTAGTCTGTCATGATCTGAAGCTGATTATTGTTAGTTTCGATGTGTGTGTGTTTTCTTGGGGGGGGTTATGTTCCCACACAGTGAAACTTCAGCCACACAATTGAGGAGCTTGGGCTCCCTCTGTAGTTGGTGAAGCCTCAGGAGGACAGTTCGAGGTGCAAAAGTGAGAAGCTTATTTCTTTCCTTTTGACTATATAGGGAGGCCGGGCATCTAAGCCAGATGACTAAAATTAGAAAGACTGCATGCCTGCAGTTTCCAGCATACTTTTATCATCCTTTACTGTGGCAAATAGAAATACCTTTTCATTGAAGGAAAATTGCTTGCTTGCTTACATACTGTATTTTTACATACAGCTTGTCCTCAGACAAGCCATATGTAGTTTGGCATAAGCCAGATGTATGAAATGAATGTGTTCAGTCCATTGACCATGACTTGGCATAAATCTGACTGCAAACTTTTAATTCTGTGATACAGTGAGGCCTTGATTTTGATGAAAGTTCAGCACACTGGGTTCTAGATTAATGATGTCCTTTGCTCTTTAAGTTTAACACAGGTTATGGCCCTGTTCCTCATTCCTCAGGGCAGACCTATGGGAGAGATTACAGGAATGTTAACTCTCCCTACAAAGAAGAACATTTCTGAATGGCTGGTTCATTTAGCTATGGTTGTATGATTAAAAAGATCTTTGATTGACAGTAAAACACAGTTGAACTATTGAGAAGGGCAACAGCTCCTAAGCATCTCATTTGTATACTGTGCATTTTTCCAGTTAGCTTTATGCTTGAATAAAGGCTACATTATGTACTTACTCTTATTTCAGGCAACCATTAAATATGTTATACTCACCCAAAAAGCAGCAAAAATCAAGTGACTCAAATGGTGATGTAACAGAAGAGGCTGAAGCTTTGATTATAAAACCATCTCAGAAGAGCTCTGAAGCATCTTTATTCAAGGTGTTATATAAAACCTTTGGACCATATTTTCTCATGAGCTTCCTGTTTAAAGCTGCACATGATCTCTTGATGTTTGCAGGCCCAGAAATTCTGAAGTAAGACCTATATACTTTGTTACTGTATTAAAAGTATGCAGGCAGAATTTAAAATGCACTGGTATTTCACTTGCCAAGGTGTTTTGCCTTTGGCTGGCTCAATGGGGAAGAGCTGTCATGCAAGTTAGAGACCAATCACACAATGGTTTCGGTTCATTGGTGGTAAATGTTTGACTTTGTGCGTTCCTTTCCAACACTAGGAACGCCAGGCAAGAACATAATCAACAGTAGCAGGAGAGTTTATTTAATTCTAAGCTGTATTGATTGTACGTGAAGCAGGAGAGAGCTAAGAGTGTAGGAGCAGTTGTATTGCTTGAAGGTGAGAAGAAGTAAAACAACTGTAAGCAGTTGTATTTTAGCTGGAGGAGTGTGATACTTTTTAGTGTACCTCCAAGGGAATGCTGTACGTGTAAGGTATATGATACTTTTTGTTTTAAAGTAGTACACAGGAGAAGGGGGTGATGTGTGGTAGTATAAAATGATCTCCAATTTCTAAGAAGTTTGCTTAAGTGTTTTATCCTAGTTTGGTACTTTGGGTTCTTGCATGACCCATCTAATGTTTAGAATAATCTTAAGATTGTAACCCTGATGTTTCATTTTGATTTGTGTTTACCAAGAGAGCTAATTCTTCTCTCCACAGATTGCTCATCAACTTTGTAAATAACAAAGCTGCTCCAAACTGGCAAGGCTATTTCTATACAGGGCTGCTGTTTTTTTGTGCCTGTCTTCAGACGCTGATTCTTCACCAGTATTTTCATATTTGCTTTGTAACTGGAATGAGGCTCAAAACTGCTATTGTTGGTGTAATTTATCGAAAGGTAGGTGTTTCTTTAAATGTATGACAATACCTCTCAGTGACTGTGCAAATGCTTTGCTTAAGTCTGAATAATTAAAGTAGTTAGGAGACTCTGGTAGGCTGATTCCTAACTCTTAATAGAAATAAGAGTGTATCTAACTTATAAATGAAAGCCTTTAAGACAGAGCAGTTTTCTAATTTACTAGTTAAAGTTCAGGCATCATCTTTTTCCCCGCTGCCAAACAAGAAGCCTTGTCTCATTTAGGCTGGAGGTGTGAAACTGCTTCAGTTTGTGCAGAAATTAAGATGCCTCTACATTTACAGCTTCTTTTGGGATTTAGCAGCAGTGCCACATCATCTTGGAATAAGCTGGAACATTTTAGAAAGCTGTGGACTAATTGCTCTGTGTGAGAAAAACGTGGGATGAAAAGTGAAGATTGTGCTTCTTAAACTAAAAAACAAAACATGCAAACGCCTCCAAGCAATAAAACCACCAACCAACCCTAACCCCAAAGACTGCTTGTTGTCTTTAACTCTTAGTTTAAATCCAGCTGCTTGCTTCAAGCTATACAACTTGCATTTTGTAAGTTGTGCAGAGTAAACAGAATATGAAGTAGGAAAGGGGTTGCTTGTAATTTTAAAGATGAAGCTTTGTAAAGCGTTTGAATTCTGTGGAGAAAATGCAAATGAGTAGGTCTTCCTTCATGTTGCCTTCATTTTTTTAATTTTGTTTTTATTCTACACTTAGGCACTTGTTATCACAAATTCTGCTAGAAAGACTTCTACTGTGGGTGAGATAGTGAATCTAATGTCTGTGGACGCTCAGAGATTCATGGACTTGGCTACCTATATAAACATGATTTGGTCTGCACCTCTCCAGGTGATATTAGCACTGTACTTACTGTGGCAGGTGAGTATTGTGTCTTGTTCCCTGTTTTGGCTTTGGCATTGTGCTGCTTCCTATGGTCCTAAGTACAGACAGCTGTTCAGACCACTAGAGGGTTTAAGCAGTGTGGAGAAAATGCTGTTTGTGTAGAAGCCGTTCAGAGCTGCTTTTGTCACTGCTGTCAAAAGGAAGGCAGGAGGTTCTTAATTTGTGTATCTGAGTGGGTGTGGGGAGGATGCAGATGGGAGCTACTATCTTTTGGGGGACTGCAGCACCTAGAGTATCTCACTTTGTCACTTGATTTAAATGAAAGTGGTCTTGGTTCTGCGCTCTGAGAGTCGCCATATGAGATGCTTGCTGTTTATAATCCAGACAGTCAGTAGACTGACTCTTCCCAGTTCTCACTGTCCATCAGAAAGGTGATGAAATTCCCCAAGAAGTTGGTCACGCCCTTGCATGGGTCTCTAGTTCAGAAGAATAGACAAACCAGCAAAAAATGGAAAACATTAGAAGATCTCTGTATGTGTGTATAAATAAATATAAACAGAGCAGTATATGTAGCTATTGATCTGTCTATATGGGGGCTATATGTGTATGTTTGTTTCAAAAATAAAAAAAAAGGTCAAACCAAGCCCATGCTTGATCCTCCTCTTCCCCCAAGCTGTTCTTGAAAAGGGAAGAAGAGGTGGAAAAGTTATTTCAGAATGCTTTTCCGTAGCATATGCAGTGGTTTGACCCAAGATTTTAAAAAAATGAGTTTGAGTAAATGTTTACAACTAAGTGCTTTTCAGAATTTAGGTCCTTCAGTCCTGGCAGGTGTGGCTGTCATGATCCTTCTGGTTCCGATAAATGCTGTGATGGCAATGAAGACAAAAACCTATCAGGTTAGAATCTTTATATATGCGGCAGTGTGTTTTTAAGAATCATGTTCTGTTCTTTGACTTGTTCCTGAGGTTTGTCCTTTTAAATTTTTTTCCCTTCCTCTATTTATCCCATAAAAAAAGGGGAGGGAAAGAAAGGTCACAGCTCTTGTGTATGTGGACTAAACAAACTCGTGTATATTTTGGCCTTTCAGCTTATCTGTATATAATGGTCTGAAAATTTTGCAGTAGTTAAGACCAAGGTAGCAGCTTAGCCAGCTTCATTAAATGCCCAGTGATCGGTTTGGAATTAGTGGTTATTAACTTACTGCCTAAGAACTGAAGTGCAGATGTAAACTACTGTCTGCCTAGTGAACTGTAATGAGTGAAATAATCACGCTTCGAGGATGGTGGTTGCAGCGTTGTTGGTTTGTTATGGTTTTTTTTTGGTTTGGTGGTGTGGGTTGGGTTTTTTTTTTTTTTCCCCTTGAAGGGATGAGGAAGAAGAATTCTTAGTTGTTTCCTGTTCTTGGTCCCTAGTGGATTTTGATTTTATTCAGAGGGGATCAGTTTGTTACAGAGAGCGCCCAGAAGTAAATGTAGACTCAAACTCTCGTTTTTTACTGCAAGAACTACTTCCAGCAGCCTCACCATGGTACAGACTTCACTACGAACTGAATTTACCGAATGTCAGAAAAGATTGATCTATGTAAATGAAAATTTTTAGCTTTAGATGCTCATCAAAATATACCACAGTATTTTTTTCCTCCATGGGAGAAGCAGGGGTGTTCTAGCCTGTCACAGCCACACTGCCGTTGGTAACAGCTGTCTGGGATAGCTGTACTGGTGCAGTCTACTGACTCTGCCTAGTGCTGAGTCAGAACATTGTTTCAAAATTGCACTGCCCTCATTTAAATACTTTATGAAGATGGAAATTTTTGAAGAACCAGCTTTCTTATGGCTGAGTAGAAAGCTTTTTGCTTCTACTTACGCTTTCTAGTGCTGAAAATGATGAAAACCCACATTTGGTCTAAGGTTAGATGCAAACTGCACATCACTGAAGCTTGATTCTAGTGGCTTGGGTTTTTTTATCTGCATATTGTACCTAAGAGGAACCTGAGTTCCAGGGCTCCCTGATGCAGGGTTAATCCCACTTAAACCAGTGTCACAATTGCTTTGATCATGGTTTGGATTTTTAGTTGCATGAAGCATTCTTTCAATTGGTTTAAAACATCTTATTAATTCTGCATATTTGTTTGTTCAGATAGCATCTCAGATTTCCTGCTTGGGAAGCTAGTAAGCTTTTGATGATAATGAGGTAAATTTTGCTATTGCAAAATACAAAGCTTAGAACTTTGTGGTTCTGCCAAGCATTGTGCTCTGCTAATTATTTTTTGCAATGTTGTTTTTAGGTGGCTCAAATGAAGAGCAAAGACAACAGAATTAAGCTGATGAATGAAATTCTCAATGGGATTAAAGTTCTGAAACTCTATGCTTGGGAATTAGCCTTCAGAGAGAAGGTATTAGAGATCAGACAAAAAGAACTCAAAGTCCTAAAAAAATCTGCTTACCTTGCTGCAATGGCAACCTTCACTTGGGTTTGTGCTCCTTTTTTGGTAAGTGAAACGAATGTAAAAGTCTGCTCTCCTTTCTGGGACCATGATTTCCAAGCCAATGCATGGGAACTTGTTTTGGTTTTATTTTTTAATGAGCGGAAGAGTCAGAATGCCCTCTGCAGAGGTGGGAAATTGAACACATGTCTTCTGCTTCTCTATGAAGAGGCACTACTGGGTTCTTTGAAACTTAGTAACATCCAGTTGGATGTATTCTAGAAGGTATTGGCCAAAGTATTTAAAAATAAAAACTTTCTCTGCATCCTTCTCTGTTTTTGGTAGTGTACTTGAAGAACCTAAGATTTCAATGTACTGTCAGATTTAGAAGAGGCTACTAATGAGCACAGTACCCTCCAGGTGGTAGCTGTGGCTGACAAGTAAAACTTCCTTTCTTTTTCAGCATCTTTCTGATAGCAGCAGGTCCTTAGATAAGAGTCCTTGAGTGGGACATTGTGCACCAAGTGTACCTCTGGCTTGGGTTCTCTCAGCATCTGTTTAAGAAACATGTGGAGAGGTAAAGCCATTGCATACCCTGGGATTGCTTCAGATCATATTTTTTTAAAAATAATTCTTGATATTTGAAAACATCCCCACTGTTTGTGGTTAGCTTACATTTAAACTAATAAAACGGAGAGAAGGGTGAGATCATATCAAAATTGCTTCAGATCCTATCAGAACAAGGGGCCATTGCTTTTGTGTACAGAAGCAAATAAAAGCCTTGACTACATTAGGATAAAATATGTGTTGTTCCAGTTGAAGGTGTTTAAGTGTACTTTCCAGTCTCAGATTCCTTTCCCACAAACATTTTTAGTGTTTATATTATGTTTTGGGCATGATGAAAGGCAGAAGCAGCAGTGCCCTGGGTAGGAAATATCAGCTGCATTCTTAAGCAAATGCTTTTCTAAAAGGAGTCTGAGCTAGTTTTAATGTAAATATATTATTAAATGAAGTTTCTAAATAAAAATCTGCAGGTGGACTCCTTGATGCTGTTCTGTAGAGTCTGAGAAGACAATTTGCCTAGCCAGTAGCTCTGTTTCAGCACACATCGTGAATGTGTTGGCAATGGTCCTTGTCTCGGGGTGGGGGGGAGTGCGGGGTGGGAGGGGATGGGGAGGTGATGCCTCTGGGGCAGAAACAGTACAGCCTGAAGTGTAAGGCTGCTGTTTAACATCCCATTTTATGGATATATGTTCTTCTGAACATCTGATTAAAGAATTGTTGCAAGTGCCTACCTGAAAGCACTTCAGACATGGAAAACTTATTTCCTCTGCTCCTTCTCGTGTTTCCGTGGCCAGGGCTCTTTAAAACATTGTTTAATGATGGTGTCAGGAGACTATTCAATTTGTGGTACCTCCCCTACTGCTGTGTGTGCTGATAAGGGTGTATTTCAGACTAATTGCTGGTAACACAAGATTGCAGACATGCTGCTTGTGAGGTTATTCTTTGGACCTGGCCTTGTTTTTGGTCTCTGTGGGAGGGCTTTCTTCCTGGCATAGGGTTGTCCAAACTAAGGACTGTACAAACAAGCTACTTTACCAGGCACAGCTGAGTCAGCTGCTGTTCAAAGAACAATACATGTCTCCACAGCAGTCAGATTTTTAACAGAAATACTAATGTTTTCAATGGATGCTGTGCTTAGATGAGACTGTTACTTGGGCATTTGAGCACATTGTTTCAAGTCTTGTGGGAGAGGGAATGCTGAAGGTCAGCCTACCTTGATTTCTTGTTTTTTAAGTGGCAGTCTGTGGGAAAATGTTGCTGGATCTTGTGATATACCAAGGTGTTAGTGGTGTTACCATGGAAGAAAAATTAAGAAGGGAATATATCCCAAAGTGACATTTTGTTTAGTTTAATTTTACTACAATTTAATCAACACATTTTAGAAAAAAATTAAATCGGTGTATGGATTTTTTGAAATATTTTTATAGCTTATGATTGATGATAACAGTGGTTCAACGTCATTTTCTTGTTCAGCATGGATCTTATGTTTTTCTGACAGTTGAAGCTTATGAACTCTTTAGGTACTATAAGGCTTTGTCTTTGTAATGCACTAACATTTCCAGTTTCTTGGAAAAGAATCTGTCCATGATAGTGGGCTGCACTTGGAGATGTAGGGTTGTGGTAGTCTTTACAAAATGTAAAATGGGTTAGCATTGGGGGTGTTTCTATGTATGTTACTGATCCAGTATCTGGTACCATGGGGCATACCTTAAAACTGAAAGAGAGCAGCAAGAAAGACAAGTGATCGTTTCTCTCCTTCCCTTTTCCTGCAATGTGACCACAAATAGTCTGGGACATTTGTGGTTTTATCCTAACTGTATGAAGAAAGTGAGCACTAGACACTGTTCCAAGAGGAGCCATCAACAACTTTTTACAACAATAGATTTACATCAAATGTTTGTTTTGCAGAAAGTGTTACCAGGAACAAGGAAGTTACCTGAACGTTACTCTCTTTGATTTGTAGACCTCTGATTCCATCTGTCAGACTGTGGGACTCCTGAGTTAGTGACTTTAAAAAAACGTTGCCCTAACTGTAACCACTGCACTTTGTTTCAGGTTGCCTTGTCCACGTTTGCTGTGTACGTCACGATAGACAAGAACAACATCTTGGATGCTCAGAAGGCATTTGTTTCCCTAGCGTTATTCAACATCCTCAGGTTTCCATTGAACATGCTTCCTGTGGTTATCAGCAGCATAGTAGAAGTAAGTCTTCAATCATTAACAGGTGTTTCTGCACAGAAGTAGCCACTGGGTGGAAGGATTACATTCCTGTGCTTAGAGAATGTCCGCTGGTGAAATTCAGCCGCCTCAGAAGGGGAGCTTTGGATTTCCTGTGTGTTAAGTGCTGTGCAAGCAAAATTGTCAATCCTGGTTACGGCGAATGGGCATTCCTGAAATCAACTCTTTCCTGTGGTTTGGGAAGTGCGAGTTTGACTATCCAAGCAACTATGCAGTGGATTTAAGGAGGGATTAGGAGTGCATAATAATGAAGTAATGTATATGTGGTGCAAAACAACAACCTCTTGAGTATAATGAGCAGAGTGTAAGAAAGTTTTGCATCCCTTTCCCATGCAGGCCAGTGTCTCCTTGAAGCGCCTTAGGGTGTTCCTGTCTCATGAAGAGTTAGATCCAGACAGCATAATCAGGGGTCCCGTCACAGAGGGTGAGTTTCTTTTCCTATTGAAAAACAGTGTGTGCAGGTTTTGGGTGTCTTCACAGTGTTTCTTTTGCTTTCTTTGACAAAATTACTCCCTTTTGGTGGATTTCACTGATAAAATTTAGCCAGAAAGCAGAAAAGTGAGTTTGCAAAATGGAAATTATATAAAGTTGTTGCCACCTTCTCAGGTAGTTTTTTTCCTGTCCCTGACTCCTGTGTCCAAACTACAGAATGGTTGCATCCAGACACAGATGGTCACTTCAAAAATTACTTGTTACACTGTTTTAAATGTAGCCATTTGAAATTTGTAGGCAGTTAAGAAAATGATAATTAATGCTGTGCCAAACGCCGGCATTTTTGAGACAAACAATCGTGTAACACTTCAGTATCTTTGAAGAAAAAGGATAAGTCCCGGTTTAGGCAGATGCCTCTACATTCTGTTTTGTGGAAAGTGTGTTACACCCCGTGTTTCTCCCACTGTATCCAGTGTTGCTGCTTTGGGTATAAAGAGCCGTTTAGGAGATAAGTGTGAAGGCAGATTTACTGAAAAACTAATGCAAAACAAAACTTGACTGTAACTACGTCAGTAATTTCTAAATGTTTTTTCTTCCTTTTTACAAAGATAGTGAAATCCCCATCGCTCCCTGTCATGTGGTTAGTTAAGCTCTATCATTTTAGTCACTTGGCTTTTGGCTGAGCAGTCATCTGCTGTAGTTCTTTTATTTTCTGATTTTTTTTTTCCTTTTCATCTTCCTTTTGGGAATATCTCCTCCCTTTCTTAGCTGATAACCATGAATACATTGCTCACAAATCTTTACTGTGGTTTTATTTTGGGAATTTTTTTGTTTGTTTGGGTTTTTTTTTTTGTCCATAATGTGTTTTACTTGCATACTAATGTAAATATATACCTAGGTTAATTATTTATTGCATACTTGGTTGAATTGGGAGTGGTATATTTTGAGCTGTTTGCTGTAAAAATCTACAGGTGCCAGTACCATACAATGTTTCACTGAACAGTGTTTTTGGTCGAAGTTACTTTATTTGGTGGTTTGACTGACTTTGCCCTATCATTGTAGTAACTTGGCTTCACACATGGAATTGGCAGCTTAGCTGATGCTTTCATTGAAGAACAAGTCAGATTGAGGCTGCTAGTTACTTGAACAGAGTTTGCAGTGCTGCAGTAGAGCTGCTGGATAAAGGAGGATGCAGCTGAGTAGGTCAGGGTCTTTGTATGGTTGACATTCATGTACCTCCTGGTTACTAAGTGGAACCTCAGAACCTCTGCTGGTGATATATTCAGTAAAAGCAGAACAAGAGCTTTTGGTGAGGAGTGGATGGTGGTTCTGCTGGAAAAGTAGCTTTTATACCTTTGCATGGATGTGCGTAGATTGAATTCTGTGGCATGAATCCAGAGCATACAATTTAGCTGTTTGCACTGGCACTTCTATAAATATGATTTTTTCTATTTTTCAGCTGAAGGATGCATTGTTGTAAAGAATGCAACGTTTAGCTGGTCCAAAAATGATCCTCCTTCACTGAACTGGTAAGAATTAATACCCTTCGTTCTGCTCCGTAATCTTGCTGCATCATAAATGATCTGTATTTGAATTATAAGATCTGTATGCAGAAGAGTTTGTGGCTTTAAAGGAACAGAACAAGTTACATCTGTTCTATACCTTTGTTTTTATACCAGGGGCTTCACGAGCTAGAGGGGTTTACAAAGTATGTAGTATGTATGGCATGCGTAAAGAGGAGTAGGGAGAGGTGTACTGGGAGGAGAGGAAGGCTCAGATCCCGTCTAGCTGTGCGCTGTAGGTGGGATAGCGCCATCTAGAGGATGCGGCCGGATTAGCCCCTCACGTTTGCACTAGGTCCTCAGAGTCTTCCTTTTAAAATCGTCTTCTCACTAACTGTTGCCATCATTGATTCCCGTGCTGCGGAAAGCCAGTGAAAAACCTTGCACATGGTATGACTAACAAAGTAACCGGGGTGATGCATCTACGAGCCGTGTCTTCCCTGTGCCCTGTCCCTTCCCTTAAATTTGGCTGTTCTTTCTTGGGCCTTAAATTGCATTGTCTTTGTGACGTTTGTGCTGTTTGGGAAGCATCCATTGGTATTTACATTTGTGTTCACAGAGTGTTTGAGGGAAATATTGGACAGGTTGTGTCACAGTGGGTTTTTTCTTTCTTCCCCTTTTCACTAATTACATATTACAATGCTATGTCCTACATATGAAGAGAGCTGGGTGCTTTCTGAATGAGAGATTTGCATTTTCAAGCATTTCTGTGCTGTGTCAGCATTTGCAGTGAGCGTTCCCATTGCATCTGGCTTTATATGGGCTGTTCAGTTGACTGTTTAACTACTGGGATGTGCCAGCAAGCAAGGCTGAATTATGTGCACTTTATTTCAGCATTAATTTCACTGTTCCTGAAGGCTCCTTGGTAGCTGTTGTTGGTCAAGTTGGCTGTGGAAAGTCTTCATTGCTGTCTGCATTACTGGGGGAGATGGAAAAAAAGGAAGGCTACGTTGTTGTCAAGGTGGGATGTCTGAAGAATTGTTCAGCAATTTGTGGGTATCGCCGGAGGGATTCTAGACTTCCAAGTGGCATGAAGAAGGGAAGAGACAGTTTTTCAAAGGAATGTGTTTTTTATCATGATTTCCTAGCAATACCTTAGCTTGCGCTCTGTGTAGTTGCCTGTTAAGCCTCAACCTGACAACATTCTGTTGGTTTCAGATTTAGCCAAATAGAGAGAACGATAGAGGTCTCAAAGATAAGTATTCTGGGGAGTCTTGTTAGTAGCTGGGTATGAGGTGGGGAGCCTATTATACATGCTCCAGCCTGGGGAAGAGCAGTATTGGTTCATACCTTCTCAGATGTCAGAGAATTACAAGGAGAGAGGGTACACCCAGATACCTAAACATGCGAAAAGCTGCTCCTGTAGTTTGTACTTTCTTAGACATCAGAGTTGCACAGAGCTCACAGAGGACAAATGAACTGAAAGTAAATAAGTAAAAAATCCTTGTTTTGGATTTTGCTGCTGTTGTAATATATGGAAAGAGGATTATTTTAAGAGTAAAACAAATATGTTGCATTTGAAAGAATGCACATTTGATCATCTCCAAAATTGTTCTGGAAAAATAAAGTAGGCGAGGTCTGAATCAATGATTATTTGTGCAGAAAGAAGGCAGAACTCATCTTCAAAGCAGAATACTTTGCAGTAGCTCAATCTCTTCCTTTGAACTGACTTTCATATGAAAATGACGTCCCCTACTTTCTGCAGAAATCTCTCGGCGGGGATGCATTTGATAAACACTTGCATTCCAAGTTAAATCGTTTTATGCAGAACATAATTTATAACTATATGAAGGAACTAATGACTTTTGACATTCAGTAATTGTGCATATTCTCTAAACAAATGTTTCCTCCAAGTTTAAGTTAGAGAATGATACTTTGTTTGAATTCCTTTGTATGCTACCAACACCCTTTGTTACCTCACTTGGAGGGTGGATTAGAAAAATAACATTTTGGAGGCAGGTGTAGCCCAAGAACTACTTTGTGCAGTTTTGAAATGACCATATGCAGCTCGTGAGGTGATTAGCACTGCCTGCCTCACAGAACCCTGCTGTGCTTTGACTTTGTGTGGAGACTTTTAAGTACTGAATAAGGAACTTCATTTTTCTTGCAGGGCTCAGTAGCCTACGTTCCTCAGCAAGCCTGGGTCCAAAATGCAACTCTGGAAGATAACATTCTCTTTGGAAGGGAGAAGAATGAGAGCCGGTACAAACGTGTGATTGAGGCTTGTGCACTGCTGCCTGATATAGAGATTCTTCCTACAGGGGACAAAACAGAAATAGGAGAAAAGGTACTTTAAATGCCCACTCTACCGTAACAGTGCTATTGCTTGTAGTTAAGGCCATATGACTTTTTTTCTACTTTATCTTAATGTTGTATTGAATTTGAAACACTGAGAGTAGCAACCCTCTACAATAAGAGGCAAACCTGGACAGTATGTTTTTCTTGTCTTGAAGCCTCAAAGAGGAGGAAACCTGTCCTCAATTACAAATGAAAAAGCATTTTGCAATGACAGTTTTTAATTGTCTCTAAGTTGCCATGGTCATAGAGCAGAAAAATGTATGGAAGCAGGAAGAGAAGAATCTTCTGAACACTTAGCTTCCTTTAAAACGAGCAAACAACACCCCACCCCCCAAAAAAAACCCAACCACAAAGCCAACCACCACTCTAAACTGGCCCTTGGCTGCAAAAATATGGGTGGTGTGAGATTTAGAAGCTTGCATAGATGTTGTAGTGCTCTGCTATGGGAGTAGGACCAAGTGTCCCCTGACCACCTGGCCAGCAGGGTATGTAATCTGCTCTCCATTCTGCTAAGCTGATGTTGGTCAGAAAACAGACAGGTGCTTTGCAAGCTGACTGCTTACAGGTGCGGTGCAGTGGCCAGCTGACAGTCCTGTATTCAGTAAAGGGTGCAGCTTTATCCTGCTTCTTGATCAGCAGGCCAGCCAAACTGCGGAGTGTGAACTGAGTTTGTTTATTAAGTCAGAGGCAGCGCTGCAGAAATACAGCTGAAAAGAAAAGTAGCCTCTGAATGTGCACTCTAGGTAGGTCTGTCTGGGTGAATTGCTTTACAAGACTAGTAAATGGTGGGGTTTTTTGTTGTGTTTTTTTGTTGTTGTTGTTTTTAACTAGCTCTCAGTGGTAGTGAGAAAACTTAATAGATAAACTTCCTTCCGGGGGATTTTGACTGTGCATATGCTGTTGTGGTAGTGAAATTATTTGTGATGGAGATCTATTTCATACAATGCTGAAATTTCTCTAATTTGCATAAACCACGTATGACTTGTGTCTTTCACAAACTGCAGTAAGACATCTCTTTTCAGCTCTAAATAAAGGATCATATTTTCTTGTTTCCCCAGGGTGTGAATTTGTCTGGAGGACAGAAACAGCGAGTCAGTCTTGCTCGGGCGGTTTACTGTAATGCAGATGTCTATTTATGTGACGATCCCTTATCAGCTGTTGATGCTCATGTTGGGAAACATATTTTTGAAAAAGTTATTGGACCAAAAGGAATCCTGAAAAATAAAGTATGTCATAATGAGATACTTGTCTCTAGAGAATGGTTTGTTTTTCTTTGCTGAGTTCAAATGATTCAGAGTTTGTCAAGTTGCATATTCAGATTTTTGTTTCAAACATCTGAAAAATGAAAGGATCCTTCTGAGATTATTAGAGGATTTTTATAAAACAGAGTGTTTATAATGAAATATGGTCTGGTGTCTGTAATTCAGAATTCTTTGATGGAAAAATCTGTTTTTCAGTAGTTTTTCTTAAAAATGCTGCATGCCTGTCCATAGTTATTACTGTATTATACACAGAAGTCAAGCAGCAGGAGTAGTAGTTGAACCTTTGTCTTTACTATTTTGAGACGTTAGAAAAATATTTTTTTTTTTTTTTTTTTTTTTGACAGACACGGGTTTTGGTAACCCATGCTATCAACTATCTGCCTCAAATGGATACAATTCTGGTGATGTCTGATGGAGAAATCTCTGAAATGGGCTCCTACCAGGAGCTGCTGAAGCAAGATGGGGCTTTTGCTGAGTTTCTTCGTACATATGCTAATGCTGAACAAAGCATGGAGAACAGTGGTAAGTTTACAAATAAATTCTCTTGGAATAAGCTGATGTGTGCCTGTTAAAGGAAAAATATTAGTAGTTGAAGGAAAGTACAAAGAAATTACTGTTTCTTGTGATAAACCTATAGAGATACTTATTTCTTGGGGGTATTGAAGATTATGAGATTAAATACACATACGTTCTTATAACTTAGGAAAATGCGGAGCAGATCTGTAGTAAAATTCTTCTCACTTAAAGCAAAAATCAGGTGGCTGTGAGATCAAGTAAAGGCCAGCTGGGGTTTAAATACACTTCCTGTGCTTATTAGGATGTGGCATCTCTAAGCAGATAATTCTGCTGGAGATGAAGAGGAGGAAGCAACAGCTCATTTCTCTAGCTGATGTCCCTGACATCTGCTTCTGCTTTACAGAATAGCTGTAGAGCTCCACTGATATAGGAGTATACTTAAGAATATTTTTTTTGTTACCTGTGGACACTTGCAGTATTGGATTTTAACAGGGGAACTTAGCCTCTTGCCTCTAGCCTGTTTTCTTCAGCGCCTTGCCTGTGGTGATTTCCTGACACTCCTCCATATGCTGATGACTAAAAGTATGAGGAGTGCTTGCACTGCGCTGACCAGTGAAGTTGTTGGCTTTGCACTTGAGGCCTGTTTGGTAGCAGATGCCTGCTGCTGAGTGCTGCAGAGCAGGCTCTCCAGAACAAGGAAGGGATCGAGGCCGCTTCTCCCTTCCCACCCATTCCCTAGAGGGAAAGCAGAGACATGTTTTAGTCTTCTACTGGCATGCCTGTTACAGGCAAAACTGAAACGGTGCCACAGCTGGTTGCACTGATGAAGCTGTGAAGCCTTAAAGAGGTGTTGAAAGGTGCCTTTGGCAGGGGGCTGCTCCTGATCTTCACTTGGAAGTTCTTTGCCAGGGGCTGTGACGGTCTGCCTTATTCTCTGAAGCTGCCCTCTACTATCCAGGCTGGCAACACAGACTGCCCTTGGAGGCTGTGAACAAGCAGTTTGTTTGCTGGATGTGGAAGGTGGCATCTTCTCCTGGCTCCATCTTATGCATCCAGCTATCCCTGATGGGGACTTGGATTTGGGTGTGATATATGGAGCTGAGGATCAAGGGCAGGATGTCCCGCTGTAGGCTAGCTCTCCTCTTGGAAAGGTCGCTTGATATGTCACAGTTGTCACTTTGCAGACTGGGATGCTGGTTTGGGTGGATGCTGGGTGTAAACAGGGAGTGCTTTATGGGTGGGATCTCCCACTGAGAAAAGCACTGTGGGAAGAGATTTTATGGAAGCAGAATCAGGCTAACTTCTGTGTATTTTCTGTAGGTGCTCCTATAGCTTCTTTGGGCACAGTCAGACTTGTTGCAGTCTTCAGTGTACAAGATTTCTGGAGACAAATAAATTCTCTGCACTTCCCTAGGAAGTTAATAAGTTGACTTGTACAAAATTTGCCTCCTTTAATAGCCATGTTCTTCTCCCCTTTCCAAGTACATGGTAGGTTTTGAAGTCCTTTACATTAAACTAAGTTACTTTACTTTTCTGTTCAAATAGTGAATCTTCTTTTGGAAGGTGGGTCAGCACTTTATAATTTGCGATGCTTCTCTGCAGTTGTCTAATAAAAGGCACTTTTAACTTCAGTATGACCCTGGTGATTCAGAGAGGATTGCTGTATCACAGGATTGGCCTCTTTTGCAGCAGATCTGTTTCTGGGTTTTGGTCAAGTGATCTTCTGCCAACAGTAAAAAGCGAAAAATAGAGGCATTGTTTGTCTGATTCACAGGGATGATATTAATATTTATCAGATATGTAAAAGATCACTAAATATAATTAAAACTCGCAGGTTCTTGGATAAACAGAGTTATCTGTGATGGGAGTCAGTCTGAGCTAGCTGGAGAGCATCTGCACACGCACTTTAAAAGGGAGGCTCTTATGTCTGAAGCTACATGTTGGCAGCCTGAAAACACTTAAGGTGGAGCAAAATAGAAAACTGTGGTTTGGTGCTTTCTGGCTGGAATACATCCTGCTTCTGCAAGGATGAGAAGGCCTCTCTTCCTGCCCAGCCTCTGAGGTTTGGCTGCAAGCCTGCTCCCCATTGCCTCCCAGCCCTTCTCTCCCGTTGTGATTCCTGAGGGTTACCTGCGGTGTGCTCGCTGTACTGCTGCCTTCCTCATCCACAGCCTCACAGTGTTTCTGCTGGGTGTGGGTGTCGTGGTTTAACCCAGCCAGCAACCCAGCACCACACTACTGCTCGCTCACACCCCCCTCGCCCAGAGGGATGGGGGAAAGGAATGTAAAACTCGAGGGTTGAGATAAGAACAATTTAATAGGTAAAGCAAAAGCTGCACATGCAAGCAAAGCAAAACAAGGAATTTATTCACCACTTCCCATGGGCAGGCAGGTGTTCAGCCATCCCCAGGAAAGCAGGGATCCATCACACATAACAGTTACTTGGGAAGACAAGCGCCACAGTGCTGGATGTCCCCTCCTCCTTCCCCCGTTCCATAGGGTGTGGAATACCTCTTTGGCTAGTTTGTGTCACCTTGTCCTGTCTGTGTCCCCTCCCAATTTCTTGTGCCCCTCCAGCCCTCTGGCTGGCAAGGCCCAAAAACCCCCAAAGTCCTTGGCTTAGTATACACATCACCCAGCAACAACTGAAAACACCAGTGCGTTATCAACATTGTTCTCACATAAGAGCCAGTACAGCACTGTACTAGCTACTAAGTAGAAAGTTAACTCCATCCCAGTCAAAACCAGGACAGTGGGAAAATTCCCCACTCCAGAAAGCTGCTCCTGTGTGAGTCGGAGGGGAGGTGTGAGCTCCCCCTGCCCCAGGGGTCCTACTTGATGCAGAAGGCAGCTACAAGGGTGGCAACAGTAGCTGCTCAGCCACAGAGAGTGCCCGTTCAGCGCTGCTGCTCTCAGCTGTGGGTACACGAAATGGAGGCCTTACTGTTGCTATGGTGGTAATCTTCTCTGAAGTAACTTGGAACTACATGCAAAATAACCTACCAGGCTGTATAAAAAGCATCCAGATTCTTCTTGCTTTTAGAAGTTGTTTCTTTCTCTGGCGTTTAGTGTGGCTGATTTGCTGATGCCAGTACTACTTCTGCCTATGCAGACTGGTCTGGAGTCATTAGATGTGCCCTTGACCCCTGGGAGTGTGTTTCTTTTTTGGTGTTGAGTGTTGTCTTCCTCCCCTGCCCTGACTTGTAGCTGTTGCTGCAATACCTCTTGCTGTAGAGATAGTAAATAGCTTAAGATTAGCTTTTTTATGACTGTTTTCCCTTGTCTCCCATACAAACTAATATAGTAGATGTTAATTTTTATTTTAACGTGTGTGAGGGTTGAGTTTTTGTTGTTTTTTTCCAAATGGCTTCAGCATAAACTTTCGATTGTCTGTGAAAAGTCTGGAGATATTTTTAGTGTTTGTAGGGAGTAAAAGTGGCTCCACAGAAGTACAGCTGCGCCATAAGGTTGAAATATTTTTCACCTGTCTGGTTCATCTTTAGTCTTGACTGCAGTACCTGAAAGATACAGATCTACAGTACAACTAGTAATTCTAAATCTGGCCTACATTGTGTGGGCTGTGCTTCAGATGGCTGTCTCCCCATTTGTCTGACTTTGTAGTCGGATAAAATGTTGAAATACCTTTCAATGGCTACTCAGTTAATTTTTTATATGAGAATTGTCAGCACAACAGGCTTACTAGGTTTTAGTCTGGAGGGAAAGAGGAGTGAAAGTACTCTGAGAACTAAGGGTCTGGACTGTGGGGTTTAGTTCAACAATCTGCTTATCTTGAAAGGAAGTGCCTTGATCTGTCACTTGTAGCTGTTCGATTTGAATGTCTTTGAATGGTTTTAGTGTTGTAGACTCAATTCCCCACATTCCAGCTGCTGTCCTCTACAAAGTAGAAATGTGCTCTTTGGAAAAGGAGTAAGATTTGAAGAGCCTTACTTGCTTGGCCTCTGTATAAATTGCTTCCCAATTGTAGCAGCAAGAAAAAAAACCCCTGGATTTATTTTTAAAGTGCTGAATTTGAAAGGAAGAAAGCTTTCTTGCTGAATAGCTTTGTATTATACACTAGGTAGTAGTGTGTATTTCACAATAAAAATTAATTTTGCGTTATAGGTTGGGTTTTCATACCTGCAAGGGAAGAGCATTGTGCTTTCCACAATCAACACTGCCCCCAGTGAAGCCCAGCACACCTGTATGTTGTGGCTGTGCTTCTTTCTGACATGAAGCTGAACTGAGCTTAGTAGCAGTGTCGGATAGTCAAGATAGCTTGTGTGATGCCTGTAGCCATGGTTGAGCGTGTTTGCCTTCTAAGGAGTCAGAAAGAACAGGAGTTAAGTATCGAGACGCGTTGGCTCTTTTCCAAATGTTGTGGAGTCCGGACTAGAGTGGTAATACAGGAAACACCTGTCTGCATCAGGTAATAATCTGACTTCCTCCTAAATTCATTTTACTTTTAGCAAAATTCAACCCTTTGCTTTCTCCCTCCTAAAGCAAGAGCTGTTTGCAGCCTCTGCCCCAATAGCAGAAGCAAATACTGATTCAAGATGAGTGCTCTTAGGGTATCAAGATGCTTGCAAGGGTGAAGTATCTCACTCTTTCTTACTAATCTGTCTATGCAGGATGATGACTGGGGACTACACAGTAGATGGAACTAAGTAAGCCTGTGCTACCACAGCTCTCCTTCCTCTCATTGCAGTTGCACAACTAAAGCAAGGCAGGATAGCAGAGCTGTGGGAGGAGACGCTTAGCCTTGTGGACAAAAGTTGCCACTCTGAAAACACTATGCTTTACATCTTTAATGTTAAGGTCAGGGTCTGTCTTAAGATTCTTGAATGAAGTCTCTTCCCCACCACTGGGGAAAATGCATATGGAGTTCCCTGCACATAGTGAGTTTTTTTCTGTCATTGTCAATACCGGGCCACTTTAGAGTCTGCTTTTTCAGTTCTCTCTTCGTTAGTGCGTATCTTGAAAGAAAGGAAGTTTCTTGGTTGTTCACAGCCATCTGATTTGGATTTTTTTTTTTGTTTTGCCTCAAGGTTGTCTCTTTTTGACTGTGTATGAGGCTTGGGATTAAAAAGAAGTCCGTTTCAGCAAATTTGATCCTGCCTCAGGCATTTATGGTTTTGTGGTTTAAGTTGTGCTAGTTGGATGAGTTTGTGTTTGTAAGGATTGAAAATGTTGGAGTGTGTTCTGGAAAATGTTAATTATATATACTTTTAGACTCAGATCCTTTATTAGAAGGAACGATTCAACCTCTGGAAACAGGTAACTGCTTTTTTGCCATGTGGCTTTATATTAGCGCTTATGTTGGAGTAATATAAGTAGCTGCTGTTCACTTACAAGGGAGTGAGTTGTTATTAGAGTAATTTTGGCTGCACAGTAGAAGGTGTCTGCTTGGTTTGCATGGTACTTGCTTGCGACTGCCACAACAGTTGGTCAGCTTACAGGTAACTCGTCATCAGCAATTCTTTATCTCAAACAGTTCCATGAGGAAGCTTTAAATAAACTAAAGATGCACCCTGGGCTTAGGGGTGTACCCAGAGAGGCATCATTCAGGATTAAGCCCCTGAAGGTTGGTTGGTTTAATTTTTTTTTTCCTCATGTTTGTAATTCAGTACTTCTGTATTCAGCAGCAGTTCCCTTTTATGATTTTTGGATGCGTTTTTCAACAGAGCCCTCATTATACCCTAGGTGCACGTGCCAGATTAACTATGGCAGTCTTGAGCATTTTTTGTTCTCAAGAGGTAAATGCAGTATAATCAGGAAATCTTTGTAGCTTACAACATGAAATCAAATTTAAGAGCTATTAGGGGAGGATGGTTTATTTGTAGTTTTGTTTTGTTCATGTGGGTTTAGAACTTCAGCGATGCTGTAAAGCAGTATGATGCTGGAATGCTTGCTGGTTTTCATATGGGGTCCTTTCAAAAGAAATGTTGTCAAGTGCTTAGAACAATCAGCAGTCCCATATTGGTTTGCTGTCATTCATGTCAATAAAAGTAAGAACCAAATCTTTGAAACTTTTAACGTTTCATATTTTCTGCTTTTTTCTGCTTATAGACCACACTGAACAGTTTAGCTTTGGGTTTTTAGAGTAATGAACCAGTGTTTAGTTTGCAGACACAGGGGAGAACAGTTTTTTATATTCAGGCAGTCCACAGTGTATTGATGAACTGGTTTATGCATATATTTTGCTTTAGTATAAAAACATTAAAATATCAGACTCTGGATCTACACAAATCTTCCTGCGTATCTTTTGAATAGATGGAGGTGTACTTTTTTGTTTGCATAAACTATGCATAGCCGATTTAAAATGCAGAATTATTTTTGTTACAAGTTCTGAATTAACTTTAATGCATAAAAACAGAGTTCCGTTTACTTGACAGTTAACTTCTTAGGAGTCAGTCATTTGGTTTGTGTTAGGAAAATTGTCATAACTTGAACCTGGAAGTTTTACTCATGGCACTGTATTATACTGAAATAAGTTGCTCAGAGAAAGCTTGATATTTCAAGCTGACAGGTTCTATGAAGTGTTTTAGACAGTTGTCTTGTGTGTGCTGCATCGTGTTACAAATGGGATGGTGTGGGATAATGAGGTTTTTTTCTATGAGAAGTGACATTCATAGAAAGATGTCTTGCTTAAATTAATCTGATTACTATGGTTGCCTAAAAGCATCAGGTTTTGCATGTTGCTTCCTGCTTAATTTTGCAGGAAGACTCAAAGTTAAGAGCACGTCTGCCATTCTTAGCAGCTTCATTCCATCATCTACTAGAATGTCTTCTCCTTGTGTTCTAAAATTAAAATAATTTATTTATAGTTAGCTGTGTAAAAGATGTGGTTTGGAAAGGTGTGGGTGGAGTGTTTTTTTTGCCCCACAGAGTAAGTCATAGTGTGACTTGGTATTGCATGCTTTTAACATAAAGTATGGCCTTATATTGTATCATTATTAGTGACCTGCCTTTGGTAGAAAACTAGAAAAATAAGTGTTCCATGTCTTTGCAACTAATCCTGTTGGGGTGGAACTAAACTGATTTGTTTACCTTGTCAATTATCTATTAGTACCTGTAAATATTTACTTGGGTTCCCTGCTGTGTTTGAACATTAGAACTGCACCCTGGCATTGAGGAGTGAAATGAAACCTTTCTCTGCCTTCGCCTTACCATTTTCATGTTTACTTTTTCACTCCCTCAGACACAAATAGTCCATCTGGAAAGGAAGGGAAGCCTACCGAAAATGGAGTCCTTGTGAATGAAGCCCCTGGAAAACTGATGCAAAGGTGTGCGGTCTCTTCTTCTCCCCGGCTCTGTAACTTGGTTGTGAACAAATAATAATTTGGTGTTTATGGTATTAGAGGAAAATGTGTCATGCTGGATTCAGCACCCTGAGAGGGGCAAGGCTGCTGCTGCTCCATGGCTTCGGCTCCAACAGTAGGGAGGCTGAAGATGTATTCCCAGCAAACGTGCTGGAGTATAAATACACACCACATATATACGTGGCCAGTCAAAAAGATCACAGGCACTTAGAGCGCCCGCACAAACACAGCACCAAATGGCCTCATCCTGTTCCTATCTCTGGCTGAAAAGGATGGAGGTTCACTAGTGAGAATATATTATATTTGCATGTACAAAGTGGACATCTCCAGTAGCTGGGCTTAGACACTTGGTCTGCCTATTAGCTGCCCCTGGATCCCAGTCTTCCCAGTTGCTAGCACCTGGGCATATGAACTTCTGAGGCTGCAGCCCCACTCTGGCTACTGGTGCAGACTGTTGGCGCATTCGTGTCTGCTCACACAGAACTCTCATGCTGTTCTTTCCATGTGAAGAAATTACTGTGTTGTAGCAAGATACTGTGAGTTTGGCTTGCGTAAAAGGGAGAGTATTGTATTGGCTAGTCCAGCTTTCATGTGCTTTCCCAAAGCTTCTGCATCTGTCTGCTGTCGGATGGGATGAAGCGCCAAGAGCACCTTTACTATGACCTAATGCAGCTGCAGTTGTGCTTCAGAAAGGCCAAAGGCAATCGCTGATTATACCTTCCCCAAATCATCTCATAATCTATGCCTTATTCTTATGGCGCTCTAGAGAATACTGTACTTCTGGAAGCTAATGGGTGCCTAGGAGTAAAATTGCCCGTTTTGATGCCAGTGCAGGTACCTTTTTTGCACTTCAGTAGCTGCAGTGTATATGATGATAGAGTTTGTAAAGGCTGATGTTGGTGATGGCCAAATGTTTTTCTTTTTGGTGTTTGATTACCCAACCAAGACTTCTTTGGCGGGCTAGCCTGTTACTTTTATCTGATGGGTACTTGGGAACTGAAAGTCATCAGGGAGGATTAGGAGTGCACTGTGAGGGGAGAAGGGAAACACTAGTAACTACTGTTACAAGCCTGACGATGACTGGTTAGGAGATGGTTTATCACCATAGTAATGTAAGTCACTAACTTGAAGCTGTGAACTGTTGAAGTCTTTGAAGTAAACACCTGGCCTGTATCATGCTGAGACTGAAAGACAGATGTCTTCAAACAGGCAACTCAGTAACTCTTCAACATACAGCAGAGATGCTGGGAAGTCACAGCACCGGAGCAGCACAGCAGAGCTGCAGAAGCCACTTGCTGAAAAGAATTCCTGGAAACTGACAGAGGCTGACACAGCAAAGACTGGAAGGGTAAGGTCTCCCGTTCCTGCTTCCTGTGCCCGCTTTCAGTTTCAGAAAAGTCCAGTGTTCCCAAGAAAATAGCTTTTGAAGGCTGTGCAGCTGGCGTGAGAAAGGGCTGAGTGTATTCTTGGGCTTGCTGCTTGTTGTGTAGTGTTTCATGGAAGTGTTGTTGTGCCCTCTGCTCCCACTGCTGAGCCCCAGGTTTGCCTGCGGAAAGACTGCTGACATCAAAACTTTTGTTTAAGATGATGGGCCTGACCACATCAAAGTATAAAAGAAGAAACTAAAACATTGCAGCTTTTTCTTGGAGGGAGATTATGACAAATTAGGTGACCTAGTGAAATCTGCCCTTCAGTGTAAAGAGCTGGAATTGACTCAGATGAATTTAAGCCAAGTTTCCACTGCAGACACAAGTATCTAATCCCAGGATACCCAGGGCTTTCTGAGAAACCTGAGAGTGAGGTTCCTGGGAAAATGGCAGTTACACCTCCTAGCAGTGTTGCTTGAATCCTCTGGTTAAAGATAGATCATAGGATACAAGCCATGTGGGTTTAATTAAGGGCTGTTTAATCTTGTGGTAAAAAGAGCACGCCAAAACCTGGAACTCCTCGGTGAAGTTTTTGGCTTTGCCACTGGTGCTTTGTGTTACTTTAGGCAGCTCTCTCCCTACTGTTCCCTTCCCTTGGAAGACAACAGAAAGATGATGTGTGCCTGCCCTGGAGGGATGTTGGGTTTGGCACATCTCCATAGAACACTTTGCAGCTTGTGTTCCCAAGCAGTGGCTCTCTAGAGCGCAGCTGTTGTGGTTTTTTATGGCCTGATGCAAAGATAGTGACTTTAAATAGGCATTGGAGAAGGGGGAATTGCTGGTTTTGAAACTTGATCTGCAAAATGAATATTCCTTTTTGTTTTCCCCCCCTTTCTGTCTTCAGGTAAAGGCAACAGTGTACTGGGACTACATGAAAGCAATTGGACTCTTTATCTCTTTCTTGAGCATTTTCCTCTTTATGTGTAATCATATAGCTTCCCTGACTTCCAACTACTGGCTAAGTTTATGGACAGATGATCCTGTTATCAATGGGACACAGCAATACACAAATGTCAGACTGGGAGTGTATGGAGCACTGGGAATTTCTCAAGGTTTGCTTGGTCTTACCTATTTTAAGATTAGCTGGTTCAGAATGTTTCTAATGCTCTTGGTGACCTTGTAACCCCAGAACTGCAGCAGCAGTTTGTGAAAGATTTGAATGTGGATTTTGACAGAAAGCTTAAAACTTGAATTAAAGAAAAAAAAAAAAAAAAAAGGCAAGCAAACCAGCCTATAAAATGACTCAGTTAATGAATATTGTTTGCTTTCATGTGTTGAAAATGAGAACAAACTTTATTTGCGGGGGCTGATGAGCGAGCAGTTGGTGGCAAAACGTCTGACCCAAAAAATTGCTCCTTGGCCTGTCAACAGACTGTGCTAGCCTGGTCTGCCGGGTGGTTTGTCACAGGAGGCTGTGGCTTTGCTGCCACCCTTGCAGCCACAACCCGCCTGAGCTGTTTGGGATGGCGTTTCCTCCAACTGCTTGAGGGACCATCCAAGGGTGCCGCAGGGAGGCCAGCTCAGCGGCTTTTTGTTACGTGTCCTCTTTGTGGTCAAAGTTTTTTTGCCATGAAACCTAAAACCCTGTGTACCTCGCTTCAGAATTGCCGGAAAAATCCTAAAATCCTTTAATAAACACTAAATGTCACATTAAAATTCCATGGTCTTTACTCAGTGGAAGTGCTGAAATATTACACAAAATTCTGTAATGGAGGAACAACTTATTCCATGAGAGAAACACGATGTTTTCGCTAATGTTTTTTTTTTTATTTTTTTAAAATTTTATTTTTTTAAATACTTGATGTATTTGCCGAGTCTATCTGTAGCGAACGCCAGTTCTCAGAATTATTGTAGTAGAGATGTGGTAGTGCTACATGAGGACAAAATGAAGAAAATCTATGTGAGAAGTGAAATCAGTTAAAAACAAGTCTTCTTTTCTAGGTATTGCTGTGTTTGGCTACTCAATGGTTGTGTCAATAGGGGGAATATTTGCCTCACGACACCTGCACCTTAACCTGCTGCACAGTGTCCTCAGGTCTCCGATGAGTTTCTTTGAACGTACACCCAGTGGAAATCTGGTGAATCGTTTCTCTAAGGAGATAGATACTATTGACTCCACCATTCCACCAATCATCAAGATGTTCATGGGCTCAACATTTAACGTGATTGGGGCTTGTATCATCATTCTGCTGGCCACACCTATAGCTGCTGTCATTATTCCACCTCTGGGACTTGTCTACTTGTTTGTGCAGGTAAGGGGTGTTACCTGGGGGCACTGGGACCAGCAGTCACTCATCCTCTGTTATTTAACATAGTTCTTACTCTGCACTAGGATGGATTTTAATGTGTTTGACACAACTTATGCTTGACTGACTATGCTTTGCATGGTTTATTGGGTAGCTGATGTTAGCACAGCATTTCCTTCAGTTGTCAGGTGTAGAATGACTTCTGTGCAGAAGGTAATCCTGTAATACCTAAGCAGACTTTATAAAACACCGTCAGATTTTGAGATGAATTTTGTATAGCTTGTTGCTCAGAGCCCAAATGTGGAAAACATATGGGCTTTTCTTTAAAACTGCCTTCCAAACAAGAGTAGCCTTTAGAGGGTTACGTGTGCATTGCTCATGTGCCTGTTTTGTCAGAATATTGTTTCTAGAGCAAGAGAAATGATAGCAGCCTTGCGCTCCTGTCTTGTGTAGGCCGGGTATGGTTGCCTCACTCTTGCTTTACTCTTAGAAATCTAGTACAGCCAGTACAGATCAAAAAGAAGCTGGGTTTTGACCTTGACTCTTGAATTAGTGAACTTGAAAGGTGGTGATGTGTGTGTTTTATACTGTTGAACTAAGCGTGCAGAGAAGAGAAAAGAGAAAATGGCTGTCACGTGAGAGTGATTGGTGGCGGCTATTTAAAGACAGCAGAGTGTATGTAATGGTCTTTCTAGGGGTTGTAGAAGGTGTGTATTCCTGCATGTAAGTTGAATCCCTATAATGAACATCTCAAATGGCAGGGAACTGTCTTATGATTCCCTTTGTCTTTTCATACGCAGTCTGGATGTAACCATAATTCTCATACTCTGATTTGCAGAGATTTTACGTGGCCACTTCTCGCCAGCTCAAACGCCTTGAGTCTGTCAGTCGTTCTCCTGTGTATTCTCACTTCAATGAGACCCTCCTGGGAGTCAGTGTCATTCGAGCCTTTGAGGAGCAGAAGCGTTTCATAAAGCAGAACGACATGAAAGTGGATGAAAATCAGAAAGCTTATTATCCAAGCATTGTTGCAAACAGGTAACAGTGGGGCTGAAATATTGAAAGGCAGTTACAGGAAGGACATGGTTCTGCTGCCTGTGATCCTTATCAGTCGCAGCTCTTGGCATACTTGTCTAGGGTAGGGAAGCCTGTGTGGATATGTCTGTTTCACAGGCGTTTTGCTTAAACTTCTGTAATGGAATTAAGATTACTTCTGAATTTCTTTTCCTTCTGAGAGTTTCTGCCTTACCTCTGGGCAGTATGTTTTTTAAAAGTTTTGATTCATCTATTCCAATGTTAACCACAACTGTTTTCTGAACTAAGACCAGAATTTATGTACCTGAAAGGTTTATTAATTTTGGATGCCGCTAGGTTTGCATGTTCCTGGAGCAGAACCTCAAATATCTTGCAGTTCCAGTGTCACTGGCAGTATGCAGATGTCATATTACTAATCTTTTAAAAAACAAGATGTGTGACCAAACATTGGTTGCCCACATTCCTAATTCTCCATAGGTGAATAACTGGAAAGATTATAGAATAGTTTGGGTTGGCGGGGACCCATCTAGTTCTAAAATCCCCTGCCAGGGGCAGGGACACCTCCCCCCAGCCCAGGCTGCTCCCAGCCCCATCCAGCCTGGCCTTGGGCACTGCCAGAGGTGGGGCACCCACAGCTGCTCTGGGCAGCCTGTTCCAGCGCATTACTTTTTTCTGTCTTGCAGGTGGCTGGCTGTCCGTCTGGAGTACGTGGGGAACTGTATTGTCCTCTTTGCAGCATTGTTCGCAGTGATTGCACGCAACAAACTCAGTGCAGGGCTGGTTGGCCTCTCGGTGTCCTATTCACTGCAGGTAATTTTACCTTTTTCTCTTAAAAAAACCCATCAACACCCCAAAACCCTTCTGATTTGTAAGACTGCGTCAGAAAGTCAGAACCTTGCTATGGCTTTGGAGGGAAAACTAAGGAACATAGGAAGGACTAAGGAACATTTGCAAAGATGCTGGGGTAGTTCTTCCTGTGACCCACCTGTGTGTGGGGATGTGGCTAAGATGACTCATCCCCTGCATATTAAAAGGCATCTGGACTTTTCTCCAGTCCAGCACTGATTAGCCAAGATCTTGTCTGTGTTTATGCATTCCATGAACCTGCAGTGGTTTGGTGGTTTTGTATTTTTTATTTATTGCAGGTAACAAATTTAGTATAAACTGCTTTTAGATTTCTTTTCTTCTTGTAGATCACAGCATACTTGAACTGGCTAGTTCGCATGTCATCTGAGCTGGAAACCAACATTGTTGCTGTGGAAAGAGTCAAAGAATATGCCGAAATGGAGAAGGAGGTACATTTGAGTTGTCTACCGCAGCTGTAGAAGTCAGTGCCCTGTTCTGAGGTCTCGCCCATTACCTGGCTGAATGGGTTGGAGAGTGCCGCTGGGCATGTCCTAGGAGCTGAGGGTGGGACGGAGCAGAGTGCTGGCCATGCCCTCCCTCTAGGCACAGGCTGTACCTTGGTGTGTTCCTCTGGGTGCTTTTGAGGGACATCCACCAACACGGTGTTACTGAGGGAGTGTGCTGTTCCACCCTCGGCTGAGCAGTGGAGCTGTACAAGTATTTTCGTTTCCTAAATGCTTAAACATTCTCTTTCTTACTTTATTGTCTTTCTCTTTTTACTCTTAGTGTGGGAAATAAAGAGGTTTTACATTTTTGTTTTGATTCAAATCGCCTAACAACTCATTTCATTTGTCATTGTGCCCCTTTTCGCTACAGAACGGAGTTTTCTGTGGCTTCTCTTTGCCATGCCTGTCACTTGAACCTGACCTGAATAACTATTTTGGCAGCCAAACATTATGAGAACCCTTCCTAAATTTTTTTTCTCGGGTTCTGGTAGCAGACTGGTGTGTGTTTATGTAGATAAAAGCCGTTGTGTTGTGTGGTTTTTTTTTTTGGTTTTTTTTTGGCACTGGCAGTGCATGCAGTGGTGTTTGTTCTTCCATCTCCCACCTCTGTGGGAGGCTGAGGCAGCAGCTGTTTACTTTACCAGCTTGTTAATCTTTTAGTGCTTATGCCTCAGTTAAACTGCTTCTAGTTGCATGTCTAGCTTCCCCAGCGGTTTCTTTACTGTGGTGTGGGTGTACAGGCAGGTTATCTGAACATGTTCTGCTGGTATGATTCTGCCATTTGTAAGGTGAAAGCTTATCCAGCAAGTGGGACTTGTGATAGAAGAGCCCTTGGCTACATACACCACTTCATCTGCCTTGGGTAGGCACTTTCCCTCTTCGCCCATCATCGTTACAGTTCCTTTTGCAAATTGCACACTAACAAGGATTGTTCTTAATTGCTTTCCGTGAGGCCTCTGAGCCCATGTCTGGTTGAAGAAGCAACTGATTAGATGTGTTCCGTGTGGTTCTTTCAGGCTGAATGGAGTATTGAACAAACTGCCCCAGCCAGTACCTGGCCCGAGGAAGGGAAGATTGAGTTTCGAGGCTATGGTTTACGTTACCGGGAAGACTTGGATTTGGTTCTGAAAAACATAAACGTTACCATAAATGGGGGCGAGAAGGTAATGAATCTACATTTGTAGTAGGGTGTTACAGTTCATAAGACTGCATGTGTAAGCCAGAGAGGTTGAACCCTGTTCTGTAACGTGTCTGGGGTCCTTAAGAACTCAAAGAGCCTCTGTAGAATCAGTCTTACTGTAACTGGCAGGCGTAGTGGGCTCTTAGGCTTTTCAAGGTGTGTGCTGCATCATGGGATAAAGATACACTGTTACGTGGGCTTGTGAAGTGTCTTTTGGTCTGATTTCATAAGGAAGTGAGGTTTATGTTGTCTTTTCTCCCCTTCCCAGGAAATTTTGCTGATTTGCTGTGAGCAAAGAGGTGCACAGGTTGCAGAGAGATTAAGTTAATCACAGTCTCAAGAAAATGAGCTATTAAGTAGAGGGGCAAAGTCCTGATCTAGTGAGGTAGAAGTTGCAAGGTGAGACCGCAGGGAAAAAACGGGACTTCAGAGTAGATTCTCTGGATCTGGCCAAACTGACAGTGATAGGTGTGTGTTTCTCCTACTGCTTCCTTGCACGTGAGCTCACATGCATCCTGCCCCAGTCCTCTGTGGATTCTCTGATGTCCAGTAATAGTGTGATCTTTCACAACGGCATAAAAGGTAGCTGCAAGGCAGGCCTACTGGCTTCCTGATTTGTGGTATCCAACTAGGCATTTGCTTTTTTCCTGAATGTGTGCATTCTACTGACAAATATGGGCAGAATACTACTTCAAGAGGGGTTAGAAAGGGCAGGTGGCAAGAGAGATATCAACAAACCACAGAGGCAATTTTTTATGTTTATTTTTTAAAAGGCAAAGAATTAGTGAAGACCTCAGTCTAACTGGGAAGCAAAACATTTGTGCTTATCAAGATAAATGTTAAGTTAGCAATTGTTACTGTGAAGTATGAACTAGGGATACCTTGGTCTGCTCTACCCAATTCCATCTGCCTTTCTAGAAAAACTGAAAATTTCTATGACTGGATTGCAAATTTTGAGACTGCTTTTTGTGGTGTGTGTGTGTGGGGGGTTTTTGGTTGTGGGTTTTTTTTTTTTTTCATATCCAGTGATTTTTTTCTTCCCCTTTGATTAGCCTCAGTTTGTTGTGCTGTTTTGGGGTGTTGGTAGCCCAGCAAATATGACAACCTTCTGGTAGTGTGTCAGTTTCAGGTAGATACTTGGAAATGCTTTAATTTTTCCCTGGACTGAAGTGGTTCCTGTATTTCTTCCCAACAGATTGGAATAGTTGGAAGAACGGGAGCTGGAAAATCCTCACTAACTTTAGGTTTGTTTCGGATTAATGAAGCAGCTGAAGGAGAAATTATTATTGATGGAATTAATATTGCAAAGATAGGGCTCCATGACTTGCGGTTCAAGATCACCATCATCCCTCAGGTACATGCAAAATCCTGCCATTACTGGAACTTGTTTTGTAACAGTGCTGTTTCTGTGATGTGCTGGGGGGGAATGTATTTATTCCTCTTCTGATCTATAGCTATGAAATTGAGTCATTTTAGCATGGTTTTTCATGGACTTGAAACCAAGCTTTTTTCCTAGACTGGCTTTGATTTTCTTGTGCTGTGTAACAGGCAGGAGCTTGGCTATGGCCGAGTTGTGATTTGGAAGCAAAACCTTGGCCTCTGGACTCATGGGCTTTGTCAGCACCCCACGCTGATCGCTTCAGTGCTTATAGACAGCTAAGGCTGAGTGGGGAGGTCTTACCCCAGCTGAACACCTGATTGGGGTCCAGGGTCCCTTAATTAACTGGGACCATTGCTCTTTTGGCCAGTAGAGGAGAAGTGAAGTCTGAGTATTTCCATTGGTGGAGAGCCCTCAGGGGAGTTTCTCTAGAAATGAATTTCCACTTTCACTTTAGATAGTTCCATTCTTTTTAGAAACAGAACAAAGGTACTGTGTAGCTAGTTGTGAGGGACAGGGATTTTGCGTTGCTCCTTCAGGCTCAGTATGCACTCTTTGGGCCTGTGCACAAAGCAGTCTGGCTTCGGCACGATCTCGTGATGCGGTACTGTTCAGTCACAGAAGCCTGTACATAACCATCCCAGTCGACCCCAGCAACTATGGGTTTGATAGTCCAAATGGGTTGGAAATATGGCTTTACAAGCACTGGATGCACAGTCTCAAATCATCTTGTTGTTATTGCGTAGCCTTTATTGCCTGCCCATTCTGATTCAAAGTAAGACCATAAAATGCAGTTATATAAATCACTGTTGCAGCATGCTGGCAAAAACAAGTGAGCACACTGTAAAAGGTTTTCTGCACCACTTCTTTTGGAAATCCTGGGGGGACTTTGTTTTCTCCATTTGATCACTTTGCATTGGTCTGACACTACTAGGTTGAAAGTATTTCTAAAGTAGTGTTTCTCCATGTCCAAGAAAAAAATCAATTAATTCAAATAATACAGCAGCTGAAGACTTTTGAAATATTTACAGATGGTATAATTCTCTGAGAAGTGGAAAGTTGACCTAATAGTCCCTGCTGACAGAAGTTTGGGCAGGGAGTGCCTGTTCTTTAACTTAGTAGCCCAGTAAAAAGAAAGTTGGCTGCTGAGGTTTTTTTGGGGGTTGGGTTTTATTTGTTTGTTTGGTTTGTTGTTTTTTTTCTGGATTCATGAGTCACTGACTTACGGAAAGGTCTGGAGTGCCAGTCTGCAGAGGTCAGGCCCCCGAGAGGCATAAGGAGTAAGGGTGAGGGAGAATAAGTTGCTCTTACTGGAAAAAATGAGGTCTCGCTCCCAAATTCGGTAGATTAACTTGCTTGCATTTGGACCTGGACGTGTTGTTTTACTTTTGCTACCTAAGAAATATTTTTGGACCACTTGCCATGTTCTGTGTACATTGTCAATTACATCTTTCTGTGACTAGGATCCAATATTGTTTTCTGGCTCTCTGCGTATGAATCTTGATCCTTTTGATCAACACTCTGATGAAGATGTTTGGAGGTCTTTGGAATTGGCTCACCTGAAAACCTTTGTATCATCCCTTCCTGATAAACTTAATCACGAGTGTGCTGAAGGTGGCGAGAACCTCAGGTACGTCAAAGAACCGTGTTTGTGAAAATTGCCTGAAGAACTAAATGAGAACTGAGGGGGGTGTGTGCACCCTCCCATCTGCAACTAGACTTTCTGTTCCCAGAAACCTCACTCCCAAGCTCACTTGGGACAGTATGTAGCTAGATCCTAGCAATAGCAATGCTCCCTGACCCCGCCTGGTGTGAGAATTTGCAGAGGGAGTTGGGGAATTCTTAATGCATCACCAGGCAATCAACCAACTAGGTTTTATTCAACATGTTTTAAACTCTCAGGTTAGGGAATTTGAAGTAATTTAAGCAATACTCAGGATGCTGTGATGTTTGACAGCTTAGTCTTGGAAAGGATTTCAGCAGAAGCAGCCTGCAACTTGTAGTGGATGCTCTGAACTTACTATAGCTGTTGCCCAGCAGATGCAGTTTTTCTAAGGAAGCTGTTAGCTTGCTTTTTGTGCTGTAGCAGGGATACGTTTGGTCTGCAGAAACCATTTAAAATCCAGTCCTCAACACTGCATTGATTGGGTGCATCAGCCTGATGCAGTTATGCTGAAACCATTTGTAATGTATTCTCTTGCAAGGAATTGCTAGGCTTCAAAATTAATACTGCAAACTTGTTCTGACTTTTTCCTCCCCCCCGCTCCCATCCCACCCGCTGTAGTGTGGGACAGCGCCAGCTGGTGTGCCTGGCACGAGCTCTGCTCAGGAAGTCCAAAATCCTGGTTCTAGATGAAGCCACAGCTGCTGTTGATCTTGAAACCGATAAGCTTATACAGTCAACAATAAAGTCTCAATTTGAAGAATGTACTGTATTAACTATAGCACATCGTCTGAACACAATCATGGACTACACAAGGTAAAGTAATACTGCTTTTGTTTGAAGAACGTGGCATGCGTGACCTGCATTGTGCTCTACTTAAATAAGCATTTTTGTGTTAAATTTGTTTACTGGCACATTTTAGCTACCTCTCTGTGGTGGAGCTGCTGGAATTCCTGTTTTTATGGATGTAGGTTGTGTGTTCTGGCTTGCGCTGGTTGTGCTTGGCCTGGGGAGCTCCTCTGACCCCTCTGTCGCACTGCTGTTGTGCTGTTCCTGCCCCGGCCAACCTGGAAGTGGAGAGAGGCAAGGACAGGAGTCTGTTCCTGGGTCTTGTCCTAGTTTAGGCAGAGCTGGAAGAGACGTCAAAGCTTCAGGGAGCTCATACTCTAAACTAGGCACAGACAGCATAAGGAATCAAAAAGGCAGGTCCTCCACTTCCCTGAAGTTTGACATTTCTCTTTACATCACTTTTGCTTATAGTTCATATAACCTCCCTCATCCTCAGCTGCCTTGCTAAGGTGTGGTTGAGGGCAGAGTTGTTGTCTTATAATTTCAGTTTTAAGCTCTCTTGTCCTTTTTATCACGGAACGGCAGAGAGCAGAGTGAGCAGTGATAAAATTTTTGGGGTGTACTTTTGTGACCTTTCTTTGTGCTGTCAATAGCAAAAGGCAAGAGACAGGAGCATTGCCTGTGCCAGGCCCAGCACCAGCGGTACCGTCACCAGATGAGCGCCCAGTGCAGTCAAGGCAGCGGGTACCACCATGCAGCAGCACCCGTGAAGGGCTTAGTGAGCATCTCCGCAATGTCTGCTGTTAGTGGAGGTAGCTGAAGGCGGTGTTTTAACTGTGAGCGGACTTTAGTGACTGTGGTAACTTGCTTTGTAAAATTCCTAATTCCAGTTCACGTTTGTTTTGGATAAACTGCCTGTGCTTTATTTTGTCAGCAGAAGTTGATGTGGTACAGTATTATAGATAGAAAGGTTATCCTAGATCCTGAAAGGTCTTAGGGGCCCTGACTCACCTTGACAAGAAGTGCTGTCACCTAGTTTCTGAGTGGCTCAGAGCGCAATCCAAAGTCTCATGGTTGCCTGCAAATGACTGGATAAACATGTGCTGCATAAAACATAGACCAGACAGAGTCTCTGCAGTGAGGATGGGCAGAGTTGAGAGTCTCTGTCCATTCATACGGTCTGGACTGTGTTCGCTTGCATGTAACGGCCGTGCTACAGTCAGTTTGTGCCTGTACGTATACATCTGTGTTCGTTGGCTTTCTGCATTATCTTGTGACTTTTTGTTTCTTTTTCTCTCCCCTGTTTTACAGAGTTTTAGTCCTGGACAGAGGAGAAGTGGTGGAGTGTGGTAGTCCAGACCACCTACTTCAGGAAAAAGGCATTTTCTATAGCATGGCCAAAGATTCAGGCTTGGTGTAGCATTTGAACTTGGTTAGTTCCTGTGGGGGAGAGGGAGGTGATGTGTTCAGAGAACTGTAACTTCCCCTGAGCCGGTATGAACCGTACAGTTCAGTTTCAGACCTAGTGAAGTTAACCAGAGCACGGTGATGGAAGTAACGTAAAAATGCAATTTTTTTCTTTTTTTTTAACTCTCCTTACTATTGATTTTAGCCAGCTTTAGGAGAAGCACATATACTGTGCAAAACACTTTGGAGACTTTTAATTTTTGCCTGAAATCTGTCATTACATGCTCAAATGTAAGGCAGAGTGACTGGTCGGAGAAGTTCAGAAAAGTTTTTTCTTTTCATCTGCTCTTATGTTCTGAAGTTCCCCCCCTTTTTTTTTTTTTTTTTTTTTTAAGAAACATTTTTGCAAATGCTAGTTATTTGCTTGTTTGCTGATTCCTCATTTGATGAGCCATCTATTGTGGGGTGCACTTGGAATATTTTGTGGCATATAGTACTATAGTCCAAAGATTTTTCTTCTTGTGAAACGTGTGCCAGACTTTCTCATTATGGCATTTACTGTACATGGTTAATGCTTCTATGCATTGTCCTAAAGGTTTCATGTGTTTACAGTGTATAGCAGCAAGTTCACTATAATGCGTCAGTAGTGCTGATGTGAAAAATGAAAAAGCACAGTCAACTTCCAAGCAGTATTTTAGCATGTCTGGAGTGACAATCACCTCAAAATCAAATTTGTGCAGCAGTTGGTGTGTTGCAGTGCGCAGTACCTGTTCTTACACCCAGTTCACTCAGGAATTCAGACTTGGGTGGCGAATCCTGGTTATGCCTGTGGGGACTAGGTTAGTGAGGATTTGCCTGAGCGGAGGCTGCAGGCTTGGTATGACATTGATTGTAATACCCTTGGCTTTGGCAGTTCTGTGCTTTAATAGAAGCTCTGCCACATCAAGGACCATTAGCCTTATACCGAAGAAACATGCCCTTCATGCTGCTGCTGTTGACTCTCAAATTTCGTGGGGAAACTGTTCTGTTACAGTAGTTTAAAAAAAAAAAAAAAGGTGTTACTGTTTTTAAAGTTGTGTGTCAGAAGGGTCTAACAATTCAATTAGAATGGAGTCTGGTTTCAAAATCTGTGTTGAATGTTCAGTTTTCTGTGGGAAGAAAAAAGTTACTTTTCTCATGTCCTGATTAGTCTTATTTTAAAGGAAAATGCTGGAAGAAGGCAAACCAAGTCAGACAGACCCAAATACTCGGCGCTCTGAAAATGTGGACTTCTGTGAATGATATTGCTGACCTTAATACTAGACAGTTGTCTTCTTTAGAGTAAAGCTATTTATTTTTTTGTAAATTATGACTCTCTGAAATGGGATAGACTGAAATTTTCTTTGGTATTTTTTTGTAATGACTATAAAAATATTTGCAAAGAACTTGCAGTAAAAAAAAAATTTGAAACATACTGTGATGTGTCATTTCATGCTTTGTATTTGACAAAGGTTTGCTTTGTCAGTTCAGGCCTTGAAAGTAGAAATTATATAATAAAAATGATAGACTAGGGCTGCTAGGCCTGATGTCTGGGGGGTGTTGGGGTGGGTAAGAAACCTTCGGTGCAGATAAGTGTGCTGTGGTTAAGTCTAGATCACCTCTCATCGTTTTGCTTGTAATTCGAGTGCTGTGGTTCCCTGAGCAGACCAGGTAATGATGGATCGGTAGAGGACTGAGCGGTGCTGTGGACCTTTGTCATACCCATGGTGTCCATGGCCTGTGTCTGCCACATTTCCCGGGCAGCTGGGTGTTAACTGCCTCTGTGGAAAGGGAATGAGGAAAGGGTGATTTAGCAGTTTGGGGAGAAGTGCTGGGTTTTGGTTTTTCAAATCACCTGAGGCTTATGCAGCATGGACAGAAGGGTGGAAAGACGAGTAAATAATAAGTAACAGAATATAGAGCAGAGAAATGAGCTTGCCAGGTAGGCTGTGTGGCTGGTATTGTTTTACTCGGCTGCATTAAAATGGAGGCAGATCTAACTGCAGAGGAGACCCAGAGGAGGAACTGTGAATACCACTGTGAGACTGGTCCCGCTTGGGGCAGTCACCTTCCAGGAACACTTGGTGATCCTTCCCCTTCCACCCTCCTGGGAGAGCCCTGGGAAGGAAGAGCTGGCTGGTTAGATGGGTGGTGGTGGTGGGGGGGTGTTGTCCCCCTTGACCTCAGCAAGGCTTGTAACACTGTCTCCCGTAACACCCTTGCAGGTCAGCTCAGGAGGCCTGGGTTAGGTGAGTGGATGGATGGTGAGGCGGGCTGAGCACTGGCTGAATGGCAGAGCTCAGGGGGCTGCGGTCAGCGGCACGGGGTCTGGCTGGAGGCCTGTAGCTCGTGGAGTTCCCCCGGGGTCAGTGCTGGGCCCTGTCCTGTTCAGCTTATTCCTCAGTGGCCTGGATGAAGGACTGAGCGTACCCTCAGCAAGTTGCTGATGTCACCTAACCGGGAGGAGTGGCTGATACACCAAAGGCTGCGCTGCCATTTGGTGAGAGCCGGGCAGGCTGGAGAGCTGGGTGGAGAGGGACCTGGTGAAGTTCAGCAAAGGCCAGCGTAGGGTCCTGCACCTGGGGAGGAACAACCCCACGCCCCAGTGCAGGCTGGGGCTGAGCTGCTGGGGGCAGCTCTGCGGAGAAGGGCCTGGCAGTGCTGGTGGGCAGCACGTTGCCCATGGGCCAGCAGCGTGCCCGTGTGGCCCAGAAGGCCAGTGGTGTCCCGGGGTGCACGAGGAGGAGCATGGCCAGCAGGACGGGGGAGGGGATCCCCCCCTCTGCTCTGCCCTGGTGAGGCTGTGTCTGGAGTGCGGTGCCCGGTGCTGGGCTCCCCAGGTCAGGAGAGACAGGGAGCTGCTGGAGAGGGGCCAGCGGGGGCTGTGGAGGTGATGGGGGGCCCGGAGCATCTCCCCTGTGAGGGGAGGCTGAGGGAGCTGGGCCTGTTCAGCCCGGAGCAGGGAAGGCTGAGGGGAGCTTCTCAAGGTCTACAAACACCTTAAGGGCAGGTGCCAGGAGGACGGGGCCGGGCTCTTTTCGGTGGTGCCCAGCGGCAGGACAAGGGCAACGGGCACAAGGTGCGGCACTGGAAGCTCCACCTGAACACGAGGCAGAACTCCTTTCCCTGGAGGGTGCCGGAGCACGGGCACAGGCTGCCCGCAGAGGCTGCGCTGTCTCCTCCTCTGGAGACGTTCAGAACCCGCCTGGATGTGGCTCTGTGTGACCTGCCCCAGGCGACCCTGCTTTAGACCTGTGAGCCTGTGATTTACACTGCATTTGCAATCTTAACTGGGTACACTGGACGGTGTCACTAGATGTTCTCTGTCCTATTCATGAGCTGTTTGTGACCATCTGGGGAACTGTGTGTCCAAAATGCTGTGCTTTGCAGGGTAGCCTTCTAAATAGTGCAGCAAGGGGTCAGAGCACTGCTCCTGGTGTGTGCTTCAGTCTTGTTCTTTTTCACGGGTGTGGTTGTTAATATGCATCACTGTGTTCTCTCAGTTTTATGTATTTATACACTTGCTAGCACAAACTGTTCTGCCCCGGCTCTGGAATAGATAATCTTTTCTGTTTGCCCTAAATACCTGTCAGTGCTTTATGTTGTTGCTGCATTGATTCATGATCCTGATTCCAAATGTCTGTCCTCGTAAAAATGATGAATATCTTGTCTGGATGTAACTTGAACAGAATTGTATTATGCATGATGAGGATCAATCTGAACTAATCTTTACTGCACGCAGAGCTGGCTGAACAAACGCGGCTTGCTTTCCACAGGACCAATGTGTAAGAGCAGTGTCATATATGAGGTAAGAGCAGTATAGCTGTGAACTCCTGTTTCAGCTAGGAAAGAGGGCACTGTATACTGATGGCTGCATGCAGTGTTACTGGGACCAGTTGCAGAAAATTATAGAGCTGGCTGCAAGGTAAGGCATTAGAATCTGGCATTAAAACCAGTAGATTTTCCTTATTTGATCTGTTTTCATTTTTGTGCGTGTTGTCTGGGGCTAATGCTTCCGTAGTACTTGGGGCACTTTCACTGCTTCTGGGTAAGTGAAAGCTGGCCTGACTGTCCCTGAGCTCCAGTACAGGAGTGGTGCCATCCAGCAGGGATCAGTACTACTGCAGCCCAGGGCGGTTATAAACGTGTTAA
The DNA here is from genome assembly GCF_963210335.1 of Falco punctatus. Taxonomy (NCBI): domain Eukaryota; kingdom Metazoa; phylum Chordata; class Aves; order Falconiformes; family Falconidae; genus Falco; species Falco punctatus. The sequence continues at coordinate 35,518,366 of NC_137583.1, read as the reverse complement.
TCTTTATAAAAGAGTCAAAGGAAGTCGTTGAATTTACTGTGTTGGATTTCAGTGCCCGTTGCTGTATCCTGGCTGACATCGCTGGCTGCATCATGGCAGGTACCTCATACCTGGAAGAGCTGATTCTGCTGAAAAAAACAGCTCAGGGTTTTCAGGAGACCTGCAAACGAAGAACCCGAGTTCTTCATGTATGTGAATGCAGCTAGTTCTGAAAACCGTTCCCAGTCTTGAGACATCTGTGAGGCCACCTTTTAGTGGTTCAGCCGCAGTGTAGGATGGAAACTGTTGTGCTTGGGGTCATTGATGCCTCTTAACATTCTGGCTTTGCTGTGCATCTTGTGCATCTGGGGAACTAGGAGTGCAACCTACAAGCTACGTTTTTGGCACGGACTTGGTGTAAATCAATGCACGACACCTTCATTCTTATTTTCTAGCTTTAGCAATTTCAGTATTACCTTATATTCTTGATCATTGATTCCAAGGGGTTTTTAAGGTCATTTTTCTCTCTTACATATGCAGTGTTTTTACGTTGAGAGAGCTTTAAATAAGGAAGAAAAATGAAAGGGAAGAAAGAAAGTAAAATAACTTGGAATTGAAAGCCCTAACCCTTGATGTCCAGCTTGGACTGACAACTGGAACAGGGCAAGTACTAATTAAGCTTCTGGCCTCGTTTTGTACAATTGCATGGGGGTCCTGCCCTGGCTTAACGGGCAGAGCGGGCAGCCTGTGCGGCACAGGCAGCTTCGTGAGAATGACGTGCTGCCAGGGTGGGTGCTCTGCTGGGACCGGGCTGGGCTGTCTCCCAGGGGTTGCGCAGCAGTGATGCTCGCTGTGTCCCAACCCCCTGCCCTGGGTTCTGCCTCTGTCCGCTGGCCTGGCCTGGCCATCCAGCCGCAGCCCGCCCGGGGGAGTGCAGCGGACCTGCCTGGCCCGGGGTGGTGGGGAGCATGGGATCTCCCACAGAAAGGCAGTGCCACCGTTTGGTCTTGCTGTGGTTTAAGTCAATACTTGTTTTTTCTCTAGAGTTCCTACTGGACCTAGAGTGAAAGACTTGGTTTTGCTCCGAAGAGGAAAACAGAGTTGGAAAATCACTGGAATGTCAAGAAATGGTGTTTAGATCAGCCGATGTTTTTGGGACTTGGAGCGGGGTGGTGACCATGGGGCTAAACACAGCTGCGCTGCGTATGTTGCACGTACCCTGCACAATAGTTACTACAAAGTAATGCTGCAAAAGTGGAGACGGGGTGAGTCCAGGTGCTTCTCTTGATCAGCTGTAGACATTCAGATTACAGGTGGTGGTGGACAGACTATTATTTCTTAATCTTTAAAATTTCTTCAAAGCAACTTACAAAACAGGCTGTTAGCATAGTTCTGAGCCTGCTGTAGTTACCTCCTGTGCTAACTGCATAGTTCAGTCAAATAGTCTCATCTAGGAGGAATTACCTTTGCAAAGACCCAGCAGACCCGTCCTTTTAAACACCACTTTCTGTTCCTTAAACCAGATTTTCAAGAGAGGATGGTATCTCCAGGCATTAATTCCTTCGTTCATTTTGCTTTAACCAACATGCAGATCCCTTCCTTGCAATGACTGTTACCTTTTTTTGTGAGACCTGAGCTACTGATCTGTCACTCACGGTACCGCTTGGATGTAAACGGGGACTTTGGCTTATCTGAAACACAGGGTTTTTTGTCATATGTCATTTTGAGAATCCCTTTTCTTTTGCCCTTTCAGCACAGCTGAAGCACGTGAAAGCTGACAGTGTTTTTGCTTGCTCTTGCTTTGTGCAAGCCAACAGCAAAACTGTGCCCTTTCAAAGATTACCAGTGTGAAAGTCTGTTTTGATTATTTTCTCCTTCTGTTGCCTTCTTCATTACCAACTTAGGAACGGAAAGCGAGCATTTAAAAGATGTTTATATCAGCGATTATGGTATGCTAAAAGATGGCTGTTTCAGAATTACCCAGCAACATGGGTACTTCTGTTTCTCTTTGACCTCAGTTAAAAGGAAAAAATACCTAGCTTATATCTCACTAGTTCTAAATGCTCCTGGTTTTGAGATGCACTGATAAACCTTTAGAGTGCTCATACCTTGCATCTGTTATTTGAATTTTTTTGTCTGCCTTTAAGGTTTGGAGAAAGTAGAGGGACAAATAAATTGCCTCTTTCGTGGTATTAGAGCACCAGTATGGCAGCAGGCATTGGACTTTGGCATCTTGGGCACTTGTGCAGCAGAAACTGTTCACTGCTCTTACTGTGGGCAAAGAAGCTCCTAACAGTTTCTTCTCCAACAGCTGTTGTGTTGTGCTGGTCTGGGCTGACTGTTGCCACTTTGAACATTACCATTCCTTCCCCCATTACTTCTTTTTATGAAGTTTACTTTAGCTTACTGAAGAGACCCATTTCAATACTTGATTCTATTTTTATTTCAGCTTTCTAGAAAATTAAGTGTTTTGATAGAAGGCACAGTAAACAGTATTTCACAGTGTGATTTGTTTGTCACGTTGTCTTGTGATTCCTGAGCAGAGACTTGGGGACAACTCTGACGGCTCCTCCTTTGTGCTGCGGGAAGCCCAGGAAGGCTTTGCTGTCAGCTGCTGTTCTGGTTTGTTAAAGTAACACCTGAAAGGTGACCATGCTAGAGGCTCTGTGGCACGTGCAGAAGGTAAACTTGTGCTCAAGAATAAAACCCGGAATGAACCGCCGGATCGACAGGTGAGTTCCTGCTGATTTCCTCAGCTGCCAGATTGCTACCCTGCAGGGATCAGAGGAGGATGCTTTCCACCGTGCAAAATCCTTCTGGCCAAATTCAGTTTGGAAATGTTGGTGTTTGGACATGCTCCTCTGTGACCAACTGGCATTTGGCAGGAGGGCTGCTCCAAGCCTTCAAGCAGAAGGAATGATGCTCTGCTGCCTGCTCCAGGCAAGTCACTCTCCTGCATCAGCGAGCTGGTGTCTAAGCTGGCTCTGTCCCTCTAGGCAGCCTGGCAGCCCCTGCACAGTGTGATCGCTAGGTGCTCCTCCAAGGAAGGAGATGGGAAGAGTGGCTCTGATCTGCAGCTGTGACAACAGGCAGCCCACAGGCAGCTGAATGCTCTTGTGCTTAGTGGCATCCTGCTTTCTTTTCCCTATCTCCCCAGTGTTTGTGCATTTGGGTGACTAGATCCAGCTGCTGCCTTGGAGTCCATATCTGTGTGAGAACAGTGCCCAGGTGAGCAGTCCTTAAGACACTGGCAAAAAGACTAAATTTGTTCAGCCTGGAACTTGGACAAGCTGTAAACAGTTAAGTTGTCTTGCTACCAGTTAAATTCTTGCTTGCTGTCCATAAAAACTTGTTGGCTTTTACAAATAATCTGTGTCATCTTTAAGTATGGCAGTATATTTTGGCTCAATTTATAGTACAAGTCAGAAATGTGCTTGTCTTTTTTCTTTTGGCTTGTTTGCTTTTATGCCGTAAAAGCAACAAGGCATTTAAGTTCCGACTGGCTCATTTTTAACAGAACAGTGAGGGTTTTGGTATCTGGAGATGTAATGAGAATGAAATTGCTCAGTTTCCTATGGGAATAACATGTATCCCAAGTCATCCCTTTTAATCTGCTCACCTCGCTTAAAGCTCAAACAAGATTTGGTTGAGTGTCAGGCATTTAAGAGTGAAACCAAGCTAACTCAATTACGAGACCAATTATTCCTGATGGTGGTGGCATTATGGTATACTCCACGAGTGAGTCATGCGAGGCCTGATTCTTCCATCAGGCTGTAGAACAGTCCCTTCTGAGCTATTAGGTGTTCCAGAGTATCAAATTCAGCTATCCGGCCATCTTCCAAAACCAAAATCCTGTGAACATTAAAACAGAAGTATAAACTTGGGGATATACCAACAGCTGTAATAAAACTTCGTTTTTTCTACTTTTTTTCTAAAATAAATTTCAGTACTTGCTTGTTATTCAACCAAGCTTTCCAGCTGCAAACAACTGTGCAATAGAAATAGTTTTCTGATGAGTGACTGTTCAAGTACTGAGTTTGTGGGAGGAGAGTTTTTGGCAGCTGGGACTGGAGTAAGATTTGTGAACCTGTATTTTAGCTTCATGATTGTAAGATGACCCAGAGAGCTGCAGCTATGGTTTTGCTGTTGGTGGGGGAGAAAAGGGGGTGTGACACAGCATGAAATGCATCAGGTGGAAATGTGATTAACCTGTTGGTGCGCAGTTGTTTTAAGATGGCTCCTGCAATTGCTAAAGCAAAGCTTGGAGGGTTAAACAAGAAGAGGACAGACGTGGAATTGCTGTTCACTAACATTGGGTGGTTTGTGTATTCCACACAGGTTGCTTGTGTCTTTCCTCCTCCTCAGGAAAGTGGCTGAAGGTATTACCTGTCACAGTCCATGATGGTGTTTATCCGGTGGGCTATCATTAACACTGTGCTGTCTTTGAACTGAGTCCTCAGGGTGGACTGAATCTGAAGATCAGTTTCTAAGTCTATTGCTGCTGTGGCCTCATCTAGGATGAGGATTTTGGCTTTCCGAAGCACTGCTCTGGCCAGACAAACCAGCTGTTTCTGACCAGTGCTGCAAGTAGGAAGAGAGATGGTAAACTGAGAGCGGGCGTCACTTTGCCCTGGGTTCAGAATATGTGATTAATTTGAAAATAGTAATGAAAATATGATTGTTCCTTTCCCCTGAAAGGGTGATTGAGGCCAGTGACACTGCAGGTAACAGCATGAAACAACCTAAGGAAATGGAGTGTATTGCTACAGCACCCAGGAGATCTGCACTTGGAACAGGATTGCAGTGTTTTATGTACTGCACAAGCCGCCACAGTGGTTAAGTCTCAAATGTCTTCCATTTGGTGTCTTACGATTTGATTTCATGCTGCGAAACAGGACAATAATGCAGTGGTTTGCTGGCTGGGCACTATTTTTTTACATTTTTTTTTTTTAAGTTAGACACCTTGTCCCACTAGCTTTAAGTTCTCCTAGCCGGCGGGTTGGCACTGCTCTGCCGCTGTCATTCTGCAGGTCAGGTACCTTAGGTTTTCCCCTTGGTCAGCGCACTGGTATTCCAACTGGTCTGGCAAATCTGCAACAAAGCTCTTGAGCTGAGTCAGTTCCAAAGCTGTCCAGATGTCTGCGTCGGTGTATTGGTTTAACGGGTCGAGATTCATTCTTAGAGAGCCAGAAAACAAAACTGGATCCTGAGCCGAGAGACAGTACAAACAACTCCTGAAATTAATTATAAGCGAGCTCTCTGGTTTTCCCTGCTGGGTGCAAATTTGTGGCTAATGTTATATGGAATGGGAAAATAGTGTGGCACAGAGGTTATTTCCAACTCTGAAATTTCTGAATGTCCCTCCTCTCACAGAATCTTTATAAACCTTTCCTAGGCGTTAAGACTTACAACGCTGCTGAAGCATTTTGGAAGTTCATTTCATACCTGGGGAATGACGGTTATCTTGGTTCTAAGGTCATGGAGGCCTAGCTGAGCGATATCTAGTCCATCAATTAGGATGGCTCCTTCCGCAGCTTCCACTAATCGCAGCAATCCCACAGCAAGAGTAGATTTCCCAGCTCCTGTTCTTCCAGTTATGCCGATCTGTAAAGTGCAATGGAAAGCTTTTGGTTTTGATGTTGATAGTTTTCCACAGTTGGACACACCTGTCACGTAGTTCTTAGCCTTTTGAAGAGAGACAGCTTTGTGTGGATCAAATCTTCAGGGCTGTTCAAGATTCACATAGTCTAGCAATACATTCTTAAAGGGAATAATTTATAATTTGTAAGTGTTCTGTATGAAAAGGAATCTTGAGGGCTTTGATGTGGCACTAGATTTAAAATTGAATTCCTTTGCTGTAACCGCTAACCTTCTGTGAAATGAAATTTCACTCAGAAGAATGTCTAGTGTATACAGCAGTGCTGGGAACGCTGCTTTGTGCTGGAAGAGGGGTGCAGTGTTGGTAGAAGCTTTACTGCAGCTTTCACACTTACAAGTTACAATACCTTGGTGTTGGGCAGGGACTGTATCTGCCCAGATGTGATCACTGCAAAGCACTGCTCACTTTGTAGCTCTTCTGAAACGAGTGGCTTTGCTTACCTTCTCTTGCCCGTTGATGGTTAGATTGATGTGCTTCAGTGCTAACTCCAGATTTGGCCTGTATCGCAAACTATAGTTTCTGAATTCAATTCTTCCTTCAGTGAGCCAAACTTGATCTTGAAGTTTGCCATTCTGAGTCCAGGGGGCCTAAATAGATGAAAACAAATGGCAATCATGGAATCATTTAGGTTGAAAAAGACCTTTGAGATCATCAAGTCCAACTGTTAACCCAGGACTGCCAAGGCCATCACTAAGCCATGTCCCTAAGCATTGCATCTACGCATTTATTTAATACCTTCAGGGATGGTGACTCAACCACCTCCCTCAGCAGCCTGTTCCAATGCTTGACTACCTTTTCAGGGAATAAATTTTTCCTAATATCCAGTCTAAACCACCTCTGGTGCAACTTGAGGATGTTTTCTCTTGTCCTGTCACTTGTTATCTGGGAGAAGAGACCGACCCCCACCTGCCTACAGCCCCTGTCAGGCACCTGCACAGAACAGTAGGGTCCCCCCTGATTCTCCTCTTCTCCAGGTTAAACACCCCCAGTTCCCTCAGCCACTCATACGACTGGTTTTCTAGACCCTTCACCAGCTCTGTTGCCCTTCTCCAGCAATGTATAAAGCTGATTTAAATTACTAAATCAAGTGGCCATACTGAAACAGGAAGCTTACGAAGACACCTGTGCCAAATTCCCCTGATCTATTTACTGTTTCCAAAGGAGAAAAAGGCATCTAACTTTCATATTGCAAATGTTGACTTTTTACTTTATGCAAAGATGCCAGTTGTCTTAACTGAAAATGGGGAAAAACATTTGTTTGCACATCAGAGTAATGACTTTATAAGTGGTTCAAATAAAAAAAGATTTATATGCCCCTGTGAAGAGGACTGTGAAAGCCTCCTTTAGCAGTATCTCAGGGCAGCATATGGAGAAATAATTTTAATGATTACAGAACAAACATGATTGCATGGGAGACTTAGTGGCTAAAAGGCTATCTAGCAGCCATCAGTTATCAGAGAGTTGCATCTGAACTTGCACAATAAATACGTACTCCAAATACGGGCAGAAAATACAGCACATTCCATGGGTGTTACCAAGTGAAGCTATTTTAATGGCAATCTCATGCTTAACTGTCTTAAGGAAACGATCAGAGGTTATAAAACAAGTCTACTCAGCTGGATAAAAACCAAGTGCTGCAGTTCTTTAAAGGAAACATAACTGACCTTTTAGAAGGGGAAACCTAGGAGGTTTGTCGAGGTGGAACAGAAAAGTGACTGATTTAGTTTTGAGAGATGTTCACCTCTGCTAGTAAGGTCAATAGTTAGTTAGCTACCTCCTTAGGAGTCCTCCAGTACTCTCTCACTCTCTCCACAGAAACAATGTTGTTCTCTATTTCTGTCCAGGAGCGTACCATCCAGTTCAGAACACCAGTTATCTAGCGGGAAGAAACAGAAGCATTATGGCAGATAAAGTACGTCTTGACCTCTGCTTGCGAGGTACCTGGTACTTTGTTTTACTGTGTCTTTATGAAGACCTCCTCATCAGCTAATTACTTCAGAAATTACCCCTTAAAACGCTAAAAGCTAACCATGGATCCTGGTGAAAGTTGGTAAAGCTGTGTTTAAAGAAGCTAGCCAGATCCCCCCCTAGCTGCTTCTCAGCAAGTTTACAGAGAATGAAATGCTGCTGGCTGGGATGCTAAAAGATAGTGTAGCTTTAGGCTGCTGTGTAACTAGCATATAAGCAGATAAGACACACACTGAAGACCTTGCTTCAGTTGCTCAGAGCATGCCGTGACTGAAGTATGAGTTCAGGTGCAGGAGGGAAAAGATGGCTAGTGCACGTATTCATGAGGTTCATTCCCTAAGGGGCTGTGTGCCCCAGATGCTCTGGGTTTCAGCAATGACATCAGGGTTTAGTAGAAGGCATCTAGGAAGCCACAGAATAGATCATGATTTCTTAGAAATTAAAATGATAGCAGAAATGAAAATGCAGGTTGTTTCTGATATAAGGCAAGCATGGTATTCAACGCTGAGTTACCTGAAGAGCATATGAAATGGAGAAGCCAGCAGTTCCTGGACTGAGATGTGTTCTGCCCATTGCTACAAATAGTGCTGCAAACAATACAATGCCATTGCCTAGGAACTCCAGGTTTGTAGCAAGCCACCTGCAAGAGGAGGAGAGTACAGGGGTGTTGCTGGGTGCCCTCTTCCTTCCTCCCAACAGAATCTGCAATTACTTTGCAAAGCATTTGTGGAACTGCTGGAGTACAGGATGCTCAGCAAAGCTCTTGTCATTCCCTGGTTGCTCTTATCCAGCCACCCTGGAGCTCATGCAAGGCTCCAGTCTGTCTGAACTGGCTGGCTTATAGTCTCTGTTAGGATTTTCTCCAAGGCCTGTTGGATGAGAGCAGGATGAGAGAGTTCTAGGATGAGTTGGTCTAGCACCTCTCACTCCTTCTACTCTTGCCTTGTTTCATGACTTGTGGCTGATGGCTCTGTTATCTGATGGGTCCTGCATATACCACAGGGCTCGTGCATCTGCCATGCGATGATGGGCCTCACCAGGCATCTACTGGAGCTTCCTGAGTTTTGGACATGAAGTGATAGACCTAGTGGGGTGTCAGCATGTGTGCGCCTAGCCACACAACAGGGTGGGAGCGCACTGCCTGTACGAGGGGCACGGTGCCAGAGGGGTGCAGTGTGAGGGGCAATGGAAGAGGCTACCCTACCTGCAAAACACTGTGCACTGTCTCATCATCTGTGTGCCTCCACCCAAGCCCCAAGAGCAGCTGTCTCCACTCCCCAAGGCTGCAAGAGGGAACTGCCATTGTTTTTACACTGCAGATTTGTACCTGTCGGCAACTGCTCCAGGGAAGCATATTCGTTGATTCTGATCCACTAAAAAATTGTTCTTCGAAATAAACCTCTCCTGGTCCTTGTAAGCACGGATCACGCTGCTCCCTTGGAAAGTTTCGGCAATGTGGGAGTAGATGGGTGACCTGCTGGCAGCCTCTACGCGTCTCAGCTGGCAGGAGGTGCTGACGTAGAAGTGCTGGGACCAAGGGACATGGAAGTGATTAGAGGGCTTATGCCTCCATGGAGGCGCTCCGTGGAAAATTTGGGAAGGCCTCAACAAGTGCAATAGTACATGCTATCCTAGTGTTATAAAACCGAACGTGTGGGTAGGATATGCCCTGTAAAAGGTGAGGCGGTGCCTCTGCCTGTGTTCTCTCCTCTCTCCATTAACAATAACTCTGTGGTTAGTTAATGCAAAGAAGCCAGGGTAGCCTGAACTCGCAAAACCTCTAAACTGACATTTACTTTCTCCTGTAGACTAGCTCTTTGCTTGATGGAGCACAGAGGTGTACCTGCACCCTTAGTTGCCCTTCCCTCTTGTTCAGTCTTGGCTGGCAAAGCATTTGAGCTGTCAGAGCCCACACAGAGCGCTGCATGGCATACACAGATATATTAAAAAGCAATGTAGGAATTCTGGAGGAAATGAAAAATGCTTTTGGTGTCAATATGATTCCATTTACACTAATGGAGACAAGGAACATAGCTCTAGGGAGGATTTGATCTGGACATCAGAAAAGCACAGGCTTCTCGGAAGTCTGTGGGATGCTTTGGAAGGCTGAAGTGATGTGGGAAGAGCCACTGACATTACTCTTGTTCAGATACAATTTGGGATGATTCAACTAGTTTCTGCATGTCTCTGCTCCTAAGAAATGGAAGGAGGCTTTCTGCAGGGCCATGGCCATGCTGCTTCAGCCTCTCCTGTCTGTGTATCTCTATAAGCTCCTACCTGGAATGCAGCATAAAGAACAGTCAAGGGCACTATGGCCATTGCTGCCTTTGGTGTAGCCACTATAATCACAATGTAGATCTCCAGCAAGTTGAACAAGAATCCCAGCAAGGACTTCAGCTTGTCAGGGATGACAGAATCAATGGCATCCATTTCTTTGGAGAAGCGGTTCAGCAAGTTTCCAATGGGTGTTTGCTCAAAGAAGACCATTGGGGATCTAGCAATATTCCTCAGCAACTGCAGAAACAGCTTGTGTGATGCTAATACGCCACCTAGGAGGACTGCTGCTGTGGAGACAAATCTGCCAAGGGCTGTAATATAAAAAATAATTATTATGGTATAATAAATACTAAAAGAATAATAATTACTAGGTTTGAACAAAACCACCTTCTCCTTTTGCAAGATCATGGTTTTCATGAGTACTGTGAATGCTATACTATTGAAAGGAGCTGACTTTCTCTTTGGCAGCAATTAAGCCGAGCCTCAGAGCTGCAGGGTCTGGAGGGTAGTTATGGGGTGGGGGAGGGGGCCTGAGCAAGCTTGATGGGGGCTGTGGATTCAGCAACTTAAACACACAGGGCAAATAATTCATTCTTCACAAAATGAGCTTGACTGGAATTACTTTGAATCACTTAGTCTTAGGTTTTGTGCCTACAGCCTCACTGTCGGCACAGACAGGTACCCAGCCCTTCCCACTCTTTTCAACTTGTTCAAAGCTTTCTCAATGGTTTTTTATTTGGGCTGAGATTTTTCTAGATTTTAACCCCGGTCCTAAAACAAGATTATTTAATTTTTTTGAGTGACCAAAAGAATAGTGGCCATTTTTTAAGAGAAAGATTTAAGGAAATACAGAATTCTGCACGTTCCTCTTTTAGTTTCTCTATACACTTATATGACCTAAATCAGGATTTAATTCAGCATGGAGAAGCACCACCGCTTGCACTTTGATATGATTAATTTATATTGGAGGAATGGAAAGAGATGAGAGGAAGAAAGATATGCAGAAGATGTTGGATACAAGAGGACAGGATGGAAAAATAAGGATCTTGTAGTTCTTCCATTGCTGAATGTTTTCTAGGGACTCAGGTTTCCAGCAGGAAATACAGAGGAAGACACTATTCATCATGGTCTGCTGAAAGGCACGGGAGAAAGCTTCTGGCATACCATGAAGTAGAATTTCAGGCAGTAACACTGGAAATATTGTTCAGATCCCTTAGAAATCCTCTCTGTGCGTCAGAACCTGTAGCTTTAGGTCCCATGCCAAAGCTTTCGGGCTGCTGCTAAAAGCCCGTGGGTATGCACTTGTTTATATTCTTAGAAAACATCTTGGGTATGGGAAAGGGAGATGGTAATACAGAGGATTAGGTGAGCAAGTTAAACAAACCTTGAACAACTCCTAGTGCACCGAAGACTCCAACTCTCAGCTCTGAGTGTTGTTGTGTCCCGTTGTAAACAGGGTCATCTGTCCACACGCTGAGCCAGTACCCACGAGAAAATGACACAGCTTGCTGACACGTGAACAACAGAATGATGTACGCACACAGCGGTAAGCCTGTTGCCTTCAGGTAGGCTGCATAAATCGAAGTATTAACCTAGAGTGAAACAATGGGGAAAAAACAGGAGGAGAGGCTGGGAGGACCAAGCTTGTTTGCAAGGAAAGCAGCTCCAAACCTACAAATGGTTTATTATGGCATATCTACTAGGTTATGTGTCACGGGCCATAGCAACCATGTTAAAACTTTTTGGTTTCCTCATGGATGAAAAATGAAGCCATACTTAAATAAATCCATGGTGTTAATGAGTGATTATTATCAACTGATGAGTGTTACTGCAATAGGCTCGTGTTACTACTGGAATGCACGTAAGTTTTCCTTATGCCAGGCAGTAGTTTTCATTTGTTCTTGGTGTGAGTGAGAACTGTTGTGTATCGCACTGACAGTTTGTGTGAGTAACTGCTGATCAGCAGAGGTGAGATCCCAGTCTGGGTAATGGGTGCTTCCCTAGGGCAGCAGCTGCCTCCTTCGGGGTGTCTGACTTGTTACCCTCACTTCTCAGTACCAGCATGTAGCCTCAGCTGTTTGTTTCCTCCCCACATTTTACTGCTGCTACACTGTGCCCTGAATACAGACCTCATCCATGCCGGACTCCTACTAGCTGGAACCCCACGTCTGCTTCTTCCCTTTCACAGGACCCTCCTTGTCTCAGCCTTTTGCAGTGTTTCCCTTGGGCAAGATGAGAATAGCGATAAGCTGCTTTGCCTCTTCCCACCAGCCTCAAGAGTCTGTGGACAGACTCAGGGTTACAAGTCCCTTGTAATCTATACTCTTTCCGCTACCACCACCTCACCCTGATTGCCTCTGGATGCTTTCCCCCTTCAGATCAACCCTCGAATCGGGATCTCTCTCCTCAAGCAGTCATAAATTATTCCCCAGCCGTGCCCCTTCCGCAGTGTGCGTGCATTATTCCTGTTCTGAAGCCAGTGCTTGGATCAAGGGCATCCAGGGAGAACAGTTTGCATAGAAGGTGCTATGTAAGATAATGCTGAAGTTACTCTGTCTCAGTTATAGGGTAAACTTGTATGGCTCGGCTGGCCTCCCTGGAGCCACAGGGTTTAACTGGGGCAGTGAGCTGACCTGCCTGCCATGACCAGGTCAGTAATAAACCCCTGGTGTGTGTCTTTGCCTCTGTGGGAAGGTGCTGTGCTTACCCTGCCGTGCTGAGTTCTCTCTCCCTCGGTTAATCGTCCCTTGCTGGCTGCAGCAGTGGTACAGTCTTGACTTACAGTAATGGTGTCCCTTCCCATAGCAGAAGACTTGACTGAATTGTCGCTTCATAAAGAAAACAAAAATTCTTTCAATTTTTTTTAGTCAAGGCAATGAGTATTTTAACACTGGATCTCCTTACTCATCCACTCCTATATTCGTCCCTATTTTGAGGGCTGCATTTTCGGGGTCCTCCAGCGTGACCCTGACCACTGTCCGTATTTGTCATGGGGACTGGGCTCTGTCAGACTAACAGAAGCTTTAAGTGTTCACTACCTGTGGCTGGACTGAAAGGAGTCAGACCTTAGAGCCCCACTGGGAAGTGAACAGCAAGCAAGTGTATCAGTGTGCCTTGTACGTGAGCTCTAGAACAAATGCTGGCTCCTTGTGAAATACAGAGAAAATATTAGTAGGCGTCCACATTCAAGAGCAGTTTCTCACCTATTCTTGAGTTTTGCATGTTTGCTCTTACTAATTCATAAATAAATCCCCAACCTGCATCGTACTCAGTAAGAGCCTCCGTGGAGGTTTGTAGGGGCTTTTGGAGCACATTCTTCAGCGTCTGAGACAGCCTTAAGCTTACCTAAAGAGCTGCTCCTGTGGTGGACCATTTCTAGAGATGATGGTGCCTTTGGTGTCTCCCATAGCTGCGAAATAAACACATTTTTTTCTAAATGCTTTAGAATCCCATTTTGTCCTGTATAGCCTTTGAGAGACCAGTAATGAGGAGGAAAGCTTCGTTACAAAGAATTCTTAATAAGGGTAGAAATATTAAGGTGAGGCTTAAAGAATAGCACATATAGTGGGTAATTCTGTTTGCTGCGTGATTGTTGTCTACTAAAATAGAACTGTTTATTCAAGAATCAGTTTTGAGGTGATGAGTCAGCTAACTTGACAGACACATTTCTCCCCATAGAAAGCAACAGCTTACTGTGATTGGATCTTGGCTTTAAATGTCCATAATGATGCAAATGTAAGACTGCCTTTTCCAGTTTTATTCTCTTTTCCTTCTTCCCAAATGTGAACAGCAGCAGACAGACAGACAGACACACACAGTTCTTTAACATTAAACATAATATTAAGGAAACAATTGACTGATAGACTAGGGAGAATTATTCCGACTCATTTGGGTTACCTGGAAGACCAGTGCCTGCCTTCTCTTCTGCAGCAACATGCGAATGAAGAAATTCTGCAAAGGCCTCATTTTTCTGTAGAAGCTTTTCATAGGAACCAGTTTCTGAGATCATTCCATCCACCAGAAAAACAATGTTGTCCACTTGAGGCAAAATGTTAATTGTGTGAGTCACCAGTACACGAGTCTGCTCGAATAAAGAGGGAACAGTTACAGTTGTTCTGGTGTCTCCCTGCTCACTTGAGCCATTGCAGTCAGCTGTCTTCGGAAGAAAGACACGTAGTCAGTGTGATCTATGAGTTTTACTAACTTGGAGATTTTTTTTTTTATTATTTTTTCCTACCACTTCTGACCGTGTCTGATGAAGTTGACCTTTGCAGCACAGCTTTGTGCCCCTTTTGAAAGCGCAGAACTTGGGAGCGGAGGAGTGATCAGATTGCTTTGTGTCACGCATAGCATAAAGGAGTGAGGATGGGAACTGAAGCTTGAAGTCCCAGGCTACCATCCCGTGTGTAGGACCTTTTGCTTTGCTCACTGACCAGTTTCTTGTTGATTCCCCTCAGACTGAAGCTCTTAAGTAGAATGATGTTAATTGGAGAGTGTGTCACATTTATTGTCACTGATACCATTATTTCAGAATCAGATTTGTGCCTGAAAAGTTCATCAACCTGAGTGGAGTTACAGTACAGCTCCTTTCCATTTAAATTTCTGAGTATATTTGCTCAGATAATTGCGTGTAGGAAAGGATATAAGAAAAGTAAATTTTCCCTAGATAGCAAATCGGCATGTTCTATATTTCTAACGTACAGTCAAGCCCTCTGAGTACTGCTTAAATCTGATATCTTCTTTCTTTCCTAGTTTTTCTATTTCCATACAATAATTACATTCTGATACTTGCAGCCAATCCACATGAAGAGAAAGGTATTTGTAGTCAAACATATCTGTTTTAATTGGACTTCCTAATGAAAGAAATTACCTATTTTCCTTTTCCAATGTGTAATTGAATCAAGTATTTGTAGGCAATTTGTACCATGAAACAAATAGGGCTGCCCTGGCATCCCTTTGCATGTAACCAGATTTATTATCCAGACTGCTTTCAGCAGGGAAATGCCAAGGAATAACAAAATGCAACCAATGCAAAAAAACATGGAGGAAAAGTGTTTAAGATGGATTTTAAGACTGAAATTTAAGTGATGAACATTTGGGTGATGAGAACTGTAAAGGTGCCACTGAACTATTCAAAAGTGATGGGATTAGACATTGTGATAAGATACGACAAGCTGGGAGAGATCAGACACCGCTTCCAAACTACACCAGAAGTAAATCTCAAAAAGAGAGAAGGATAATGCCCACGGAAAACCAAAAAACTATGAACTTGCTGTAGAAGTAAGACTGGAACGAGGCATGTGGTTTGCATAAGGATAAAGACAGTCTTTCAGGAGAACCTAACTTTTCAGTTTTCTTTCTCCTAGGTGAGATTCACTGCAGAACTTCCATGTGCTGTGTGGAATGCAGAGGTTACCTATTCCACTGCCGCTAACAGTAGTACCTGCTGCCACTAGTGGAAAAAAGAATTTGGGAGCCTTTGATAAAGTGAGTAACCTACCTTACTGGAAATGTTTTAGGGGCCCTGATAATTAGATACATTTTGCACTCTTTTACAGATCAGGATTTATAACGCACCTTGTCCTTCAGTAAGCCGTTGGGTCCAAGAACATGTTCAAAAATGTGCTGTCCAACATGTGCATCAACAGCTGAGAGGGGGTCATCGAGCAGGTAAATTGAAGCCTTCTGGTACACGGCACGAGCAAGGTTCACTCTTTGCTTCTGCCCTCCCGATATATTTATTCCCTGTGGAAATGTATTGACGCTGTTTATTCCAAAACTACAGCACATTTAGCAACTGTTGACTCCATTTTACACTGAGTTTTTTTATGACTTCCTTATTTTTAAATCAGTACATCTCCCTCCGTTCCTCCAAATAGGGCTCTTGAGATGCTGAGACAGATTCTGTTGAGCAACTCTGCTTTCCGGTGAAAGGGGACCCAAGAATAACTTGGATTTGTTGATTTTTGTCTTAAGCGTCTCCCATAATTCTGGTTAGGTTAACTATCAGGAAGTGGGCTTCAGACCCCATTAAATCATGGCCTGACTTCTCGGAAATTACTGAGCACCTGCCTCCTGCAACTTTTGTCCTTTTGCAGGTGTTTTAAGCAAGCCACCCAAAGTTGTAGCTACTCATGGAAAAGCTGGCCAAAATATAAACCTAAGCCAGTACCTTCTCTCCTATTTCACTTTTCTGCCCTGCAGGGAAGCTCTCCAAATCAGGTTGCAGTGCACAAGCATCTATCACTCTGTTGAACCATGTTTCATCCATCTCTTTCCCAAAGAGGATATTATCTTCCACTGAAGCATTCTGTATCCAAGCTTGCTGGGGGACATAAGCTGCAGTGTCCTATAAAAATGGAAGTAGAAGAATGTTAACAGTCTTTTCCATATGTTCAACTTGATGTTCTGGGAACCTGTCTTTTGAATAAAAACTCTCCTGATTAGATTTATAGAAACCTGGAATGATCGTCACCATTGACAGGTCTCAGAGGTCTTCACAAAATAGGAGTCTGCGTTCTTATGATCTTACAGAGGAGGAAACAGGTGCAAGTACGTGACACAGCTTACCAGGATGCCACTTCAGATCACTGTCAGAGTGGGAACTGGAACTGGATCTTTGGAGTCCTGTTCCAGTTCCCATTCTGAAGGGCCAGGCTCATCTGAAAGAGGTCTTAAGGTCTTCAGATAATTAAACGTGGGCTGCTACATACAGCCTTTGTTAAAATTCAGCAATAAATGGGTTTTCATCAAGTACCTGATGCCTTGGTAAATGCCTTACTGTTCCTGAAGACAGCCTGATTAGAAGCAAATGCTCAGGGGAAAATTTACCCTCATGGTCATGCAGCCGTCGGTCTTCTCCAGCTCACCGAGTAATGCTGACAGCAAGGAGGACTTTCCAGCACCCACCTGGCCAACTACAGCAAGCAAGGAGCCTTGGGGCACAGTAAGATCTATGCTATAGAGAAATAATTAGTCTCTTATCACCTTCTAGATACGCTTTCTGAAAAGACAATGACAAAAATTCTTGCTATTGTTTTGTAGCAATAAATATATACCAATTAACCCCCCTAATTTCTTACTTGAGCCCTCAGTTGCACAGGGTTACGCTTCCCATCTTGCTAACTTTTTGCAACAGAACAGGAGTCATCCTTTCAAAGACACCTCCAACCAGAAAGTCTTCATCTACATCCCCATCTGAGTTTTAAAACCAGATCCAAGACCCAGATCCCCACTCCGGAGATAAGCTAGCCCAAAACATTGGATATAAACCATTCCTGAACATCAGCACTTTTCAACACTGTTTCTTCTCTAAAACTGCAATGCCTTTTGAAATTAAGCATGTAGTGATGTCCAGTATAATATCTTGTGTACCATCAATTCTGCTTTATTGACTGAAACTACTGTAATTTCATATCTGGACAAGGAGATTGTGTAAAGAAAGCAGGCTCCGTATATTAAGGCAACATCCAGGTACAGGCACCTTCCCATCTGTGTGCTCGCAAGCATAAAAGCAAGATTACATTTTGTCTGACTATATTTTTTAGAATTCCACACTAAATATGAAGCAAACTCAGAAGCCTCTACATACTCAACACTGGTTTCACTTAGGCCCTGAGGAATTCAGAATCTACCCTGACCTACAGAATTGAGATGACTAAGGGTAAGTCTGTACCTTCTAAGACAGGGAGAAGTTTCTTTGCTCCAGCAAAAAGTCCCATTTCTTATGGTGATACTTGCCTGCACTAAAATATGAGCAGAAATAGAACACTTGTAAATGCAAAGGTAGGTTCAGAAACATCCCTGTTTATGTGACTTTGTTTCAGTATGTATTATATTACAGAAGATGAGCCTTAAGTATGAAAAGAAGGGGTTAATTACTAGATTACATTTCATTGTTAGGAATAAATAGGCCTGAGAGATAAAGTGACAGGAAGGGACAAACATTTTTCTCTTGACTATGGTAGGCACCCTAAGAATGGAAGCTGAACAATGGAAGCTACTCCTCTTACAAGACAAGAATGCTAACACAAAAGCTCACCACAGTCAGAAGTGTTTCTGCTTGAGCTCTCAGGATTCAGTTCTTTCAGATTCAGAAAAGCTGCTAAGCGGTTTAAAGAAACTTTGGCCTGAAATGAAGCAGCACACAAAAGAATAAGATTTAGAATTGAAAGGGAGCCAAAACTAAAAGTGAAGACTCAGAAGACTCACTTAGAACGTTGACTAGGTGCTACGGTGCAGTTGCTGTAGGCTTAGATGAACGAATGCAGCTCTTCCTTATGTTAACTGCTTTTATTTCCACTTAGCTTAGAAAACCCCCGTATTCTTTCCTGTGTTTTCTCTTCTGTTCACACAGTGAAACTGGTGTTTTGTCTCTAATTCATCCTGCCATCTTTCTAGGGATTGCTTCTGTACATGAAGAGCTGTGACAGTCCTCTTGGGGTGCCAGAGAAAAATGAATTTCCTGATTTCTTACTTGACAGTGACTTGCTTTGCTCTCTGGCCTGGGCCAGCAGGGTTTCCACTGATCTCCTGTGGAGATTTTGCTCTGTTCTGATTTCTGTGATGAAAAACAATTGGAAGCACCTCTGAGATCTGATGGTGCTTGTGATTGGCTCCAAAAGACTTAAGAGTTGTTCTTGGTGACTATAGTGTCAATATATGGAGCCGTTCTGAAAAACAATACTACAAAGTACCTGTAGCTGCAAGTCCTTGCTCTTCACTGTTTCACAATAGCAACTAAATAGCTGATATTCAAAGCCCTAAGAAATTCCTACCTTTACCTGTTAATGGTGATATGTAAAAAACCTACTTATGGCCAAAGAAAAAGGAATGTAGCCTGCAATTAACCTGGACAGCAGCATTTATGGAGAAGGGCAGGAAGGAGTGCGCAGTGTTGAGAATGTTGATCAGTGTTAAAGATACAAAGGCCTTCTGAGCATCCAGGACATGGGTGTTATCCACGAGGGTGTAGACAGCAAACATGACAAATGCAATCTGAAAGGGAGCAAAGGAAAAGCAAACCATTTGCTTCAGACAGGGAAGAGAATGGTTCAGGGGTGACAGGCCCCTGGCTAAAGACTCTGGAACTCAATTAAATCTGTACAGGCTATTGCCCATGCACATGGTACCCATCCTGCAAATATCATAGACAAAGGTCTTGCATGTTGGTGACAAAACCAAGTCTGATTGTTAGATTTTTGTTCTGCTTTAAGGAAGTTTTGGTGCTGCAACCACAGCAAGGTAAAAGCACAGCCATTTCCCATTGAAAACACACATGGTTGAGCTGCACCAGCAAGTACAGTAGTGGCTTGTGCAGCTACTGACTGTGTCATGAATGCTGGTGAGCTTGGAGCTCCAGGTGGTTCTTGCAAAGCAGGCTTAGTCTGCCTGGAGCACATTGTCAGACCAGGTGACTTGTCTGTGGAACCATTAGGACAGTGTAAGTGTCTGTATGGCTGATTCCACTGGGGCTCAGCAACTCCTGTGAGACCACTAACTCCTCTGGACAGATACTATCTTTAGCTGTCTCACAGGAAAAATCTGTCCAGACAGGAGTACAAAGAGAAATGGAAGTAACAGCATGTCTTATGTAGGAAGGTGAGACACTCACCAGGAAAGTTGATGAATGGAAAGAAGCCAGAGATGCTGAGAAGAGAATCTGAGACTTTTTTAGGGCCTGAAGTTCTTGCTTCCGGATACCAATCACTTTCTCCATGAAGGTTTTCTCCCAGCCATGCAGTTTAATTACTTTAATGTTGCTGAGAACAGCATTGATGAGTTTGGCGCGCTCATCTTTATGTGTCATCTGGGTCTCCTGCAATAAATGTTTGAGTTTTATAATTTAATAGGTTGAATGTTTAACAGTGCAGTTATTCTGAAAAAAACACCTTATTCCTGCCTATGAATCCTGAATAAATTTCCCTGCAGGTAAGCAGTGTATATTGTTTTGCTTATGAATCTTCCAGGCTGGGAAGTATTTTGCTTTATATCTTCAGAGCTTTATTTTTACTGGCAATCCATAGAAACATACAGAAAAGGTGGGCAAACAAGGTAAAAGAGTGATCACGCAAGAGCTTACTCTAAACTTCAAGAAACTCTCTAGGCTTTGAATCCTCCTAGGTTCCTTCAGACAGCCATGGTAAGCATGAATAACAAATACTAAGCCATCACCTAATTGAAGTCAGTAAAGCACTTCATTTTTATGAAGCAAAACATACCTGAAACTGACTCCTCTTCTTGGTGATCACAAAATTCAGAGGTAAAAGAAAAAGGAATACAGCAATTGAAGCCAAGGCAGATGGCCCAAGAAGCTGCCAGGAGAGAAAAGGAAAGAAAGAATTTCTGGTGATTACAAAAAAAGACTCTTTTCCATTCCCCTTGCTCACCTTTCCTCTTCCTTGAACCTACCTATGCCTGACTATGGCTTTAACCTTGCCCTTGCCTTTCCTGCGCACTGTGCTCCCTAAGCTCTGTGGGTTGGATTGCTGCCTCCCCGGGCAGAGTAACTCCTGTCATCCTGCTCTGCTGAATTTATTTGCTTCCCTTTTAGGAACTGGATTAGTGCTGAAAGCTCTCCAGGAGCACGCTGGAAATGCGAGTAATTTCTGTTGCGTCTCGGACGTGTTAAGGTGGCCATCTCGTGGCTGGTACCAGTTAGTGACTCGAAACGAAACCAGGTTTTATTTAAAAAACTAACCCAAACCCTCAACCAGCTATTCTTGCAGCATAAAAAACCCAGCTTGTCTGAATTTACATCAACTATTGAGATGAAAGGGTAGCATTACGCTGTGCCATGTGCTTTTGGGACAGCTCCTGGATACCAGGGTCCCTAATGACTTCTGTATCAAAGCAAAGCAGAGAGCTTGTTTAGTTACATGTTAACTCTCATGGTTTAGTTACTTCTCTCTACAGACAGCTTACGCTTGCTAGACGTGGATGCTGGTATACATACAGAGATAAAAGTATTCTCTACACAAATGGTTTATGAACACGAACAGACAAAGTGTTAATTATGCTCCAACTACATGCAACCACATTCAGCTTGGCAACATCACTATAAAAGGGGTGATGATTTTTCAAGTCTACACTATGGCTCCCCGTTTTCCAGGGTCATACTATCCTGCCAGACACGAGGCACAGTCCATTCAGGTTAGCAAAAGAAGGCCTCTGGAAAGCTCACGGGAATCAGCTGTCTCTATAGTGCACATACTTCCATTTGGTGTGCTGCCAAAAACAGAGACTAAGAAATATGGATTTATCCTGCTGAGAAAATACCATAGGTTGAATTTGGTGTAAAGAAAAAAGGATCTTTTATATTATCATCCTTTATTTCTAATTCAGGTTTTCTGCTGTCCTTGCTAAACTCCTTGATACCTATGAAATTCAAAGTATCTTAGCCTTTTTTGAGTATCACGTAACTTTGCTTCAAACTGTTTCACTGATGCTGTGGTAATCAGGCTTCAGGATGAAGTACGTTAAGTTGCTGTTTCAGACCATTCCCCTCTGTTCTGTAACTATGCTAAGGAGCCAGAAATGGACTCTCAGCCTGCACTGGTCCACAATGTTTTGGTCAAAAAAAGGAGGCGATAGAGGAAAATCTGAGGCAGAAGTTTATCAGACAGCTCAGAATAACCACACTCACAATCTTTTCCCTAAAAGAGGCTGAATGCCACATACACAGGTGAGAAGATGAAGGATCAGGTAAGGATTTGATACTAATAAAAATATTTTCCAGAAAGAAAAGTGAATCCACCATGCTACAGAGCTAAGAAAAATATGGCAATTTCAGGCTGTTCAAACTGGCAAAGCTCTATGCAGAATTCTGAAAATCCCTTTTTCCTTTAACACCTAGAATAGAAAGGGATTGATAAGTACTTTCATTGTATTTTACCTGCCACAAGAAGACAAAGCAGATGATAATCCGAATAGGAGCGAGCCAGGTCCCATTAAAGTAGATAATCAGATCCATTAGCTTTTGGACATCAACAGATACCAGATTAACAATTTCACCTACTGTTGCTGTTCTCCTTGATGCATTGGACATAACTAGGATCTAGACAGGGTAGAGAAGACAGAAAAGGTGTCATCAAACAACAGCTTTGGTCCAAAAATCAAACAACTTTCTTTTCTTTATAAAGAAAGAAAGAAAAAAAGGGAGGAAAATGTCAGATCCTAGGTACTGAAAACATGCTGTTGCCTGGAATATGTGACTTCACTTTAAGATGAAGAATTTACTCCTTTCCCCAGCCATAATCTACAGCATAAGAAAGTTATTTTTTCCTCTTTCCTTCTCTTGGCTTTTCCTTCAGAGGTAAGATCTCAAAAAAAATAGTAAAATACCTCCCACATACTGTGCAGAGACGAATATAGCAGAGTTACATTGTAAAAGTAGTTTCGAATTATATCTCCCCTGATACTGTTAAGAACAATGTACCAGCGATGTTGTAACTGCTAATGTAGAAAAGAATGAAGCTGGAAAGGAAGCTACAGACTCACCTTCCTGTACACAAGCCCTGTTACTGCAGTTTTCAGTCTCAGCCCCAGAACAAGACACATGTACATGTATCGTTGTTCAAACAGAGTCTGGAGACAGGCCAAAAGGAACATAGCGAAGGCATAGAAATAACCATGCCAGCTCGGTGCTTCTTGATCTTCGATGAACTCCAGGAAAAGGCTGCAGGACAGGAGCAAAATGTTGATGAATGCATGTAGAACTGATGAAATATCAGACACACAAAAATGCAGAAATGGCAGACATTTTTCTGTATTCTGTCTGGCTGATGTTTATCAGTAAAGTAACAGAAAAGTTAGAAAAATTGCTGAGTATTCTGTCTTACAATGTCCTGATTTTTGACATTTAGCCAGTCTTGGTTTTGAAGCCATCTCTGATCGCAGCATTCTCAGGGGAGACCTCATTTCCAGTGTTAAGGATGGCTCCTGAATTTCATGAAAATGTCAGAAACGCAAATTGGGAGCCATAATCTAAGGAAGTCATTAACATTTGCAGAACTTCTCTTGATCTTAATGATTATGAAGTGATTTTTGCCCTTGAAAATATATCATAATGCAGGTTTGTGTTGTACCAACACAGTCCACAAAACATTATGTCAACTGACTAAAGCTATTTAAGATGTGTAGGATGCACAGCTGTGCTCTTTATACTTAGTTGGGGAACACGAAGCCTTAAGACTACAGCAAGTGGGTGACAGCCTGTGCAAATGATGTGATATGTAGAACCATCAAATTACTCACTCCTGTTCTAGTAAAGTTGTCAAAAGGCTTAGCACAGCCTGTCCTTTCCGCTGCTGGAATACAGCAGTGGGGAAAGTGTGCACAGCTTTAGACAGTGGTTTGTGTTTTTTTCTTTCCTGCTGAATTGACTGTGGGCTTAGCAGAAACGGTAATCCAGCTCTTTTCATCAGCATTAGGAGATTTCAAAAGGTAAGTGTTTGTGAGTCCACCTCTGTGGGTGCTGGTGAACACATCCCTGTGTGTGCTCATGCAGGCAGCAATCTTGTATGTATGATAGAAATATATTACAAATATGCACATACCTCAGTAACTTTGGGATGGAGAACAGAAAGACATCACAGATAACTAAGCAGACAGTGCTGAGAAGGAAATAGGTTCCAAACATGCTCCAAAATGCTTTCAGTAAGGGCCCACTTTGACTGTGCTCTGATTGCAGTAGAACCTCTGTCTCTTCAGCTTCTGCTGTGTCAGTTTTACTCTTCTGACCCTTTTTAAATGTAGCAGACTCCATTTTTCTAAAGAAAGAAACAGTAAGAAAGCTTGCCACAATTGTAGAAAGCATAGGAATCTTATGCATTCAAAAAAATCATTAAATATCTCACACTGGGTCTCATGCCACGTCCAGTATAATGCTCATCAAAAAATGATTCCTCTCACAAAAATCTTACAGTTCCGTACTTCCAGGAATGAAAGGATGTTCTCCAGCAGATTTCAACACTTAAAATCAGATTTTGCACAAAGGAATTTACTCACTGAGTGTTCACCCACTGAAGAGTCAAGACTCCCAAACCTTCACAGC
Source organism: Falco punctatus (assembly GCF_963210335.1). Taxonomy (NCBI): domain Eukaryota; kingdom Metazoa; phylum Chordata; class Aves; order Falconiformes; family Falconidae; genus Falco; species Falco punctatus. Next base: position 35,494,430 of record NC_137583.1, on the reverse strand, counting down.
AGAGTGGTACTTGGACTGTTTTATGTATGCTATCCTTTTCTTCTTGTTTAATAGACAAGTAATTCAGTGAGACTGGATCTTTCAGCTATTCTTCTGACTAGATAGGAAGCACGTAGCAAAGCTTACATTCAGAGCCTGAATATGCACTGTGGCAGTCTGCGGGGCATGGAGGGGATTGAAGCCTGCTCTGAGATGGCACGCCAGCACTGTGAGCATATTTGCTTATATCATTTAGAGGCACGAAAGCAACCGCCCAGCTGGCACACTGTGCTATCAGGTACTCACTGCTGGGTTCTGCTGCGACACTTCTTCCACTCTCTTTCAGCCCAGGCAACAATTTCTTCAGACGAGTCCTCTTTCCTCACTGACCACAAGTCATCCACCCCCAAGGTCTGCTGACAGCCTTTCCAGACCAGCCTGGGGAAGGAACACACAGACGGCTGTAAGGTGAGCACAGAAGGATTTGCGGTGCATGTAACATTTTCAAAACAGACAGGCTGTAAGTTAGTGCCCCACAGCGAGCACATAGGGACTTCCATAAAACACTGCTTGGGACTGTCCTGTCCCAGAATAAATATGGATGTTCAGAAACAGCAGTTTTGCTTCAAATCCCTATGCTACCTTCTGTCAACATCATGAGGATTTGCAAGTAAGCCCTTATTTCTAGAACATACTAAGAGTTGGATCTTGGGCAGTGGGCGACAAAGTTCAGTTTAACTTACCCTGTGGCTCAGTGAAACACAGATGAGGCCTTATCATAGCAGACGTTAGGCCCAAAGTGTGTAATCATTTTACTTCTGAATGCTAATGAGCAGGCTGGGCCAGTGTCCTCAGGCACTATTTTCTCCTTGCCCAGCATCTGTTACAGGAAGGTCTGGCAGGCAGGCAGGCAGGGCTGTGGCTGGTGTACAGTCACCTTTTGAGATTGCTGAAGTCTGTTTCAAGATTGGGAGGGCACTGGAAGAGTAGTTGGAAGGGGGAAGAGAATTACCTAGAATCACAGATTTGTGTTTTGAACTACTTTGAGAAGTAAGTGAAATTTTCATAATTTGATCTTGTGAGAATACCTCAAGTCCCCAGAGAGAAAATTTAAATTCTCACTGCATAAGCTAACTGAGGTATTTCATACTGGCTGTCATCTCCACCCTGTCTTATGCTGGGGTTTTTTTTCTGATGTTCTAGCAAAACCATGTCTTTTTTTGTGTGTTTTCTTACCCAGAGAACCACCAGTATGTGATTTTGGAAAGAAAAGAGCTGCTGGATTCTGGACACTGATTCTGATGGGAGAAAAAACATGGATTATATTTTTACATAGGTAAGGGCATGTGTCAGATAAACATAATCCCCTTCTGCACTTCCCCAAGAAAAGCAATCAAAAAGTTATGCCCATCCCATTCATTGACCCTGACAGTGTTGTGGAGGATCAGTGGGATCGGGAGACTTCGGAGAATTAGACTTTAAATAATGTATTTGATGGAGGAACAAGGAGTATTGTTCTTCATACCCAAAGACATTTGTTTTCTGAAGCACAGACATCTGCCATACCCACACCTCAAACAGAGTACTTCTGCACAGCAGAGCATGGGGAAGCAACAGGAGCCCTATCTACTGGTTTCAATGAAAATACACCAATGTGGATAGAAAAAGCTTTTAGTTTTTCAAAACATACATAGAGAGACAGAATATTGTTATCCCAAATTCTGCCGGTTACCTTTTCAAACTCTCAGCCTTTATACAGAACAATGCATCTTTCATCTCCCAGCTACTAATGTTCCTGTGCATCCCCATAAATTAAAATTCCTGTTTGAGCAATGAAGCAATGCATTATGAAAAGCTACGCTGTACTTACAGGATTGTTGACACCTTTAGAGAAGAAGGGAGGGTGATCAACGAAGCAGAATAACACAAGTTCTCCTAGCACCAGACTAGCATAAAGGTAAGTTGTAACATGGTGGAAATGGTCTTCCTGGAAGCCCTAAGAAACAGAATACTGTTGAGAATGAGGTAAGAACCTTCACTTGAAATCAGTGGAGAAAGAGAGCTGCTCATGTTCTACCAGCCATAAGCTCTGAGTTTTGGTCTGAAGCACAAGGTGCGTTTATTTAGACTGTAGTTATGTAGAACTACTTAAATAGGTAACTCCCCAAACTGGAATATCAGAAAATAATAAATAATGGACACCTTTATTATTTAAAGTGGTGGCTTTATCACGAGCCTTCACAGCAGTCTAGTTGAGTCAGATGTCCACATTGCATCGTTATTCGGGGAACTCTGGGTGCTGAGGAATAGAAGCTCCTTGCTCACCTAGCAGGATGAGTTGCTGATGTAATAAAGCACCTGACAGGTTTTATTATAAATGGTGTATCTAAGTGACTCTGTGAAGGGCACTCTAATTAATTTTGTGAATGAGAAAAAGAAAAACCAAGGAAAAAGTCTTAAGTATTATTGGAACTGTATTTTGGTAGTAAGAGGTGGCAGAGTGTTATTTCTACAAAAGACCTGGTGCCTGAGCATCATTCAACACAGCAGGAACAAGCAAGTTCCCAGATGTCTTTTGTTTAGTGGCTGTGAATTTTTCCCCTATTACTTGAACACACAGGTAACATAAACTTTTGTTTATTCCTTATTGTGAAGGAAAGGTACAACTGTTCACCTGAGCAAAATGGTCACTGACAGCAAGTCTCAGATGGGTAAACCCATCCAGCACTCCTCTACAAATAAACATTCACCACAAATACCCCAAAATAAAAATGTGTATCAACATATGTGTGCTGATACAAAATCTGGCATAAGGCCAGTTCATTTTGCTTTTATTCACATATGAAGTCTGCCAAGCTCTCAGAAAACAGTGTAGACACATTCTGTCTACACTGAAAGGAATAACATGGGTGGAGATGACCATGCGTCATCAAGTCATTTTTCTCAGCATGTATCTTAAGAGAGGAATCTGGTTCTCCACCTCACAATCTATGAGGCAAAAAAAGCCCTGTTGTTTAGAGACTTCATACCTCTGCACATTAAAGATATGTGGTTTCACTTACTCTTTCCAGGGCATGTTGGACTTTGGAACTAAACATCACAACTGCAGCCATGAATGAGAGCAGCCAGTAAATCAACATGACGCCTGAGGACTGGATGCCCATCATTCTTTCCACTTGGGTAAGGAACATGGCAAGGATCTGCAAGGAGGTACAAATTTGTCCAAATAAATGGCTGGTAGCAGAATGCCAAACACTTATTACCAAATTAATGGATACAATAGAGAAAAATCAGTTAGTTTCTTGCTCAAACATTTCAAGATGTTCAGAGCTGCAGTATTGTTCCTAAAAGGCTAAAACTGAAAAGCATGATGTGCAATTTTGCACTCAAGAATGTCTCTGCAGAAAAGGCAAGTAATAAAACTGCAAGTGGGACAACAGGCTGGAAGGATCTAGGCTATAAAGACACAATGACAGGAGGGGAGCACAGGCATTTAGGCTGAACGGAAATCCCATTTCATTCTAATTTATGCTAAATCACATACTGCAGTTACGAGAAACTAAATCTTGTCTTGTTGTTGTGAGACCTCTTTCTAAATGCTACTGCTGCCTCGGCTCTTGCAAGGTATCCTCTGCCCACAGGGCTCTGTATCATAGCGACAGACCCAGTGGTCTGCCCCAACTCCAACCCCTGCTGCGTCACACAGCAGAAAATCACAAAGCGCATCTCTGGCCTTCTACTCCCCATCAGCTATCTCTGTGCCCAAAGATCCTGAGAAACATGGGAAATACAAGGTCTTCCTCAGGAGGGCTGAGCTGGGCCACACACAAACAAAACAAAGGAAGAATTACCATTGTGATTCCCACCACGGCAGGGCTGATGAAGAATGCTGGAGCCCGTGGGATTCCTTGGCTTATCTCCCACAGTACGAAGAAGACATTAGAAAAACACAGTATTACTAAGATGAATCCAAGGACCTAGGGCAGAGACAGCAAACATGTATTGGAATGGACTGAAATGATGGTGGGACAACCTACCGAACCGAATGCTCCCAGCAGCCTGGGCAGTAGGACTGGAGAGCTGGAAGGGCAGATTTGGGATGGAGCACATTACGGGAAGTAGTGGGGGAACCAAATGGAAACACAGGGGAGACATTATGACAGTTCTTCCTATAACTTGATTTATACTGACCTGACTTTACCTGAGTCGGCAAATGTCAAAACAAACACAGAGACAGATCATCAGAACAGTTAACGATTTAGAAAAATTAAGTTCTGCATCGAAATTGTGATAATGTTAGGGTCAAACCCCATCCTCTGCCCTTACCATTTTGGTTTTGAAGATGTGAGACATCCTGATATAACCTTTGTTTTTGTATCGCAGATACAAGTAGTAGAAAGGAAAACAGATCCAAAGGTAGGCACAAGGGATCCAAGCAATGACTGTACTCTCAAAGCACCAGGTAAATCTTGGGGTGTTTGTATACCATGTCTGATTCCAGTCCTGTCACAGAATCAACACAGAAGTGAAACAGTAAAGCTAATGTATGCAGAATTTCACCAGCTAATGCAAGTTGCTAGTGCTACAGCTGAGATCTACTATAATGTCTGAGGAATTCGATTTAGTGTTTCAAATGTAAAAAATATTTGGCAACAGACGGGCTGCTAGAGAACAGTAAGGTGTTGGGGAGGGAGGGAGGGAGGACTCAGCAGTAGCGTTTTGGAGGGAATGGAAGTAGAAAGGTTGGGGGGGAGAGGTTGGAAAAGTGAAAGATGCCGAAGGACATCACGTATCACAACTGGAGAGAAAAAAACCCACCAAAAGACAAGAGGAGATTCAGATTATTGAATGGGCAATGAGAAAAAGTAATTTGGGAATGAAGATTATCAGCATGTAGGACCCATCAGAACAGTCGGTAGGGAATGGTGGGTGAAATGAAGATTAGGAGGAAAGAAGTGCCCTAGCGCATAGACTGCATCTGAAGCGCGTTTCCTCAGCTGAATTTGTCATAGTTTTGTAATTTTTTGACCGAGTAAGTCAAGACTGAGGAAGATCTCATCTGCTAACACAGTAATACTAGAAATACAGCCAGCTGGAGATGAACAGGCCGGGGTGTTTCCCCCGCAGCTGGCATTCAGGCGCGGCGCGGTGCAGAGCGCGGCTCGGGGAGAGAGCCCGGTGCCGGTGCCGGGGCACTCGGTACTGCAGGAGTTTCCCAGGCCCGAGGATGGGGACCCAGGAGCGTGGGCTGCTCAGCACCAGGCCCTCCGAGGGTACCGGGTGCGTTATGAAGGCGGTGGCGGGACCCATCTCGGTGCCCGCGCAACCCTGACCAGACCTGCCGTAGCTGGAAGTGGGCTGGGGCTGTCCCCGGGTGACAGCTCGTCCCGGGGGCAGGGTCCGCAGCCAGCCCCTCGGGGGGTGCCCCCGTCCCGACCGCAGGGCGCCAGCCGCCCCGCTGAGGCACGGCTGCGGGGCGGGGGGGCCGGGGCGGCTCGGCTCCCCCGCTGGCACGGCGGGCCCCGGGCAGGGCCTCTAGAGGGGCGGCCCGGTGCGTCGGCGCTCGCTCGCTCTGTCCTCACTCACCCAGAGCCCGGCGGAGCCCTCCGCGGAGCCGCACAGCGCGCTGCCCGCCGCCATGCCGCCCGCACTGGAGGCAGCCGGGGCGTCGCGGCCGGGCTCGGTCCCCCCCAGCGGCCCCGCACCCGCCGCTCGGTGCCCCCGGGCGGGCCCTTCCTCACTGGGCCGCGGCCGAGCGCCCCGTTCCCACCGGGCGTGAGGGGAGCGCCCCGGGGCCGCCTCTCGGCTTGGGCAGGCCGGTAGCGGGGGGGCGGCGGGTACGGCCTGGGGGCTGCCCCCGGGGAGGGTGCGCGGCACCGGGCAGGGCTGGGACGGGACAGCCCGCGGCGGGGACGGGACAGCCCGCCGGGCCGGCAGGGGGCAGCACCGCGGGACCGGCCCGGACCGGCCCTTCCGGCGGCGCGGCGGGCGGCGCTGAGTCAGAGAGGCGGCGGGATGCGGGCGGCGGCGGTGCTGGTGTCCGCGCTGTGCTGCGCCCTGGCGCGGGGCTCCGAGGACATCGTCGTGGGCTGCGGCGGCTTCGTCAAGTCTGACGTGGAGATCAACTACTCCCTGATAGAGGTGGGCGCCGGCCCCCGGCCCTGCCCGCAGCGCGCCGCGGCCGGGGGAGGGCGGCGGGCGGCCCGCGCTGCCCGTGCGGTGCCGGCTGCGGGGCTCGGCCCGGGCGCCGGGCGGGCTGCGGGTTTCTCGCTATTCCCTGGGGACGTGCGGGTGCTGCAGTGTAAAAGCTCTTGGCTAGAGAATGCCAGGTTCCAGCTTTGCTGGCGGCTTTTAACGTAGCTTGTTTGTCTTTCCTGCGTGTTTCCTTCAGGTGAAGTTGTACACCAAGCACGGCACCCTGAAGTACCAGACGGACTGTGCCCCTAACAACGGGTACTTCATGATTCCCCTCTACGACAAGGTGAGGGACCGAGCAGGAGCTGCCCCTGTGCCCCGGCAGCCTCAGGACACCACCCACCCGCGAAACCTTGGTGCTGGGACGTGATTTGTTTTGGTTTAGACCAAACTTTAAACTGTGTCTTTTCGTACTGTGACACTTATGTCTCGGTGCCAAGTGTTATCATAAGAAAAAGCCAAGTAACTTCAGCTGTGGTGTTGCACTGGTGCTGTTGGTCTGAAGTTGCCCGAGTTGCTGCCAGCAAACCCTGTGCTAGCAGCTGTGCGAACTGCCCAGAAAGTATGGGCTCCTACAGTGTACACATAAAGCTTTCAGTTATCTACTATAGAAATCAAAGTAAATCGGCATGGGAATGTGTTTTGATATGGCTGAATCAATAATGAATGACTTAATTGCAGAGAATAAAGATATCTTAAGAAAATAACAGTGCAGGAAGCTCAGAATGTGTCAGAAGTTTACATTCAAATTAAATACAAGCTGCCTTCAGATGGTGTAAGTCTTTTGCTCTTTTAAAGGGCTAGTTAACTTAGGGATCAGAAACAGAATCATAGAATGGTTTGGGTTGGAAGGAGGTTTTAAAGATCATCCGGTCCAGCTACCAAATAAACCCTTCCCTTCCCAACCTGAGAACATAAGATACTTTCTGATCTCAATGATTTCGTTCTTAGACCTTTGAGCCTTTCCGTGGATGAACTGTAGAACCTATGTGGCAGAACATGTGTGGTGCCCGCAGATTTAAAGAGGATCTCTGTGTAGATTAATACTCTTCTGGTGCAGAGTTTTTAATAGGGTTGAAATTTTGCTATCCTGTTTGGGCAGAATGGTTGAGTGGGACGTCCTAGTGGAAATACTAATGGCTAATTTAGAGCACATCTGTTGGGGCAGGTAGAGATAGATCTGAACAGTTTCTAACACTGAGCTGCCTGAACATGAGCCAGGTTTGGTCTGGAAGCAGTATAAATATGATGATACATAATTTTTGCTCTTAGCTGGCTGCACGTGAGCCCAGCATCCCAGCCTGTCTGGGCAGATATTGTTGCTTCTTTGAACAAAGCATCATAGGTAGGAGGAAAGGAGAATGGGATACTTGAGTCTGGTGTTACTCTCTGTGGCATGATGCTTGTGTTCTGACTTTTTTTTTTCCTTTCATTTCTCATCCTTTCAAGACATTTCAAACATTCCATCAAGACATTTCATCATTTAAGACAGTTATTGCTTTTTTATTTTTAGGGGGATTTCATTCTTAAAATTGAACCTCCCCTAGGGTGGAGTTTTGGTAAGTGCTTGTACATGTCTTCTTACATATCTTACGTATCTGCAGTGTGGGACTTAACTACCTCTAATTTGCAGTTGGCAGGGAAAATCAAGCACTTTTCAAGAGAGATAAGCCCTACTGTATGGTTTTAATAACTAAAATGTGCTTACTGTACAAAAAGAAAATAAAGCTTTAAGGTAGACACTGACAAAGTAACCCATGAACTGATTTGAAGGAATGTGGGGTTTTGATGGAAGTCGCTACAATAGGAGGGGGAAAAAGGGTTTTCAACATCAGGATTTGCAGGCGCTTTGACTTTGTTGAGGCAAGACTTGCAGAGCAAAACTTGTGGCTTTGAGTTACTGTATGTCTGTAGAAAGTTTTGTAAAGCTAAAGTAGGATTGCTTTGTGACTGCTGTCAGTAACTACCATGATGTTTCGTTGTTCTTCCCTTCCAGAACCAACCAGTGTAGACATCCATGTGGATGGCATTAATGACATTTGCACAAAGGGAGGTGATATTAACTTTGTGTTCACAGGGTTTTCTGTGAATGGAAAGGTTAGAGTCTTTTAACTTTATTTATTCCATCTTACGCTGATTCTACCCGAATAAAAAGCATTCTACTTCTGTTCTGCAAGTCATTTTAATCAATTTAAACTCTGGTTTCTTTTAATTTTGACAGGTTCTCAGCAAAGGTCAGACATTAGGTCCTGCTGGAGTCCAGGTTGTACTGAGAAATGCTGGCAGTGAAGTAAACTTACAAGCAACTGTTACACAACCTGGAGGAAAGTGAGTAGGGTGGTGCATACTTAATTCATCTGTTCATTTACACAAGGTTCATCAGTTCTGCCATATTGGCTGGGATTATAGTAGTTCTGAAATACTTTTTTTCTAACATGTACGTAGAACCTGAATTGTTTTTCTGTAAACAAAGTTTGTGACTGTTTCTGGAGAGCTGTAACCCCTTTCTTGCCTTACAGGTTTGCTTTCTTTAAAGTGCTTCCTGGTGAATATGAAATCTTTGCATCTCATCCTACCTGGATGTTGAAAGAGGTTAGAGCCTACAAAAGTTCTGGTTTACCTGTTTAGTGAGGGTGGACCTGCTAGTCTTGATCAACTGGTGTGAGGAAGGGGTTTTGTGACTGGACAAGGTTAATGGAGTTTTCATAAATTTAATTTAGGTAGTCAAGAAACTGCCTCGTGCAGGCCCAGTTTGGAGATAGTGGGCCAGCCAGGGAAGGACTGGCAAATGGGCTCTTGCTTTCTGTCTTCTAATCCTATACATTTTGCAGGAGCTTGAATATCGTAGCAGATACTCTGATCCTTCCCTTTCAGGTTGCTTGCTTTTTGAGGAGCTCTGGGATCCTGAGCAATTCTAAATAAGTAAAATAAGAAAAACACTCTTGTGAAGTATCTTTGCTTTAGCATCTTTGTGTTTTGAATAGCCTGTAGACCCTTTTTGAGTACTGCTGCTCTTGTCTCTGTTTCTCGTGTGGAATATACAGCTTCTGATTGTTACTTCAGTGCTCTAAATGAGGTCTAATGCCTACTCTTGATGGAAATGTATGTGTTTCTGTATTTCAGTCAAACACAGTGGTACGGGTGACAAGTTCTAATGCTTACGCTGCTAGCCCTCTGATTGTTGCAGGCTACAATGTTTCTGGGTCAGTGAGGAGTGATGGAGAACCAATGAAAGGGGTCATGTTTCTCCTTTTCTCTTCTTCGGTCACTAAAGAGGTAATGGCGTATCAGTACCTTTTCAGTATGAGTATGGACATAAATAAGAAGCAGCTAAATAGCTCCTAGATACATGTTGCCCTTATACTTATCTCTGTTCTTCATTGAGCTTGGCTTAGAGAAAACATAAACTGTACAACGCCTCAGGCTGTATTTTTTTTTTTAAGTTCCCCCCCCTGCCCCCAACAAGGCAAATACAACATTTGCATGCATGCTGAATTTTCACGTCTTCCGTGGAATTACTCAGATCAACAACAGCCATCTGTTTAAATGTTGGCAAACTTGAGGCTTAAGGTCTATGTGGTTTTTGGACAAAAGAACATAGAAAATTCTTTTTATTTCAACTCTTTTGAACTCCTCATTATTCTTTTCAAACAACAGGGTTCCTCAACAATCAGGCTGTTCAGGGGCATAGAAAACTTAATACCTCAACTGAAGCAGGCAACAAGTGCAAAATACAATACGGTTCACAGCATGTTACTGATCTGTATCTTCCATGTGGGTCAGGTTGAGGGCTACGGTTGGAAGACAATATTTTTTCAGTTATACCTTTTTGCATGTTAAATGTTGGTTAGTAATATGTTCCCTGGTGAGGATGACACTTCTCCATGGCAAAAGACCAGTTTCTGGAACAAGACACAAGATGTTGCCAGACAAATCTTGAAATTTACTGTACAGTAGCTGTTATGTGTCTTCAGCATGACTTCTTGATTGCTCTTTGCCTTCTTGATGTGAAGACAATGTTCAACAGCTGGTATTGCCACCTTGCAAGTGTGTTATGAAATGAGTGTGAAACATCTGGTCACGTACTGTGATTTGTTTTGTAGAGTAGAGCTCTGTTCTATAATGTTAAGCTTGTCCACAGAACTGAAGTCAGTTAATGTTAAGACATGCAGTGCAGTTCTGGGATTATATAGAATATTATATATTTTGAACTGTCCTACATCCTCCCCCACCCCCAAATTTTCTCTGTTCTCGCATGAGAAAAAAAGTTGTATTACATTTATTGCCACAGGATGTTGTGGGCTGCAATATTTCTCCTGTGGATGGATTCCAGTCAAGAGATGAGTCTCTCTCCTATTTGTGCAATGTTGTATCAAAAGAAGATGGATCTTTCAGCTTTCTTTCTCTGCCAAGTGGGATATACACTGTGGTAAGTAGCTACAAAGTTCATTGCTTGTCTATCCATTGGGTTGTTACCTTTCATTTTCTACACTAGATCATGCATAACTTTGTGGCTGCTAAAACAGAAAGAGTTGAAATATTTCTAAGTGGATGGAACCTTCAACCTAAAGTATATGACAGTGAAGTAAGTTGCTGTGGTAGGGCTCTGAGGTAGGACTTAGTTGCAAATCAGGCTCTGAATTACCTGAATACATTGGCCAGTCACAGAGCAACACCTAGAGGCTGCTGGGACACTGCAAGTTTCACTTGGCTACAGCCACTTCATGTCCTTTAAGCTCTCTGTTTTCTTTTTTGCCCATTCTCTTTATTATGTCCAGGCAGTGTGGGAGCATGGCTGTCTGCACGCTGCCTAGACTGATGGTCCTGCATTCTCAGTCTGCACACTCTGGAAGTGGGATTCAATGTGTTCTTTCATTCCTTTAATCCTTGTAGTGATCATGTAGTCTCCTATCTGCAAGCTTTTGCACATCACAGTACCTTTGCTGTATTCTGAGTAGAGCGTTACATTTCCGTCTCTTCAGATAATCTCATATGGTTTCCATCAGTTGATCTTGAAATACCACCTTTATTCTTGTCTCCACCCCTCTCAGTTATTTTTTCCGGAAAGTTTGCAGCCCATTGGCTTTTCATAGAGGTGTGTGATGATAATAAAACCATGGAAAATGGTAAAGGAAAACAGTTTTGTTGTCATAGCTTCTTAGGAGTCAAAGCGATGTGTCGTCTTTCAGATACCATTCTACAGGGGAGAGAGAATTACCTTTGATGTTGCACCATCTAGACTGGACTTCCTTGTAGAGCATGACAGTTTACAGATTGAGGTAAGGCATTCAGAGGAAATAATATTTTTGTGCTATTCATTCCTGTCAAAGTATAACTGATTTTAGCAGTAAGTAGGTATGTTTATAGAAAAACTTCTTTGTAAGAAATTTGAAGACGTCTGTTACACATACCCTCTTGCACAGCATGTAAAGACAGTCTCCAGCATCGTGCTGTATTTCTACACTTCAGTCCCTTTTACTAGGAAGAAAAAAAACAGGGAAAAGCTGTGTGCTATGCTTACTTTCATGTCCATGATGTGGACAGGCAGTGATCTTTCAGGTTGTTTGAGTTTCCTCATTCAGCGTGCCAAAGCTCTGGAGAAGGGCCTGTAGGTTGTTATGGTTTGCGGAGTGCCTGGTGTGATGGCATTATGATCTGTCATTTGGGTCTTCTGAACTGTAGTGATGCAGATAAACTGAGAATCTCTTCCTGTACATTTTTTTTCCTAAAGCTGGAAATAAATTCCCTTTATATGTATGTGTGTGTGAAAATAGTTACTGTTGATTGCTGTAGGTGTGTGTTTGCTTTTACTGAGTGAAGATTAATGTTAGCTTTTTTCCCATTTCAGCCTGTTTTCCATGTGATGGGTTTCTCTGTCACAGGCAGGGTGTTGAATGGTCCTGAAGGAGAAGGAGTTGCTGATGCCACTGTGACGCTGAACAATCAGATTAAAGGTGTGCACTGGTCTTGGTCTTTGTTGCTACAGAGAAGCCTTTATTAAGCTCAAGTACAGGACATAATACGCTACTTTTGTTGCAATTTATTTGAAATATTAAAGTGGTTTTCATGCAGCTGATTAATTTTACATGTTCTGGCTTAGAGGAGAGTATTAGATGTTCATTTGTTTTGCTGTTGAATACCTTATTTTCTTTCAACCATATGCCATATTGTGCTTTGAAATATGGAAATGAAGACTGATCTGGTAAAAAAGGCATAGTACTGTCTCTTTGTTGTGCAATGTAAATTAAAAATAGCCTACAGCAGTGCATGCCCTCTGGCTCTTTCGACCCATCAGGATAGACAGTCAACACATGCTCTGTTTTTTTAACTCTTCTTGTTATTTATTACAGTAAAAACAAAAGCTGATGGCTCTTTCCGCCTTGAGAACATAACAACAGGTACATACACAATTCATGCCAGGAAAGAGCATCTGTTCTTTGATACTATTACCGTGAAGATTGCACCAAATACACCTCAGCTAGCAAACATCATTGCAACAGGGTAGGTACTGGTGTCATGATTAAAATGTAATCTGATATGTAGACAAGGTCTTGAAAATGGGTGGTCCTTTCCCATATCATGCCCAGACTTGCATACTGTTGTCAGAAGCTAAGTGTTGCTTGAGAAATTCAAGTTAATAGCACAGCATGAGTGCAGGTTAATGTTTTGTCCAGAGTATTTTGCTCAGTACTAGTTAAGGTTTAGAGCACCCTCTTAATAACCTCTCCTGTGCAGGTGAAGATGCTAAGACATGGGTATATTGAACAATTTTAGAATGGTATGTGAACCAAGAAAGGAAAAGGGATCATGGTTGTCTGATATGAATTGTCTTTTTCTTGTTTGTCGTTCTTTGACTGCTGGGCATAAGCCTGTGTAATGGTGATGGGATGATTTTGGGGGTGTAAGGCTGCGCAGTGGTGGGAGATAGAGTGCAAGCTGAGGAAGACAAAAGGGGCATGGTTCTGTGTCCAGGAGCTTCTCCTAAGGAAGAAATAGTGGCACCCTTTCTGAGAAGTGAAGACTAGGAATTTACTGAGGCAAATGGCAACTAGTTCATACAGACTTAGCTAGCTAATCAGAAAAAATCCCCACGTGCTGTTAAATGATCAGTTACAGGTTTTTGCCATCACTAAATATGTTGTGCTGTTGAAGGTGAAAAGCAAAGTTTAACAGCTTCTAATTAATTTGTCATATTGTCTTCTGTATTCACAAATGTAGGTGTAGTAGGGTTGTGTTCCAGTGAATTGCCTATCATATTTGAGGTCTTTGACACAAAACATTTGAAACTATTTAAAAACAGAGAGATGGCAAGCCTAAGTCAATTGCCTGCCTAGCCAAAAAATAAAAAAAATAAAGGCTTGAAGTGATTGAGTTGATGTTAGAGAAGTGTGAAGCAAGTTGCTTGCAAATAAAACCATAACATCATGGTGACTTTGTTGTAAAAGAAAAGATCCCATTAATACATTTTGGACTTGTATCTAGTATCTCTTTGATATGAACGCTCTTTCAGAAATCCATTCCAATTCATGTGTTAGTACCTCAACATAGCGAGGTTTACTTTTTAAGGAAATTTTAAAACAAGTATTTTTTTATGAGCTTTGTCAAATCAAGATATTTATTCTGACGACTGGCTTGTATTTAACAGGTTCAGTGTGTGCGGCCAGATCTCAGTAACTCGTTTCCCTGACACAGTCAAACAGATTAGTAAATACAAGGTAACCATGATGCCTCAGGACAAGGACAAAGCATCACTGGTTACAACAGAAACTGACCCTCATGGAGCATTTTGTTTTAAGGCAAAATCGGGTGCATACAGTGTTCAGGTAAGAATAAGCTTCCATCTCTTCATTGTAGGACTATTGTGAGGTTTTAGAAGACTTTAAACATTTAATTTCTAAAACTTGAGAAGCTGAATTTAGATTTTCCTCTTTTTTTTCCTGTTTGCACTATTTAAACAATGACAGTTATTTCTTTTTTTTTTTTTCCTTAATAATCTGAGATTCGCATGCTTCTTGTCCATTATGCCTGTTAAAAGGAGGTCAGGAGATCAGCCCATTGGGGTTGGAAATTCTTATTTCTCTCCTCTTAGTTGTGATGCCTCTTAGACCACTCCTTATCGTAATGTATTGTCTTGTGAGTGAGACATGTAAGGTGTGCTTTACTCAGGTGCCTAAATGATTCCTGAGATTATAGATCACAGCAGAACCATCACAAATTTGCATTGTGGGAGGTAGTACAGACTGGAAGATGAGGAAGTGCATGGTTATAAGGCCTCTAACTGTCCTCATAGATAATGAAATAGCCTAATGTAAACGCAGGTATATGTGTCGGAAGTGAAATTCACTTAGACTTTTGAAACTGAGCTGTTTGGAGGATTTTGAGCTCAGTTTTATTGTAGTTCTTTGGAGGATTTTTAATATAGAATACTGAAAAGCATATTTGGGAGGCTGGTTTGCTTTGCCTGGGCTTTACAATAAATTTCTATTTTTTTTTATTGCTGAAAAGTGGATTGAACTCAGCAGAAGGGGTGTATTTGGTCTGGTATCTAAAAGCTGCTGATGTTTTCATGTCATGTACTCTACAGGTAATTATTCCAGAGGCTGAGACCAGAGCAGGATTGGCTTTGAAACCCAAAATGTTCCCTGTTACTGTTACAGACAGACCAGTGATGGATGTGACCTTCTCTCAGTTTTTGGCATCTGTCTCGGGGAAGATCTCTTGTTTAGGTAAGCCAGTTTTGAAAGTGAAGTGGAAATGCGAACAGAGCGGTTCAGCACTGCACATGTGAATGAGTACTGTTTAGATCAAGACACTTGCTGTGGTTAGCCCCATCAGTAGATAAGTAAAGTTAACTTCCAGCACATAGATAAAGCAGCTCTTTCTTTTGGGAGACGTTACAGCCTGGTAAGTTACCTTAATAAACTGTGGAGTAGAGTTGTCCACCTATTTTTAATACTTGCTAGGAATAAGCAAGCATTCCTTCCTCAGGGAGGAATTCTGACCTGTTTGCCTTCCTCAGAAGATGGGTAAGTACTGGAAGGAAATGCTCCTGGCGGACACTAGGGATACTGTATATCAATCAGAGAAGTACTGGAGGTACAAAAGACATTTTTAGGGAAAAAAAACCCCCAAGGTAGTGCATGTAAAAACAGTAGGATAGCTGTTGACAGAAGCTTGCAATCTCTGTTCTCTTTCATAAGCTTTTTGTCTTTATTTTAGTCTGAGGTTCCTCTCTTCTATTTTCCTTGGATTACCTACTGATTTCAGCGGGTGATGACTGGAGCTTGACTTTTGTGACTTTCTAGCCCTTCCTTTTTCCTCTCTGAATCCTCTCTGCACTTTGTGTTCTGTCTCTCAAGCGTTTAGTGGGCCCTGTAGTCTCTGCCAAGCGAGGTGAACTCTGGGATTTAATGGTGGCCTCTGGTTGTTACTTGCTGTTAGATAATAGGATTAACAGTTGCAAACTTCCTGGAGATTGCAAAAAAGCACTGGTAAACGTGCTTAAGAAATAAGAGTTTTAATTGGAATGATCTCTACTGGAAGAGTGTCATCATTTTAATGTTAGCACACAAGAAGCTTGCTTGGAGTGGAGGTTTGGGAGGCAAAGCTGGCAAGCTGGAATGCAGTCTCATTTTCTGCTGTCTTTTCTGCACAGATGTTTGTGGTGATCTGGTCGTGACGTTACAGTCTGTGAGCCGCCAGGGTGAAAAACGCAACCTGCAGCTTTCTGGAAGCATGGACTCAGTGGCCTTCACGTTTGAAAATGTGCTACCTGGCAAATACAAAGGTAGGGTTATGGAGAACAACTTGAAGTGTTACCTTAGTAGCTAAATTTGTGACTTAATCTGTATAGTTCTGTTATTATCGATACCATATGTCCAACATGGAACTAGTTCTGAAACTTGAGAGAATCTGCAAAAATACTATACAACACTGGATCAGGTTTTCTTAATCTTGTATGTCTAACCCTTTTGTTAGGTAACTGCTCCCCTGTTTTAAGGTCTTCATGGCTGGTGTGAGGGGAAGGGCTTTATCATGAACTGACTTGTCGCATGCCTAATGACGGGGGCACACCCTAGCCGTTCTGCTTCCAGAGTACCTCTCCTAAGAGCAATGTGTCTTTTGGCCAGCCTGCCTTGGCCTACTATGAAAATAAATTGTTTCCCAAGGAAAGGTGTAGGGAAGAGTATGTACAGATTGCTCTTCTTATACATGAGCCAGAACATCCTTTCGCCAGGTGAAACTGGAGTTAGGTTCTGATTCCCTCTAGGCTTCTTTGACTATCACAGTGGTAGTGCACACTGCAGAACTTTCAGGGTGACCAGACTTCATAATATTTTTTATAATAGCTTTTCTGTTCTGAGCTGTGCTGGATTTCTGGTGATGCCGCAGTGCTGAGAGCTAGGTCTGTTACTGTAGTCATTGTTGTATATCTGGCTTTGAAGATTGTTGTCAGGGAACTCACAGAACCTGTCCTTATTCACAGTTTTACGTTACTGAAATGCTTTGTGCGGTGTGTGTTCTAGTAAGCGTCGTACATGAAGACTGGTGCTGGAAGAATAAGTCTTTGGAGTTGGAAGTCATGGAAGAAGATGTTTCGGGAGTAGAATTCAGGCAGACTGGATATATGCTGCGCTGTTCTCTTTCTCATGCAATTACACTGGTATGTAGGTAACAAACGTCATTTTTTTAATGAACTTGTGTAGATAGGTTGCATTATACTTGGAATCAAGGCTTTCTCATGTCTCTAGGGAGTCATATAGCACAGCAACACTGACGGTTAGAGTGCTTTGAGATTTGTCTCTTAGTTCTAGTAAAATGGTGTTGTGTTGTTACCTGCTATAAAAGAGAAGCATTAATGTATCTTTAGACAAATACCATTTTCATTTTGTTGTTTGGTAGTTACTAATAGTGAATTGTGTTGTGGCTTCACAGGAATTTTATCAGGATGGAAATGGACCGGAGAATGTTGGTGTTTATAACCTGTCCAAAGGAGTTAATAGATTCTGTCTTTCAAAGCCAGGTAACAGCTCTAAAATGTTAGTTTTAAAAATGAAAAATAACCAGTCCACTAATACTACTGGGAATTAAAAAAAATAAAAATTTGTTGTTTCTGAGGGGCATTGTTTTATTTACAGCTGTATATAAATAAATGTCCCATTCTAAGTTTTTAGAATTCTGCTTCTATATAGTCCTTCACCTAAATACAGATTACAGAAGGAAAATAATTTTTTTTTTTTTACTTGGTGAAGGGCTTTGATCTCTTATGAATGAATAGCATGTTAAAATAATCTTGTTCATATGGTTTCTATTTGTCAGTCACGTTAGAATGTTTCATTTAAATACAGGGTTCTTGCGGGATAATCGTTGAAAGTATTGCAGGCTTATCTGTAATAGGAAAAAAGAATGTTTTAAGATTAGATATTTTTTTTTCTCCTTTCAGTGTCTTAGAGCTAATACTCTGTGTGGCCCCTTTGCTAAACAGTTAACAAATCTATTTGGTTTTGGTTCAGTTTTCAGCTTTGTACATTTCATCCTTAGAACCAGTGGTCTCATTCACAATACAGTAATACAGTGGTTCTGTAATCAGTCAAAAGGTATCAGTGGTGGGACGTTAATAGGTTACTTCTGAGCTTGTTTGGTTTGTTATGTTTGTAATTATGTAATGATACTTAATTGTGTTTTGTATTGATGTACATTAGAAACTCTGTGCAGCTTCCAGTAGTGATCTGTGGCTACACAGAGGTGAATTAATTTACAAGTGTCTATGTGAAAGGCAGTAGACACATAGTCAAATTCTGTAATTTTTCTATATCTCAGGTCACATGTGATCTGAGAATTCAGCCAACACAGTAAGCTTGACTTTTTTCAGTGGACCATTCTCTGACTTAACGTTTACAGGTGTATATGAAGTGACCCCACGTTCTTGCCACCAGTTTGAACATGAGTATTACACTTATGACACGTAAGAGCAACATCTGATTTTGATCTTAAAACTGTCAGTGTGCTTTCATAAAGCTTCCTCCTGCTGCAGCTGCTTGCTTTCAGCAATTCAGGATGTGTTGCTAGGACTGTCTCTAACCGATAGAGGGAAGCTTTAGCAAAGTGTATCAGATGTGTTCTCTTGGTGTTTCTAGTCTTAAAAAAAAAATGAAGTCAACTAATGGTAGGCATTAAAGATGCTTCTGCAACTTCAAATGCATAGTTTTGTCAGCCTTCTCTCCGTTGAATGTTGGTTTAGCTTTGTAACGAAGGAGAGAGATTTCAGTGGAAACACTTGATCACTTGTAAGAGCTGAAATGCAAAAGGTAGGATAGTAAGTTTACCAAGAAGCATATGCTACCGTTGTACGTCCCTAGTGCCATGACTCTGGCTTGATTCTGCTCACCTCAGTTTTTGCACCGGTAAGCAGTGCTGATCTTCCTGTCAGCCGTGTTTTATTAGTTAGTTAGAGGTTATGGTCTGTCAATGTGCTTAATGGCTCCTTGCTTCCAAAAAAGAGGTTTTCTGCTCCCAGACTACATCTAATTCATGAAAATGGCAGAAAACACATTCTGCATTAAAATCTGATTCTTTTCTGCTGTGTTATTGAATTCAAAGTACTTCAAAGAGAGATGTATGTTGAAGATGAGAGCCAGCAGTGGGTGAATGGATAGAAGCAGAAACCCTCTTTTGGCAGCAAAGCAACATTAGACTTGGGGCACCTTGGTGAACTATGTCAAATATGATGAAGTTTTGACTGTCCTTCTGCTGGGTGTAAAGGTATTGTGCATATGAAATCAATCAAATCAGCTTTAGCTTGAGACGAGGCACAGAGGAAGGAACTGATTTGGCCAATGTTGTGCAGTGCTTTGGGATTCAGAGCTGGAAAATGCTCCCTCTCTGACATGCTATCATCTCAGTGCTACAGCTTTGCTGTGTCATTTGTATATCATCTATTATAAAGTGCTTTAAACTTAGGGATGGGAGCACAAAATCTGCTAAATAAGATTTGGTTATTTTCTTTAGGAGGGGGATCTTGAATTCATCTCTTTGTTGCTTTGATTTACAGGTCCTCTCCTAGTATACTGACGCTCACCGCAGTTCGACACCATGTCCTTGGCACGATTATAACAGATAAACTGATGGATGTGACTATTACCATTAAGTAAGAACAAAGAAATCTTTGGGCTATAAAAAGTGGAAGAAAAAGACATCTCTCATAAAGTTTTACTCTGGTTTTAATACTTCTGTGGCTGCTTTTGAAGGGGATGGCATCCAACTAGACTTCGAGGTTTTTGTGCTAAGCTGTGCTTTGAGTTCTTTATAGGTAGATAAATAATTCACAGCCCTCATTTTGCACATTGTCACTTCATTTCAGTGTAGCCCCTTTCCACTTGTGTGTCATGGTAAAAAGGTACGATTTTCTGAGGTTTCAATACAGAATTCAGAGGGTATTGTTTTAGCTTAGGTCAGAGCTCTTTAGCACAGGCACCTATTTTTTTCCTTTTTGTTTCCTCAGAATGAGAATCCACTCCTTTAGAGCATTGTTACTGGTGTGAAGAGGGTTATAAAAGGAAAACCATGCAGAGTGATTACATACTAATGTGCCAATTTATGTTTAGCTGAACAGACAGCTCACTAGGGAGCACTGATTTGTGAACAGCTTTAATTGTATGAGGTGCCAGATCTGTCTGGAAGTGTCTGATAATGATGAGTGCTTTATTAATGCTCTGCTGATGTCTACTTGGTCTAGACTATGGGTTCTCAAACTTATATGAGTGTAGAAGACATCTTTTCAGAGAATAAATTATCTGCAGAGCACTGCCTTGAGTTCCCTGAGTTTAATGAACCTATAACTGCAACTACTGGGCAACTGCAGCAGCTGGAAAAGAAACATTGAGACAGCAGAGAGCTATTAGGATTTTAAAAACAACTTAGTGAGTAGGGGAATATTATACTGACCTAGGGTGGTTGGATTTTTGAGACTATTGGCAAGTACTTTTAAGGCAGCTCAGGCTGCTGCAGGTTGTCTCTGTTCAAGCCTGCCTGAAGCTTTTCAGCCAAAGTCCAATTTGTGAACTGTCATCAACATAAAAGAAACAGCTCTGGATTTAAAAGCAAGCCAGTTTTTTTACAAGTCTGTGTTTGTATACCAGATCCATGGCACTGACCTGTTAACTTTCAGTTAACCAAAAAAAACCCCAAACAACCCCAACCAAAAATGAAGCTGATATTTCACAATTTTTGATGATGGCTTGTTATGTTTGAAAAATGAGACAGTAATAATTTATTATGACTATTATGAGACTGGGTGTGTCTGTACAGGTTTTTAATAGGTTTTAAGACAATATGTTTTTTAAATACGTTTCTGTGTTGCCTCTGGACTGCAGAGAATGAGTTTAAAGCCTTGATGAAACTTAGTGTTAGAGCAACAATATCTGTTCCTCTTAAAAAAACCCAGAATATAGGTGAAGACTGAAGCAGGAGACAGAACTATCCTGCCTATCCTGATCGTCTAAAGTGTTTGCAGGAAAAGTAATAGTGATCATTTCAGTTCACTTCTCATAGAGAATTTTGCAATGTTCTGTGACAGTTTTTCAGACTGTTGTAGAAGAGGCAGAAGATAAGATAGAAAGGATGGTTGGAAACTAGAAGGAATTGGTAGAAAAAAAAGAGGGTGTAAGATCAGGGAAAATGAAATGAGATGCATTGTTCTGAGCTGATTTAAAGAATTTGATTAAACTTAATCTAGCAATCTGTTCGCTGGAGAGTAACAAGATAGCTGGATAGTTCAAGTGTATCGGGTAGATACGTTAGAGCTTTTCCTGGGAATTGCAAGCAATTGGTAGTACTTAGTTGTGATAGGAGTTACTTTCTCATTGTATACTCCTGAGAGGTAGTTCTGAGGGGAAGTTCCTAGTACTGAAAAAAACCACCTTACCAGTCTTTTTGTTGGTTTTGTATAACTCATCCTTTCTGTATTAAGCATGTTCGCCGGTTTGGAATTCCAGGCTTTTTCTTTTATTTGAGGGCTCTTGTAAAGGTACTGGTCCTTTGACTTAAAAATCTACCGCTGCTGCTGGCTTGCCTGTGGGAGGTTATTGCCCCCGCAGTAGAGCTGGTGCCTGGTAACTGGTACAAAATCAAGACTCAACCTAACCAAAACCTAAGCTAAGCTGAGATGTGCTGGACACTGCGAACTGGTTGATGTGTAGGCATGTGACTCTGGTTCTGCAGTGGGATGCTGAGGCATGGCAGAGGGGGAAAGGAAGCAAGGGGGCTGTAAATTTCTTGAAATGGTTTATAGTGTCATAGGGCAGGATTTATGAGAGTTGCAAGTAGGTCCTTTCCTGCTAGGCCGGGTAGGTTACCTGTAGTCCCTGTGAATGAGCCTTTCTACTGGTAACTGGTTGATATGGAGGCTAGAAGTTTTAGTTCTGCTTGGAATAAATAACAAAATTAAAAAGTAATGGATTTAAAAAAATATTCCTGGGACTTGCCTGCTGTGGTAGTAATTAACAGGTATTACAAACTCTTACCCCTCCATGTGAAAGGAGGTGATTTTGTTTTCTTCTCCATGTTTCAGGTCATCCATTGACAGTGAACCTGCCTTAGTTTTAGGGCCCCTGAAATCGGTACAGGAGTTACGCAGGGAGCAGCAGCTGGCAGAAATTGAGACCCGCCGACAGGAGAGAGAAAAGAAGGGTCAGGAGGAGGAAGGAACAAAGCCTCCAGTGCAAGAAATGGTGGAGGAACTCCAAGGACCATTCCTATATGAATTTTCATACTGGGCAAGGTAATACCAAGCTCCGATGGACAAGATGTATTCTTCGTACTATTGTCTGGTGTTTCCACCAGACAGAATAGTGACATGTTCCATATAGGAAAGAGCTGCTGTATGGGTACCTGTGCCTGTGTTGACTGTGAGCTAAATGGAAACTAGCACTACATTAATATGAATTTTGCTTAGGTTATTGTTGATGCTTTTTGCTTGGGTATTTAGATGGATTCTTGGGTCAATATACAGTACTGTGTTCTACATGAGAGCTACTAATTCCATTTTTTTCCAATTTGTGTTTTACAGATCTGGAGAGAAAATTACTGTGACACCATCATCAAAAGAGCTGCTTTTCTACCCGCCTTATGTGGAAACAGTTGTTAGTGGAGGTAAATATAAATAACATCTAGTTTGAAAGGAGTAGATTTTTAAGGCAGAAATGTGTCCTTATAGATGAACGTATGAATAGCTCTTCAAAGGTAACGTTAGGAAAGTTCCAGTTGCAACTGTTTCTTTCAGCTGATTTCACTTCGGAATTTGGAAGCATGGGTATCTGGTAGCGGGTGCAGGTACAGTTTTTATCAGCAGAATATGCTTCCAAGTGCTGAAAGACCACCTGACAGAAGAGGAGGAGCTAGATTTCTGGATATTATACCACATTTTCAGAATTGCTCATATTAGTCTTGTCTAGAAAAATAGTTGTGCAAAGCAGTGCTTGTATTTTGGGTTTGTTACTAAATTCCAGGTTCTGTTAAGTTTTCTTCATAGTAAGTTACAATAATAAAAGTATTCACAAAAAAAATTAAAATTCAAAATTGTTGGGGTTATCGTGAGTCAGTTGATGCTACATGTTAAGTCAGTGTCCGTCTTGCCCTCGGGTTTACCTCTTTTAAAATCACAAGAAAATGTTAGGTACCCCTAAGAGATGTGCCTCTTTGTTGTGCACATTCTAAATACACTGGGGGGGGGGTGGGAAATAAAAAAATGTACTTATGTTATTAAACATGGTATATGCTGACCTGAAATTGATCTCCAAAAATTTTGTCCAAGTTCAGTCTAGTATAAGTTAGAAGGGAGTATTTTGGAATCTTCTCCATGTGGCTGCAGTATATGTAACTTAATGAATCCTCAAAGTACTTAGCAAATCCATAATGTTTGTTTTGGAGATGTCCTTATAGTTTTGGATAGTTATTGATTTTTGGGAATGTTCAAATGTTTTAAGATGTGTTGAGAGACCATACAATCATGTGGGTTGATCTCTTGTTCTAAAGTAAAAGAACATCAGCTGAGCACTTTGGAAATAGTTAAACTCTTGCTGTAAGACAGAACAGTGAGTGTATTTTCGACTTACTTGTTTGTCTTAAATCCTCTTTGCAACGACCAAGAGAGTTGTCCTGGAAAGCTGATAGAGATTCATGGAAAAGCAGGCTTGTTTCTGGAAGGGCGAATTCATCCTGAATTGGAAGGTGTTGAGATTGTCATTGGTGAAAAGGGAGCAACTTCCCCGCTCATCACAGTTTTCACTGATGACAAAGGGGCTTACAGGTAATCAATGGATTTATTTTGATCTGGATTCTGTAGTTAAAGTGCAATGGTGACTTGACAAGGTGTATGTGATATCAAAGTGCTTTTTTAAAAAAAACTTATTCTTTCCTTTTATTTGAAGTGTTGGGCCACTCCACAGTGACTTGGAATACACAGTTACTGCTCAGAAAGAAGGATTTGTTTTGACTGCAGTGGAAGGAACAATTGGGGACTTCAAAGCTTTTGCTCTTGCTGGGGTGACGTTTGAGGTAATGTTCTAAACACTTTGGGTTCTGAATGAATAGTGTTTGCAGTTATAGCTAGACAGGCAAAATCATAACTCACGTCTCCCAGTCAAACACAAGTAGGTGTGGGATTTGGGGATAATATTGTCCTGGGGAAACATCTCAGTGGATGAGCCTGATTGTAGACCATGACTTGCCGTGCAGAAGATATTTTGGAAGATTGGAAAGTTAGAGCCTGCAGTCCAAAAGACAGGTTTTATTTGCTTTTGTAGGGTTGGACCACCTTATCTTAGTGAGTTTTATCCATCCAGGTGATTTTTTCATGTACAGTCTGGTCCAACTAGTGCCTGGTTCTAGTCTTTGGTATACTTAAGATGTGCAGGGGGCTACAACAATGAAATGATAGAGGATGACTGTTCTGGTGACACATGCTATGTGTGGTTGTGACTGCCTAGGTGTTGAGAGCATGAGCTTCTGTAGCCCTGTAGTCTTGCAGAAGAGGTTACATTGCAGATGTGGCTGGTTTTTTCTGCTTACAGCTGAGTGCTCAGAGCCAGAGCAAGGGGCTTCTGGATTGAACCCTTCTTTGTAAAGCAACCCTCACTTCCATTTAAAACTACTGCTTTTTCAAAACAGATCAAATCAGAGGATGACCAGGCTCTTGCTGGAGTTCTCCTGTCTCTCAGTGGAGGGGTATTTCGGTCCAACCTCCTTACGCAGGATAATGGCATGCTGACTTTTTCCAATCTGGTAAGTTGAATTGGAATCTTCTGAATGTGGCTGCACGTGCGATGCTGTGTTACTTTTCCCTCCAAAAAAGGGATGCTGTTGGCTCTCTTCAGTGGCAGGGGGATGCATGGTCTCCCTTGAAATTGTAACCCACAATTGAGAGTTGTAGGTCCCTTGGAGTGGACAGCACTTAAAATCTTAGCAAGTGAAAGATGTGAAATCTAACCTGGCAAGAGATTTCTCCCCAGCGTAGTAGATTATGTTGATTGATCTCAGTTCCTAATTTGCACTCTGTAAACATGAAACAAGCCAATTTCTTGATGATCATTTGAGACTCTTTAGAGGAAAGAAATCTAATTAGATTATTGATCTGTATATGTGTGTAGACATGCCTAAATAGTTTCCTTGAGGACATCCTTCTCTCCTGGTCACCTTCCTGTCCTTGAGGTCTTGTGGGAAGGTTTTAGGGCCATAGTTTCCTTTCCCTCTTCAGGCTTTATCACCTGGTGGAGTTCCATTGATGTATTGTCCAATGTGCTCCCGGTTTTTCAGCTCTCACTTTTTCCGGCCAGTTTAACCTACGGTTGGGACAAAGAACTTTAGCTCTTCAGGGAGCTCTTGCAGAAACATAATTGTTTGGAGTTTGTGAATTTTTGTGTCGCTGTCAGTAAACAGCTTGTTTTATGCCTGTTTGCAGAGCCCAGGGCAGTATTATTTTAAACCTATGATGAAAGAGTTTCGCTTTGAACCATCATCACAGATGATTGAAGTGCAGGAAGGACAAAATCTTAAAATTCGGATAACTGGTTACAGAACAGCTTACAGGTCAGTAAGAGCTGAAATGCCGTGCAAAATGCTGCATACTGTATCAGGATGCGTTATGCAAAATACGTATTTTCTCCTGATACACCTCCGTCCTGGAGGTTTGGAAGGTACTTTTGAAGGCGCAATTCAACTATTATAGTGTGTTTAAGTACTTTTTGTATCCTTTTCTCATGTCTGTGGGTGTATAGCGAAGCCCAGATGGCAGGACTGTAAGGAGAAACATTGCTATGAAAGCACTGTGTTAGTGGCACTGGAAGTTGCTTGTGCTATGTCCAGTGGGAGAGGAGAGGACTATTCTAGGGATGGTAGAGCAATTCAGGTGTCTGATTTCAAGATCCATACTTTCCTTGCCCTCAGGGGTAAGTGCTGCTGTTCATGGAGGTCAAGGAACTTGGATTCCTGAAGTTGTGCTCTGAACTGCAGCGAATTCTAATGCTTGAATAAGTTTTACATATACATTATAAATTCCTGTTTCCTTCTCCATGCTACGATAATATATTAGGTACTTTTTCTGTCAGTTACGATAATAAAATGTCTTTTAAAATGTCCATTAAAACAGCATCTGCACATCTGTAGCAATTGGTTCTCTTTCTACCTTTAGCTGTTACGGCACAGTTTCTTCTTTAAATGGAGAGCCTGAGCAGGGAGTCTCCGTAGAAGCTGTGGGGCAGAAGGATTGTAGCATCTATGGAGAAGACACAATAACTGATGAAGAGGGCAAGTTCAGGCTACGTGGCCTTCTGGTAAGGATTAGGATGCTCTTTGTCATTTACTTTGATGTTAGTATGATAGTGGAGCAATAAAATGTGTTTTATTAATTAGCTACCGATTTCTGTTTTCCCATCACATTTGCTAGCTCGGATTCCCTTGAGTCTCTCTGTGTTAGGAAACACTGTCATTTAATGAACATTCATTCTAGCAAAAGCGGGGGAAAAACTCATTAGTATAAACCCGTGGAACTTGGTGCCAGCGTACTGTTATGGCCTCCCACAAACACTGAGCAGTTTGCATGACATGACATGGGCCCCCGATCGATGTACCGAATGTGTCTGACAGCTGTTCAGCAGCGCTCAGGTGCTATAGTGGGGAATTTTCTTAGGCAAAAGAATTTGGGGAAGCATTTAGTTTCTTCTGTGAAAACACTGTGACAGTGCATTTTTAGCAGGATATTGGGTGGATGTATGATGTTGATTGTACAGCATGTATGTGAAGTAAGCTGTTCTGAAGGAAATGTGGAGGCTGAATTTATGGCATCAGTATGTATGGAGTAAGCAATTTGCTGTAGCAGAAAGCAGTGTTTGATCAGGTTTTATTCTTGTTATATGCATTTTCTTTCAAGCTAAAACACTTCACAGCAGATGATTTCTTTTAATACTGTAATGTAATAAGCTGGTGAAATTTCTATGATAACCCTTTTGTAATTTCTAGCAGTAAACACCCTTAATAGTGTTAGTGAGCTGGATTTTCTATTTGGGATAAGGAAAACTTTAACTGGATAGAGTTAGATCTGTTTGGGTGCTGTATCTTAAATGGAATGTTAGAAAATTCTCTTACAGTTTTCTAAAATTCAAGTATGTATTATTCAGTGTTGGGATTTATCATCTGACTGTTGCTTTTAGCCTGGTTGTGTGTATCATGTCCAACTTAAAGCTGAAGGCAATGATCACATTGAAAGAGCTTTACCACAGCATCGGGCAATTGAGGTAATTTTTTCTTTTTTTTGTAGTATCACTTAAATGCGAAATGCATCTGTCTAGGCATTATGTCTGTTCTATCAGCAGCAATGTAGTTGAATGCATTTTGTTCAGACAAGTGGCTCTCAGCAAGTTAGCTCCCTAAATATAGGCCCTGTATTGCATGCCAGCATCATAGTTTAAAACAGAAGTAAAATAAAGCCCAAGTAATAAACAAGTCAAAAGAATTCTTTCACAGTCACAAAAACTATACATCAGGAAACAAGAGAATAAATGTATAAATACTTTTCAGCATTTCTTTATGACATGGAACAAAGCAGTAGTGACTTGAGGATGCCATAAATTCTCATATTGTTCTCTCTTCGTATTTATGGATTGATAGATAGCTCTTGTTATGCTTTATTTGGTCCAAATCCCACAGTCTTGATGTAGGTGAAATTGTCATTCAGACTAGCAAATCTTTATAGGATGTAATAACAACTCTGAATTGAAAA
This sequence comes from Falco punctatus, assembly GCF_963210335.1. Taxonomy (NCBI): domain Eukaryota; kingdom Metazoa; phylum Chordata; class Aves; order Falconiformes; family Falconidae; genus Falco; species Falco punctatus. Next base: position 35,466,985 of record NC_137583.1, on the reverse strand, counting down.
CTAATGAAATCTTGTTCAATATTCCTCTATCCTTACAGATTCAGATTAGCTGTCTTGCTTTTATCTCTTGACATCCAGCAAAGGTTAATTAGCCTTTGTTACCTGTCTGGAACTTTTCAGTGGGAGGTGTGGTTGTTTGACCAGGGTTTCCTCATTTGAAGCAAAACGGAAGGGCAGAAATCTTTCAAGACCTTAGTGTCTTCCTGCGGCTGGTTAGGAAGGGGAAGGGAGTGGCAACCCAAATGCCAGAAAATCATATGAAGGTTATGTACTGCAAGTGACAGCTGTACACAGTAACTTGTACTACTAGGATCCTGGCTAGCCTGCCATTTTCTCAGCAGAGAGAAGTGTTTGAAAGCCACCTGCAGGAAAGATGTCCAGCCTCTGTGGTGCCAGACTGTTGATGTGGCATCTGGCCTAACCCTAACCTGTCTGTTACTACAGTTATTATTTGAGTAAATGTCTTTTCTTACTCTGATCAGAATTCAGATTGGGAAACACAAACATTTCTTATTTTAAACCATTTTGAAGAATATAAAGTTACAGATTTTTGTAGGTTATATTATGATATGAGGATATTCCTCATTAATCAACTGTATAAACATTGTAGCATAGTAATCTGCATCTCTCAGCACTAATGCAAAATACTGAGGCCGGTGTTCAGGTATCAGTCAGTCTTGTGTATGTAACTCATCCTCTTCCAAAATAATGTATGATTTTGATACTTCTTCAATTTTTAGTTTTAACTAAATGCCATCAGGATTCTGCTGGTAATGCACAGGTCTGTAATTGTGAGCTGTGCACTCTGGAGGAAAAGTACTTGCAACTGGAAAACCTTCAAGTTTCCCTGTGGTTAGCATAGAACAAAATTCACTTTTTGTTAAAAATTATGAGCACTGTTTGTGTTGTGCTAACTGTCCTCTGTTAACTGCTCCTCTGGGTAAAAACACGGCTGTGTTTTATGTTGCAGGTTGGGAACAGTGACATTGAAGATGTTAACATTATAGCGTTCCGGCAGATTAACCAATTTGATTTAAGTGGAAATGTAATTACATCTTCTGAATATCTCTCCACATTATGTGTAAGTTCAAGTCTTTCATCTTTGTCAAGTGTATTTGCCATTGGTTTCTCAATTATTTTTTTTTTTGCAGCGTCACTGGAAGTTGTTCAGTAGCCAGAGCACACCTTTAATTCAAATACTTTAATGGAGGTGAATTTGAATTCCAGATAGAATTAAGATTCCAGTGTTCCTAACTGTTTAGCTTTAATATTTCCATTTTTCACGTGAATATGTTTAAGAAGTACTTTCTTAGGTTGGCCTGTATGTTTCTGGCTCTTCTTCCTTGATTAGGGATGCCCTGTCCATAGGGAGAGCAAGACACCAGGGGTGAAATGAGTCCTCTCCATCAGAGATCTGCATTCCTGAAATACCTGGAATTTTTGACATGTGACTGCAACAGTACCATAAGGCACATGAATTTAAAAGTACAGTTATAAGAGAGAATATGAGGCAAACAGTAAAACTGAAACTTTCAAAATTCAGAAGACTGTGCTGTGATCTGAAAAAAACTGCTAAACATCTGTGATCCTTTTGGCTTAGGGTGCAAATGCTGGAAGTATCTGCAAGAAGTGTTAGCATGGTGGGAGTTATAGCACTATTTCTCAGGCTTAAAACCTTCTTGAAATGTTACCTGCAAATATAAATGCAATGCCTGGATTTCTTTCGGGCTCGTCTGTTATTCACTTTACCTGCCAAGATCTCATTGCTAAGCTGTTGATTCTTTTGCAAGACATCCAAAGGATCCAACCCTCAGAGCAGGTGTGAAGGGAAAATATATCACCTTACTGAAGAGCACCTGGGAACGCTTCCCATCTTTCTGGGGAAATTTAGACCCTTGCAGTTCAGCCTGAGCAAATAGGAATTGATGTCAAAATTTGATTATGTGAAAGTTATCCAAGCCTGTACCTGTTTCTTATTAGGTTGGGTCTTGCGTTGCATGTAATGCACATGTGCTGTTGGTGGGTGCAATCATCACCCTTGCTTTTGAGGCAGAAATTTTTGTCTTTGTATCAAATCTTAGCAGATCTTCCAGAGACAAGTGAGCAGTTTTGTAACCTCAGTCTGGGCCCTTCTGGTTGTGTAGACTCGATGAAACGACAGGAAATACTCCGGTGAGCTGTGATTTGAGCTGCAACAGTGGTAGCACTGGGCAGAATCAATGAGAATTCATTTGGGCTGTGTTTGTAAGGAGAGCTGAGCCTTGGCAAATATCTGATCCAGAGGTATAGAAACAATGGTGTAGGTGCTAGAAGGCTGCTGCAGAGTGGTCCACAAAAAACATCTCTTTGCTTACCGTGTCCTCTGGAGGAGGCACAGCGGCTGATAAACGTTTGTGTGTACAGGCAGCCTCAGGTAAGGAGATGCTGCTGTCCTTACCAGCCTTATTTGACTGTGATACGACCCTCTAATAATTATGCTGGTTTCTGAGCAAACTATTCGCTGGGGACTTCAGGCCTATTCTGTAACTTGAGGATCTATAGCTTGTTAAGTAAGTGTAGAGAAATTGAAATCAAGAAAAATGAGCCTATCTGAGAAATAGAAACAATCCCCAGCTGCAAATTCCTGTGAAACTGCTGGGATTATTGAAAGAATTACTCAGTTTTGGTTGGTGCACAGCACAGACTACTTTTAATGCACTAGATACATGAAGATGTCAGACATCAGTTGTTCCTAAGTTACTTCAAGTTCTGTACAAAGACTGTTTCTGTGACTTTTCACATCCCAGGTTGGACCAATTCCAGGTGTTCTTACTTGGCAACTTTCTGTTTATAAAACACATGATGAATTTTGAAATGCTTTTATCCCTTAAGATGTGGGATGTCTGAAATACCTGTTGTGGTACAGGGTCGAATCCCAGGTTTGTGCTTTCTTCTTTCCCTCAGGTGAAGCTCTATAAAAGTGAAAATCTTGACAACCCAATTCATACAGTCAACTTGGGCCTATCCCTGTTTTTCCATTTCCCACCACTGCTCCGAGATGGAGAGGTAAGAATATTGCTGAATAATTAGCTTAAGTCACTTTAATGTTTTTTTTCCCCTAAGGACTCAGAAGTGTTATTTGTGGTGTGCCTGCAGTATTGTATTCGTGCTGGAGTGACCAGTGTCCCAGAAGCTTTGAAACCTGTTAAACTGACTTTTGCATTTAACTCTGATTTTGTCTCAGACTGTTACTGCTGCTGTAGACTGATACAGTTTTTACCCACAGAATTACGTGGTGCTCCTGGATTCTACATTGTCTAAATCACAGTATGACTACACTCTGCCTCAAGTTTTGTTCACTGCTATTGGATATCATAAACACATTACTCTGGTCTTCAGTCCCACTGTAAGTACAAAATATTTACAAAATAGTGTTCAAGTGTCCACCTTGAGAGTGATGTCTGGTAGTACAGCCTGCGTGTATTTTGTCGTTTTGGCCAAACTTTCGATTAATGTAAATGTAAAGGCGTTTTATGAGAAGCTTTAAAGTGACAGTGAATTTGGATTTGGCCACATTTAAGGCATCGGGCAGAGATGTAATAACCTGGTACGTTGTGGGAGGCAGCTAAGGAGTTCAGGAAGGGGTTGTAGCTGTGACTAACTGAAAGGCTGCAGTAACTGGGGGCTGAAGGAAAAAGGTAGGATTGTTGTCAGAATTCCTTTAAAGACTTCTGCGTATATGACAGAAGTATCACCAGGCCAAAAGAGAGCTTTAGTTATTGGAGCTGAAGCAGACGGTAAAGCAGAGGGGTTTCAAACTAGCATCAGGGGAAAACTTCTCCCTTGGGAGAGAGAAGTGTATTGTTGCACTTCCAAACGGTGCAGTCAATTTAGTGAAGTGTTTGCTCTGTAATACTTAAATGATCTATTTCTGTTCTGCATCACTGCATGCTCAGGTGCCAGTGAAACATGAGGGAAACATGAAATGGCAGTTACAAATGAAGGAGGCAGATGTGCCTGAAAGACTTAGTGCTGGCATGGTTGCTGTAATATTATCATTGGGATCATAAAGGTTTGGGCAGCATGTGACAGGTAAACCAAAGCACGCCAGGGTGACTGTAAAGTGGAGGCTGACCGTCACTGAATTAGCTTTAAAAAACAGCAAACCTCAGCAATAAGGTAACAAGGTGAATGAATTTGATGAAGGGGACTTCTTTGAAGTTGAAGGCAAAGTTAGAGCAGCACAGGATGGGAAGAGCTGGACATGCCAAATGATCCTATTGCTGACGTTGCTTAAAGCTGAGGGATAAATCCATGGTCCCCACTCTTTTCAGAGAAAGCTGCCTGAACAAGATATTGCCCAAGGATCTTACATTGCATTACCACTGACGCTGCTTCTGTTGTTGGCTGGTTACAACCATGATAAGGTAGGTCATGGGATTTTTTTGTCTTACCCAAGTATTATTGTCTGTCAATGAATACTTCATACTGTTTTAAGCGAGGGCTTGTTGAGGTGACTATCCAGACAGATGCACTCAGTGGTTACCTTATGTTTTAAGAAAACATTTTAAGAAAAGCCAGTGTAGCCAAGTTTTTGGACAGTTACCGTCCTTCAAAAAAACTTGGTGTGAAGCTGAGTTCCTGGGCTGCTTCTGAATTTTGTCTTCTCATTTGGTGGCTGTGGAAAGAAAACCAGCAACACAGCATCATTCAAATTCAGATAACCAGACTCAGTGGTAATAGGAATGAAAATTATTATTTTATTGACTTCAGGAACAATCAGACTGGAAAAAAATCTTGCAAGTCATTGAGTCTGGTTTCTTTAGCTTTACACCCTCCCTAGTGAAATGCTCTCAAGAGGAATATAGCTACCTGCTATATAACCCCCTCTGTCATTCTTAACAAGCCATGCTCTTCCAGTCTTCTCTGATATATCTGGATTTCTGTTTTGCTGATAAAAGAAACTTGTATGTGCAGTTTGATTTCATCATAGACATGGGTAAGACAGCACCAAACATGGGGATCTCCAGGATTTTCTACAGTGTCATTGAAAGTGCTTCTGCTGAAAACAGCGGTCATTTTCTAGACTCAGGACTCAAGCTGCTGTTGTTCTTGGGTAGATGGCCGCAGGAAGAAATGTTACTGACAATCATATTAGTTTTTTATTACTAGAAATTCCCAGAAGTTTGGTTTGATTCTTTCCCAAGACGAGCTGCCATTTTCTGATATCTTTGTAGATGTGACATTTTACACTATGGCTTCTGTTTGTTTGGGGATGTAGAGGTCTAAAGAACATTATCATTCAGACCTTATCTACCATTGCAATAACAAGCTGCTTCCCCTTTGTTTTTTTGCCCAGCTTATTCCCTTATTGCTACAGCTGACAACTCGACTGCAAGGAGTACGTGCTCTTGGACAGACAGGTTCTGACACAGGTGGCTCAGAAGATGCAAAGAGACAAACAAAAAAACAGAAGACAAGACGGACATGAGGTAAAAGGAATGATCACATGAAGTGGTGCTCCGTCAGACTGGAGCCTGAGGAAGCGAAGCCACTGAAATACGTTCTTGTTGAATTAGCGAACTTTACATTTTCGTTGTTGCTACATGAGCACCATTTGTCACTAGCTCCATTTTGGTTGTAAATTTTCTGTGGAGTCTGTAGATCTCTGTTGTAAAGCAATGAAACAAATGCCTCTGTTGTCACTGTGAGTGCATCTCCCATACTTGAAGACAATTAATGATTTTTTTTTTTTCTCTTCAGTGGAACAGGTCATGCTGTCTTCGTGAATGATTTGTAAAAGCAGTGGTAATAAACTGCTTGACTTCACTTTTGGTCTCTAGATTTTGGGATCATTATTCCTTACCTTTTGAAATACCTATCTCATGGAAGCAGCACATATGGATTTTACTATAACAGTAGTGCTTGAAGCAAAGTTTTGGGGGACATACTTGAACTGGTGAATTATGTCTTTGGCACTTCCAGTTCAGCAGTTTGATGGAAGAGTCTGTCATCTGCACAGCTATGACTTCAGTTTTTATCCAATGATTATGTTACCTTTGATTAAAATCAAGTTTTTGCCCAATGAAGATAAATTGTTAATGTCAGGTAAGGCTGGTTGTTAATGTCAGGTAAGTTCTGATGATCCTACTGCAAAGGTGGTGTTTAAATTTCAGTTTCATATACAATATGATCTCCTTAGACCTCCAGTATTCCTGAAGCGACTCCAGCTGGTTGTACTGTTCTTTACAAAGCCGTACTGCGGTGACAGTGATACCCGTTCAGCTGAGTGGCTGTCACATCTCTTGCTCAGGCCACGTGTAGCCTTTTTGCCGACTGATGATTGATTTTGTTTGTTTGTTTTAACTTTTAAGAAATGTGAGCTTTTTGAAATCTCCAATGTGTACAGTCCCAATAATGTAGTCTGCAATAAATAACTGGGTTTTACAGGGTATCTTTTGATTCTTGTTTGAAGTAGACATACACAGTTTAAATGTTAATGGGACTTTTTATTGACAAATAGTATAAAGGTTAATAGAGCTTTTGAAAGATGCACATAAATGCCTACAAATATTGCAAAGACGTTGGTACAGCCAGTAAGTGGCAATGTTTCTCTTTTACAGTACTTGAAATAAAGTCCCTTTACATTTAAATATTTAAACTTACAAAACCTACCATTCTTAGAAATTTGGATGCTAAAGATTTTATGCTGGTTTTGTTGGTATTTTGCATTAGTTTGGGTCTAAATAATTAAAACTTCATTCAGTGATCGTTCTAATCTCTCTGAGGGAAATTCTATCAAGATCGTACTAAAAACAAAGAATGTTGAAAAAGCATGTATGTATAGAGTTTGAGATGAAGCTCTAATAAATTATCATGCTCTTTACTTAATGATCTTGAATTTTATATTGCTGTGATGAAATATATGGAGAAAAAACCAATGTGTTGTAAGACCTACGATAAATTGTACATTTTCAGTACATCTTTATTTTAAGCTGGTGAATGTTAGAAAGGTATTGCTACTTTGGGGGAATGTATTGGGAAAAAATGCACATGTCCATGTGCTTTGAGGGAGTACCAGATATTCCGACCTCTGGACTGTGCAACGGATGTTTAACGTTGGAAATGCTGGTAATAAAAAGAAAAAGGTTTTAATGCTTGTTTCTAAACCTGGGGTTTGCCCAATGTCTCTTCTCAGAATTTTCTTTTTTTTGCCTTCTGCAGCACAGTGGTGGCCTACTTGCTTCCAGCCCTGTGTTTCGGGGTTTATTCTGCTTTTGAAGTGTTTATTCCTAGCAAAAATATAGCTTGCCATTTCTCACCTGGCAGAGAAGTCATGGTGCTTTTTGAGAACATGGGGAAAACCAACGCATGAGCTAAATTTCTAAAGCAGAACTAAATGCCAAGAAATCGGTATCTCCAATTATATTTAGAAACCAATAATCAGATACACAGACCCAAGCAGAAAAATCAGCGATGTGGTCTCTCACATCTGCAGGGCCACGTGCATGCAGTGAGGCTCGACTGAGGTCTGTGCACACTCGCCATCAGCAGTCTGACGGGGGCACCGGGAGGGAATAGTTGTATGCACGGTGGGCTGGATGGGCAAACTCCTCCTGCCTCCGGCTGCTCGGCCCAGGTACCCAGGTGGCACCTGGTATCTGCAGTCTTCACAGCCCTTCACCCATCCTTCACTCCCACCTAGGGTGGGAATAGCTCTGCCTTGTTGGTCTCGTAGAGCGTGTAGCTCTAGAGGATCTCCTTTATAACCATGACTGCGTTACCAGTGCTTTTCTGTGCAGAAACGGTGGATTCCATTTAGGATCACCTTCTGTACTCTTCTGAGCTGACTATTTAGCATAGCTAAGGTTTGCAATTGATTTTGTGCTCTTAAAACCAAGACTTCAGTACCAGTTGGACTGGCCTTTTCAGTATTTCCTATTGAAAATGTCAGTTAAAGGAGCTCGTTGCATCTTTGATGTATGTTAATACAGAGAATAAATGCAGAATGGGACTAACATTCAAATGTTGACTTCTACTAGAAAACTTTCAAGGCTCAGCGTTTGCTCTTCTTTTCTGCAGGCACAATAGTGAAAGAATGATAATTAATTCACTTGGTGAGCTCAATATGGGCAAGTGGCTGAATTTGGTTGGAAATGAGACTAAGGCCCTCTGGATAAAGATGGCATTGCATGTTACTTGATTTTTCTATCAAAAGCAACAATGGATATTACATATAGTTGGTTGGCTTATCAGTGATACACAGAATTCTGTTTTTAAGAATGAAGTGGGTCATTAATATTGAATTTCACAGTTTATAGATGGTTCAGCTTAGTTTCTAAAGCATCATCTTTCTTAGATGGTTGTCAGATTGTAAGAACAAGTGTTTTTGATACATAAGCAACAATGTTAAATACAGATACAGCAATTTAAAAAACAAATGTGCTTAAAAGCAGGAAAGCAAATACTTAGAAAATGAGCATTCTCAGCAAGGGTGGAGAAGCATAGGTTTCTTCATAGTTAATAGTCCTGCATTTTTTTTTTAAAACCTCTATGTCAGTATTTGCTGAGTTGTGCTCTTTAATGTAATACATGGTTGTATGGATCTGATTCTTGGGGCTAAGTGTTTATCTTTTTTTCTTAATGAAGGTGATGTAGGAGGAAAATGATAATGTAGTGTGAGATGGACTCTGTAGATCTCTTTGGGGCCAAACGAGGGGTGAAGTGCCCAACATGCCAGCCAGCTCAGTGCTTCCCTTCTTACAGAGGATAGTTTTTCGGGAGGAAATCTCTAAAATGAATGTTACTGCTTTATGTGCTGATATACTGACTGCGGCTCCCCACCCCACCAAAAACCCCTCACATGTTTTTGCTGTATATCAGCAAATTTGTCCGTACTGTGAAAATAAGGTAGCAATGCTGTGGGCCTTCAGCATCACCCATCTGAGACTGCAACTTGATTCCTGCTGTTCTTTGTGTGAATTTTATTCTTCAGATATTGAAAGAGCAACCGTAGAATTCGCAGTTTTACTAAGTAAAGGGTACTCTTCTCAGCCCTGTGCTAGGAAACATGGATTAAGTGCTGAGGCTTTTGAAGGTTAAGATGGCTTTGAAAATCCTATGGACATCTAAGTAACTGGCTTGTCCAGAAAAGCTGAGGCTGAATGTGGAATTGAAACCTGAGCTGATTGGTGTCTGATTTTCCTCCTCTTCACTATTCCCTGCTTTGTATGGGATCTGTATTTCTATTTTTTTCAGTCTGAAATAATTTAAATTGGGCTTCTTGCAAAGGTAGATGCGATGAAGTGAGTAGTGTAGAAAAGGCCTGAAAGGTAGGAAATATCCTGAGCTGAGCACAACAACACTGGCTCAAATCACACGTAGTGGTGGGTTCATGTGATGTGTGGTAAGTCATGTTTTCCTTGCAGATAGATAGATGGCTTTAGGAAATCTCTGAAAGTGTATGAAAATCTAGTAAATCCGTTTCTGATGCATTATTGACTGATGCCAGAACTCTCTTGAATTTTTTTTACTTTTGAAAGAACACTGATGGGTTTATTCTCTGTCATTCAGTCATTTATTTAAACCTGGAACAGGCCCATATGTCCTTGTACAAATGAAGAGCAGCTCTATGCTAATTAGCATTCCCTGAGCCTTCATGGATTATTATTAGCAAGTGCAACTTTTTCCCCTTGAATCTTTTACAGAGCTTTTGTGAGCTTTTCACATTAGCTAGCTTGTCCTTTCAGTTTTCTATTATACTTTTTGTAATTGCTTTCTATCTATATTTGATATGTTGTTGCTTTACTCCAGTAAATTCCATTATCACTTTTAACTATTTGCTAGTACTGGGATCAATGTGATTGCATTATTTACTGTTTGCTTTAAATACAACTTTTTCCTTGTTCTCCCCCCTCCTCTCCCACCATCTTTCTGGGAATATTTGAGCTTAGCAACGTGATGCTGTCTGAAGTGTTATTTGTTACCTTTATAGCCTAAGACCACAATTACTTTAAGCACAATGATACATTATCATAAGGCTCTAAACACCCACCAGCCCATTACTGAACATGTCATATCCAGAAGCTCAATAAACAGTGAAAGATAAACCTGTTTTTTACTGCCTTTGGAAGTCAGCAAGTAGATTCCTCCTTTAATTCTCATTTTTGTCAATACTAGAATAATTAAATCCCCATCATAAAGACTAATTTCTTCACAGGTCTCTTACCACACTGAATTGAGCTACTTTTTTTTTTTTTTTTTTTTTTTTTTAACCGTAGGGTTGTGGTAAGCCATCAACAAATTCCCACTCCAAGCCTTCCTACTCTTAGGCACAGAAGAAACTAATAGGGGCTTAAGTAAAAGGAACTGTGTTGTTTCTGGGGTATTTAGTGTTTGCCTACACTGAAGTATTTTTCTATAGCAGTCATTAGCAAGCACCTTATGTGCTCCATTCTGTACCATAGGGCTTGCTCCTCTGAAGATGGGATGCTGTCCAGGCCCTCCTCTCCCTTTTCCAAAGTACGTGTGTTGTGTGACAGCCATGGATGATTTCTCTTAGCTGACAAACTCAGGAATTCGATAAGTTGTTTTGGGTGGTTTGTTTTTTGCTATGCAGATGGGCCTGACAGAGTTTAACCAGCACCTGTGCTTCCCAGCCCCTCTGAAACAGCCCTTTCTGTCACTACAGCAGCAAAGCCCTTTATGTGTAGAGAGAAAAAAGATTTTGTTTTAACAGGCATGGAAATTAGATGCAAATTTGCTTATGCATTTAAAATCAGAAATGGTGTTTCCCTTCTATTCTGCACTCCAGTGGTACGTACTGTTATCCCTGGGGTGGCTTGGTGCAACTGCAGAGTACAGGTACACGGAACTCTGTGATTCTTTCTGGTGTAAGGGAAGGAAAGATCAGCTTTAACTACTGTCAGCTCTGAAACAAGCTCTGTAAGGACTGTAACCTTGTATTAATAAGGATTCATGCACCTATGTGTGCTCATACAGAGCTCAGTCCAGCAGTGATATCTCGAGTCATGGTGAGCAGATGTAGAATTGATGATACACCATAAAGTCAGAAGTTCACAAAGTAAACAATTTTTTAAAAAACATATTAGCATGTTGCTTTTCATGTTTATAGCTGTATAAATCTTACCTGTGAATGAGTTTATATTTTTGCTTTTCTCCTCAGTAAATTTTTTTATTGCCTGTCGTTGGCCCAAATGTGAGACTGGAGTAAGTGATGCTGTGGCAGTTCTGAGCAGTGAGCACTGATGGAAGGATGAGAAATAACGCTGTGAATTTAACTTTTTATAGTAGGGGTAGACTTTGTGAAATAACAGTTTTGCTTTCTGTGCTTTTTAATTTCTGGTGAGCACCAAGGTAGAAGATGACCAAAAAGAGATGTTGGTCCTTTGGGAATTAACTTTTGGTGGTCTGTGTGTAATTTCCAGATCTATGAGCCAGCACTTTGGTTCATGGAAATTCAGATCCTGGGCTGAGACCCCTGTGTATGGAGCAGTGCAGGTATTGTGGAAAAGGCAAAACAAATCTCTCCCTTTCCACATGGTACATTATGAAACTGCAGCACTGCAGGAGGCAGAAACAGCAAGAAACGGAGACATACTACTGCTTAATAACTACATGAAATGACAACAGATACCCGTAGGTCTTGGGGGAAGGTGACGTGATTAATATCATCAATACTGGATCTGATCTGCATGTACATGACAAAACCCTAAATACAAACACAAAAGATTTATCCTGTACTTCATTAAACATTCAATAAATGTAATGACTTAATCTTGAATACAGGCATTTATCCTTACTGGTAGCTGAATTAGGCACCTAGCTTTTCCTTATGTGCTCACTTTTTTTCTTCTCATGATAAGGGAATAAGGGGCTTCTAGGTCATGGGTAGCCCGGTGGTGATCATCACCTTAGCTGGATGCTCTGCTGCCTCAGGCTGACATTTTCCTAATCTTCCTTAAAATACGAGCAGGCTGCTGTCTTTTTCTGTAACTCGGCTTCCTGGAGCACTGGAGGCCAATGTTCAGAGGTATTTCAGTGCTTTAGGAGATGGAATTTCTAAAAGAATTTAGGCAAGCAAGGCCATTATTTCACAGGGTTTTAATAAAAATTACAGTATTGCATACTTCAATAAACACCTATTTGAATTTCAGGTACTTAAATAAATCTCATGACGCTTTAGTCCTGTGACCCCGGAACTGTGGTCTCCCAGTGCTCTTTATGATAATTCTCTTTGCCGAAATCAGGGAATTTTTGCCATGTTTTACAGTACGAGAGCTGGCTGTTTCAGTGTTCCTGATTGACAGCTCACAAAGCAAGGTGGAAGTTATCGTAAAGGCCCTCTGAGGGACTGGGATGCTGAGGGAAGATGTTCCAGCAACACTCACAGATGCTTCAGCAGCGAGTCAGGTCATCTGCCTCCTAATCCTGCCAGAGCCGCTTCTCATAGTGGGAGCAGGGGGAATCTAGGCTTTGAAAATCAAGCAGTAGCATTTACAATAAGAATATAATATTCATTATAAAATTAAAACCTCTAATTTTGGTCCTTGAAACCTGGTACCAGCTCATCCTACTGTGTCTTAAGTATATAGATAGATGACTATTTCATAAACAAGCTGTTGCTTTTCCTGCATCCATTGCCACAAGGCCACTGGGTAGTCAAACAGCTATAACCTGGCTGCAAGCGTGATATCTCCACACAAGACTGAGGCCATGCCGCAGCAAAATGTTTGTTGTTTAGGTACAGGCTCAGATGTGGACTTGTGTGTAAATATAGCTTCAGACCTCAGGTATGTTTCTGTTGCACTTGAGCTCTGATACAGATCATCTACAGCAAAAAATGCAAAATACTGAAAAAGCTCAGCTTTTCAATAAAGACAAGATGGCCTACACAATTAGAAGGTTTCCTCTTTGTTATAGCCTTCAATCTTTTAAATATCAGTTGAATAAATACAGAAAGGAAGTGGGAGAGAAGATAAAAGATGAGGGCATCAAACATATTTGGCTGTTTAGCTTTTATTCCTTATTGTGCTGTTCAACATTTCTTTTCGCCATCAAACTAATTAGTGAAAAACTCTGCCCGTAAAGCCCTGTCTGAGCTTATTGCTAGGTCAATGAGCCTGTGTTCTTTCTGGTAGTGAATGCTGTCTGTGATTATTGCATTCATTAATTTTTATATAGGAAATAATACCTCTGCTTTGATCTGTATAAACATATAGATTTCTGTTCCAAATCAAACTTCCTCTATACTATGTGCTGTTGCTGGGAGGGAAGCAGCTAGTACAGTGTCAAATCAAGTTAAAGAATGCAATTTCATAAAAACAACCAATGGTAATTAGTGCTTATTGTATTATGCAAGATAAACTAGGGCAGACAAGTTCCATTGATTATATATTGGGTGATTTGTAACTCTAAAACCAAAACATTCAGTACGTCCTACCTACAGATGTGGGTGTGCTTTTAAGACAACTGAGCTCTCTTCGTGTGCTCAAGGTACAGCATTAGGTAAGGCTGGACAATGATCTGCATTCACTGGTCATGATCTTATTCAGATTATTGTAGATCCACCTTGTAGCAATGATGGTAGTAATCTGGATGATGAAGCCTCAATGTGAATGTTGCAGTGCTGAGCACTAAATAAAATTAAGGGCAATTAGGTGAGATGACTTTTGCTACTTCACATCTGCTGATCCTATGTCCCCAGTGCAGAATTGTCCCACAGTCACTCAGTGCTGACTTTCCTATAGCCTGTTTCATGCTTAAACATTAGCCAATTCATAAGCTACATTTTACTTTTTTATGTGGAGCGAGAAGAGCCTAATTCCACATCTTCCTGTCTCATCAGGTTTGTTTTGTTCAGCCACTGGAGACATATCTGAGCTGTTACCTGTGAGCTATGCCTTCCAGCTCCTTTGCGAATATGCTTATAATTCTGCAGAACCTTTCTGATCTCCCTTGGTTCATGTGGTTTTTTTTCTGTAATTGTTATTAAATAGCAATTAAATAGCTATTTTAATTGTTATCTCTCAGGTATCCAAACTTCGGCTCGAGTTCTGGTGAGTATAACCTAGATCTGCATCCGAAATCACCCTTTACCTAACAAAACTCACTAAGTAAATTCTAGTTCCTTTGTCTTTTTAATCTTATTTGCTGTAATATTTTCTTTAATAATTAGACCGTCAGCCTACAGCTGACACCCAGTAAGTGGTTTCCTGCATGCTTCGTGCCTCAAGAATCCCTCTTATTCACTTGCTCCACAGCTGTGAGGTACGTAACAGCTTCCAAACTGGCATTACCACTTTTCAGAAAAAGGTCTTGTCAAAAGCAAGGAAAATTTTAATCTACTTTTGAAGGACATACTGGAAATTTGGGATTTTTTAGTGTTAAATGGCATAGACGCTGTCCCATATTGTTATTTTTATTCACTAACTGAAGTGTGGAGGCTTTCTGAAAGCCGAGCTGAAGTTCTGCCCTGTCATTCTAGACACCTTGCCTATCTGTGCAAGAAAATGTCCCTACTTAAAACCCAAAGGCCTTACAGTCTAAATGGATCAGACAGGTAAAAGGATAGGAAATTCAAGTGTGCATAGTCTATATGATGGCCACCAAGATCCAAAGAGGTCAAGACCCACATCACAGCCACTGAACATTGCAGTGACCAGTCCCCAGGTAGCTCCTCCCCTGCTACAGGATCCTCACACCCACATCACTTAGATGCCTGGTGGACAAAGCCTTTGGATGTACCTTCAAGAAGATGGCATGGTGCTTCTGGGTTCTGGGAAAAAGGGGACTGAAGAATGCACATATTGCCACTGAAATCCTTTGCATCTTCTCCTAAAGGCAAAAGCTTGAACTTTATTGATTTCAGATAGAGCAGAGAGAGTTGGTCTTTTAAAAATCATGATGATACAGCTGTCCTGAGTGTTCGACAACTTCATTTCCTTTCTCCTTATGTGACTCCTTTTTAGGTGTAGCGTATCAGTTTTGTTCTCCGTATCACAAGAGAAGAGCAACAGCTGTGCGTCTCCGTTTTCTTCAGGGCCTTGCAAATCTTGCCTGGGGATATTTGTTAGTTTCTGGTTTCTTCTAATTCCCTTCTGTTGGAGAGAATAAGATATAATAGGGTGAAGCCATCTGCATATTTGTACTTCTCAGATGAGGATTATTACATTTGCAAAGCGGTTAATGGAATTCTGAAGAATCAGATTTGTTTATCATTTTAGGGAATGAGACAACATTTCTGCTTAAAAAAAAAAAAAAGAGTAGAATATAGCACATTTTTGAGACCTTGCCCAGATTGCACACACACACACCCCCCCACCCCCTCTGCCTTCTCAAAAGAATTATTGGTACTTTTGAAATTTGTAAAACCATCTCAAAAATGATGGCTTTAGTGATTAAAGGCTTAAAGAAAGTGGTCTCAGAATAACCAATGGATTCTCCAGCACATATTAATATATTCTGTTTGGAAAGGTTACTTCCATTTATATTCCAGGTGAAAATACTTTGTGATTTTTGGGCATGTAGTCACATTTTTTTCCACAGAAGCTAAGTAGTCTGATTAACACTGGGAATAAGAATAAAAAAAAATTGTGATGGATTAAATTAATGAGGAAGTGTTGATTTCAATAAAACCACATTTTAAAAGATTGGAAACAAAGAAACTGATAAAGTCAATTTTTAATCTTAAATAATTTTTTAATTTCACTATGTCTTATATAGTAAATTTCATACTATAATGATAAAATAAGAAATGGAACAAGAATTTTTAATTTAACCCCCCACATTTGTATTTGCCTAAAAAATGTCTAGAAATTTTGTTTTACTGGATTTTTATGTGGTTTTTTTCATTTCATTACAGAAAGAAATCTGAAATTTCCAGGTCTTTCTCCTGATATGGAAACTTCTGTATTCAAGTGTCTCCAGCCAGAACACCCAGAATATTTTGCACTGAGCCAAGCCTTTTCTTGAAAGCTAGCATTTATGCAGGACAGCTGTCTAATCTGAGAAGTTCAGGTGGATATGTGATACACCCATCACTCCTGGCAGGCATTGGGGTCTTTCATCTGTGTCTTTGCCCTTGTGAGAAACAAGCTTTGCTCCCTGAAGAAACCTGCTGCCTCATCCTTCACCCTTCTCGAGGGAATTCTATCACTAAGGTAAATTAGGTCCGAGCAGGAAATTTTTCCAGGTCCCTTAAGTGGTTTGGAGCTTGGAATTTTTTTCCTTCCTTTTCCAGGCTAGGACATAAATAAGGCTTTCCTGTTTTTCCCTGAAACATTTTCCACTCCTTTACATGCAGTCCCACCTTTGCCACTTGAAACACTCATTTGGAGGGTGGGAAATCATTCAGATTCCAGTTGCTCCTCCCTGCTAGACTGGGTGAAAGGGATCTCAGTATCTCAGGAAGGTGTTTTAAACATAAAACTAGGAGAGACAGCGATGTGGGCTGTGAATTAGCTGCTGCAGTGTTGAACTCAGCACAGGAAAACTTGAATAAATACATCAGGGATGGTAGCTTCACAGCACCGTAGTTAAAATCCTACTAGCACTGAAGGGAACTAGTTTTAGGGAGCTCAGATGTCTCTGCAATACATTGCAGTCAGGTGGCTATGAGCATCCCCTCAGCTGATGACAGTAACATGTTCTGCAGCTGCAGATAACAGTAATCCCATGCAGTATTTGGAGCTGGGGTTTAGGACTAGCAAAACCACAATCTCTGAATAGCCCAACCTGTTTGAGCCACAAGGATGTTTTAATCAGGGAAAGAGATAAAAAGCCAAATAGATTTATTGCAGCTCATAACATCTAAAGCACCAAAAGGACTACAGCGTGGGAGCTAGTAACCTCCTGAGAAATTGTGACATGGTGTGTGCAGTGCATGCGGTGTTAGCAGGACTGTTAACTGCTGGTATCGGTCTTGCAACAGGGGAGAGGGCTTCTGCTTGCTGTGCAGCATTTCTTTCGCAGCATCACTAGGCTTACATAAGCAGAAAGATGCCTTACAGGATATGCTTCTTCCTCTCTGCAGAGTAACTGTGAGCCCCAATTCACATGCTCTAGTAAATACCTTCTGGGCTGGTCAACAGCATACACGCAAAGAGGAACAATATGCCTTCCTTGCTTTGGAAAAGTTTCCTTGATTATTGATAAATATCTCAGAGGACTACCACCTGTACCCTCCTCTTCCCCACTTTTTAAATCACCTGGCTTACATAGCTTTACTGCATAAATTCGTGCTGGTGGCAGCAGCTTTACTGGACTGTTCACCTTTCAGCAGCTCCCCAGTCAGGGTACGGCTCAGGGCGAGGGGCTCAAGGGGAAAGCCCTGCTTGTTAGTGAGATGAATTGTGGCTGTGGGCTGGTATAAAAGGCCCAGCCTACAGAGAGATGAGGCCTTGGTTTAGGGTCAGCTTGTGAGAGGGGAAGCTGGCGGGGGGGAAGAACTAACTGGGAGCTACAAGCGTGGCTGGGTCCTGCAGCAGTGGAGGCACCTGGCAATGACAAAAATCTCCACAGAAACAGGAGCTGAGAAGTTTTCCCTGTCATGGGAGAAGGCTGTGCTTGAACCTCCAGAAACCTAAAGCTGTAAGCCAAAAAAACCTTACAGCCAAAATACTTAAATCTTGTGAGACGAGGGGTTTTCTGTCTGGGACTCCTGCAGAAAGGCTTTACCCTGGAAGGCTGTAATGCAAGCTGGGTTTGCAGAGGAGGAAACAAACCCTTCTCCTGTACAAGGTAACTTCTCCCACCAGGTACTTTGTTGCTTCTGGGGCGGCGTTGTGCCTCATCACATCTGTTGGTAAGAGGAGATGTAGGGTACCCTGCCATCAGCAGGGTAGTAACACAAGAGTTGGCTTCCAGCTCCTGTGGTTACTGTGTTGTTCATTGGTATCGGGTGCTTTCTTCTCTGGATAGTGAATTACTTACCCCCTAAAAGAATGGGGCTTAGTGCTTCATGCAAAAGTGTAACAGCAGCAATCTTGTGTGTCTTATTTGACCTGTTCCAGGAGTTTGCTGTGTCTGTATCCAGATGAGTTGGAAAGCAAGGAAGAGTCTGTAGCAAGCTCCTGGGCTTTGTAAGACTGGCACAGCTCGCCCATTGCAAATGGCATTCTGTGGCTTCCTTTGCTCAGCTCTAACTTACTGGTTAGTCCGTGCTCTTCGGGTGCTATTTTGTGCTGTGCTGCAGTTGCTGTAAATGAGTGCTGCTCTGTTGAATACGGCTTCTTTTGACTTGGGATATAATTATTACTAAAATGAAAATGCATTTGCAAGCTAAGTGCTTGAGCTTGCAGACTGTTTCAGAGTGAACTTTGAAAAATCACTTTTCTTCCCCAGTATTTTTTGTTTTAATATTCTTCTTGTTTCTTTGCAAGTCTTGCTGTTCCTGGGGAGGAGTGAGGAATAGATTGTTTTCATTATCATTTTTCCAGAACGGGGAGGGGCAGGAGATCATAACGATCCTATTTCACACTTCCATAGCTTGCCATGTGGTGATGACATATGCCCTCCAGCAGGAAGTACTACCGAGTGGCTCTCAATTTGTGATGAGCCGTATTACCATTCCCAAAACTCTGTTTTCTGCAGTATATGTAACCCGGTACTCCCTAGACCTTTGTAAATAATTGATATTCACAATTCCTATGCAGTAAATCAAGGATTTATAGCAACATTTCTCAGAAGTCCTGCCTTCTACCTCCTGCCTGTTATTTTGGTCTCAAAGCAGAAGAGTTGTTTAATAGGCACAGCAATAATACATGCCTGAAAACTAGGGCTGCTTGATAGTATAGTGGAATTTTAGTAGCATGTAATTATGGATGAATCCCAGGCAGCACACAAGACGGTAACTTCTAAAAGGGGAAAAAGAAACTTACTGTTTCATCTTGACCCACTGTGATCTAAAAGAAAGATTATCTCATGTGAGCCACTTGTGATCCAGAGCAACTGTTCTCTCTGTCATTGCTTTTCATAATCCATAGCGTGCATATGTTCTCTCTCAGGATTGCAATGTGAGATGATGTGGCTGTAAGCCAAACAGTATCTTTAGTGTTGAGTGCTTTCAAGAAAGGGGGAGTAAAGCCTTGCTGATACAATGAGATCTGAAGTATCAAAACACGTCTGATCTTTCTTGAAGCAGTAGGAAGAACTGTACAGTGTTTGAGTGCGACCAGGCGGGAGCACAGATTGATGCTGTACAGACTTTTGATGACTAGGTGTTAATGTGTGCAGAACAGAAAGCTGAAGAGCAGCAGGTAAGTGTAGTGAGCTGAAGTGAAGAGACAAAGAATGGAAGAATTTGGAGGTGGAACCAAAACCCTGCATCTTGGTATTCCTCTTTAAAGTATAAATTGCAGCAATAATTTAATATGTTTGCAGGTAGCATTGAGTAAGTGTGATGTACAAATGTGATTTCCTGGTATGTCACACATGAAACAGTCTTCATGGGATGACTCAATGTGTGTGCTGAGAATGGGCCAAAGATTTTTCTCTTCCATTTATAGTAAGTAGAAAATATATCATCAATAAGTCAAACCTGAGAAGAGTAATTTCTACTCCTCAGGTTGTTTGTCAGATTGGAATGTGATAAACATTAAATGATGGTGATTTCAGGATAAAGTCAATTATCTGTGAGTAGCAAATTAAAATTAGACACATCATTTAGTCTGGAAATTCATCCTAGTGGAGAACGCAATTTGCTTCCTATTGAAGGGTAGTGCCTCTCTCTTGGGTATAACATTAGTGTGCATCAGCTCTGGAGGAGCATTGACTTGACAGGCATGGGAAGCCATTGACTCTCCCCTTCCTAATCCTGCTGGAGAGCTTTTACAGGAGTGAGATGGCAAGATTTCATTAATCAGAATGTTGACTGAAAGCTCTGAGTGTTTAGAGCATGATGAGTGTGGGTTTTAATTTTTTTTTTTTTTAAGAACTGTTAGGATTTCTCCTACTCATGTACTTTTAGATTCAGGCAAATGGTGTAACGAAAAATAATGCAGAGTTACTGAAATGCACTTTTTAACAGTGGGACCGAACAAGAATAGAGTTTAAAAGTGGAGTTGGGGGATTAAAAGCAAATGGAGTTATGTCTCCTGGAGGTGTGCTCCAAAACATACTCTACTCTAATTCTGAAAATTCATCAAAATAGTGTTTTCCTCTTCCTCTAGAATTGGAGGAAGGAGTTGATGGTGATGGCTTGAAAGAAAGGGAGACAGGTTCATTGAGATTTTTGGATAGGGACACAGATTTTTGCAAATATCTTGGCTTATATTTCTGCTTTCCCATATAACTTGCGCTGGCACCTTCAGTTCTGTCTGCTGCTTTCCCTTCCCATGCTTTCCCTTCCCCACATTTAGTTTTGCTATGCTGAATACTGTTCCTTTTGCTTGATTGGGTTTTTTAGTAATTTGTTGTAGTCATTAGTCTTCCATCAATATCAAAAACCATGATGCCTTCAGTTTTTTTGTTTGGTGTTGTTTTTTTTTTTAAAAAAAAAAAAGTAAATTGTTAACTGAAAGAAAAATTGATGAGGGACCTGCAAATCTGGATGTCCAGTCTGCACCCCGGCCCATCGAGATCTTCATACTCAGCTGGAAATAGTGTATGACCCATTTGAGGATTGGGTGGAACTTCCACCTGCTGTGTGGAACAGGTTTTTCTAAGAGATATTATTCTCTGGCTCACAGATACGTAGCTTGTATTTCCAATGACTTTGACAGAATTTTCAGAAGTTGTCAAAATATCTTGCTGTAATGCTGTGAATGCATTTAAAGGGAAGAATTCTGAATCCATAATGCAATAGGTAATGCTTATTCAATTACTTTCTGATACTGTGTCAATTTCTTTTATAGTCTGATGAGCCACTGGTCTTGAGACTGTAGGAAGTACATCAGAATGAGCCTTGGTAGCATCTGATGCTCCCTTTGATTCTGCAGTGATTTTTCTACCCTTGGCAGTCTGAAAAAGAGAGGAAGCATATCAGAGGCAAACATAAGAGAAAATTAAAATCCAGAATTCAGCTATTAGACAAAACATCATCTATTCTGTTTTGAGAGACTGGAAGGTTTGTGGTAGAAGGAACAGGGGCATGTTTACTCTCTGGCACTTGCTGTGCCAGATTGAGTGCCTCACAGCTGTACGAACTGCCCCGTCATACACACCCTACACACACAGGGTATGTTCGTGTTTCACTAATGGCAGTTCATGTGAGTATATCTAAGCTGGCTCTATCCTACCTGTAGTAGTCTGGATCTCAGCCTGCATTGTTAATATGGTTAATATTTACGCATCTATTGAGACTTAACTACCCAATAAGTTTCTGTAGATCTGCAATACTAGTATATGATTGTCCTCTGTTCCTGGAGGAAGGCTGCTGCAGGTCTCTGCATAAGCCCTCTTCCCATGCAGCCACTATCCTTATGGCTTTTGTGCCCCACATCTCCTGGGGGCTTGTATGCTTATAGCAATGAGTGGCATCAAATTTTGGTACTTCTAGGAGTTTTCCTGGTGTCCAGGTAGGACTGACCACCATCCACTTCATAACCTCACTAACACAGAGAAAACTTCTACCTGATAGCTCCACGCTGCCAGGTGTTTCCAGTCAAGTTATTTAGGATCCCATTTAAGAAATGTACACTTCAGCACACAAAGCTTACATGTACTTGTGTGCTTTGGGTGAGAGTGATTTTCAAGAAAACAGGAAAGTGCTTAAAGGGGACTTCAGAGTTGTGTGCTAGACTTTTGTCTGTGGATTAATATTCTTAAATATAATTCCTCCCCTGTCTTGCTTTCAAGTAAGATTCATATATATTTTCTCGGTTCTCATACCGTATCTTTGAATAGTGGGAGTTAATCATACCAAGTACTGGCACGGATCTGTTAACCAGAATCCAGAGTACTGCAGGGCCCTGGAAAAGTCCAGAAGAACTAGAAATATCTTCTTATGTTCATTTCTACACAAATTAGGTTTTTTGCCTACATGATTGGAAAGAGCACTACAGGCCAATTATCCACTGCTTCCAAAGCATACCTTTAAGATTTCATGTTTGTGGTGTGAGAAATCTTCAGAGGCCCCTGATTTTGGGCAAAGAGTCAATTCCTATAAGTAGCTCTAGGTCACTTTTATATTTTGATGACTGGTGAGGCATATTCTGGTGTGGTGTAGGATCTGATTTCAGAAGCCATGTTGCTCCTGATCTGGGTCTGTTTTCCATGCCACTGCCTGGGCAGCAGTACTCTGCATGGCTGACTAGTCCCTTTTCTTGGAAATTGTGGGGGAGAGGAGGGGGGAATATTCTGTCTTGCAGGAGAGATCTGGAGTTAATGTGTAAAATTACTTTATTAGTTCACTGATGGATGTGCTTCTGCAGAATGAAAACCTGGAAACTTACACCCAATTTGTTTAATGGCAATATGGGAATCAGATAAATCTTGAAGTGGGATCTTAATGACTATAATAATTAATGATTTAATCTAAAGCACTTAGAGCGTGCTTTGTGAATGGCCCAGTATCATGCAGCTGGATGTAGAAACGGGAGCAGAGCCAGCGCTGGAGGAGGGTGGCAGCAGGGCAAGATGGTTGGTGCCCTGTGTTGTGGGCAGTGCAGCCTTCAGTGAGGGACACCTTACTGGGCTTAACCTGCTGCCACTCTGCACAAACTTCAGATCACTGATCTGGGTATTGAGGAAAGATGAACGCATCAGCTAAATAAACATCTCCTCTCCCCTCCCTAGTCTTCACTTTCTGCCCTTTTGCTGCAGATGCCAAAACCACAGAATCATCGAATGGTTTGGGTTGGAAGAGACCTTAAAGATCACCTAGTCCCAACCCCCCTGCCACAGGCAGGGACACCTCTCCCCAGCCCAGGCTGCTCCCAGCCCCATCCAGCCTGGCCTTGGGCACTGCCAGGGATGGGGCACCCACAGCTGCTCTGGGCAGCCTGGGCCAGCGTCTCACCACCCTCACAGTGAAGAATTTCTAATCTAAATCTTCTCTAAATCTACCCTCTCTCAGTTTAAGGCCATTCCCCCTTGTCCTGTTGCTTCCCACCCTTGCAAAAAGCCCCTCTCCAGCTTTTCTGCTGGCCCCCTGAGGCACTGGAAGGTGCTGTAAGGTCCCCCCGGAGCCTCCTCTGCTCCAGGCTGAACCACCCCAACTCTCTCAGCCTGGCTTCACAGGAGAGCTGCTCCAGCCCTCTCATCGTCTTCATGGCCTCCTCTGGGCTCGCTCCAGCAGGCCCGTGTCCTCCTCATGGTGGGGCCCCAGAGCTGAATGCAGCACCCCAGCCTACCCCTGCACTTCCCAGCCCTGTGGAGCTGGCTGGAACCGGCTGTGGCTGGGCTGGCTGAGGGGAGCTGTGTGTGTGGGGCTCCAGCAGATGCTATGCTGGGGTGGCCGGGCTGCCTTCCTCCAGTTTTCTGGAGACCTGGGCCCCTGTGTAGGAGCTGTTGCTCCTCCCTAGGGCCATAAGAGCACCTGGAGCTGTTAACAACAGCCCTGCAAGTGGGTGTCCCGTGTTTCTCCCTCAGCATGGCTGTGGGCACGCAAGATGGCGGCTGGTGTTACCGAAGGGCTGGAGCAGGCAGGTCGCGTATGACAGCATGACTGAGGTGAGGTACTTGTGATCCCTTTGGTTCAGTACTGTGGGTGCCTCCTGTCTGAGAGCAGAGGAAGGCACATGTGAAGCAGACTAATATCAGAATGAGAATCTGATTTTTTTTTTTTCTGCCCAAGATCCAGTCCACGCTATAGCAAAGCAAGATTGGTCAAGATTGGTTAGGGAGATGTAATATCTCGCTAAACCAACAGGTACAGTTGGCTAGACCGGCAAGCCTTAGGGTATATGATTCTATTATTTTTTTTTTCCTTCAGGAAAGCTTGTTTTCCTCAGGTTTCTATCCCCTCCACAGTGTGGAGACTGCTGCTCCCCACAAGATGGCCGGGAGGTGCCTGGTCCTGTCCTTGAGGGAACATGGCTTCCAGCCCTTTGTACAGTGTACCTACTGGTTAAGGCACCTGGTGACCTTTCAAGCTTTGCAAATAGGGCTATTGTGTGATATTTCCCTTATCCAATTCCTAAAACTGTGCTTTTAATACTTGGAATATTCAAGTTGTTTGGGGATACCTGTGTACCCTGACATTTATTCTGTAGCATCCAGTGTGTCCTGGCAGACTGCAGACCCTTAACCTGATTACATCACTTTGCTCTCACTGAGTTCAATGGGGCTATTTAGGTGAGTAAGGAACACTTGCAAGCATGTGATTTTCTAGATCTAGCCTTATCTCATGGCTTTTGTCTAAGATGAGCTGTCCTACTTGCTGTAAGTCTGCTGTTTTTTCCTTCTTTTTCTTTTAAAAATATTGACAGAAAGCAAACACTTTCTAGTCAGAAAGAGTCCCTGTGAGGGCTCTGCAAGGGTGTCACACAAAATAGGGTCTGTGTGCCCTTGTCCTGGATTTCAAGTGAAATCTAAGCAAAGTCTCAAGTGAGAATTCACATGCAGCCAGCCAGGGTGGGAATTGGAAAGGATGCCATTTTATATTGTGGCATCTTGCTGCCTGAGAAGGCAGTAGGCTTGCTCGCTGAACCTGTTCCTTACCAAGCCAAACCCTGTAACAAATGTTTGATCTTCCTCCCTGCTGTAGGGATGAAGTTCCTTTAGTCATCTGAATCTAGGAAACTTGTGTCTGAAGGTTTCGTACGCTATTAGTTCAAAGGGTGCTTGGGCATGGTCATGTCTCGTCTGCTATGGAAGGTATGCTGCTTAAAATCAAAGTACTTTATTAATGTAAATCTGTTTTACTATTGCATGTTAAGGAAGCAGTTAACCTTCAGTTGTCCTTGTACTTGAAGAACTACTGTTAAACCTTTTTTTGACTTGTGGGCTCTCATAAGTTTTAAGCATGTATTTACAAAACTTGTCCTCAAGAGGAATGCAAGCAACCTGCCAGTTGTTCCTGGCTGACAGGGACCTGGCACTAAATGGTACTTCCTCTTTGGGAGGCAGGGAAGCAGACATCTAGCAAAGCCTTTCTCTTGCTTGAAGCAATCCTGCCAGTCAGCAATGACTGTGTTCCAGCAATAGAAGACTGGCAGGCAGCAGGGTGAGCTGTGGTCGCTGAAAAATAGGCTGAAGTAGCAACAGCTGGCAGCTTGAAGAACCTCTGACAGTGTGATGATAACCTGTCTAGTACTGTCATCCTCTGAGCTGGGCAGGACCAGAAAAAATACTGATGACCTAGGGAGGATATGGGAAAGTTGTAGGGTTTTTTCTGCTTTACCAAAGAATGATTATTTTCCTGCAGCATGAAGGATTGTTATAGCACTTGCAGAAATAAAGCCAGAACATCTTGACTGGCCACTAAGGGCAAGCTGAATTAAGTGCTACAGTCTATTTTTCAGTAGAAAAAACTAAATAATCAGCGTAAGCAGCATGTTTCTTTCAGAAATGTCACTGCTAGAGCAAACACCTGTCTCTTTAAGGGGAAGAAGTTGAAGTTATCCCTCTTTTGTTTAATGCATGAATTTGGCAGTGTGCTGGCAGTTTGTTTCAGTTTAGTAAAGTGAGTAGATGATCTACAGTGTAACTGGGAAAAGATCAGATGAAATCCTAAATGGGAACTGGATGATTTCTGAGTATAGAAGCAGGCAATGTTCCCAAGTGTTAGGGAGCTCTGGAGCTGTGAAAATATGGGGTCAGCAGGGACAACTGTTGCCACCTTACAGGTCAGGTAATTCTGCAGCCAACATAAGCACTACTGCAGGGTGCATAATTGCTATTTAAATGAGTATCTGAACTTCACTGTCACGAAGAAGCCAGTGTTTTACTCTGGGTTGAAGGCCTTTTAGCCCATCTCTGGTGGTGTGTGGCTGGCACTTTGGAGAATAGCATTATTGACTGTCCAAATGAATTATTGCATGCAGCCAGACTGAAGCTAAATAAGCCTCAGTTGTCCCTTTTGGAAAGAGTATGTGCCCAAATGAGGTCTGCTATTGTGGTTATTGAGAGATGAAGATGCAAAGTAATTTCAGTATTTGGTCTGCAGATAAGACACAAATTTATATTTAGATCTTGAAAAAATGAATTAAGCCTGTCTTTTTCTGCTGAGTGGAAGAGGTGCACCGAAGAGATTTTTATACGTGCATGCACACAGAACTGATAGGTTTCTGGGGCAAATCCCAAGTATAGGATATTGTCCTGCAAATAGATAAAGATGGATGTGTATGGCAGAGCTCTTGTATCTGGAGAAGCTTGCCCGTCTACACTAGGTATGGGTCTGAATCAAAATTTTGGAGTGAAAATCATCCTCTTGGGAATTATGGGCAACTTTTACATTCTGGAACCAAGCCTTCTGTTGCAACTCAGTCCAATGCTTTGCTCGTACAACCGTTACTTCTCATTAGCAACTACCTAAAAATGCTCTGGAAGCTGTCTTATACAAATATAATAGAGTAAAATACAGCCTCAGTATTTATACAGTGCCAAGTATTAATTAACATGAAAGATACCAGCAACTGACTGAACCCTCTGCAAGTAATTTTATTAATATATTTAATCCTTATTAATAACATGTAATTATTTGGGTACATGTTTTCCTAGTGCCTTTAACACTTACAGTTTTATTCCTAGCGTTTAGCTTATCTCCGTTGTAAAGGAAACAATAGAGCCTTTAGTTTTCCGACCTCTAGCTAAGCCTCCAAGCAATTCGTTTAGAAGGAGCTGCTGTAAAGGGATGGCAGCATAGAGACCATTACCAGGAATCTTTTAAGTGCAGGTATGAGTTTGGAGCTTGGAAGAGAGGCCAGTGTTTCCCAAATAAAACTGAAACCTGCTCGAAGGTGAGCATCTGACTCCTTGGAGCCTTTGAAAATCCCATCTGAGGTGTCCACTTCAAATTTGTTGTAGCTAGATGTGGTGTTCCAGTGACATATTTGATTAAAATTTGCGTGACGGAATGAATGGGTTCTTAGCTATCTGATGAAAATGATTATTACATCTAAGGCTGTAGTTGTGGTACAGTACACATCTGAGCTACGCTTGAGATATTGTGGCATACAAGCCAGTTTGACATTGAATTATGTTTTCAAATGGCACAGTTCCTTTTCCAGCCAGCCTGCCCCTCCTGCCCCCCACAACTGTTAGACAGATAGATGAAAGGCTTCACTCAGGCTTTACCAGCAAACTGGCATTCTCTGAATGGTGTGAGATAATAGTGTGATGACCTTCCAGTGATAACAGAATTGCAAAGAAAAAAAAAAAAAAGTGAAGAAGGTAATTTATACTTGCAAGGACAAGGACAAAATATACAAATCATATTAGAGATAAAGAAATACTCAGGCTTATGATGACAGTGTGTTGTACGTGATGTTATCACAAGATGCTGTAGCTAGTTTATCTTGCAGTCTAATACACTAGACATGCCAGTTTAAAAAACAATTCCAAATCAAAAGAGCTTGTGGGAATTAATTTTGCTACATGCTTTGTTCTTTTTTTTGAATGAAAACAGCAGCAAGGGCTAAAAGAATAGTGACCATACTCTGTGGTCTATTGGCAGCTGGTGACTTCCTGGCATTGGTCTCTTGTACATTATTTTTGTTGATTAGATCAACATTAGAGCATTAGATCAGAGGAAAAAGTGCAGGCTTGCTGCTGTGGAGCTGAAATCTTGGCTGACATGAACTGAAACTGGTAGAGCACCAGCATTTTATGCACGCTCACAATTTTCCACGTACTTTGGTCTGAGTCATGTTAAATCAGTTTATATTCCTATTGATTTTCATAGTGGCTTTGAATTACCATAGCCTTGACAGAATAACATTTTATTCATCAAGTCTTCTCCAAGTAACTTTGGTAGTGCGCTGGTGGGTTAGATGTGCACTGAAAGTAAACCACAAGGCTCAATTAGATACTTTTATTTCAAACAGTTATAAGCAATAAATGATGCCTTTGAAGGTGTGCAGCTTTGCAAATGCATGTGTAGTCATTGCAATAAATGTTAAGAGTTACACAGTAACGGGAGATTAATGGTTTAATTCTGGAATAGCATCTTGTTTCTCTAAGGAGTGAACAGCAGTGCAGAAAAGAAATGAGAAAATAAGTTTGGTTCTTCAAGCAATGTTTCATTAATTGGAAGGGAAAAAAACCACCCAAATCAAACCTGCATAACTGCAAAGTTTGTCAGTGCAGGTAAATAATTAATTTTCATCCTACCAAATATGCTTTGATTTCCTGTAATTATAGGAAAACAAGAAATGTTTCTTCTAGGAATTGGTTTTCCTGTTACTGTATTAATTGAGAATATTTACTAATGGTTGTATATAATGAATATTGCTTTTCACTATCTCGATTCTTCTTTAAATGTAGCTTGCTGAAGGCACTTCAAATTCATCCCAATTACTGTATCATACATTTATTGTAGAACTTGTAATTAGACATGCTTTTTCTGTGTTGCACTAAAGAGCTTTCTTTGCTAATATTGTGTGATTTCCCCAGTCACCTTTTTAGTGACAAATGTTTATTACCACAAATATTGAAAATTTTTTGCCAGAAAAGTTAAAGGAGTTGAATTCTGTTGTGTAGGGGGCAGCTAGCAAAGCACGAATTGATGGGACTAGTTGGCTGATATACAAAGAATTGGTCTTTCTAATCACAAGTGGTGCAAACCAAGCACTGTGCTGAGGATTTAGTTATACCAGCTATGTGTTAACAATGGCAGTGAGGCTGGAACAGCGTTGCATGTTTCCTTGCAGTGGTGTGGCTCTTGGGGGCTCATCTCTGTCCCCTTCTTGAGTAGTATAGTTACTGTTCAATGCAATCTGCCTGCAGCTTTCCTGGGATGATGCAATCTAAGCTCTCACTGCTATCTGAACTAGTTTGCTGGCTCTAAGTCTCCATGGAGCACGTGGGGTATCACTTGAACTGCCATGTGTGGGTGTGAGCAGTGCAGTGAATGTTCTGGACATGGCTGCAACATGGGACCTGCCGCGGACTGAGATGTCCCTGAAGAATGAGAAGCTAATCACTTTCAGGGAGCAAAGGGACAACTATATTGCACGGGGCTTGAGGAAAGTGTCACTTCAAACTTCACTGTACAAACATAAAGCCTCATGATTTAAAGATTGTATTTTATCTTAAAAATGACTAAACTTATTGGAAAATTAGAGCTGCAAATGTTAAGATTTGTCTCTTCTGCATGCAGTTGCTTAATTGAGGAGGTAGTAAGAGCCATTTACATCTACTTAGTATTTACTGTTTGTGGGCCACAAAAATGAAGTAATGAATAGGTGTGAGAATGACAAGATTGGGAAAGAAACCACTACAAAATTACTTAGTATCTAAAGTATGAGAGTGTTTCTGGAACATTAGGAAGTCATTTCTCTCTGGTGGGCCACACAATCTTCTTGTATCAGCCAGCCTGGCTCTGCTGAATGTGCATGTGCCATCTAAATGGAGGGTGCATGGGCAGCAGGCTCCACAGGAAGCTGTGTGCTGCTGTCCGCTGCACACTGCTCCTGGCAACTTGGTTTTAACCTTAATGAAATAGGTAATAAAAAGTGTCTCCATATCACTGAGTATTATTGGGGATGTACTATATCTGAACAGCTGTGAAGAATTAGTAATGTTACAATTATAGGTGAATCGAAAGAGAATTTATATACTGCTTCAGCAAAGTTGACTTTAGGGTAAAGTGAAACCCTGAAGGCATATCAATGAAAAATATTAAGGATGTCAGGCAGTGGATAACAATTTAAATAAAATTAGCCTAACAACCTAAAATACTTAGAATAATAAACATCTCTAGCCACAAGAGGCTCTTTTTACTTAATTTCAGAAATATTAAACAGTCTGTATAATCATACTTGAACACATGATGAATAATGCATGTGGAAATGAGAATGTTACATTTGTTAAGTCTACTGAATTACAGAGTCAGAAGTGTACATCAATATCTAATATCTACTTTTTCCTCATTAAACTGCAGACTTTTGCTATTTTCATCTGGGAATTATATTGACCACAAAAAGACACTTGCTTAAGGTTGCCAATAATAAAAGAAAAAGATGTAATATGACAGAGAATGGGTAATGACCAAGAGTAAGCGAGGTCCCTTCCTTACTATTCAGCTGTAACCCTTGGTCTGGCTGTTGGTGAATACTGCCTGCTGCCTATGGGATGGTATAAAAGGAAACAAAACAAAATGTATCGATTCTCCCTGGACATGGGATTATGTGAAAAGAAAAGAAAGCTTTGGTGAGGGTTTGTAATTCTTCTTGGTTATCTTTTCAGTTTCCCACAGCTGGGGGCAGGGAGTGGGGAGAAGTCGTCAGGTGTTTCACATCAGTAGTTTTCTGTAGATGGTAGGCTAATTTTCCAGAAAAATGTTAAGTATGTGGTGATGTCCAAGTAGTATTTGCACAAGTTTGATACAGAAAGGATGTCCTTCCAATTAAATAAGTAGCCCGGGTAAGCTCATTCCTCAGATCTACTAATTCTTTCTTTACTCTAAAATAAAACTCCATGCTTACTACATATTGGTTTTTGGGGAATGACTTGAGTGCATGTGATAGTTCAGATTTCTCCAAAATATATCAAGAAGCTCCACTGTAGGTGCATTCCAACTGCAGATGCAGGTGGTCTTTGAAGAGATCCGCAGAATATCTTCAAAACATGCATGGTGGAAACATGTAATGTTAGGGGGCCAGACTAAGTTTAGTACAAAGTGGAAAAGAAAAAATAAAAGCCTTCCATTTTATGAAGTGTCAGTGCAAGTGCCTTAGCAACTGCTGTAGTTTACTGATTGCCTGCTGCAGCCCTGAATTACTGGATAATACAGTCAGTCTGACCCTCATCTTGCCACCCCGTTACCATTGTGAGTGGAAGATCTAATTGTTCTGTATCCTGAAATTTCTGATTGTATTGGGTTTGTGTGAAGCTGGAACAAAGGAAAAGAGCAATTTGAATATCGCAGTAGGAAAAATATCTATGGTGCTTAAATCATTACTCTAATATTTTTTTCTTCTACTTATTCTGTTCATTTTTTTTTTCCTCTGGCAGCACATAGTGTTGTAGCAGTTAGAGACAGACCCAAATTGAAATCTGGTTACTCCCCAAAATCCTGGTTTCTTGTCACACCAGTCTAAACTCTCTCCCATTTGGGGAGGGTAGATACAGTACTGAGCCTGCATACACAAGAGCAGGGTTGGAACTCTGAAAATAGCTGGATTCTAGAAATTCATATGAAAGATTACCTTAATACTAGAGGATGTGTAAAAAACCAGGTTGCACTGAAATCAGTAGCAATGTTTTTATTTGTTGAAGTGGGTTTAGATGTTTTGTCACTGCTAGTAATTAGTTACAATGTGAAATGTGTTATTGCTCTATTAGATATGATGTCAGATGCAATGCAACATGACTCCCACCAACAAGTCTGAGCACCTCACTGAGGAATTAAAGTCCAAAACCAGTATATGCCTATGGACTATTAACAAGTTTAACTGGAAGCATAATGAATAATTATATTGTTTCCTAAATAGCATGCATTTATTGATGGCCAACAATGATTTGTTCCTTCTGCAAATAATAAACCAATCAATTTGAAATAGTTTTACTGTGTTAATCTGTCTCAAACAGTTACCCTAGCAGAAGTTTATGCAATGACTTAAAATGGGAGCTGTGAATGCAGAAAAGGAGGACTGTTAAGAAAAGTAATTAACATTTATTGGAAATAGAATTTGTTCCTGTGAGGTGGGAGTGCAGATTGAACACATGAGCTCCACTTACATTTTGGTGTGCATGGATTTATTTTTTTTAATAACACCGCAGTCAAATTGTGATGGAAAAGAGAGAATCACTGGAGTGCAGATTTTTTGAATGTTTTATTTATAGCAGCTTAGGAAGGATGTGGAGTGGGTTCTATGTGAAATAGTTGTTCTGCAGTATACTTATAAAGTTATGAAAGAAAAAAACCCTCTAAACTGATGTTATAATTAAATAATGTCTGTTTGATGTTAGTCATTTCAGAAATGTCACATTTTAAATTTAGACTAACAGCTTAGCTTTGACATCTGAACTTTGTTATTAAATTTGCTTTTTTCCAGGCTGACAATAGAATTTTTTTACATTAAACCAAGACATATTTAAGAAAAATGTATTTCTAAGCCTTAGGTATCTTTTGGAGCCCTGAAAAGTATTGGATGTACTTTGTCCTTAATATGTATACACAGACACTGTAAAATGTATGTATTAGATGCTTGTGTTTATACAAGAACTACTGGAGCTGTGAGTTGTTCATAAGTCTTCTCCTGCAATCTATGTAAGCTTTAACTGTTTTCCTAAGCCTTTTTTTTTTTTTATTATTATTATTATTATTATTATTGCAGCGGTAGGAGGGGAACAATGGCACAATCTTTCCATTTCTTTCCTAAACATTATGTGTATATATGTGCAAGTAAGTACTGTCATAGTCTTCAGTATCACAGTAGATTTGCGACACTGATTGTCCAATAGTGATCTCCAGCTTTTTGATATCTGGAAAAAGTTATTACCAAGGCTGTATGAATGGGGAGCTTTTAGGCAGTATTAACTTCAAGATGCTCATGTGAGGGGAAAAACTGTAACAGATAAAAAGACACTCACGAATGTGCAGAATGCTTGGGTCTGCCGAGACTTCATGAAAAGGTGTTCACTATTAACAAAAAAAATATTTTGGTCGACTGAAACTACTTGACCTTTTTGTTGGGGTCAGGGATGAAAATATGGAAGTTAAAAGATTAATATTTAGATTCTTGACCTGCAAAGACTTTTAATTTCAAAATGCTCTACCTTTATTCAAATAAGGGTAAAGTAACACTACATTTCTGTGAGTAAAAACATTATTTTTGTTGTTGTTTTGTTCTGTCAGTGAACCAAAAAATCAATTTTCTTGTACAGATTTACTGTGGAGTACTGTGCTATTTTTTTTTTACCACTTGCTTTCCTGACTGTAAATGCATTTTAATTCTATTTCACTTTAACATTCTTCTATCTCTCATGGTTTTTCCTCCCAGCCTTTTATGTACAATATTTGAATTACATGGGCAAGATAAGGATGCTGCTCATTGAAAAGTGTGACAGGTTGGCATTAACCTGTCCAGAATTCATGCCTGATAGAGCAGATACTGTTCAGATGAATTATATATCCAGTCTCTAAAAGCTTTTCAACAGTAAACCAAAGCCTTTTACTTTTCTTTAAAAATAATGTAATATGAGATCAAATATCTTGTACATTTTCAGTAATCCATGGTCAACACAGAGGCACTAGTACAGCGTTACAGAAGCATATCTACCGTTTGGAAGGATGGAACAAGCTGTTCTTGTTGCTTGAGCTCTGGTTTCTAGACTGGTATTGTATTAGCATGGTGTATTCTTTGTGGGATATTAAAAATCCATCAACACATAAGCAATACCTGGCACTGACAGAGGGCTCATGCACTGCACTGATCTGAAACAGTCACTTTCTATGGCTAGTTGTTATGTCGGTCTTTCCTCTCCCTTGCTACCTTTACCTTTCCTTGGATTGGCCCTGTGTTTGGCTGTGGAGGCGCTGGTGGTGTTGGTGGTTCAGCACTGGTCTGGCTGTCTGAGGAAAGACTGCATGAAGGAGGCTGTTCTCCATGGCAAACCAAAGAACCTGCTCTGTGGAGACCTAGATTAGGCTTTTGGATTGTTCCTTGACAGATGGATGCTCTTGACCCTAGCTTCAGTTCAGGTCCATCTGTACTTGTCCTCTAAGGCAGTGCTCTCGGATTCCAGGGTGCATGACAGAGAACGCTAAGAAAAGGCTGGGTCCATTTGGAGATAGAAAGCAGTGCTGGGATGATTTGCAGCAAAAGTTGCCACTAGTGCATGCTTTGGTGGGTTTTTATTTTCTCTTAAACTGCAGTAGAGGGCAGTGGAGGTGAAAAGGGTTGCCTGGGGTGCTTGCCAACTTCTGTTTCTAAACCTAACAGTGGCTGTAGACACAACTGCCCAGGACTGGCTGTGAAAGAGCTGGTCAACCTCTTTATGCTTTTGGACCCTAAGAAAACCAACTGCTGAGCTTTCCTGGCCAGGCAAAGGGCTACCAGCCAGTCCTGGGTGGACAGGGGGACCCTGGGACACAACTATAAGCCCAGCCAGATTGCTCGCTGAGTGCACTCCCAGCTGGGAGTGTGCAGCCCTCAGTGAGGGGCTGTAAGACTGAGCTGCAGGGGGACAGGACAGAGGCCCAGGAAAGGGGAAGAATGGTGTGGAAAGGAACTACTAAAAGGGGTTTTTATGTGTTGGTTCAGGAATTGTCTGCAATTTTTAACGTCTTTTTATTGAACAATCCTTAGCACAGCCTTGCTAGTGATCACTAGCTTGTGACTGCTGAACTGCATCCTTTGAGCCTTTTGAAAGCTATTTGTTTCCATATCTCTGACATGGTATTGTTGCTGTTCCTCTTGGAAGCCTGCCTGTCTCCTCTAGTTAAGCTTTTTCTTTTGCCAAAGCCTGCTGGCAGAAGGCCAGAGCTCTAACCTACCTTCACCTGATCAATCTCTAAGTCCCCATGGAAGGAGGTCGTGTTCAAAGCTGCCCCTGGGGGTTTAGCAGAAGATATGTCTTGCTGACATACCTGAGTCTTTGGCCTGTGGGGTAGACTATAGCTGTCAGCTCTGTGGGAAGCCAGCCTGCTTTTCCTGAGGACCTGGGCCAACTGGGTTTTTGATAAACTCATTCTCTTAATTGTTCATATCCACCAAATCAAAGGTCCTCGTCCTGCTCTTGGAGTCCCATCAGTGGATGGGACCCCTGATGCTGTGAAGTGTGAGTGGGTGAGGTTTTGGCCAGGAAGGAGTTTTCAGCATGCAAATTGAATGGGGTTGTAGTCATAATTTGTTTGTGGATCAGCCCAAGTATGTGAAACTCCCACTAGGGAATAGGAGACACAACTCTAGTCAACAAAGAGGGGGTGGTGGGGACTGAATCACAGGACACAAAATTTCTATCTTGTTTGGGAAAAGGCTGAGAATGACAAACTGAAATAGAGATAGCAAGTCTAAAGCAGAATTGTCATAATTTCTTTGCTGTCTTCTCCACGTCACCAGGGTTGGAAGTTCTACTCTTGCAGATGGCAGGAAAAAAACCAGACTGGGTTTTTGTGTTGAATCAGACAGAGCATGAACTCCAGGAAGCCAGTTGTTGCTTCAGGGATGAATTTGGCCCAGTGAATGTCACATTAGCACAGTCAGAACACAAAATGCCCTTTCTGAAAGTTTCTATTGATTTTTTTTTTTGACAAATGAAATATTGCAAAGTATGAACCAAATGCATTATTCCCCTTCTGCAGAGGTATTACAAATTCTGTATAATACCAGTGGGACAGCTGCTGCAAGAGGACTGGCAGAGCCATTTAAACATGGGGAGGCACGACCGTAGATCTCAGAAAATGGAGTTTCAAAACTGAGATCTTTGTGTTTGATTCACCTGGGCTCAAACTGCTCATACTGAATGCACACCAAATACTTCTGCTTAGCCAGACTTTTTATGACCAAGGTACAGTTGATATTGTGTTATTTTGGTGTGCATAATTCAGAGGATCAAGTTATGTGGCATTTTTGTCCTTAACATTGATCAAGAGTTCTACCCTGTGTCATTTCATACTAACAATGAAGCACTTCTGTAATGATATAATATTGCCAGGTATTGTCAGTGAGGATGGGTTTTTATAACCTATACTGCTATATGATGCATACCATGCACATACACTGAGGCCTGTTCTTCTTCCTCCTCACATCATGCCTTTCTGTTGTGCAGTCCCTGAGGGTGCTAGGTCTGATTGCAGTTGTTGCTGTAGCAGATCTACAGCCCTGCTGAGACTGAAGCAACTGTTACAGACAAATATGATCTAACAGAACCTGGCTAGTCTTATTCCCCTTCCTCTTAAGGAAACAGATTTTCTCATTTCCTGCATTTCATCCATACTGTATAGGCCTGGCAGTGACTCCAGAGACATAGCAGATGTGTCTGCCTCAGGGGTTTGATGGGGAGGAAGAGAACTGGGAATGAATATGCAAGATGCAACTGAATGGTTGGGCCTGGAATGTGAGATGTCTGAAGGCTGACATCATTCTGACCCTGACACAAATTGCTGCATTGTAGGCACCTCATCCAGTGCAGTTCTATTTGGAAGCTTAATGTGGTTCACATGGTTCTGTATAAAGATTGTGTCTTCACAGTAAGTGATGGGTGTTCCCTCAGCAGCAGTGATCCCTTTAAGCTTGAGCAAACAAGGTGTGTAAGAGCAAAGAGATATGCAAAAGAAGACAGTGATTGTCAAACAATCCCTTTTGTGATTATTTACTCTTTCTATTACAGGCTTTTAAAAATTTCTGAATTCTAGAAGTGTTTTCTCCTCCTTCTTTCCGGATATGACCAGAAACTTTCTTTTAAAACATAAGTCAACACTAGAATACAATGCATTGTGTGATAGGGCTGAACCCACAATGAAGAACAGGAGTAGTGTTGCTAAATTTAAACCAATTGTAAAAAAAACAAACAAAAACAAACAAACAAAAAAACCCAACCCAAAACCAAACCAAACAACAAAACAACAACCACTTACAAACAAACTTCCCCCAAACTAAAAAAACACCCCAACCAACCGAAAAAACTATTTACATTACTTGCTACAGACTTCGTGTTAACCTTGTTTCAGTGGTTACACATGCAGTAGTGATAGGAGGGGCAAAGTGCTGAACCAGCTGGGATCTGCAAGAGATAAGCGTATGCCAGCATGTTCATCTGAGCAGACATAAGAAGTATGGGACTAGATGCAGATATCTTTCTGGGAGAAACATTTTGAACCTTCATGTTTAAAAATGAATCGAGGTGCTAGTGTTAACTTTGAAATGCCTTAATTCCACACTTATGAGATGCTTTTTTCCTCCATGGTTCAGTGCAAACCAAGAAACATTTTTTCAGAAGCTATACATTATCTGGGCTGCTAAATAAATAAACAAAAATAATGAAAAAACTAATTCAGTTCTGTTTTAACAGGCAGAGGAACCGCAGATTATCTGCTTCTGGTAGTCAAGAATTTCACATGTAATGAAATCTAAGACCTGCTTTTACCGCCAAAGTTTATGAATTGTGCAACTGAAGCCTCTGGCCACCTCAACCTTTTCTAGGGAAACTGACGTGCGGAATTAGACTCTATAACTCGAAAGTTATAAAGTAGGTATGTTTATTGCGCGCAGATGCACGGGGGATCGCTCCTCCACAAGCGTGCATGCCCGAAGTGACGAACCATCCCACATTTATACAATGAAACAAATGAATATTCAATTAACGCCTATACATATTCGTTACCTAAACCCCGCTTCGTATGTTAATTAGCTTATCAGTCCGTTTCCTGGAATGTGGTGGTCTTGCAGGTTTGTAGGTGATTCATGTTCTTGTGACCATCCGATCTTCTTCAGCAAGGAGACTTAGCACTCCCTCCTTCTAGATAGCATTTGAATGTC
Organism: Falco punctatus; assembly: GCF_963210335.1. Lineage (NCBI taxonomy): Eukaryota > Metazoa > Chordata > Aves > Falconiformes > Falconidae > Falco > Falco punctatus. The sequence goes on along the minus strand of NC_137583.1, from coordinate 35,429,459 downwards.
TCTCATCTTTTCTCATTCTCTTTTAAATAGCCCCTTTGTTAGAGAAAGAAGGGCAGGCGTCTCCCGTCTCCCCTTTGTTAGAGAAAGAAGGGCAGGCGTCTCCCGTCTCCCCTTTGTTAGAGGAAGAAGGGCAGGCGTCTCCTCAAAAACTGTAGTTGTCTCCTCAGAGCTGTGTGCCTATGTGACCAGACACCGCACCCATGACTAGTCACCATACCCACATTCCTGAGTAGACATATACAATCACAGTCGATGTCCATTGTCCCCATTTCACACAGTTTCTCCATATCACAACAACACAGGAGGTTATCTATGGCACATATATAATGACTATGACTAGCACCCTCTTTATCTTCCAGGACTGAGGCACATGAAATTTGTGCTTGTTGCGTCACCGTGATGGTAAATTTCCCAAAAGTGGAGGGAAGCTTCCTCCAGGAAACTTTGCAACAGTGTAAACACTGTGTATGGCTGAGTGTCTGCTTTTGATCTCTTGGTTAAAGACAGGAGCCAGTCTGGAAACCTTTGGCCCAGGCAAGGTGGTTTTTTTTCACTGCAAAAAGGAAGATGTAGTGTAGGAAGGAAAGCTTTCCCTTCAGGGTATTGTAACTGACTGCTGGCCAGGTCTAAAGGGATATGGCAAATGGAACCACCACCAGTGGTTCTGCAGGGAGAATCCATCCTTGCTTTCCATATCAGGGGGTTGGATCCAGTGGTTTGGTTTAAATTGGATCCTGTAAGGAACTGGAACCTCTTGTATTCCTGGTATGTGGCCTTGGAATCTGACCAAGTGTTGCAATTCCAATAACCTGTTATTCCTGCCGCATGGAAAGAGTTTTCATGCATTTTCTGATTATTTTCAGGATTGGAAGGACAAGAAGAGCTATGCTACTGGTTATGCCACTAAATCATTATAGTTGTTTTTCTTGTCATGGCCAATATGTTTGTGTTTTTTTTTTTTAACCTACTTTTGTATTTTCTTTGTTCTTAATACCACATCTATGCTTTTATATATGTAAGCAAGTATCTAATTTTAAAATTCTTCATTACAAACATTTCCCTTGAAATTTCTTCTGTCTTCCCAAGACAACAGAAGTCTACAACATATTCTCCGTGAGACCTTCTGTTCCTGCAAGATGAGTTATACTTTGGCTTTGAACACATCATTGTTGCCTTTTTAATTTGCAGCAGAATTTTCCCCAAGACTTCAGTTCGAATATTTTATTTTTCTGAAGTGCTGCAAGAGAAATCAATCAGTCTTGGATACAAAATTAAAGTTTAGCTAGCAGAGAAAATGAGAAATAGCTAGATCTTGCAGTATTTTAGGCTTTAATGAAGTTGACTGAAGGTTAAGTGGATGTAACTACACGCATATGCTTGAGCTTATGTATATATGTGCACATGTATAGGTTAACTGTGGCTGCCAGTCATTACAGGTCAGATGTGATGATGATTAAGCATAGATTGGGAGACTAGTCTTAAACAGAGATATTTCCAGAGTCCTACTCTGACTGCATCATTTGTCCCCTGCTGAGTGACCTTTTATGTGTTGTCCAGTACGTGGCAAGCACTGCTCTGCTATTTTAAGGTGGCCTGTGGACAAAACCCATCACGTACTGCAGTTCTAAGAGCAAAAGAAAGCAGGTTCTTTGCAAGAGCTGTCAAAGGCATCTTTCCCTGGACTGGCTGCTGTATCCCAAGGTGTGAGACCAGCGCTTGCTAATAACCTTCATATGCATAGTGACCAAGGAGCCCATAGGTACAGTGGCTGCATTTGAAAGCACAGCCTGCTTCCAGGCCCTCTATACCCCAAATTCTCTCTCGGGTCCTTATGTGGGATCAGCTACATTCTTCCTACATACAAATAACCTATTTCTACTGTTCCCTTGTCCCTGCCTTCTCTCCATTATGTGAGGGCTTTTTTTTGGGGGGGTCAGGTGGGTGTCACAGCTTGGTCTTAATTTCAGTAACTGAAAACTCTGTAAATGAAACCTTCCTTTTAAATAAAAATACATTATACAGAAACATACTGATTTTATTATTAAACATTATTCAAGGGATAGGATTGAAACTTATAGGTTAAGTGTTTTGGCAGAAAGAATTCCCATGTGTGTAAGTTTAGACATCAGATTTCAAAAGCAGGACTGTGAGGTTTGATCTGACAATGTGCCATGACAGGCATACAGACAGCAACACCTGTATCCATGGATGATGTTTGGGAGTCTTGTCACAAGAACTGATGGAGCTGGGATCTCATACCCCATGAACTACTGGGTTTACAACACTGGAACAAGTGTTTGCATCTCTAGGTAACATCATGAGGGAAGAGCTTGTGAAATTCTGGAGGAGGTCCTGTGTGTGTCTCTGAGTTGACTTGAGTTCTTAGTGGTTTAAAAGTTACTGCCCTGAACAAGATTATGTTGCTCAGTGAAAACAGGGCAGAGACTGCTAGTATTTCATTGGGTTTGTGCATACTAACGACCCTTCTTCGGCACCTTGTCTTCCAGGAAAATATTCTTGACTCTTTCTATTGGTTTGAGCCTCTACAACTAGTTTCCAAGCATGGTGTGTGGAGTGCTACATATATTGGCAGAACTGTCACAAACTCAGTGATTTTTGTGAAACCACATCCTTGCTAAGAAGGACCTGTTGGTGGCCTGAGCCTTTGGCTCTTTAACAGCCAGGCATTATCTAACTACTTGGCTCCAGTTTCTGAAAGGACATGTTCAGGGGAGCAGGCACTCAAGATGGTTGGACATTCAATAGACCTCTAATGCCTTCTTGTGTGTCCCTGCTGTACATTAGAAGTTTTAATGTGCTTCTATCACTACACAAAACCAATGCATCTCAGAGAAGAGTATGCTGCTTGCTGAAAGCTTAAATACTTCAGGGAAATGCATTAAAACAGTAGTTTATTCCCAGAAACTCCACCAAGCCTGTTGTTAATCAGCTGTGTATGCCCAGGTGTTCTTCCTGCGTATGTCAAGACAGTTTCCAAGATTTATTGTGCAACAGATGTTAAACTTTCGGCTCTTTAGTTTTCTGGTGTGTTTCTTGACCCTTTTCTAAATAACGGATATTTTTGCTATCTTCCTGTTCCATTTATAAAGAAGTCAAAAGCCACAACAGGAAACTCCGGTACTGGAAGTTCAACAGCTGTCATAAAACTGGAAAGAGATCGTTTTGAAAAGGGTATGTTACAGAGTGACAGTCTGCTGAATATTCAGCAAGTGTACTCCATGTACCCTGTTCAACTTCTCTGATATTTAAGGAAAAATTAGATTAATCACTATATACAATCCTAACTTTTCAGAAGCTGTTTTATACGAATTGCATAGTCTGCCAGTTTACTGCTGTTATTTATAGATGTCACAGGAAAAGCTTTAATGACTGGATTGCAGCCTATGCATCTCCAAGTTGGGGATAAGGCAAAAGAGCAGGGAAGAGGTGTAATTATGAGCAAAAAGTAGGATGTTATTAAATTAATAGGCCCTGGTTTGACGTTTCAGTGTGGTATAATATATACTCTGCAGGAGTACTGTGGGTTATTGTGTGATTCCTGTTGGATGTTAAGTCATGAAAACATTCATTGCAAGGCTTAAATAAATGAAAAAATCTGTGCATTTGTAAATCTCTCATGCTTGATTCCAGCTGGGACTCCTGATGCGTTAGGTCTGTGGTTCAGGCTGCTGCCCCTGTCCTCCTGAAGCACAGAGCAAACCACAGTGGTTCACTGATTGGCACTTGTCAAACCTGTCCTGTGGCCAGGAGTACTGGTTGAGCTATATTTGTTCTGATTTCCCAACCCGTCTTCTTTTCTTGCTTCTAGTTAGGCATGATACCTCTGTATCTCCCTTTCTTATCTTTTCTATTTTTTTAAGGTTAAAACTTTTTCTTTAGTATTTAAGAGTGGCTGGGCTGGGAAACTAGGTACCTCTGTGTTTGCTACCCTAGGCAGGCTGTTCATTTGACTCCTACTTTGTGAAAACACAGTAAGGAATATGCATGGAGAGCATGTTGGATACCCTGGCACAGCCTGGAAACACCCTAACTTGCTTTAGAGTTGCTACAGTGGTTTGTAGCTGGAAGGGTTATTCAACAAAACTAATGATGACAGAGTAGGGTCCTGGAGAAACAATTATACCCGCTATCAGAAAAAGGTTTGCTTCAGAGTAAAAAAAAAAAATTACTGTAAAAAAAATGTAGTGTAAAATAGAAGTGAAACTCAAGAAATGAAGATGGAGTTGCAGAAGTAAACAGGAAAGCCTTCCTTGTTGTCAATACCAAATACGTTGGGCGTGATGTTACTTTCTGAATATCTGATGACTTATGTAGTTATCTATATATAAATACAGGTGCCTAATACTGCAGTAAGTGAATCAGAAAAGGTTTCTGCTGACTTCCCTGACTTATTTTCTCTACCAGCAATATAGGAATTAATGTCTGTTTGTGCTAGAGGTGTGAATCATGAGTTAGGGATTTGTATTTTCATGAGGCTTTAGTACTGGTTTGAAAAGTCTTCTTGTATGAATTATTCCCTATATCCTAATACAGCTTAATTCCAGTTTACTGGTAGGGAAATTGAGACAGGAAGTCAAAGATATTTATTTATTTATTTAATGTATGAGTATGTTTCTGAGTGTCTTCATAAAGCAGCCTCTTTAATGCTTAGAAGATGTTTTAAAAGTGCAAACTTACTAAGTGCCAAACACTGTACACACTTCTACCCTTGAAAATGGCGAAATCACTCTCTTGGGTGGGGGAATACACATAAAGAAAGAATTTATTTTAAAAGAAAACAAATAATATAGTCTTCTGTGTCACTTGCAGCTGGTGTTGGCCTTATGTGAAAGTTACTATGTTTTTTTCAGGGCAGTGGCACTTCCATGTACATTCAAGTCACTGCCAGGACAGAACAAACCCAGCAGGTTTTACGAGACTCCTTTTTGTGAGTGCATGTGGAGGGGTATGATTAGTTAGTACGTTTGCTTTGCTTGAATGAAGCTCATGAGAAGTTCTCTTGTGTAAATCCAGTGTGAGCACCGATAGCTTCAGTTTGCATTGGAGCTGCACTGAAGTTGCACACCAAAATCAAAAGAATAGTAAATATTTTTCTGATCAACACAACTTCTGATAGCTGATGTTTTTTCTTTGCTTCAAGGCTGTGTTTTTGTAACCTGGCTAGTAGCCAGGTAGCACTGAATATCAGAAAAATAATAAATATACTTTAACATTTTTAGTGTTTAGTTTTATTATAGAGCTATATGAACGCTTATAAAAGTAAGTTGTTAATCGTACTAATTTGGCTAGTGCAAGACATTGCATATAGATGGGGAAAAGGCTTTTTGGTTTGTGCAGCTGATGGCACTTCTTAGTCCTGATCTGAAAGAGCTTTTAACTCAACCTCTAACTGAATTCACCTGAGCAGAAGAATATCACATGGCAGGCTAATGGTAGGTGGTGGGCTGCAACTTCTAGCACCCTGAGGGCTATAGCAATTTTGTGAATTTACAGCAAGGTCTAGAAGTTGCTGGGTTAAGGAACAAATTGACTTGTCAGATAGGAGTCACTTGGGGCTAACAATTAACAGCCAGGTGAATGCAAGAATGATGAAAATTAAGATGAATTTGGAAAAACAGGGGTTTTTGTTGGTATTCTTTAATGCATCCTAGATTCTTTGTCCACTGGCTCTGCAATTTTTTTAATAGTATTACGCTTAATAGAAAAGAAAGAGCTTTTTTTGCCAGCAAATGCTGAATCAATCAATGAAAATGAAAAACCTTGTGAGATGTTTTGTCAATATACCTGAAAACTGTTTGAATTCATTCATCCTGCTTTTTTGTAAGTCACAGACAGTTGATGGAAAATGTTTTGATCTAATCAGAAGAAAATAGGTACAGCTGGAGAAAGGTGAAGTTTTGGTTAGAAACATCAACTTTTCTCTATAAACTGTGTTGAAAAGGGACTTGGAAACATTAAAGTCATTGGACCAGAAATGCAGAGTTTAGCACTATTAGAATTTCATCTCAGCGGCTATATTAAAAATCAGGGTCATCTAAATAGATTTTAGGAGCTGTCACACTGTATACAATATCTAGAAATGAAAACCTTAGCCTGCTAGCTTTGAATGAAGACTATTTAAATTTGTCTTCATCAAGTATAACATAACATTTCACAATATATATTCATTAATATACACAACATCAATCATTCAATGTACAACTCTGTATATGCTGTGACGTATGGTTGTGATGAATTGTATAAGGGAGAGGCTGGGAGAATTACTTGACTTTGTCTTTCAGCCTAAGATTTCCTCTGCACTTGCTGTCACATGTAAAGATATAGTTGTACCAGAAGATTAAGCGTCTTGTCTTGAACAACATGCCAAAGATACAGGCTTTGCAAGGGGCATGAAACAAAAACAAATATTTTGGGTTTTTTTTTTTTTTTAAAGTTGTAATTGAGCTTGCCCTTTGAAGGAACAGAGCAATGACAATTGACTGCATTTACAAAAATGCCTCGTGAGTCTCAGCAGAGGTATATTTAATGTGAAATGGGAAAGAGATTATTTTTTCTGCCTGCCTTCACCCTTCATGAATCCCCACCCCCCATGTTAAACACTGACAGTATATTCAATTCTCCTTGTAGATAAAATAATTAGCAGTTTAGAAAGCTAATGATTGAATTGGCTGCTGTTTACTTTCTGGGCTCTTGGATGGACCTGCATACTGAGGTGTAGTGTCCCCCATCTGGACACAGCCTTCTACCTAAAGCCTTTCCAGCAGCATAAGGTGTGATTTTGTAATGTACAACCCAGCACCACTGGAGTCTGTCTCTGGCACAACCTGGGGATGTAGACTCATTTCGAAGTGGCTACAGGAAAAGTTTTTTTTTGATTTTTTTTTTTTTTAATAACTCAATAAAATGAGGACACACCCTGAAAAGAGTTTACTAGTGAACTGGGGAAAACAAGTTATCTTGGTATCATAAAGGCACAGACAACATGTTTTCAAGGAGTTAGTGTTTGTTTGAAGTGACAGAATAGGAGAAGCAACATAGTGCCAACGTTGTTGTGTTATCCCGCTGAGCAATCCTTCAGTATCCAGTATGGAGGAGCGATTAGCAGTGCAGTGAGGGAGGGCTCCAAAGGCTTCAGCAAACAAGCTGAAGGGGTGGTTAGGTAACTAGACAGCTTGGGAGCCAGTGATGGGCAAAACATTTCAGCATGAAATGTGAAGTAATTGTCCACCACAAACAGCATGGCAGGGTGCATGCCAATGCTGCTATAACACTGTTTATTATCCCTGCATATATTCATCTGTAGCTATAAAAGTATTATAGGTTGGGATGTAATTAGCCATTATAAATCAATATTTACAAGCTACACATAAGCTCACTTGTTTTCTTGTCAACTGCTCTGGTGTACCTCAAATGTGGAGAGTAGGCTGATGAGCAGAATGAATCATTCCTATGGCTTCGTAAAGGTTTTATTCAAACAGAAAAACCATGCATCTAAACTGCAGCCACAATTTTTCTTACAGTGTCAAACTTTGACTGTGCATCATTGGATTAATTTTTTCCTACAACAAATTTATGAAAATATATGAAATGTCTCCATCTATCTTGCTGTCACCTCATGGCTCTGTGGAGATTGACATATAATGCCCAGAAAAGATAGAGAGATTAGATGGAGCATGTTGTTGTAATCTGCAGGGAAGGTTACTCATGATGACTTGCTTGTTTTACATAATCCTGTCAAAATGCCTCCTAAGGTCAAGCAGGAATGTAGTTAATGTGGTTTTGCCATGTCAGTATCTCCCCATTTAAGCTTTTCTTGCCTCTCTATGTAGTTCTGGAGCTAACAACTCTTCCATCTGTGTTTTGACTCTGAGATGTTGTTTAGACTTACACAACCGCATTTTAATTTTAATGTCAGATCTTACTGGTGAGTGCTTATAAGTATAAAACAACACTACCTTCCTGAAGAGGCGATATGCAAGATATTGGAGATACTACCAGGATAAATGTACCTGCAGTGAAGTTTTCCAGCCTCTAGACCTTGACAGATGATATCTTCTTAATTTTTGCTGCTACCAGAAATCTTGAGGTTGTCTTAAATCATGTTATCTTCTTTTTTTTTGCTAAATTTCAAAGGCTGTGTCTTCATCTCTTGCCATGAGATATTCAGCATAAAGAACGCTCAGCCCTCTTGTGCTGCCTCCTCACTCTCCCGGATGGAGATTAGAGAACTTCAAATCTGAATATCCTTCTTGTCTCCCCATAAGGAGTGTAAAATCCCAGTCTCACTCTGAGACTGCAGTCTGGATTGAGACAGGCAGTCAATGTGATATGTCAGATGCTTAGGATTCACATGGTACCTTGCAGCTGGTTTAGGAGCAGGATCTGCAATGTAGCCAGGGGACGGCTTTCCGACGTTCTTGTAAGGTGTTAGTGTTCAACTATTAAACAACATAATTCGATGAGACTTAAATACAACAAGAAATGGCCTTGTTTTCCCTTTTATCCTATGATTCCTTTGTTTTGTGTAAAGCCAGATTAATTTTTTTCTTAAAAAAAAAAGTGTGTGTGGGTTCTTAGTGTGTGTTGTTTGGGTTACCCAATTAATATGCTCTGCTTCTCCATCTGCAGCCAAGTAGGACAGAGGTGGTTGATACAGAGAGCTCCTTGAAAGCAGCATAAATTGTTTAATACATTTCCTTTGTCTGCAGAAATTGTGATTTATGTTTGCAGTGTTAGCAAAGCTTAAGAAGTATGATTCTGTGTTTGATCAGCTTTGGCAGATACAGATATATACTGTAAGGGACCCACAAACTCCATTTGCCTGAAACATGGCTATGTAAATACTGGGGAATTCATGTTGGGAAACGCTCTTGGATAACCAAGAAAACTCCCTATACTACTTGAAATTTCAAATTTGAAGTTTCGGAGGGATTTTTTTGACTTTTGGTTGAAGCATTACAAAACAAACAAGGTGTCTCGTGATTTGGAGGAAAGCATTGTAAATGATGTTTCTGGTGGCAAAATGCAATTTCCTTTTGAGATTGGGATCCTTGAAAATGAATGAAGGCTGCTAACAGTGCTAGCTTAGCACTCCTTTGTTCATATATAACCTAAAAAAGCGTTGTGCTATGTATTGGCAAGACGTCAAGTCAACAGACCAAAATTTTGAGCTGTGTTGAGGGTTTAGAGGTAGATGGTATAGATCACATTCAAGCAACTTTGTGGCTTTTTGAAACAGCTGGCTTTATATTTTTATTAAGATTAAATTTTGTTCAATTTATACTATTTTAAGTCTCTGGCTTACATGTTAGAAGTGAAAAATGTGCTTGCTTTTAAAACTCTTTTGTAATACCAGACTACTATGTTCTGTAAATTAATCCCAATACAATTTTTGTTAAGAAATCTATGCATTATAAGAAGATTGGTCGATACCTAACCTGAAAGTCTTCTTTGCTGCTCTTGTATACCACAGACAAGGAATAAGAAATGTAGTCTGATGTAGCTACTGTTAATGAAGTCAAACTTTAAGCAGGGAGGGTTTAGCTAACATTGTAGATCAGAAAATCTGGGAGGTATTTCATATGGTTACCTTCAGGGCAGAGTTTAAAGCAAGAGAGCAATGCATTTCAGCAATGACTGCAGAACTAAAGAAAATGCACTTTAAGTTTAGCAGAATAAGCTCTTGATATACTGCAAAGTTTGTCTTTTTAGGATATATCGTGTGTTCAGTGTCTTTAAAAAACCCATTTTCTCCTTGGAGCTGTCACACTACTGACTTCCTACAAGGCCTATATCTCTAATATATCTAGAATTATCAATTTTTGAGCGATGCAGACTTCTGCAATTCTAAAAAAAAGTTGAAGTGAGCTGCTTCCTCTGAACTCCAGAAAGCATGAGAGACAGAGCTCAGCCATAGCACCATTTCGCTGGCATGGCGCCTATTCTTTGCCTTATCAAACTGAATACAGGATTAAAACATCTAGAGAGGGAGTGATAGGAATTGATGGATGACACACATGCCTCAGTTTATCTGTGTGATCAGATAAGAGGTGCCTCCAGACAGATATTCTGTCTTCAACAGTGAATAGATATTTAGGTTGGGTGGGAATATAAGGAAGTATAGTGTCTGACTCCCAGTATCCTCTTCAGGAGTTGACGGTTTGGTGGCTCCCTAGCTGGGAGCTGCAGACTGAATGTCATGATTTGTATCATCCCTGATGAGCCCCATGGACTCATCTAATCTCTCTAACCCATTTATACTTTTTTGACCTCTGCAGTGTCCAGTGGCAACAGATTTACTACTTATTGTTTGGCTGGGTAAGGGTGAAAGGGAAAGGAGGATTTATCTGAATTTATAATTAATTCTGGGCAGACTAAAAGGCAGGGGAAGATTAATAGCAGGTAGAAGGCCTTGTAAGGAGGAACAGAAAGTTTTTGAGGAAATAACAGGCAAATTTAGTGTCCGCTAGACAGGCAGTTTTGTTTCTCTGAGAAAAAAATCTAAGACCAACAGTTGCACTTGGCTGGGCAGGACAAAGGTTGGCCAAGGATGTTCCTGCAGTGTTTTGGAGGTTTGCTGTGGCTGGTTGGTGGCAGGAGGGAGTTTGACTGGCAGTGACCAGGAGAAAGGAGTTGGTGGTGGAGACTGGCCTACCCAACCCACAGGTAGAGATATCTAGTTCAATAACATATGCCAAGGCTTCCAAGGTAAAAGTAGTGTACAAATATGAGTAAATAAGATGTACAGCCTTCTTTCTTTATTTTTTTTCTTGAGTTTTATGTGTGTGGGTGAAAGAATAAATGTGTGTGTGTGTGTGTGTTTGGTTTTTTAAGCTGGATGAGTAGAGTGTGGGCAGCAAGATAAAAGCTCACTCGGGGATTACGTGGAGGCTGCAGTTCCCTCTGGGATTATGCAAGGTGCTTCTATGCAAAGTGGTAAAGGCAGGAGCCTTTACCTCCTAGAAGCAGACACCAACAGTATTTAGAGTAAACAAAGACTTAGGAAAATGAAACAATTGTGGTGGAGGAGAACACTTTCTGGGAGTTTGAGACTGTCTGTAAAATGAAAAAAGTGTAAAGAGAAGAGTCAGAATGTTGTAGGTTGCAGGCAGTGTTAACTGAATTTGTTTGAAATTCCCACAGGATTCAAGCAAACTTTAAATTAGTGTAAAACCTACCCGAGTTTTTTAAATTCCCCAGTCAAGTTGTGCTTACTTGTGTTCTGCTGACTTGAATTTATTTTTCCCACTTGGACCAGCCAAATCCTGAAAACTGAAGTTGCTTTCAAGTGTCCTGGCAGTGAGGAGGAGGAGGAGAAACCGAGATAAATTTCTGGGGTTTAAAATTTTTCAGAAGTTGCCTTTAGGCTATCACTCTCTAGCACAGTCTTGGGGAAATGGAGAGCTATGCTTATGTGAAACTTAACTTAGGGAATTTTAGTATATTTTGCAGACCAATGGCATTTGTTCACCTTTTAAACTTTAGATGTACTGGGGTTGCATCCCAACTGTATGGTTGTGAAAAATAGTGTGATGTAAAAGTACAAGAATGCAACACAAACTTGGGTGATTCAGGTTAAAGAGAACCTAGTCTTGGTTTCCAATAACATGCCCATGCAATTAAAAAAGCCAGACCCCTTTTTAAAAACAAACAAACAAACAACCCCCCCCCCCCCCAACAAACAAGCCCACAACACCACACCTCCCCAAGACTGCACCAAAACCATAGTATACCTCAAAGAAAAGGTATGAGCAGAGAAAACCCTCATCCTATGGATGAGATTAGCTGGTAATTAAAAAGCTAACCAATTTGAGTTAAGAAGTGGATTAATTAGATAAAACAGCAGGAGATCTAATTTACTCAACAATTTATTTTTTAATCGAAGTTAAGAAGATTTTATCATGGCTTCTATGAAGCTGGTAGGAACCCAGTCAGATTTAATTATACTGCTGTGTAATGACCCATATCTCAAGTTTTATGTGTTATAATTTATTTTATTTATAAATAGATGTACACTTAATATCTAAATAGAGTATCAAGACCATTTGATTGGCAGCTTTGATGCATTAATACTGAAGCTGCAGAGGGAGACAGAACTTTGAAATGCAGCTGGTGACCTAAAGTAGTGAGTTTTCTTAATTCCCTCCCATTCATCCAGAGTGTATTTCTCTGGTTGTGGCATTAGAATTGTCTTTTTACTATTGGGTATTAATTCTTTATGGAAGGTGGGTGGGCAAGAGGTGCATCTTTCCTGTATAGGTGAACATGCTTTGAAAGCTATTTGTTGTCCTAAATACTTTTCTTAACAGATACCTTAGAAAATGCACATATCCAAAATTAAAATTGCATAGACTGAAATAGGGTACTAGTGAAGACTGCAGATAAACACATTTGTGTGGGATTAGATGAAGCTGTGCAATAACCAGGGGCTTTGTAATATGGGTGCACAGGCACAGTTTTATTGAGTGTCCCCATAGGACGTGAAATGTTTTTAACTGCCCTGTGTAAACAGTCTAATCTAGTATTGATTCAGCTTGTACTTTCATAAAATAAGATAATGAAGACTAAGCATCCTCAGGCCTGTTGCATGGTTGCAGGATTTTCCAGGGTAATGATTAAGAAGGATTCAATCACTTCTTCCCAAATACCCCATGGTAAGGCACATTGCCCAAGGTCACACATCAGGTCCAAACATTCTGATGTCCACAGCTTCTGCCAGCCTGGGAGTTCATGCAGGTATTTCATGTTTTAGCTGATGCACTTAAAAAGGAGTGGAAAACTTAACCTGCATACACTTTTCCAATCTGTGTAAACTAGAGCTAACTTGTCTTTGACTGAAGAATGTATAGAAGACTGGAAATAAAGAGTCTTATAACTCTCTGTAGTCCCTGCAAGATAATTAGTTGTGTGTGCTTTCTTTTTTTTTTTTTTTTTTTTGTGTGTGTGTGTGGGTTGGTTTGTGTTTGTTTGTTTGGGTATTTTTTAAGAATAGAAACAGACAGATTTTTCATTATTGTCTCTGCGTTGAATTTTTAAAAGTAGAAAGCCAAGCAGATCTATATGGAATTAGGACTGGGGGATTTTTTTTCTGGAGAAGAAATTTACTGAAAAATGCATTTTTGAGGGGAAAAATCACCTAACTTGGGTTACTATTTTTTTTTTTTTATTTTGGCCACAATGTAGTGTTCTGAAAGTGGCAGAAAAAAATTCAGAAATGTTGATCATTAGAACTTTGAAATAAACGTTTGAAATTAAGCTATTCTTAAACCTCTAGTCCCCAGAAATCCATCAGAGTAAAACTAGAGATTGAGCTAAAATGAGAATTTAAATTTGTCTTTCTTTAAAAAATTTTTTTTTCTCATGAGCTGAATTAAATTTTTAGTGCATATTTTGGTTCTGCTACCAACCCAATATATACATTATTCATGCTGATCTACATCTCCAGATAATGATAAGGAACATTCTGAGTAATGTCAGAGGTGGTTATGCTACCATAGACAAGTGACTCATGCAGCAAGAAAAATGTCTCTCAGTTCTGCTTGTGAAGGACTATATCCCAGAAAGGACCTGCATGACCAAAGAAGAAATTGCTGTAATTGGGCTTTGTTCAAAAAGGGAATTTCTGTTCTTTCAGAAATTCTGCTTTTGTGAGTCCACTTTCATTTTTTATTTTTGAAACTACAGATAAGATATGAATATGCTTAGGTACAGCAGCTAGGTTTAAGACAAGATGTGTCTGGGGTCATGTTCTCAAAGTATATGTTCTATATCTTTGGATATAAGAAACATGACGCAAGTGTTTTCAGGCCCCAGACATTAAACTGAAGTTTGTACTTTAAAAAAAAAAAAAGTTACATTCCCCTAAATAAATCCAAAGACAATTAAAAAAAAGTACCCAAAACAAACAAGCATCCCATACAATATCAAAAATCTATCCTTTTTGTTCTGCCGTCTTGCAACCCTTATAACAAACTAAGGGCTTAATCCTGTGAAAATGACCTTTTAAAAAGTAGGAATAAATTCTTCCCCCCACCCCCCTCCCCCGAGGATTTTCCAATTCCTGTCAGCATTGGTGTCGTCTTTCCTGTGAAAGAGTTTGTAACTTGGTGCTGCTTTATCTGTGAATCATAGTTGGCCAGGCAGCATGACCCAGCTGCCTGGTACCTATCTACCGCTCCATAACTCAGTAACAGCAAAGAATCCAAGCTAGCTGCTGAGGAGCACAGGCTGTGCTCTGGGGTTAGGTGCAAATGCTGCACTGGGCAATGTGCAGCAGTTGTGGGAGATGTGCTGTCAACAGGGGATGGTGCTGTAGGTGTAACAACTTGCACAATTATACGCTGAATGGTACTGCAGGCTTGACAACAGTGTAAGTTGGAAAAAGAACACTGCTTGGTTAGTATTGCGGTAGATTTAGCTGCATCTATCTTGTGACTTTTTACTACCAAGCAGCTAACCTTCGGTAAAATTGGTACGTACTAGTGCCACGCTTTGTTACTTTTCATTAGGGTTTTTTTGGGTCCCCTTGGAGTGGTCAATTCACTGCTCTATGTAAATACTAAACTTGCCAACTTACCCTTTAAAAGCTTGATCAGTTTTAGATAACATCCAAAGAATAACAGACTACATGAACAGAAGCATATAGCTCTCAACAGCTGTGAAAAGAGCTAAAAGCCGTACTTGGGTGTTTTGTGGAAACAAGGGATGGGAGAGAGGAAAACAAAATATTATTCAAAATAGAGTTTTATTTTTTGATCTGTAAATCAAATTCATGGTGCAATACTGATAAAGATGTCCTATGGATCTTTTCCTAAAGGTCTGATGGAGTGATGCTGCTTTAGAGAAAGGCAAATAAACTACAAAGGGTAAGCAGTTCCCCTTCTTGGGACACTTATCTTAGATGTGCTTATTTGTAGACAGCTTTAAATGCATTATGCCTGAATAACTGTCTGACTACTGTATTTGTCTTCACAATGGGGTCTAATTGTATACTGAGGCTTTAGTATAATGACTTATTTCATATCCCTATTAAACTGATTAGTAGCGTGACTGAGGCATGACTAGCCCAAATGACAAAGTAATAACCAACAACAGTAAAGCATGGCTGATGGGCAAATCAGGTCTGCACTGAACACTGAAAATGTTTGGATTGAAAACCCGTGTGTTCTACAAGTGATAAGAGCTACTGCTTACTTCAGTGCACCTTGAAGCATCAATGTAAATTTTATCTGGATTTCAAACTAATACCTGTAAAGAGGTACTAATTTCTATGTAACTCAGGCATTAATCTACATTTATGCTGCTGTTTCCAGTTGTAATTTCAAAATCTTTCACTCAGTAATTCGTAACAATCTCCTTTGACCTCCAGTTGTATGATGTGAAAGGTCAATAAATGCAGCTGTATTTGAAGACCTAAGTGCTTTCTCTAGCTGATTTCCAGCCCTCACCTGCTGGATCAAAAACTTGGAATTGAAACTTTCCAAAGAGAAATTCATTGCACAATGACAATGTAATTCTTTAGTCAAGATGGATGACGGTATTAACCAGAACACCTTCTTCATTTGAATGGTGAAGTGAAACCAGCAATTGTAAATCAACAGACTAGTGAGAGAAGCAGGAAACAAAAGGTAATAAATGTAAATAAAAGGTAAAAACAAACTGTTAAAAAATAATAAAGGAAAGACATGGAAGGGAAAATAAAAGCAGAAGGGGAGAGTCCTTGAATGTTGAGTGGTAAAAGCAATGGGTTCCGTGTTTCTAGGAAAAGAACAGTTGTAAACAGAATTTTTGGAATTTGTACTTTTAATAAGGATGCATAAAATCTAAAAAGCTCTTGGGAAATATCAGTTCTATAAGTAGAAGAATTTAATTAAAGTCCATCTACGTAGCTTTGCAGAAAATATCCCTAGGCAAACCTAAAGCTTCCTCCTGAGATTACAAGTTTGGATATATTTGCATTAATTTAATTCCCCTAAACTTGATTTAGAAGTCTACGCTTTAGAAGTCCACAGTTCTTAGACACATGATTTAGAAGTCCACAGTGTTTTGATTCTTTACTTAAGTATATGGATTAGGAACAAGCCAACTGAGGAATCTCAAAGGTGGATGCCAATAGGACATAACTTGCTTGGTCTGAGGTTCGGTGGAGCGTGTTCATAGACCTGATGATTGATTTATTAATCAGTGATTGCAAAGTAACATAAAGGCTTCCTAGTACTGTTTCAATATGACATGTGAGTTAGGGGAGTGCTAAATAAAGGAAAGCAGGATTTTTGTCACATCCATTGCAATCTTAAGTTTGTACATGACCTGTGATGTTGAATGAAATGCATACCCTGGAGGAAAAAGATCCAGTAGGGATTCTTGGGAGGGGAATATACTAGACAATCATGAGAAGTGTGGTACCTCAGAGCAACAGCAACAAATGGAGCTCTGGGCAATAATGAACAGGGCTTTGAGGAAACTAGAGGCAAACACCTGTCTGTTGCAGATAGTCCTGGAGACTTTTAAAATGTAGGTTGCAAAATTAAAGGGTATAGGAAAGATCTATAAAAATGCTTCAGAGGTTTTAGACTGTGTCTTTAAGTGAATAATATGAGCTCAATCCACTTAGTGTATGAAAAAGAAGATTGAAATGTTGCTTGATTAGAAGGCATTCCTGGACATAAAATCTTGTGTGTCGAAGAGCTCTGGTAACTAGTACAGAGATACATAACAAGTGTTTGTAACTGAGTATAGAAAGGGAGCTGAAACCAGAGTCATCTGAATTCACCTTAGAAAGGAAAACACATTTGTTTCAACGAATGAGGCATCGTCAAAGAAAAAGCCTAGGGCACTAATATACTTTGTTACTTGCATTGCTGAAACCAGACTTAGTAGCCTCTCTGGAAGAGATTTTTTTAACAAAATTCCAGTTTTGCTAAGGGTAACAGAAATGGGTTGGCTGTACCTTTCTGGATGGAATGGGAGCTAACCCACACCAGTCACACATGTAAGTGATGGCTGCGCTCTCCAGAGTCAGTGTGCTTGCTGAGTGAAAATAAAACCCTGTCTTTACTGTTCTCATATTATTTTTGTCTTTTTCTGTAGTAGTAAATAGAAATTGATTGTTGATCTCATAAAAGCATTTAGCCAGGGTTAGGCAACTTTATGGTATGTCTACAATATCTCCTAGTCTGCTCTGTTATAGGTGTCCAATTTAAACCAGACTTCTTTCAGTAGGCTAGCTCCTCTGCAGCATTCGGAGATTAATTTTCATGCCCTCTTTTTAGTGCTCCTCTTGATTGAAATCCTGCCTAGGTTGACCCTAATGCTTCTCCCCCTCTCTGTGGAGTTTACCTGCTGTCTCTGCATTCGAAGCTCTGTAACTTTCCTGGTCAATATTTCCATTCCTGTCTGCAGACTTGTAATTGCATTTTTGATTCCTTAGCCTTCCCTGCTGGATGCCTGGGCTCTGTAACTCAGATCGTTGCTGTTTTGCCCTTTTGCTTTTCCAACTTATCAGTTTGCTCCAGTTCACTGGCCTCTGTGGATGCCTTCACTGAGAGTCTGCAGCAGAGTCCTTTTTCTTGTGATATCCAGACATACTTCTTCCTCCTACCAGAAATGAAGTGTTTGGGCTAGAAGGTATTTTATAATGCTTTTTTTGTCTTCTCTCCCCTCCCGCTCTGGCCTGCTGCTCTCACTCTGTAAATGCTGTGTGAGTCAATCCTTTTGGGTGTCATATTGGTATGACTATTACAATGCCTCTTGGTCACACCGAACCTTTCAGTAGCTGCCAGTATGTATGTATGCACACATCCTAGATTCACCTTTTTGCCGCAAAGACCATTGAGGTTCCTTTTGCCTTTTATCAACAGAGCGTATATTTTAGGCCACCCTCTTCTGTAAACATTTTAGGCACTAAACTGAGTGCTTTATCCAGAACTCCTGATTCTTCAAATCCATTTGACTGCAGCCTTGTCCTATGTGGTGCTGTTTGTGCATGTGTTATGTGGATCTGCAAGTACATAAACTGAGTCAGTCTCCTGAAGCCTTCACTCATAAACTGATGTGTTACACAATGGAGTAATGGATTGCTGTCTGGTTTCCTTGCACGCGTGTATTAAGGCAGCTCTAAACAGGGGAAAGTGGCCAAAACTGGAAACCCAAGGACCAAGCCTCTTCCCAACTCTGACTGGGTTGCTATTAGAATTAGTAAGTTCCTTTGTTCATTCTGATTTTGATTTACCCCAGTAATGGCGTAGTTTAGATGGAACATAAACTAATACTTAACAAGTTTACTGGTTGCTGCAGCACATTAATTATTTGCAATTCTAATGCTGCTGCTGTGTTCAACATTTTGGACAGAACTTAAAATGGAAAGAAGGTTCCTTATTCACCAGGTAGATTGCAACATTTCCTGTTTTCACTATAATGCAGCTTGGCGTGTGTTGGTGGTTTTTCTTTTTGTGTGTGTGGTTTTTTTTTCCTTCCCGTTTGTGGTGTGTTGGCTGCTCTTTCAACACTGACAGTCAGCCTGAATCCAGGAGCTCTGAATCAAGCAGTTCTGGCTTAATGTCTTCAGAAGGCTTGCTTGAGCCCCAGAGGTGGTTTTTTTTTTGTTTGGTTTTTTTTTTTTTTTTTTTTTTTTTTATGTAGTTGAAATCCAGATGACTTTCTGTAAGTTTGCAATTATTTTAAATAAATCCATTTTAGGAAAAAAGTAATTGGCTTAGCTGCACTTGGAACTCCTGCTAAACTCTGGCAGAACCTTATTGGGAGGGAAAGTGCAGTTCTAGTTACAATATGCAAAACACTGGGGTTTTTTCTTACCTGAATTTAAAACCAGACTTTTAGTCTTACTCCCATATCTAAGAATCCTTCTCTATCTTTATTGGTCCACTAACAAATACTGTGAATGCTGGAAAATATATAATAATAAAAGAACAGCTGGCAATAAGTTTAAGTTTGTACTTATGCTTAACTTATTGACAATGTTCCTGCAAAACTATTTCTGATGGGTATTTCTGTAGCTGAATTAAGACATTATATGCTCAGGAGCCTACCTACTGAAATCACATAATAACAGCCTGATATCAACTTTTCTAGAGCTTGGCAAAGCAACTAGACATAGTTACTGTGATGACATCAACCTAGTATGCCCTACAGAGAACCTGAGCTGACTACTTTGGAGTGGTTTTTACTGTAAACTTTTCCTTAGAGGTGTCAACCTAGGACAAAAGTGTAGACTAGCAGGAAAAGAGGACAAAGAAAAGAGCAGCCTGACCACCAAGCCATATCATACATACTGGGGGACATTTGCTGCCCACTGGAGGAGTAAGGATTGATGCTGTCGCTGAGGTTTTTCCTTTACCACCTTGCGCTTGTCACACACTAAATAAAGAGCTACTGAGGAGACAGTCTCTGTTCTCTAGTTCTGTGCAGAGCTTGATGTAAAGCAAGTTGCTTTTATTTAAAGTCATAACGAACACCACCACTAATACTTGTGCATGATGAATAGCCCCCAAGAATGATAATTGTGTTTCTCTTCTACCTACATATTTAAGTCTAAAAGAAATGCAAAAGTTAATTTCACTCAGAATTGGGGATACTTATTCTTGTATATCTACCTATGAGGAGATTTTATCCATGCATTTGCATCAAATTAGGATATTACAGAAATAGGTATTATAAATATTGTTGAGAGATCTCATTCTACTGATAAAGCATGTAGGATAAAAGTGTGTGGGGAGAACAGGAGCCAAGAGCATTTGTCAGGCTGCTGAGCTCATTTTCTATTGGTTTGATTCCTTTCATTTGATATGAAAGAGGTGTAAAGTGGAAGAGAATCAGGCCCATCCAGGGAAGCCAAATACATTATTCATGTTATTCTGTCGGACAAAGGAATAATTTACTCCAAGGAGAACGAATGCTTAAAAGTTCTATGAAGTCCTATGCTAAGGATTTAAAGCCTTTTTGTTCATCTATCCTATTTCTATTTGAGAGCTGATTTTGGCTTCGTGTGCTTGTAATTGAAATTTGATGTCGCTCATATTAAAATATCGTTGATATGCAAAATAGCACACACTGTTTGATTTGCAAACTGCTGTTTTAAAATGGATGATCTTGAATATTAATGAAGCAGGCTTTCAAACAAATTGCCATTTTCTTTCCCTTCTCCTGTCCCCTTATTTGATGTGGGTGCAAAGGGTTTTGACAGTATGGAAATTATGAAAATAAGAAAATTCACTTCATCAAGTGCACCATTAATTATTCATTAACTATTTGAAAGGCAGCATCTCAGCACGCTCTTTCTCTATATAGTGTCATTCACCACCTACTCTATTTAGTGTTCTCTATCTTGATTTCAGTAGGTGTTTGTTATTAATTTTTATCATGACTTAGTCAAAAGACTGTGGTTCCCTTAATCTGATCCTTTTGAACTGATAGGATCATTATTGCTCCTGTTCTAACTACATGAGCATTGAGTCATGTATTATGTGCAGTGCATGCTTTTTGTCCAAGCATCATACAACATAACTACAGCTTTCATCCTTAAGCTGAATGTTCAGTGCATTCTGCTCTGCAGAAATTTGTTTCGATCTGCACTGGTTTCTGTTCTCAGAAATCTGTATTCCAAGTCCTGATGAAGAGATTATAAATTTTACCGCAATTAACTTGTTCAAAAAGGCCAAGTCCTGTCGTGAGATGAAGTAAAAGGAAAATAGGAACTAGATCTTGTTTAAAAGCAAATTATAAAATAGTCCTGAAGGTTATCTTGCTATTAGTAACAATAAGGAATAAAGATTTAAAAAGTCAGCACAGCAAACTTTTCAAATCCCAGATGGATTTTGGGTAGATAGTCCCAGGCAGAACCAAAGCTACTTTGACTATAAACCTAGGTCCAATATCTAATGCTAGAGTGTCATTCAGAGAAGCTTTGTGAGCTGATTGGCTTTACTTGGGAGACTAGAAGCATTAAGTACTTAAATGCATATAAGGAAGTGGGTTTTCTGATTCTCACTGGACTCTTAACACCACTATTCTGATCTTGCCTCATGCAAGTAAAAAGCTTTTTACAAACAAGTTCTGAGTGTCATGTAATTAGATGCATTTGAAAATCATTAGTGTCTGAATAAGTGATGTTGAAAAATTATTAGGAAACATCTAATCAGTTACACAATGAAGATCACATACACTGCACTAACCAGAAGGAGGGAGGCCATTATCAGTGAAAGTCATGCAGCTTCAAAGAGAACAACAGATGCTCAAAGACAAGGTTGATAATAAAATCAGAAGCATCCCTGTCTGTAATTTATTCAGTTTACTATGCTCTTTATCCAATTAGCCATATGCTATGGGATATAAATTTTGAATATATGTTCTTTTTTCTCTTATATGCTGATCATTACACAAAAGTACTAAAAAATTCATCAGGAGAATGCCAAGGATCTGATGAGAGCAAGGATCTGTGAAAACAAGGACATTTCAGAGAGATTTCTTCTTTGATTGTAAAATGGGCCATTGAATTTGAGTTTGGCAACTTGTGATGATAGTATGTTGTATACGCTATATTGGGCTAATAACGTGCCGACAAACTGCACTGTCTAGACCTTGATAACAGCAAAGGGAAAAGGAGTCTGGGATCTGAAACTACGTTTTTTGTTTCCTGGGGGAAGGGAGAGAGAAAGGATGAAATACTGACTTCTACTGTATTTGCTTGGGCTTGACTTCTTGTAGGGCTTGCCTGTGTATGAAGGTATACACTGGTCCTGGTCTTACAGAGCTAGTGCTCTACGGGTGGCTGTGGTGGGGAGGTGGTAGAGCTGATGCACCCACTAAGCTTAGAGTGACGTCTGTGGCCATTGATGTACACTCTTTTCAGAGGGAGTCTGGAATCCTGTAAGTAGTAGAAGATTCTGGTAGTATCCTGTTCTGTGAGCTGAGGTTAGCCTGCACTTGCTAGACCTCTGCAGAGCTGTGCTGTTATCCAGGTGTGCCTCGCTTCAGTACCAGGGACATTTCTCCTCTGTAAATAAAATATTTCTATGTTAAATTTATAATTCTCCAAATGTTAACTGGTTGGAGACAGCAGAGTCAATCTGTTTTATTTCCTGAAGAGACCTGCCTGCCATGTTTGTTCTTTTTTTTTTTTTTTTTTTAATATGGGAAAATCACATCAGAAATGGCAGGGAGCTAGAAGTTAATAATGAAACATGTTTATTTTCAAAGAACAAAAAGAACAACAGAACACTCATTTAAAGGCAGACAATCTGAGGATGTGTTCAGAAGGCATAATTTAGCAAACATTAAGGAATAAGACTTGAAATATGAAGAAACAAAGCCTGCAGTTAAATTAAATATCCAATTAAGCTATCTGCTTGGCTGCAAAATATCTTTCTGACAGACAATTAGTTCTGGTCAAGTCAAACACTTCAGCTATGAATTCATATAGGGCAATTAAAGAAACTAATCTATATTTGATGTGAGGAAGTGGTGAACTAGAAAGCTTCAGAATGAATATAGAAGTTTACGCTACATGGACTTCCCTGCAGTCTTGCCACTGCATGGGGAAGGAAATGGTGATTTTCTAGATGGCCCTGTAGTACTTTTCTTCTCTGTAGAATGTCTCCAGTAGGATAATATTACTGACATCTGGTTAATACTGGAGATGCTATAATCCAATCCAATTTTAATAGCCAGACACACAAGAAAAGTACACAAGATCATAGAAAATATGTGGAATAGAATTCCAAATTGTTTCACTAAAATGGAACCAAATTCTCCCTTGACTCAAAGCTTTACTTTGCTGCTGGATCCTGGAAGTTAGTTCTCTCCCTGACTGTAGGATGTCTCCTTCCTCCCAGATGCACAGCTCAGTGGGGGACTGGACTTTGATGACTGTCAGTACACAGCACTGCTGAAATGACCAGCAGTACCTTCCTCCCTGCAAACAGAGCCAATGTGGGGCTTTTCAGCAATGTAGGGCAACTCAATTTTGCCATCTCAATGTTGATCAGCTGTGGCTGGCCCAGGACTGGGCTGCTTCTGCCCAAGCAAAAGAAGAGGGAAGGGAAAGGGATAGTGCTGAGGGAGGCATCCCAGAACTAACTTTGAAGCTCCAGCTTCTGGAGGAAGGAGGAGCAAGGAACAACTGGAGGAATGAGAAATGACAGTATCTGTTTCTGTAAGACTCATTTTAAAAACTTGGAACTTATCAAATGTTCAGCCTGAATACATGTGTTACTACTGCCTCATTTGCATGTCAACAGTGTGTTAGATAATGCCCCTTCTAACTTTCTCTTGAAAATCCTTAGCTGTTATTAATTTATATGAGGTAAAATTGCCCAGGATACTATTAGTGATGTAGAGCTGAAATCCTGTTGGTGCTTTTGAAGTGCTTCCCCTCCTTCTTCATATGTCTCCTCTTTTACTTAAGAAACTGCTCTTTGGTCTTGCTCCTCTTTTCCTTATCTCCCAAACTTCTAGTGAATAAAAATTTTGGATGCATAAGAAATTCATATATGACCTCCTTGTGTAAGCTGTGAAATACATGGTACTGTATTTTTCCTAGTACATAAATAACAGGCCTTCCCGTCCAACCCCAGCTTCTGGCCCCACGGGCTTCACTTTAACCTTCCCAAGGATATGTTCTGTTTTTCATCCCTGCAATGCCAGAGACACTTGGAAAAGCTTTGAAAAGGCTATGGAAATAAAAGCTAAAAGCACTTTTCTGTAACTAATATTGTCTCATTGTTCACTTGTGTTCCTGGAAGCAAACCTTCTTCTATCCCCCTCAAGAATATGTCCTGATCTTAAAAATGGATTTCAGCAGGTTCAGTTGTGGAGAACTGCATCTGTACTGATATCTTGTTGATATGCCAAGTTCTAGTTTAATACAAGCTAGAATTGCTGAACTATATGGAGGTCTTGAAATGCAGGGTTTATAATGGAAGCAGCAACTGACCATTAACTATAGTGGTGCTATTGAGAAACCACTATAATAAATTGTTTTGACTTTATGAAATGGTGACATAAAGAAAGCATATTTGGTTTTAGAGTATAATTATCCCATTACTCTACTCTCTGAATTTTGTTTTATTACTTTCTCCTAAAATAAATTTTATTACAGCCAGAAGCGTATTAAGCCATAAAGAAGTCTGTCCCATGGGCAAGCGTTTGTGGTTTTAATGTATTTTTTATATGTGTAAGACAAGCCATATATTGTGTGACATGTGCAAGGACCATAAACTCAACTAATGATTGAAAACGCTAATGTATCACCATAATCAGCGTTCAAAAGTTTGTACAGGTTTCCACATCAAACCATTCCTGAGCAAATATGTTGCTCGATACACAAAGCCCAGCTGTAAGATCTGTTTTCTTAGGAAAGTTTAGAAAAGGGAACAAATAGCACCTGTGGTTGTTTTTTTTATTATTATTATTATTTACTAAATTAATATTTGTTATGTGGAGTTCCATCCACTGCTCTTTAAAGAGGTGTGTTTGATATTTTATTTTGCAATAATGCTGAACATTTTTGGAGCTGCTAATGGAAATGAAGTTGCTAGCTTATCCTGTTCACTTACCACTTTGCAGGGTGGAGTCCACAAGTTGCTGGTTTTAGATCCAAAGCACTCTCTCATCTGTTTGTGTGTAGTTGTTCTATGGTTGTAGGCATTTGGTTTAGGAAGGACTGAAACACTAAGTCTAAGCAGATACCCAACATCCAGACTGGTAGGCTGTCAGTGGATGAACCCAGTGATGTAAAGATAAAGATCTACATTCTTTTTTGTTGTATCTTCAAAACAACATGTTAGTTGAGGAAATATCTTCCATCCCTGTATACTTTGTAGCAGAAATATTACCCTTTTTTGAGAAAATTTACAGGCATTATCATTTATTTGGTAAGCATCAGTCTTCATTTGGTTTCCTGCTTTTAATTTGTTTTTCTTTATTAGATGCAGTTTAATAGCTGAAGGTACCAGCGAGGGCTGGGTCCCCATTATGATGGGAGAGGTGCTATTAGAGAACACTTATGGCTTTTCACTTCTGCTTACTCACTTCTGACTCATTGAAATCATCTCTCTGTGGATCAAGATGATTTTAAAACAGTTAAGATGAGCAATAATTTGCTTGGAAGGCATAACTTAGTTATGCCCATCCAAACAAGGGGTGGCAGATAAGAATAATAAGGCTCTGCTGTAATAAGAAAGTTCATGATCACTTTTACCATGCGATAGTTCTCAAGTGAACTACTAATACTGCAGTTCCACTGTTGACAACCTCTGTTTGAGAAGGACCATACTTGACATTAGTTTCTGACTGCTAGACCTGAGTATTGCAGTCTTTGCTTTTGTGTGTAGAATGATAACTACTTCTCCACAAAGCTCTACCTAGTGAAAGAATTAGTGTTTGATGCTGTTTTGCAGTAGGCAGCCCAAAGCCTCCCAAAGCATGGTGGTGGGTGGGGTGGCAGACATATTGCTTCTTTAAAGACAGTTAAACATTAATAGGGGTCTAGACAGTAAAGTTGGTACAGGTTGTGGTGCAAGAAGTAAAGTCATGAAGGGGAAAGCAATGTTAATAATTCAGTGTTGTGGTTTAACCCCAGCCGGCAACTAAGCACCATGCAGCTGCTCACTCACCCCCCAACAGTGGGATGGGGGAGAGGATTGGAAGAGTAAAAGTGCAAAAACTCGTGGGTTGAGATAAAGTCAGTTCAATGGGCAAAGCAAAAGCCATACGCACAAGCAAAGCAAAACAAGGAATCAGTTTGCTACTTTCCATCAGCGGGCAGGTGTTCAGCCATCTCTAGTAAAGCAGGGCTCCATCACACGTTAACAGTTACTTGGGAAGACAAATGCCATAAAACCAAACTTCTACTCCTTCCTAGTCCTTTCCCCAGTTCATATATACTCAGCATGGCATCATATGGTATGGAATATCCCTTTGGTTAGTTGGGGTCAGCTGTCTAGGCTGTGTCCCCTCCCAATTTCTTGTGCCCCTCCAGCCTTCTTGCTGGCAGGGCCTGAGGAGCTAAAAAGTCCTTGATTTAGCATAAACATTACCTAGCAACAATCAAAACCATCAGCGTCTTATCAACATTGTTCTCACACCAAATCCAAAACACAGCACTGCACCAGTTACTAAGTAGAAAATTAACTCTATTACAGCTCAAACCAGGACATCCAGAATTACTCATAAAATCATGACTGAATAATGATAAGGAAGATTATTTCATACAGGCTTACAGCAGAATGCAAATTTTTTTGAAAAAGAGTATGCCAAGGTACTGTTGGTTGTACTGGCCTGAGGATAGCCAGCCGACTTGGACGATCAGCCTAGTCTGACCTTTGTCATAACATGAGCTATAGGATTTCCCTGAATGATCTCCTCCAACTCTCACAGCTTGTCCACTCTCTGGGCTGTTCTCCTACTCCTTACATGGAAGACTCCCAGTAAAGAAGATTGGTGTTGGAGCATCCTTTGGGCAAGTGAATGCTGCAGGGCTGCCCAAGTTATTTTTTATTTACATATGAAATACCCAAGAGTAGAGTTTAGCTCAGAGTTTTTTCTCGAATTGGGTCCTCTGCTATAGGAAATAATGGACAACAGAATAGACTAATAGAAGGCGCATAAATCAGGTAAACCACTACTGAGCTCTATTCGCCTTTAGTTCCTTCAGTTTAATACAGACCGTGCCTAGTTTCCCCGTCCTTTGGGTTTCAAAGCAGCTCCTGGGAATGAGAGAGATAAAGCTGTAATTTGCTACAGATCACTGGTGATGTCTGTTTAATAAACATTTATTAAATGGAAAAATTATTTAGCCTTACAGCCTCTGTCATCATGTACAGCTATTTACTACATAATCACAGCAAGTCTTGTTATGAAAAGGTTCTGTCACAAAACTGTTCCTATGGGCTAGTCATCTTCTGGTTGCTGAAAGATAGTTTTCTTTATCAAGGGGTGAGGGTGACATCTACTTCTGTGGCTCACCCATGGCTCCAGTCCCCTAAGTACTTCTCCCCTAGAATTCATTTTCCATGCCATACTTGTTACATGTCCAAAAGTGGATGTTCCTTCATCATAAGCACCCCTCGCACATGCTGTGTGTCCTAAATTGTGGCTGTAGACTTCTGTCTCTGCAATGACTTTCCTATATCATGGCAAGTGAAATGCCTGGTACCTATAATGCTACCAGTATGTGACCATTCATATTTATTAGACAAAATTATGAAGCAGGTAGAAAGAAGGAAAAAAATATGTGATGCCAGCAGTCTCCTGGGTGTGATGACACTTCACAGCAGCCTGTTTCTCTCTCCCTGTTCTCCAAAGTTATCAATTAAGAGACAAACCACAGGCAGCTCCTGTACAGCACCATCTACAAAAATAACTTATGCTCATGGAAAATATTTAT
This sequence comes from Falco punctatus, assembly GCF_963210335.1. Classification (NCBI taxonomy): domain Eukaryota; kingdom Metazoa; phylum Chordata; class Aves; order Falconiformes; family Falconidae; genus Falco; species Falco punctatus. The sequence continues at coordinate 35,402,038 of NC_137583.1, read as the reverse complement.
TCACTGCTCTGGTGATTATGAATTCATGTTGTGATGAATTCTGTGCATCTGAAAAGGAACAGAAGTATACCAATATTAAATGTGAGCTGTATATTTAATGCCACTATTAATAATATGCAGTAAAATCTTTGTAACTTGCAAAAAATAATTGAAGGAGAGCATTGAGATATTATGAAACAAATTTCACCTACTGAAGTAAAACTCACTTTCCTTCTGTATTTTGCATAAATAGATCCTACCTAAAGCTTGTTTGCTTAACTCAATTCTTTTAATATAGTAGGGAACTAATAGGCTAGTATGTGGACTACCTCACAAGGCAAATACATTATTCATAGGGAAGTATTGACTTGTGTACTACACTTCATGTATTCTGCCTTAAATTTGGAAAGCCATCATTTATCTTCTTCATAGTTTGACATTTTCTAAATCTTACTGAGCACTACACTCTGGTTGCCCGCTCTTATAGGGATTTAGCTGGGCATTTGACCTTGCCAGCATTCCTGACTCTCTTTATCAAAAAGATTATGCTTGAAAGGGGTAATCTGTAACAGGTGTCCTCTAATGATTAATGTAATGGAAAAAAATAATGGAAGGTTCTGGGGAATACACGCAACATTTTTCAATTAGAGAACTGCTAACATTTTAATTAATTATTAGAAAGTTAGTCGATTAGATATTATTATCCCTTTCAAAGACGTTCGGTTTTCCCTCCCTCTATTCCCTGCTTTCACAGAATGTTAATTTAAGGAAAGTGGTCTTTCTTGGGAATTAATTAAAATGAATGCACCACTGACAACATTCTAATTTCAAAAATTTGGTGAGGGTGAAATCAGTCAATTGCCACCTTGCAACTGCCTTGTGCAGTTCATGCAGATGGAGCAGCCTGCTTTTGTGAGAGTAGCTTTGGAAGCAGGAAGCCTGGGGTAGAGAGGCAGGAGAGAGAGGGATCATCTAATGCTGAGTCCTCTGCCCCCCCCCCCCCCCCCAGTTATTTCAACTTGATCCTTCAGTAACCCTGGAAGTGAATGTGAGCTAGGAAATGTTCTTCTTAGTCTGTGTCTTGCCCTCTCTGGAAAGAGACAGTCTTGTGTAGAGGCTCCTAATTTCATTTGAATCCAGCTGGAGCTTCAGTGGGGGAAGGTACAGCTATCTGCAAGACCTCAAACAGAATAATGTGGATGCTTCTCAGTGGGGGATGAGCAGGCAGAAAGGGCTGTTCTCTCTTGCTATCTTCCCCATTTATTTCTGCTAGAAATGGTTTATGTTGTACTTTTCTGTGCCGTTAATAAAGAAACCACCCATTGTCCTCCAAGGACCAAATATAGTAAGAATGATTTTCATAGATTTTAAATAGAATGGGTTCTACCATTTTGTCTCCTGTACCACCCTTCTCCAGAAGAAAACCACTGAGAAGACAGCACCCAAGAGCAACCCCCCATGTACCTATTTGTATTTGCCTTCTGTTATATGCTGTCTTTTGTTTTTTGGGTTTTGGTGTATTTTTTTTTTCTTTTGGCTTAACTTATTTCCCAGTTTTCAATGTTTCAGGTGAGTGGGGCTGATTTCTGCAGGCTTATACGTGACTTTTCTTTGCTGTGTCATATCATAGTACTTCTCTAACTTCCATGAATAGAGGTGGGAAGCCTCCAGACTTCAGTTACAGCTAGCAGCTGTGATAAAGAACTTACTGTTCCTTTAGGATAAGGGTAACTCACCCTCTACAATGTTTGTTTTAATAGTTAGCAACTTCTGCTGTAGAATCAGTCTCTGGGGCTTCATAATGGTTAGTGAGAGAAACATGTTGAGTATTCTTTTTTCTGTTTTTCCCTACATGCAGTTTTTAATGTCCCCATTTCAAACAGTTTCACCTACCTTTGCATTAGGACCTGTTGTCATTTCTTACTACTGGAAAAGTTCCTGTAAGAAATGAAGTTACTTGGATGATCTTTTTTTAATACATGCATTTGCCCATATGAAAAAAGTTTCCTGCTAGCCCTCTCCTTTCCTTCCTTGTATCTTGTGTATTAGCTTGAAATAGAAACATTTGTCTGATATGTACTTGGAAGTGAAACACCGCTTGTTTTTTTTCTCCACATTGTTGCTTAAGGGGAGAAGTGTGTCAGGATGATCTATTGTGGGCAGTTAAGTAAATCCAGCTCCAATTTGTATTCTGCACTTTTATCAGTAGAACATTTCCCATGGCCTTATCAGGGCAATTTAAAAATATGCAAACTATTGTCAGGTACCATGGAGAAGAACAAAAGGATTACTGAATAATTCAAAGTGAAGCTCTACTGGTGAGTCTGTCTCCAGCTCTGTCATTTTTCATCATGGTGTATATAAATGACTGACTGGTTGCCTCTGTCCTAGTCTTAGATGTTGACCTTCCTGTACTGTCAAAGAGATTCCTTACTCATTTGACAGTAACCTTTTCAATACGATCACTTCTATGCCATACAATATTAATGGAGCAGCAATGAATAATAAATGCTTTCCAAGACAGCCTGCTTGTTTCAATTAGATCATTGGATTTCCCAGGAGTGGCTCCCATATATTGTCAGGTGTGATGCAGATGCTTGTGCTGGCAAGTATAACCTCATGTTTTAAGAAGAAAAGGTAATTGGCTTTACTTGAACATCTATAAGCACAGGATACTGCATGACAGATAATAAAGGCTTCATAAACTGATGCTTGCCATGCAGATTTGCAGAAGTGTGGTGTAATATGTGAAATAGAGCAGAGATTTTCAGACCAAATATATGTGGAACCTCCAGATGAACAGTATTAACATTTGTGCAATGCACTTTGGACCTAAACCTCTGGCATGCTTGGAAGATGAATAACCACTAAGTTGTTCTTTAGACTTCTTACCACTGTGGAGAGGTCATTTCAGATATGACTCATTTGAGATTTGAAATGGTCAGGAGCCAAGAACATCCATAAAGCTTTTCCAGTTAATTAAAAGAGGCTTTTTCAAAGACTATATATAAACCAAAAAATGCTTCCGCCTTTATTTTGACATGTTTGGGTGGAAGTGAGAAAGAAGAAACCCATTTATTTCAAGGGCCAGAGTAGAAATGCCCTGACGTTAAAATAAAAAAAATCAAAGCAGCATGTAAATTTTAAGTAGTGTAGAGGACTGGATGTGCACCAATAGATTTGTGCTAAAGGTCCTACTGTCTGCTGTAAGGAAGGGCTATTGTTTCATTGCAGGACTGGATTGCTTTGGAGGAGCATATCCCACCAGATGTTTCCTCAAGATCTTTGCAGACATTTTGTGTTTCTAGGTAGCTCATCCATCCCACCGCTCCTGCCTGCCAGTGGAGTTATGGCAGGGCTGCATGTGCAGGTGAGAAGCTGCATATAAATAAGCACCAAATTTTAACTGAAATCATGGGGAACTGTGTGTCAAACATGTCCAACTCTTCAGACTTCAAAGTGACATGGCTCCACACCAGAAATAAGTAATAGTCATGCCTGGAAGTATGGCTGTCTTTCAATTTTATGTCCATAGAAAAGAATCACCTGTAATGTTTCCATCAACACACACAGGGCAGAAGGGTGAAAATCTGTGAATCTGTGTTATTTTGCTTTTAATTTTGTTTTATCTCAGTTTTAATTATTTATGTATTGCTATTGAGCTTTGAAAGGGGAAAAAAATCCCTCTACTTTGAGTAGCTGAATGACCCATGACCATTTATAATTTCTTTAGCTGGTCGTAAAATCTGACAAACCATATTAAATATAAATTTTAAATTAAGTCCCTCTGTTGCTGACAGTTAAAGCAGTGTATCATTAACAAAACCTACTGCAGGATTCCTGTAGGCATTTCTCACAGGGTAATGAGGAGTCCTGTTTCTCCTCCTATGCAGCAGGACAAAAGCCCTACTTTTATAGCTTCATGCAGGGTTTTATGCTTAGTAATAACTTGAATTTGTTTCCATTGAGAAACTACGTCTGACAAAAATCACATTTGCTGGTACATCTCACCTAAATACATCTGCCTACTGCCTCCCCAAAGGCTGCGCTGTAGGGGCAGAGAGTCGGTTTGCAAATATACTAATCAGTATTTTAGTGAATCTAAAATGATTTTTTTTTTCTCCTGAAAGTTTCTTGCAAAGGCAGTATTTGTGTTTCTTGTGGCTCTGTGTGGGGTTTGGCTGGTCTCCTCATGTTTCAACCAGGGAGCTACTTATTTTCTGTAGGAGGAGAAAAGGCCATAGGACTGAAGCCGAGGGAGATGACACAGGCTAGTGACTGAGTTCTTCTGTTTATCTACACCCTTCCTGAAGCTTAATTAAATTGAACACCAACTGTCCCAGCTAAGAGCTGTTTTACCTGACTGACTGGCACACACTGGTATATGTGGCTGGGCTTTCTTCTGTGACCAGCACAACCTTGTTCCTATATAGATAGTGGTGTTAATGGCAAGGAGTTTAGATGGATTGAATCCTCCAGTACAAAAGGACTACAAAATGCTTCCAGGCAAGGAAGCCTTTCCAGAGAGCAGAACCAGAGTGGATCAGACTGCATGTGTTTAAGCTACTTGCACAGAGGGAACAGCAGAAACAGAATAGGTTGGCTCCAGGTGAGGGGCTGCTGCTGTTTCTAAGGTGTTGTTGATACTGAAATGAGTGGGGCTGTAGACAGTTGGAGAATTTCTGCTCTGAGAATTGTAGTTCTGGTCTGTTCTACTATACCCGACTCCTGGACCAGGATCATACTGTCTTCTTTTGCTAGTGTCGGTGGTAATGACAAACTCACTTGATATTGTATGGTTGTAGTTTCTGAACCACACAGCTTCTATTTAAGTCCGCTTTACCTCTAGGTAGTTAATGGCTACATTAATATTTATTTGATTGATAAGATTAGAAGAATTTTGGATTTTGCTGTAGCTCACTCAGATAAAGTAGAGAAGGATCTCTTGGTGTTTTTATGCTAAACCTTTAACACTCTTTCATGGAGTAGATTCTTGTTTGCAAGTAGTTGGTGTTTGCTTGTTTTTTCCAAAAACGTATTAAGAAAAATTACACTTATTTTTGCAAAGCTAAAAAGTACAGAGAATAAAGCTGAGATTTTTCAGAACAGAACTGACTATGCTATGTTTAAACAAGAACCCTTGTTTTAAAACTGGTCATTCAAGTTTCTTCCCCATAGTGCTTTTAGACAATCCATTGAAAATAGCAATCATGAGTTGTTAATTGCTAACCCTTCCACAGCAGGAATTTTGAATGAGTACGTTAAAAAGCAAAAGGTCATATTATCCTCCCTTCTCCCACATGGCTGGTAAGCCAAGGAATGCTTCAGTGTTCTCCATTGGTTGTTTTCCTGACCTTTTCCGTGAGTTGTGTGTCCGATCTGACAGAGATACTTCAGCATGGGTTTCCTTTGGGCTTGTGGGAAGCAGGCAGGGCACCCACTGAGTGCACAGGTTGTACAGTGTCAGTAATGTTCACGGGTGAGGTGTGCCCTGGCCTGACACTCTACTAGTGAAAAGCATAGCATGTGTTGACTGGACAGAGACCTCTTTGGAAGAGCCAAAGCTCTTCCAAAACACACCCGCATCGCTGGGAAGAGGTAAGGAGCTGGCAGTGCTTCTCGCTGCCCTCCCTCTCCTCAGGGGCCTCAGCCTACATTCTCTGAAATGCCTGCCTCCTCATGGAAACTCCACTGAAGAGTCTTTCAGAGGAATGGAAACAGTGGTGGGGGTGATGGTGTGGCAGGAGCTTGCACACAAGACAGCCATGTCTGAGGCAGAGCCACTTGCTAAAAGGCACCTGTGACTGGGGGAGAGCCACCTGGCTTTCCCCTTCTCCAGACCCCAGATCTATGCAACCTTCTACATAAGGAGAGGGAATGACCTGTTCGGAGTTTCACCAGCCTTTGCTTGCTGTTTCCCCCAGGGCTGGCAGCTACACAATATGTTTCAAACATGTACTGTACATTCCTGAATTTCTGTAAGCCTTAACCAAATAAGTGCACTGAACTGTTCTGCACTTCTTTACAGCATCTGTCCTCTGTCCCATTACATTGTGAATGCTGCTTCTGCATGATAACTTAATTGCTTAATGTAATCTTCAGTGTTTAGCTCTTGAGCTTGAAAACCCTAGCAAGTGTTTTAACGGAATATGTGAGTGTAGATGGATTGTGAAAGCATGAATTATTCCATGGAGAGAAAGGCTGTCTTACTGCTCTCCAGAAATGTGTTCCTAATTAAATTTACAGGGGATATTTTTTTTTTAAATAAATCAGAAATATAAACATAGAATAGTTTGAATTTTATTTTGTCTTTCCCTCTCCTCTCCTCCTCCTCTTCCCACATGCTTTTTTATGACTATTTTGTTTTTCTTTCTCAAATCTCTCCCAAACTCACTTTAGCTTGTTAAGTTTGTAAACACTAGCTCAAAGTGGTGATGCAGCTTTATGGGGCAGGGGGAAGTGCTAGGCTGAACCAACCAACCTGGTATTCCTGTAATGAAAAATGAAAAAAAAAAAAATAAACGAGTGGCTTTAATTATGTTGCACATAGTAATTTGGCAGTGAAATTAATTTGAGGAAACAAAGTGCCAGTGAGCCAAAAACCAGGTAATGAAGAAAGAAGATTAAAAATAATCATTGTTGGGAATATCTTTCAGCTCCTGCATGAATAAAACAGAGTTATGAAATATAGATACAGAAGCAGGTGAAGGCAGTTCATTGCATCTTTAGGTATACATCAAGCAGTCTTTCTGTCATAAATTTTACAGAACCTTTTGCCACTCTGGGTATTTAACTTGCAGATGAATTACTTTTTGCTTGCATCAAATGCATCGTATGTGGATAATATTTATGCAAATCACAAACTATTCTCCATGAGTTTATTTTATGGTTAGATATTTGAAATAATGTCTTTGTACTGGTTTGATTTTCTACCTTTGACTTGACACTGTTCTTCTAGGGGGAGAGGGTATTGGATGCGTTTTGATAAACAATGCTGAAATGACAGATTTAGGCTTTAAATGAAATTGTGTTCCATAAACTGTGAAACAAAGAGTCATAACTTACCCTTAGCTACATACATTTCAGGGAAAATTATCTTTCAAGCTTTGATCTACACTGTATCATTTTACTGAGTGGCCTCGTGTGCAGTATCAATCAAATCCACTGAAGATAGGCAAGAATCTCATTTAAAATCAGAGAACACAAATCATAGATTCATCTGCCTGGTGGGAAGGAAAATGTTCCATGAGTCCTAGTTTCTTCAGTTACAACTGAATTATTTTTGTAAAGCTCCAGAGAAGAAACTCCTGCAGTCTTGGTTCTCATGAGTTTATCCATGTGGGTTTTACACACAGGCAGCCCTGGACTGAATCTCCTAGAAGCCCTGTGGGAGCTGGGCACCCAGCTCTCTTCCTGAACAGCTCCCATCCCTGCTTGTGCTTCTCATAAACATCTGAGCATAGGGAAACCAGAATGGCAAAGTTTCAGTTTCCAGTATGGTAGGTATTTCAAACAGCCCTTGCCACAGGATGGTTGTCATGCCAGGTAGCCACACTACCTCACTATGGTCCACAAGGTGTCATGCAGCGTTCATAGCCAGGAATCTACATGGCAGATCCATCTGTTAACACTCAAACCCTGACCAAGGGCTGAATCCACTAATAGACTGGGAAAGGGAGAAGACAGGTGAAGGAGTGATGTTGCACCTCCCTGTTCACTGTCAAATGCTTCCAGGTGCTGTTGGCAGGGAGTTCAGCCCAAGCCCTGCAGCTGTGGTGAAGGACTATCCTCATGAACTGGCCAGAGGATTCCCCAAGAAAATTGTTTCACACTGCTAGTCCTGAAATTGCACTGTATCTGCTGCACTCTAAGCAGAGGGAAAGAAAACAGAGGAAATTTTGCTCTGAGAACATTTTTTAGAGCTAGAGTGAGAGTGATTGTGTGTCAGATGGGGAATCTTTATGCAGGGCAATGCTTCTCTCTAAATACAGTTCTGTTTTCCAGTCATAGCTTATAGTCTTTTGCTTGATATTTGTAGCTGTATCAGTGTGTTGCCAGGGAAATAAGGCTTCTGATGTGATAAATTCTGTGTTAGAACTTCAGTCCCAAGATAAATGAGATCAGAGATTAGAGAGAGGAAAACATTTTTTTAAAATGCCAACGGTGGTGCTAATGAGCAGAAGTAGGAGGGTAGTTAACTCCTGCGGGTGAAGTCCATGAAACGAGAGGCCTTGCAGAGCTTGTGAGAGTCCAAAAACCTTTTGCCCTTTTATTTCTTCAGCTGGAAAAAAAAAGTTTTTAATGATTGTCCAGAATACAGAACTTCTTTAGAAGGGCTGTGCTAGCTGTGTTAGTAAGAAATAAAAAAGCCAAACATCATTCCTCTTCACCCAAGAACTGGTTTCCCAGTCTGACTTCCCACAGTACTCCTGTTTGTTGGGCCAGAAAAGGGGGTGATTGCAATTTGATCCATTTAGTGCATACTTAGCACTTAAATGCTGTTATAAACCAATAATGATCAAAATACATATCAAGACTGCTTTTTAAGCAAAAAAAAAATTTAAGAAAACACCTCGCTTCTCATCTAGGGTTTAGATGTCCATGTACTTGCACCTACTTTTGGCTGCAAGACAAATTGCAAAAGCAAGTTATTTAGCTTTCTAAACCTCTCTCTGTACAGCTGCTCTGCCTATAATTACCTGCTGAGACAATCGCACAGTAAGTTTTACAAGCATATAGCTCTAGATACTAAAGCATTTCATCTGTATCTTGTTGAGTCCCTCCCAGAATTCCCTAGCCCCCCTTACCTTGTCTCCAATTTCCTGGCTATTCCTAATGTTGCAAGAGGAAAGGCTTAGGAAAAGATGTAGAGAAATGCAATTATGAAGTTGTTCATACTTTGCACCTTTCTGTGTTTTTTATTTTATTTTTTTAATTTATTGTTGTTTTCTATAGAACATGTTGTACTGTGTAAAACACCAAGCTGGTCACACAATGCTAGAGTCTTGGACTTTGCAGGCAATAGACTGGTCTTTCTGTGGCTATAGGAAAGTGCTATATTTTCTGTTCCCTTCAGTACCATTGCTTTTGTTAGTTAACTTGGCATGAGCAGGCTTATGCAATAGACAGAGAGAGGAATGGTGTCATGTTTTAAGATGTGTTTCCCCAGTCTGCTTCTAGTCTTGTTTTCGTCCCTCATCTGCTTACTCCAGACACCTGCAGGAGACCAAATGGGACAGTCTGCTCCAGGCTGCTTTGATTTTAGCTGCATAGGAGGTTATAGCAAATCTAATTTGCACACCCATCTTTCATTCCTGAACTTCCCCTTAGGAAATGCACATTCTTATTTCTCTCAGATTTATAGTAGCTTTTCCTGCCCATGTTTCTGTCTTGGTGTGTTACCTAGCCCTTATTCCAACTGCTGCAGTGCTTGGGAGCTGGTAAGACAAAGACAAGCCAACAAAATGATCTTTCAGATTCTCTTCTTTAAAAGCTGTGTTGCCTGGTCTCTGCTCACTGCCTGCCATTAACTTTAAATAATAGTATTCCTTATTAGTATCATTGCAGGTGAATCAGACCCTAAAACTGCTCAGAAGCAGATACTTTCAAGTGCTGTTTGCTTTGCTTAGGACACTTTAGCTGCTTGGCTTGGCTTTTTTGACCTACCTGGAAGGGGAAATGTCTGTGGCTTCAGGGAGACTGTATGAGTGATAGATGCCCTGCAGGATAAACTGGACACTTGAAGAAGTATGTTGTGACCCTCTGATCTTGCCCCTAGCCTGTGGTGGAGCTGGTTTATGAGAAACCTGTGAGGCTGCCATTTGATATTTTTTGCAGTGCTCTCCTTCAAGCTGGTTTTTATTTTAGGGGCAGGTTTGGAGAGGTTTTCACATTCTACCTTCACCTCCTGTCCTTGATATTGGACTCTGAGGAAGAAGCTTTTTTCCTCCTTTTGTCATATTTCAAAATGGCATTGCTTTCTCCTGTTTAGACTGTAAGAGCAGTAAGGGATGGGCTGCCTGATGCTGCCTTTGCTGTGTGTTGTTAAGTAGCAATGGCTCTGATAATAGCATTAAGCATATTTGCTAGCAAAGTGAAATTTGCCAGAATGTTTCCCTTTTCCCTGTGCCAGTATAGGGACATTAGAAGGGACACTGCAAGCCTTTAACCTTGGAATTGCTTTATCCTGGAAGCTCCCTGAGGCAGGTGCAAGCTCATGGTGAAAGGCTGTGCAATGCCCAGTGTGAGAAGACCCTGTGCTCTGAGACCTCACAGCATTTTTGTAATACAGGTAATAAATTCCAGATTTTTCAGTCTGTATGGAGATGATCAATTAGTTAGTTATCTCCTTAGTTACATCAGAAAAATTAAAGAAGTCAGGGTGCAGTATACCCCACTCTATAGCACATTAGGAACCTGCTGTGGATACATGTAGATGCAAAAGTCCTCTCCTCTTTAGTTCCTGGCTGTTTGTGCAGGTATCACAAAATGTGCTCATAGCCTATATCAGCTGCCTGTATTTTGGTATAAGAATGTGGATTTTCAGAACTGAGATAAACCCCCAATTTTAAATATACTGGGAGGGTAACATCTGTTAAAATTCACACGAATGACTTTAACATCTGCCCCTCTAGATTGAAACTGCTGATGTTCTCATTTTATATCAGATAAATCTTTGAGTGCTGTGATATTTACATATTTAAATGCAGATTTGAAATGGAAGAAGTGACTAATTATTTTAGCTCAAGATCTTAACATTTGCATTGTTTTTAATTTTAATTGAACATTTTGTTCACAGGATTAGTGATTTTCACCACATCTCAGACTATGCCTTTAAGTAGTTTTATGCCTAAGAGGGCTAAAAAGAAAGACTGTATGGAAAAGGGGAATGTATGGGACTGTTGCTAGGAATCTGAAAACAAAAGGCTCTGTTGTTACTCCACTGCATCTTCTCTGCATTTCAAAGGGAATGTTTTTGATTTCCTTTATGTAAAGGGGACAAGAACTGGACCTATCACATAGCTCTTAATTCAGCTGATAATAAAGTTCAATATCATGGCTGTGAACTGATGATCTCTGGGTGAGGGAAGTCTGGGAAGATGCTTTTCTAAAGCTAATACATTATAAAAGTGAGAGAGGGCAAAGAGCCCACAAGTCATCTTTTGCCCATGTGAGACTGTTCCAAGCCTACCCATTTTTAAGGAGGGGATGGACAGGTGAAGAGTGTTTTACTTGCAGTTTGACTTGGAAAAAAAATCCCCAAAACACTTTTACCACCTTGTTATTCCACCTTTGAATTTCATTGCCTATATGTGATATGATTACACGTAGATTTCTTCTGTTTGTCTTAATTTTTTCCATTAACTTCATCCTTCTGAATTCTGCCCATCTAATGTGTTTTGTAGAAAGACCCCTTTTGCCCTGGAATTTGAGTGTCATGAATCACAGTAAACAAATCATTGCTTCCTTCCTTTTTTCTGGTGCTTACACTTTTCAAATATTTGTATTCATTGCTGTTATTGTTTATCAGCCCACAGATACATGCCCCCCTTGTAGGCTTCTAGCTAACCTCTTTCTCTAGGCTTTAAATCTGGTGTGTCCTCTTCCTTCTCTGATCTCCAGTACAATTTTCTAGAATACTTGAGCAGCAGAGTATTGAACATGAATGCAAGTGGTATTGTAGAAGGCGATTGCGCTGGCCGTTGCCCTGACAAGAAGGGTATCTGAATCACTCCTCCCCACAGGTTCCGGTAGATTGATGCAGAGAGTTAGTCTAGTGGGTACTAGTGTAATAAAATTTTTCTCCTTTTTTTCTTCAATAAAAGAAGATACTTCTACCCTGATGCCAGTGTCATCCGACATTGGACTGCACGTGCATAAACCTCCTGCAATAGAAAAGGCAGAAAAGATCAGTGTACCTGTAGAGCAAAATGTCTAGAAAACTGTACAATTAGAATTGTATGTCTTGCAAGGGCAAGCTGCATTTTCCCCCTGTGCTCGTCTCTTCTGAGTATAATTTTTTTTTTTGCTTGGATTGTTTCTTACTCATATAAAAGACCATGTTTTTATGTCACACTCAACACTGATATGTAATTTGGGCCTGTGGGTGTTAAAGCATACTGGCACTTCTAAAAAGGTTAAGCAGTCAGAAGTCTTGAGGCATTGAGTCTGGGAGCTGGCCTACACTCCAACACAACAAAAAATGTGTTTTGTAAATGATGACTGGGCTTGTGTTTTAGACTTTTTCTCTCCTTTCCATAATTCATACAGAGACCACGGTGATTGTCCTGTACAACATTCTGGAAATAATCTATAAGCATCCCTATCTGCCAGTGAAGAGAAAATAGCCCTCTAGAAAAAGAGCTGCTCTGCAAGTGGGTCAACATTCTTATCTAAAGTACTCCATAACAGTTACTTTGGAATACTAAAGTGACAAATTTGAATAATACCTGATCCTCCACTTGCATGTAAAATATTTATTTGTTCAAAAGATGAACTTCAAACTGTTCAAAATATTAAAAACAGTTACTACAGGCTCTAACCAGCAGATCATCTGCTCCCAGTTTTGCTAGCTGGAGTGGGTTTTCCCCTCTTCCTGACTGTATTTCTAGTAAAGGCAAGGTGAGATTTTTGTTAAAAACAAATCAAAACAAAGAAGACCCCTACCAAACTGCATGGAGTATGGCAGTTTGTTTCCTCAATTTTGGTCTAACGGGCCTAGAGAGGGTCAAGATAGAGTATGTGTCACTGAAAATTGAGGTGTATGTTGAAACGATGCACTATTGATACTATATGATACTATATGATACTATCATCATAACTATTATGAAATGATGGGTTAAAGTAAATAGCTATTTGTACTAATGGTGTAGGTTCTAACAGCATCAAGCAAATACAGAAACAGAAGTTGACAGATTCACATAGTGATCAAAGACAATGTTGCTTCTGCTTGAGCAGGCAATTTTGATTTAGAGGTAAGTTTGTTTGTGGTATGCTTTTCACCAGCTTGTCAATTAAGGGAGACGAGCTCTAGAAAACCTCCTTCAGTACATTGCATATCACCTTTCCATCAAATAGTTCAGTCTGTTCTGTATTTCTTGTGCTCCAAAAATCCCTCTGGGATTTCTGCTATGAGGCTTAAGAAAATTTTTAAATCTTACTACAGGAAGATAAACAGAGGAGACAGAGTAACAGCCCTGTGTGAAAACAACATTTGGTAGTGTTTGCTTCTAATTTTAGGCTCTTGGAGGAAGATAATTACCACAATGATTACGTATTAATGTGCAGAGCTACATTCTGGTGTCAATGTAAAGCTAAAATGTATCTGAAAATCCAACTTGTTTGTGTCTTGCTGGCACTTATTATTTTAGTTTATTTGTGCAAGCAATAGCTTTGCTGCATTGTGACACAACATGTCACTTATGGGAGGATCTGACAATACATCACTATCAATTGCAAGCAACAGATTTTGCCCCTCTAACAAAAAGGTAAAAACTAAATCACTTATTTTATAGAGGGGTACTTGGTGAGCACTAGAGAATCAGCCATCCGTTCCTCCCAGTGTTCCATGAGCAATCTTGCTGCTTACTTGAATTCTTCAGTACCGTACCTGTGTGGATAAAGGAAGGACCTCATCTCAGTGGTGACTGCATGTGAATTCCTCAGATGCTTGGACTGGAATGCTACGCGTATTTTTACATTAAAAAATAGAACAAGTGTTTGTTTTTAGCTTCATGCTGTTTCAGTGAAACTCATCTTCCCTTTCACGCTCTCCTCTTCTTCCAAACTGAACTGAATTACCCTCCCCGTCTTTTTCCCCTGTCCTATCACAGCCCATTATAGAGCTACAAGATTACCCTTTACCAGATTTGCAAACTGCTTCAAACTAACTACTTATCTTTTGATCTTCCCATCCTCTCCTATTGCTCATCAGTGTTTTAAAGCCAATACAGAGACAAGAGAAGTACACTTCCATTTTTTAACAGCATCCAGTAGTTTCTGTTCTACAATATTTATACTTGTAAGCGAAGGAGAAATTAGAAAAAGGTAATTGAATGGAAGGTTGTGTCGGAAATGGTAATGTGCACTGCTTTCACAGATGTGATAACATGAAAAGACTTTTGGCATGTTTTAGTCTGATTCAAGTCTTAATCTTAAGCCTGTGATTGCTACTGATAACTGTAGTTGAACTGGTATGATCTTGTAGAAGCCTCTTTTTATTTGCACTTGCTGGTGTCTTTGTATTCCAGCTGCAGTTCTGACTTGACTTTAAAGGAAAACTATAGAGGGTTTTCCAGGTATCAGATTGGCTGGCAGAGACTCTAGCACAAGGAATGAAAAGCCACTCAGGTCAATTCTTCATGCTCCTGTGTTTCACCACCTCTTCAGCATCTTCAGCTATGATCACTCATGATTTCTGCGTGCCTGATAGCTGTACGGTGACCTGCACCCCAGTTTGTATCAGTTTGCTCCTGGAAGATATCACTGCAGAAGGAAGGGGGTCAAGGGGACATCACACGGGGAGGAAAAGTTTAGCTTTATGGAATAGGTGAGCAATCTCTACAGAATGATACCTGCGTAGAATAATTGAATTCAACTTCTGATACAAACCTCAATTAAAGAGTTACATGCGAAAATATATTTCAATATGCAAATAGAGAAGGTCTTCCGTGCTGAGATGGGTGCAAGGAAACCACAAAGTTGTCAAAACAACTTTGAAATGGATGTAAGCATGTGTGTACTTGTTTCTGCAGAAGCAGAACTTCTAGAACCTCAGTGGGAGCACAGGATGGAGTAAACATTTTTCATGGTGGCTCTGTTATCCTTGTATTCTTTCAACTGGTCATAATGACTGGGTCTGCTGATTTTTACTGCCTTCCAGTTTCTGCTTCCAGTGGCTTGCATTTTGACCTGAACCTCACTGTTATGTCAGAATGCTCTCTTGAATCAACAGCAGGAAATCACTTATGCTTAAAAACAGTCACTGGAAACACACAGCTGTAGTAATTTGGAAAAGGAAACATGTTTTTCTGTTACTAGATAAAGTGGGGTACTTCTGTATATGCAGGCGCACAGCTTGGCAAGTAGTAGGTGCTGCACGTTTGCTTTCTCTCACTCACTGCTGGAAGCTCTTGTTCTTTTCTATGAAACCACATCTGAAGACAGCAGCATCACTCTCTACTTCAGAAGGCAATGTTTGCTGGCAGGAACTAATGCAATTATTAGATATATCTTCTGTTCCACATCTGTGAAAGCAGGTGGTGACAAGGTCATCAGTGCTCACTTATGGCTAGTCTTAACCCTGCTTACTAGCTCTTCAAAGATGAAAATACATCTATTCTGCTTTTTACTACAGACCAGTGTCTTCCCCAGTATTTCCATTCTTAATTTTAACCTCTGCCACTCAGGCAGAGACTGATGTCCACAATGAGTTGGTGGAAACCCCTGATATCACTGCTTTTCCCACTATCATTACAGAAAGCCAAAATCTTCTGCATATGATATGTGTAAAAAAGACTTCAGGTAGAAAAATGGCTGTTATTCTTTGCCAGTCTTTCAGAGCCAACATTTTAGCAATATATGAATGGGCTCTTTGAATTCCTTGCTTTGGTGTTCTGCTAGTTAGGGGACAGGGAGACTTCAGGAGGGGCAAGAAAGCTGAAAAATTATATGGCTGAGTTTATTTAATCTAATGTATAAATGGAAAAAATCCCCATAGCACATGGCTATTTTTTTAGTATTATTATAACTGTGTTTAATTTTTCCCGATATTCTATAGCCCTTGCTTTTGGCTGATTATGTGATTTAGTTCTATTTATTTTCATTAAAGGGTGTTCAGGGACACACCTGTTAAGGGAGCTTTACATATGTGAATAAATAATTGATCAACAGGAAGGACTTCACTGAGCACCTTAAATCCTGCCTCTTCTAAGCTTTGAAAGGCATGTACCTGTATGCACAAACACACACTCTGTCTTCTACGTAGTGATAAAGATTTCAAACTATCAAGCCATCGATGTTACAGAATATCCATTTCTGTGACAGCGCAGAGTAATGTTTACTGGTCCAGAGTTTGTGCCTTCCCTCTCAGGTAAGCTGGTTGTTGAGGCAGACTGGGCTTCATCAAAACCACCATACCATTCTCGTAAGAGCTGACACAAAACTTTTTTTTCCATCTCCTGAACAGAAAAGCCTTTCCATGCATTCCCTCTCTTTCTCTTTTGCATTCTGTTTTCAACATTGGATGAGATTCCAGCCTAAAGATAACAATTTACTGAAATCTGGCCTGAACTCAGTCCAGGAAAATGCTTTTGATTTTGGTAGAAAATTTAAACAAACAAAAAAGTGAAACTGAAATTTTAAGGTGCAGAAATTATCTGTGGGTGACAAACAAAGCATGTGAAGAAGGCTGTAGTAAAGCTCAGCCACCACTTGAAAGCAGTTTTATGGTTTTGACTGGCAAATACAGCTTCTTGGTGCATTTAACCTGTAGCGCACCAGTCAAACCTGAGGTATCATTTTCATTAATACAAAGCTCAGTTGACTTTAGTGCAGGAAACCCAACTGGACTGTGTAGCGCCATATATCATAGAGATTCCCATATGCTTCTGTTTCTCCTTTGGTGAAGAAGTCAATCTCTGTAATACCAAAGCCCTTAGCAGAGCTACTGGGATTTATATTAGCTCTGTTATTTGCACAAAAGCATATTTGTTATTGGCATAGTTTGGGAGCAAAGTTATCTGCCATTTGTAATAAAGGCTCATGGACTTTGGTAGCGGTCTAAGTTTTAAAGTGTAGTCTTCCGAACCCTGAAGTGAAATGAGAGAAAAGGAAAAGGAGAAATACTTTCTATACTGTCTTGCTCCTCACGTTAAGCAAATTATTTTAAATTCAGGTGAAGGGCTTGTTCTTTCTGTTCACTGTGGTACTGTGAGATGAGGGAGAAGAAAGGGAAGATAAGATATATCATGAGGAGGAGCTCTCAGTCGTGGAACCTAGATCTCTTTTTCACCTGTTACTAATTCAAATATCATTACTGTTGAAATAGTTCTTTGTAATCTTTGAAGATACATTCTAGCTATGACTTGTGTTTAGCTGGGAAAATCTAGACAGCACTCCCATCATCTGGTGAATTCCAGCATTGACTGAATACATGAAAGCATAATAATTCTGCAACAATTTAAAAGGCAGTAGCCTCAGATTTTAAGGGCAAGCAACACTAAAACTTACAAATAGTGTTAGACCTTTTTAATTCATTTTAAAGTGATCCTCTAACTGTTGATTGCAAATTTTGTGTGTTTGTGTGTACAGCTGGGTAATGACTATTCTGTACAAACAAAAATAGAGCTGTGTATTCCAACATAGAGGTGGGATTTCAGGGCTCATTTCCTGAAATCAGGCCCTCAGGAATGCTGCAGCTCCTTTTCTCTGCAGTTCACCTACCTTGTCTCTTCATCTTTCCACTGTTAAACTTTCTAAGTAGATCTACAAATAGCAGTAAGTATAAAAAGAAAAAAAAACACATATATGCATAATTTCTTCCAATATTATTGAACCTGCAGCAAGCAAGTGCTGGATTAAATATTCTAATTGCAAAAGACAATTGCAGAACCTCATAAGAAATATCTCAAGCACTATAGTTTTCTTATGAAAATCTTGCTATTAACCTCAGATCACATCATCCATATTGCATTGTACTCTTTGCTCTTGTTGAGGCAAACCCAGACATAATAGGAGGGGTGTTATGCCAGGTGAAGATGGGCTGTTGGAGAGATAAGTCTTTTGGAAGTGAATGTTATTTGCAGGCCAAAATGTCTTGGATTAACATATTAAGTTTCTTGATTGGGAGAAAACAAATAATGAAACCAAATAATGTTAACAGAAGACATTTTTAAAACAGAAGTCTATATAATTTTTAACTGGAAACTCAAATTTCCATTTAACTTCTTTTATTTGTTATCAGCCTATAATTAAATTTTCTCCTGCATATCCCGAGGTGATTTGCAATTGGGTCATCACAGAGCAAATGCATGATTAACTGATGGAAATACTGCATTTCTTAGTTCTGTCCTGTGTTTTTAACAGTAATACATTTATGAGGTACCTATACTGCATGGTTTTTGGTTCAGTCTGGGAACAGACATAGACTGCTGTGAATAGATGACACAGTATCACACTTGGTTTTGTATGTGAAGTACAACGTATTGTTAAAATGATATCTTTAATCCTTCTCTATTTCTGCTTATAACCATAAATTCCAATTATCTTACATACACTGCTCTTTGTTCAGCTTATTCTGCCAGATGTAGAGACGTGCAAAACCCCTTTCAGGAAACAGAGCCAAAATTGCCTTTTTCTTGCAAACAAAACAATACTTTCCACTTCCCAGTATCATGTGTTCTTAATTAGAGAAGAGGCATTGCTGAAGGTCAAAGCCTGTGACACTTATTTCCCTCAGGCTGAATGTTACCTGAAGGAGTCACCAGCTTCAGCTGTCACAAGGAGATGCCTTGGCAGTAGAGGCAGACCTCTTGTTTTCAGCGTGCAAGAGCAAAGAATCAGAAAGAAAATGTGTATCACATTTCCCTGAGATGTGATTACTGTGTGATTACTGCCTGAGCTTTAAAATCCTCATTCTCAGGTACTGAGTTTTTTAGGCTTTAAATTTTGTGGGGTGTTTTTTTTTTTTTTTGTGTTTTTTTTTTGTTGTTGTGTTCAGTTTTTACAAGGAAGTGATTTTTAACTTAATATTTTGTGTCTGTTCTGTAGCAAGAATGGCCATTAGTGATGAGCAAATATATACATGCTGAGGATTGTGTGATACTGAATTTGGAGTGTTTTCATGGAAGATGTTAACCCTCTCCCATCAAACCTGGATTTGGGGAAAAAGATGTGTTTGCAGCATAATTACATATAGAAGTGGGGAGCAGAAGTGTTAAGGTAATGGTGTGCAAACCTTGGAAATTGGAACCTGTAATATGGTTAATTGTTGAAACTTCTCTAAAAGGAGGGGAAGTTTTGTCTTCACCCAGAGCATTCATCTGGCAGAAACACAGAAAACTGTAGTTAAGGTCTGCACAGAATGGGAGAGAGTTTATCCTGCATAAACTGATACAACTCAAAGGCAACTCTGTCTCTATCTGATATAAATGGGTGTTGGTCCATTTTTCTCTTATTAGGGTAAGCCTGATATTTTGTTAAATAATTCCATAGTATTCCAGCAATAATTTCAGTACTATAGTTTGACAGAAGTGTTTGCTGTACTTGCATAATGTAATTTTATATATTTACAAGGTCTTTTTCTGTCTGGCTAAATTTGCACCTTCCATCCATCCTCTCTTTCAAACATCTATTTGAAAAAAATTCAGGAATTGATATTAAGTTTGTAAAGGCTACAGTGTATTTGGTAAATGGCCTTTTACTCTGTAGCTAACACAACTTCCAGATGCTTTTAGGTTATTAGGGCCATTTGGAAAAAATTTCAGTTGTTGCATTTGGTGTGCTGTATATTTTGATTTATATTTTGTAACTGTTCTGACTCCTGCTCAATTGAGAACATGTATCTTCTCAAGGGCAAATTTGTGCTATATTATCAGTACCTCTTGAATTTTCATTGTTTGTTTTCCTTACATTCCCTTACATCAAGCAATATCCTCAGTTACAGGTAAGATGTCTCCAGTAGTGTCGTGTGATACCTAGGCTAGCCTTTACAAGTTGAGAGAATTGGCAGAGGGAGATCATCAGCCTAAGCTGGCATACCAGGCCTTCTGCTCCCAGGACACATTTCTCGCTGCCTATGTGAGAAGCAATCCAGTGCCACTTGATTGTAAGAAAGTAACTTAACAACATAAACTAATTTCTGTTTCAGTAGTAAGTAGTTTGTCATGTAGCCTATGAAATGATCCACAGGGACTCAGCTAATAGATGAGGACTGCAGAAACACCACTTGGGCAGCATGTATTCCTGGTGTAGCTCTGCTGAGCTTTATTAGTGTTTCAGCTGCAGAGAGTCTGGCTGCTGTTCGTTGCTACTTCTGTGCCCTGGCTCTCCAATTGCACTGTTCAAAATAAGAGTTACCATAAAATATGGAGTTAACATTCAGCATATTAAAGAACATCTATTGTTAATCCAGCAACAACATTAGTTAAAAAAATATTTGCTTATAGGACTAGAATATCCTTCTGAAAGAGAGAAGCTTGATTTCAGTGGAAGGCTTACTTTCAGCTAATTCATTGCTTGTGCTGAACTTGATAAACCACTTTAATTTTTTTTTTCCTCCTCAACTTTGTAATTTAAAATTTTCCCAGACATCTTTGCATGGTAGGATTTTTCTCTTGGAGAAAAGTTTCTCTTGGAAGCTTCTCTCACAGATACATTTTCCCAGTAATCTCTAAATTATTTGGTGTATTTCTATTCAATTGTCAGAATGCACTGGCTTAATACAGATCTATAAGTCTTACTTATGTACAGTCATATGTATGTATGCAGGCCAACTCATTTGTACCAGTATAGCTTTAATCTTGAAAATCGGTCCTCTGTTTCTGCATCGACTGTTGCATTTCTGTTGAAAGTTGGCAGCTATTTAAACTGTCTTACTATGGCTAAATTAGCAGTTAAAGCTTGTCAGGGTAAGGTGTGTACTTTATAAATATGAAATGTATCTACATAAAGAATAAAGCAAACTTTTGAAAATGTTATTACCTGGAGGAAAGGCATAACTTTGCATGTGCCTTATGTGAACGTGGGAGAAGTTTGTAAGGAGTCTGTCTGCATGAGAAAACTTGTAACAGGTTTTTCAAGTACTATCAGAGTACCTATGCCTCTAGTATTCTGGCTTTATTGAAGAGGTGTAAATATCCTCTTGATGTCTGCTATTCCATTATATTTATGAAACTGTGGCATAATACATACATTTCCTATTTATACACAGATATTTATTAGTTGTTTTTTTCAAGATGTTTTTTAATCTTGCTAGTAAGTAGTCATAGAAGGTGTACTTTTCCTTGTCTTATGTCATGAGAAAATTCCTACAGCTTAAATTTTAATAAAATGTATAAACCAGAACAATATCAACAATATCAGTAGATGTAGGATCCCAGCACACATTTGAAGTAAACATGCTAGGTATGAAAGGCATAGCCTTCATATAAATATATTTGTATTTTAAATCTCCTTGGAAGGTAACCTTTGAGAAAAAAAGTTGTTTGTGTAGTGATTGAGAAGCAGCCTGACTTTATCACAATGACTCTTGACAAAATTACTTTTTGCACAACACAGTGAACAAAACCCTAATTTAATTTGTTTTATGATGCATAAAGATGAGCTGCAAGGGTTTGTTTATTTCCTTTCCTGGTTCTTGACCATAGATATATTTGGAGCAATTAATCTTCCTTAGTTTTGCTGGACTTGTCCTTTGAACATGGAAAAGCTTTTTAATGTTATCTTTCTCTGATTTTACATCAAGGAGGGGTGTGTGTATATATCTTCATTTCACTGTATAAGCCTTTTTTCTAACCGGTTTTCACTCACTGGCAGAAGCTGGTGCTGATGAAACAAATAAGCAAAACAGAATTATAATGTAGTGTCTAAGACACCCTCCTTATTTCACTGTTTACACAAAAGCAGAGAACAATTATGTATGGTTATCGGTGTCCTATATCCTCTATTTGCATTTTCTTAGTAACATGTCATCTTTGGCATTTTTCAGGTCAAAAATATTGTCTTTTGAATGTTGGTGGTTTCTCATACCTTATCATCATAAGGAATAGCTTAAAGCAGTTTACCAATTCCCAAGTAATTTTTCTTTGCTGTAGCGCTAGATGTAATAGGACAAATTGGTCCAAACCTGGAACATTGCTGGGTGCAGGTGCCTTCATGCTTCAGTCATTACCTACATCATCATTAGTTAAACTTTTAAAATGTTATTCCACTGCTACTCATTAATCTGGCATCAAGCTGGAGATGTTATAATTAAGGTGGTGGCAGGATTTCCATTACTGATTATTTTCTTCAGCAGAAGGAACAGTTAGCACCTGCCAGCAAAGGAAATAAATTATGATGCTGGCTGCCTGGTGCAGCCATCAATTCAGAGTGCTCTGTCTAGCCGACCTCCACTCACATCCTCCTGAGATCAGCCTTGAAAGGCAGCACACAGGTAGTGAATGCTGCTTTATTATTATATGTCACTATAAGGAGTGTAAACAATATAGGGGATGGGGTACATAGGGCCCAATGATTTGCTTGTACCCTGCCTAGACTCCTCTTTGTGTCTGTGGACTTTGGCCCTGTTGTGTCAAGGACTGGCTGAGGTGTAGGGGGACTGCATTCTGTGTGAGGGACAAGTTGCCTTTTAACAAGTATTTTTTTCAGCCACTTAAAAAAAAACAGTTATTCAATGAAACAGACGTGCAGTATTCAAAGGGAATGAGTCGCGTTCAAATTTTAAAAGCTGTAAAAGAAATGAAGCTGATCCTTCTAAAACAAGCATGGCATTCACCATCAATATTGCAAGATATAAATATATATTAGCTTAACAAATCAGCTCAATTGGTATTATTTTCTTGTGCTGAATTATGCAGACAAGGGACTCAAGTGTATTGGTGAATGACTTTGTGTCAGCTACGGAAATCAAGATGTGACATTTTAGCATTTGAAGCATCTTTCTCTTGCCTGTTCTTTATTTTGTGTTTTCACTTGCCAAGTGTGTCAGTCCTTTGTGAGTCCCACAGCACATATAGAACACCTTATTTTTGGGGACTACTGGTCTAGCAGATTAACACCAAGGAGAGCGCATTTGTATTTGGTATGATGTGATTGTTTTTAGGAGCATCATGCAGTGGTCAAAGCTGTGTGCTGAAAGGATCCTGCATCTTGGTGCCATGAGCTTCCAGAAGGTCTGACCACCTGTATAGTGCATTTGCACACCATTAGAAAACAGGGCTTGGGGTATAGCTTGTAGCATTTATTCACACTCAGAAAATGGGTTTATCGTGTAAAATCTGTATGGAAGCTGGTAGCTCTCACTTCTAAATTTCATTGATGTCTCCAGTTAACCAGAACAAAGGGATAGGTATGTTTTATCTTCATTTTGTACACCTTTGTCCAGACCATTCCTGCTCTGTCGCAATCCATACATTGAGTGAGACTGCACAGCAGTTTATGGTACTTTTCATTTGAGTAACAAGTTTATACCGACACTGTCTTGTGGAGCTCTTGTTCGCTCAGGCCTGATCTTCCTATTGGTGTTCTGTTTCCCACTAAGGTACAAATACAGTTCTCTGGAATGCCATATCAGCCCCCATATCCCATCCTTACCTGTAATTCTCTTATGATGTTTTTTCCTACCCTTTGCTTTTAGCCTTATCATTTGCAGTTAATTCTCCATTTTCTTCATATGGTCGCTTTTCTCTTTTTTTTTTTTTTTTTTTCTATTGCTATCCAGTCTTCTGAATCTTTTTGATTACTTAAAACTCCTACAGTCTCTTTGGTATCGCCTTTCACATTTAAACATCTGCTTTTCAGCCTTGCTATCACTGCCTCAGTCTGCCTTACTGGATGTTTTGCCTTTCAGTGTAATTTTTCCTCCTTTATGTTGTTCTTAGTGTTTAAAGAAAAAATTAAAAAGAAATTTTAAGTCTTTTACAAAACAGACTTTAATTATTTTATTTTTCTTCTTAATCTGTGACAGGTGTGGCAGCACTTGTACATTGTGTCCTAAGTGAATAAGATCTAAATTTCTGCAGTCCTTCAGGAGATGCTTTTGTTGAATGCAGAATCATCTTGACATCATGTTGCAGTACTCTTAAGTTCAGGCATGGGAGTAAGAGAGGAAAGAAAGCCCTGTTCTGCTGTGAGCACTGAATTTGGTTTGCATCGTAGCAGGGAGTGGAGGGCTTGCTTTAAATATTTAAGATCTCTTCTTCCACTGTTACTTTTTCTTTCCAGACTTCTGTATATTTTTCATTGCACTGGCAATCTGCCTCTTCCCCCAATCCTTTGATTTTATATTGCAGATCTACACCTTCCTGTGGCTTCTGTCCCATTGAATGTCATTTTAGAGATGTGATTTCCAAGGTGTGATACCGTGTCGCCTCCACTATCAGGGAGAACACTTGTTTGCTCTGTTACCCCTCTAGCAGCTGCTGTTGATTCTACATGTTCTGCAGCACTATTCTACATTTCAGTCTCCCCCTGAGCATTTCCACTTCATCGTCTTTTGGGGGTTGTGGAGAGAGGATTGATCTGTAAGGCTGCTCCTCTGAATTTAGAGTAGAACTGTCTGTTCCAGACTCTAGAAACTCTCCATGATCACAATCAAATACATGATGAGAAAGTAGGTAATTCTGACTTGGTTTGTAACCATCTCCAAGTGCTTATACTTTCTGACAAGTTGCTGTCCTACTAACTAGTATGTAAGTTGAGAAGTCATTTTTAATGAATCCTTCGCTGTACAGATGGTTTGGGAACATATATGCCAGTTGTACCAATTCCTGAAGACTGATGGGTGGTATTTACAGTCTCACAATTTACACTTGTGTGTGGTAATTGGATTTTTCTTAATTAGTGAAAGTGGGTGGACATTTTTTGTCACTTAGCAAGGTCCTTACCAATTAAAAGGATCAATAACTTTCTTCATGGAGCCTCTAGACAAAATATACACAGAACGAGATACCTGAACTGGAATAGATGAGTAAGGTAATTGTTTCAGAGTTGTTTGCAGTAGATGCATGCTATGTGCTAAAGCAGAATCTAGTTTCAGCTGGATGCAAGCCAACAAATACCTTTTTATAGTCTAGCTGCCTTTTTTAAATGCTACTTGCTTTCCTATTGAGAAACGAAGTGCTGTGCAAAGAGCAAGCCCAAGACCCTCAAACACTGATATCTCACGTGTAACACATTTAATATTTTAATTTTTTATTATTTTTGTTATTTTTAAATGAAACACTAAAAAGGGCATAATCTTTGTACTGTCTCTACTGTACCACTGTCAATTTTACCTTGTAAGACATGGTGCAGATGACCCTGCAGTACTGGTGATTGGAGGGTATGTATTTTTCTTGCTCTGCTCTTCAGAGGGCCAGAGTCCAAATGATGCTCAAAGCCTTGTGGCTGCTCAACCTTGATTCAGTGAGATGTGAATTCCCACAGCTGTGCTGTGCTTTCCATTTAAAACACAGAAAATACTCACCTTAGCCTGTGAGACTGTTGTGTCTAATGTTGTCTTTTCCCAAACATAATTTTTTATTTTTATCTTGCCTGAATAATGTAAATGATTGAATAACTTTTTTTTTTTTTTTGAAGAGTGTAAAAGAGTGTTGTGGTTTAACCCCAACCAGCAAGTAAGTACCACACATCTGCTTGCTCACTCTCTGCTCCCCAACAACCCCCTCACATGGTGGGATGGGGAGGAGAATCAGAAAAAGGTAAAACCTATGGGTTGAGATAACAACAACTTAATAATTGATATAATACTAACAATAGCAATCATAATTGTAATGGAAATGAGAAGGAGAGAGAGGAATAAAACCCAACAAGTGATGCACAATACAGTTGCTCACCACCTGCTGCCCAATTCCCAGCCAGTCCCTGAGCAGCGATCAGCGGCTCCTGGCTGACTCCCCCCAGCTTATATACTGAGCATGATCTGTGGTATGGAATGTCCCTTTGGCTAGTTCAGCTCAACTGTTCTGGCTCTGCTCCCTCCCAGCTTCATGTGCACCTCCTCACTGGCAGAGCATGGGAAACTTGAAAAGTCCTGGATTTAGAGTAAGCACAATTTAGCAACAACTAAACCATCAGTGTGTTATCAACATTATTCTCATACTAAATCCAAACCACACTGCTATACCAGCTACTAAGAAGAAAATTAACTCTATCTCAACTGAAACCAGGACAGAGAGTGATATTTAAACACAGTGACACAAACCATCCTGCTGTTATTGCTTGCTGTTAAGTTACTTTCATTCTGGAAGATCAAGAAAGCATTTTACAGACTATGTGCAGTGATTACTTATATGCTGCTGAAATGAAGATACCTTAATAAGGAAATGCAGAAGTGCACCAGAAATGCCGCAGCAGCCTTGTATTTAAGAAAAGAAACAAAATTAAAAGCAGTTTCTCTGCTGAGAGGCTTAGAGAGAAATCTCGAACTGCGAGGGATGTGATAACTAGAAGTGGACATCTGGGTGATTATTTCCTTGTCTACTATGTATATTTAAGCATACCCAGGTGCTGCAAGGGAAAGCCCTCACTCTAGATTTCAAAAGGTTGTGGTGTAAAAATGAAGAACTTGCAAACAGTTCCATATTGTTCCTGCTCCTGCTTCCCTCTATCCCCAGAACAGAGAAGCACTGGGGAAAAGTAACTTCAGACTAATAGCGGGAAAAGAGCCAAGAGCTTTAAGAGTAAATGACTTTAATTTTTGTAGGTGAACCTGGAGAGATGGATCTCGATGAATAGTTTCTAATGACTGATACTAAGAGGTGACAAACAGACTGGGGACTCTGGAAATCCTAGAGACCCCCAGTGAATATGAGATGTTGAGAATGTTAGCATCATTTGAAAATTAATTTGATTTTAATTAGAGATGCCTAGTGGGATTAGAATTGCAAATGAAGCTATTGGAAGCTATTGGAATTCTCTAAGCTAAAAAATAGTTTTATTTGCCCTCTACCTATACTATTCAACAACTGACTTTATTACTTGGAGGCTTTTACTATGTGCTAATTCAAGGTAAGGCATATTCTTCCTCTTAAATAAAGTATATAAAAAAGGAGAGAGTTCCCTGCCCTGTTTCATTAGCTTCATGCCTGCCGCACCATGCAAATGGGATGTTTCAGAGTTTTCATTGCCTGGTTCCTCTGGAAGGTGAGAACTCTGTCCTGTCATAGTGTATTGAGCTATTTTTTTAGACAACAATAGAAGAGCAATAAATCCTGAAATGCTGTACTGCCTTCTGTCTCCCTTGCCTTCAGAGCAGCTTTTTGAAGCAAGTATAGACCTGGGCTCTTGTTACTTAGCTTAAAAATCAAAATCCCAGGCTAATACGCTCAATTAGATTTTAACCTATGGCAGCTTATGGATCTTACATAAACCCTCTGAATTTTATAAGAAATAAACTTGTGAAAGGTATTTTCCAGCCAAGAGGGGCTTGGCATCCCATCCTTTGGATGGTCTCTGCTGGGAACTGCTGCTCACATGGCTGAAGCTGGCTCCACAGTGGAGCTGTTTCTCTGCTATTCAGGTGGTAAAATATTCAGTATATTTTCACCAGATGTGTGCAGAGAAGTTCATTAATTGGCCAGTTCTTCATCCGTTCTTGCCAGCACTCTCTAGCTAACAGACATAGATTTTGGCAGATGGATAAAATAATGTCATTATCTGGAAATAACTGATGTACTACTTGATCTTGCTGTAGGCGTATTTATTCATATATAAGCTTGATTGCTGTGGCCAGATTCTCAGCCTGCTGGATAGGGTATTGAGCTCCTTTTGCTGTTGGGTTCCTGCTTCACATCACCAGCCAGGCATTAGGTATGGCAAGACTCCCAGCTCAGTTCTGCTGCTGGAAGGAACCCTTGTTCCTGGAGGTGAGGATTAAGTGGAAAGCCAGAATGCAGCAACCTTGACTCCTGCTAGAGTCCTTAGAATCTGCAACTCTTTCAAGGACAGTTTTGTGGGCTAAACCAAACAGCCCATGCTTTGCAAGTTATCCAGTGAGTGAAAATACTGTGGCAAACAGAAACTATTCCAGCCTGCTGTAACAGCCACAGTAAGAGCTTCTGTCCTTTGATGCTTTAAGAAACTTCTAGTGCATGCAGGGTAGGGTCTTAAATGACTTTGATAAAAGGAGAGTCCTTTAAATCTCCACCCTTGTTTGCAGGTGGCTAGAGGTAAAATCTTGTGTAAATTGGGGGTCAGAGAAAGTTTTAAGGAATGTTAGTTAATGAAATATTGCAGAATTTTACAGCTGGAGCTCAGGTGTGGGGTACACAGAAGGACAAATAAAAAAAAAACAGGTAAGAAGCTTTATGATGCTTGGACTTAGTTACATGGGTAAGAAAAAAACCCGGAGATATTGGAGTTAAAATACAGTTTGGAAATGGTTTAAGGGTAAAATCATAAGCATGTTATTCATGAGAAGGTAAGCAGGAAAATCAAGAAATACTTATGCACTTGTGGAGACTCATTAAAAGGATAGAGCACTGATCACAGAGGATGTCAATTACTTCAGGTTTGACTGGAATAAGAATTGCTTAATGCCTGAGAAAAGATACATGTGGTAGTGTAAGATTGTTTTCTCTTATAATTTATATAAGCAAGTAAAAAAAGAAAAATCTCAGAGGATATTTTGGACATAGTCCCAGGAAATGAAGCAGGACCTGTATGATAAATAAGATAGACGCTGGTGAGCTTTTATAAGGTTGAGTGATCATAATGCTATTGGATTTGAAATATTCATGAGACTACAATATGTACAAAGAGTAGTGGCACAAAAATATTAAACTTTGAAAAGTCAGTATTCAAAGAAGTGTGTAATGAATTGAAGAAAATTGATGGGGATGCAACTATTGTCCCCAAAAATGTGTTGTGGGAGAATGGAGGAAATGTTTTAGGAACAGATAAGAAAGATGCAATCTACACTTTTTCCAATAAAATGTAAATGTCATATATGTCATCAATCATCTCAAGGCATCCTTTTAGGAGTAAAATAGGAGAATGCAAAGGGATTAAAAAGAAGAATCAGCCTTGGTAAATTATATAAAAAAGAAAATGGCATAGGAGCAAGAATAATACATGGAGGATACAAAGTGGGACTTACAATACCATAGAAAATAGCAAGGCAATTATGTTCTGAAAATGAAACTCTTTTCTGCCTAAAAATAACAATGGAAATTAGACAGATTAGAACTAAGTGAAGTTCGGTTCAAAAAAACCCCATCTTTTCCTGCCACTTCATAGTGTCCGAATCCTTTTTTTCTAATCCCCACATACCTCAGTTCTTGCTCTTCAGAGTGATAGTTTACATGGTTTTGTTCACTAACATTTCTGACTGAAGTTGATCTCTAATGAAGATCTTGTTTGTGACCTTTGCATTTATTATTCCTGTGCAAATTACCAGTTAATTCCTAGTATTACCCCACTTCTTTTAAAACCATGCTGCTCATCTTTTGAATTTATTGATATCATCCAGGATTTATCAATATATTAAAGCTAGATTGAGTTTAACTCTACATGTTTGATTAAGGGTTAAATAGGAACAAGATTTTTTTCTCCCCATGCTAACCAGGATCACTTAGACATTGGGGTTGAAAGTAGAGGCTTGCACAGTTAAGAGAGTGAAGACAATAAAAAGTAAAAACCCTACAAAATATGTGTCTAATGTGCTTGACTACCTCAGTGATGCTAAGCATAGACCCTTATGCCCCTAGTTGTAAGAATAAGTACCACCTATCAGGTGGTTAGTGGTTCCTCTAAGTTGGTGTCCTTGCTCTGATGATAACCATCTAGGGAGCAAGGAACAAACCGTGGGAACTGATTGTCAAATATAACGTTTCCTGATTCTACTTTTTCATAGCAAAATTGGCTTTAGGGGCTTGGTTATTCTCACTCTTGTAAAGGGTTAGAATCACATGCTCTCAAAACCAAAATACTGTTTTCTCACAGTCATTATTCTCTATTAAGGGCATAAAGATGGCTGAAAATATTGGTGTAGAATTAATATGAGAAAGGGAGGCAATAAAAATGAATTCCTGACTGCTTTACTGATTGATGGCACTGCTTGGCTGGCTTAGTGAAGGTCCTGCATGCACAGGAGGAGCCCACTGAAATCCATGGAGTTATGCCAGTGTTGAGTATGGTTGGAAATCTTTATATATTAACAGAATAAACCCCTCTCAGTACAACCTACTGTACTTTCTCATTAATTTTCCAGTTATTTCAGTTGCTTTCCTACAGTATTTGCCAAGTTCTTTCCTCCTCAGCATTCTGAATGATGCCTTGTTTTGTAGCAAATACCTCTCTTATTCTTATGTGTGATATTAATCATGTATTTGTCAGTGGCAAAGACTTTGTGGGATCTGATGGCCCAGCTGTGTAAATGACCCAGATTCTTTATTTGAACCTCATTTACTCTTTTCTTGTTACTTACTTTATGCCAGGAAGAGTAATTACATATTTCTTATGCAAGGCTGATAGTTCCTGATTGTTTCACAGTTATTCTAAAGATTAACTAGTGTAATCTGCTGTGCTCTTCAATTGCTCAAGTGGAGTTATAAGATGTGCTCACATTTTTGTGTCTAATTAAAAAGACTGACAGATTTGGAACAAAAATTAACTTGAGACCTTCCTTGTCTCCTGAACTGAAACTGTGTTTTTAAATAGTGTTGTAGCTGGCATCATTAGAACTTTGTAATTCCAAACCAATCTTTCAGACTGTCAGGGAAATCTTCTACATGATCGCAATGCACTGAAAGATGAATATCCAGTTTTAATTAGTTCATTTTTTTTTTAATTAGGTGAAGAAGTGACTTAGTGATCACTTAGCGTTGACCACCAGTCTGCTGTTCAGAAAGGACTGGAGTCTGCATCTGGGGAAGGGAACTTGTGACCTCTAGCGCTACTGCTGTGGGGATGAAATTGTTATTTTCATTACTGGAAAGCTCTGATTTCCACAAATTGCTGTCATTCTGATTAACAAACATCCCACACTATTCCATTCAGTAATATTCTGAACATACAAGTCAGTGTTTGAATATATGAATTGTCCAGGTTTTGTGTTTATCTTGTGTCTGAAACGCTCATGTGAGTCAGGGCTCCTACCTATCAAAACAAAAAAGTGAACCACAAGAAGCAAAAAGACAGATGAAAAACAGATGGTGAAAATTAAGTCAGGAGAGTTAATGTCTTCAAAGGCTGAAGGCGGCAAACGTATACATAAGCCTGCTCTACCTGTCTTTTAGCTTTTTCATAACTCTTGCCTTGATTTCTGTGCTTGTGGACCTGAAGTTGTCTATAGAAAGCTCACCTGTGTCTGGTGTCTTATACTCTGGGGGGCTATTATAAAGGCATCCTTGTGTGAAATATGGTTTGGAGCACACAGGTTGCAATTTAGAACCTCCAAGGTTTGACTTCTCCTCATCCTTTCTCCCCTGTTCAGTGAGATCTCTGCAAGATAGGAGACATTTTTCAGGTAAAACTCATACCACAAGAGTGCAGGGAAGTAGTCAAAAAGCAAAGATTTAGTATTTTGTAATCTATAAGGAAATTTGGTGAGCTTCATCCCAAGTTTATATTTATGGAATCTTGGTGATGATACAGATCAAAGTAGCCTTCTCCACTTAGTCTAAATATTCCAGTGGAGATGCTTCACCAAGTCCTTGAATATATTGACACCAGTAGTGAAGACATGGCTTTTAGTGGAGTCTCCTGGGTCAGCCAGGTTTGGGGTTACCCCAGAGCAGCTTCCTGGCTGCCAGCCTAGCCATGCGAGTAGGTGTGTGTTATACAGAACAGTTACTGTGAGCACTGGACCTGGCAGGGCTTCTCTCCCTTTCTGTCCTCTCCTGGGTCTTCAATATCTTGACTGTACTTTCCTCAGCGGGTGCCCTTCCCCCCCTGTTTTTTTTTTCTTTTCTTATTGAAGAAAAACCTTTGTGCCCTTACTGTTTACAGAATTGGATTGTCCTGCTCAGCTGACCTTAAAACATTCATTGTCCTGTGGCTGATTTAGTATGCTCACTTAAGTGTCTGATAACAGCATAAATGCCATGCTTATGAACCCATCTATCTTGAAGAGCTGAAAGGAACCCAGAATCCATCACAGCTGGCAGCTACTCCTTGTGAGTCAACTCCAGGATAATCACAATCATAAGCATGTCTGGTAGTACTGAGTCCCAGTCATCAGGTGGTGTAAGCCTTCCAGCAAAGTCAGTGGAATTGCAACAATTCGTACCACATGATGAGATCTGTCTCACTGTGTCACTTGTTTTTGAGATAAAAATGTCCCAGTTGTGCTGTGATGTGAAATTGCTGTAGTGTTTGTCCGATTCATGGTATTATCTATGTCCTTTGCTAAGAGCACTATGGATGTGGGGTTGTGATTCTTCTCCTTGTAATTCAGGAGACAAAACTGGGAAGAGAATGCTTTTAATTTTTTTTTTTCTGTAAAGCAGTTTTCTCTGCTCATTTAGCAGCTCCTAAGTATGTAAGTGTGGGCTAAATGATGTGGAACAATCCACGTGTGCACATTCAACATCTTGCTAGTGGGATCACTTAGAAATTCTCCCCTCACCCCCTTACCTTAAATATTTTTTTCTTAATGAAGTCACCAACTTATTCAACTCAAGACTCTTCTTAACTCACCTCCTTCTGTAGTGAGGACTTTTTGATTCAGATTCACATTTCACAGCAGAGCAGCTTCATTGTTGTTTCAAAGAAAATTATATTTTTAGCCTTCTATTTATTCTGTGAGGGTTTTGGTGCGTACACTACAGATTTAGCCCAGCTAATTCAAAGGCTAAGTCAGCAGTGTTCATATCCTAATCATTCCTTCCTCTCTGCTTTCAAACATTTGTCTTGCTTAGATTTTGATCTTTACATTCTGGGGAAACTTACTTTTTTGTAACACTGGAAAAAATTTTGAATAGATCACCAATAAATAAGGATTGTAATTATATGTGGAGGAGAATACTGACCATGATTGATGGATAAACATCTCAAAGCTGCTTTCAAAAGGCTAAAATTGAAAGACAAGCAATAACAAACTAGGCTGTTCTCCGTCAGTGTGTACAGGAACACGGACATCAAAACATTCTTTAATTGAAGTTGTTTTGGAATTGGATCCCTTCACTGTTAATACTTGTAGGAATAAGGCTTGCTTTTCAACCCATTTATACCTCTGGTAATGAAATCTAAGAATTTCCTGCCTGTAGGAGTATTGGGAGTCTAGGAAGATTTGATTGTCTTTCTTGAGGCCATATTATGTTAATTTTTCTGCCTAGACTATGGAAGCACAAAAGCAATAACTCACTTACATGAAGACAAAATTCTTAGGGTTGTTGTCATGGAAACGAAGTGGAAGCAGCTCTTTTTCCTTGAATAAATTCAATAGCCAGGCTAACAAAGATTGAACACACAACTCATACACACATTTTCACTGAATGGTACTGCTAAGGGCAGCAGCAGCCTGTACCCAAAGCTCCAAGTGTCTGCCCATGTGTGAGCGGAGCTGGGCCTATAATGCTCAGCTTTTCCCAGAAGCGTTAAAGTAGCGCCCTTGGATGGATGTGTTGTGTGCTGGAGCAGGAGACAAGGACAGTATTAATTTGTTTGGGCACATGTACACAGGGGCATTACAAGAGAGGTTGCTCTTCATCTGTATTTTGTTGGCTTGATTCAGAGTTCAAGTTCATTAACCTTGGTAGACTTTGGCTCCTGCTCTGAATCAGAGAGACTTCAAGAGCTGTTCTTTTCATTGGTACAAATCTTGTTTGTGCTTACAAAGCTGTGTAATTATATTCGAGAAATCAATGAGAAGCAAACCCAGGAGCTCCACAGTATTGTTTTCTCTGCCCTAAAGGGTGCCACAGCAAATGATGAGCTTGCTTTTTCTGTAGAGAAAAGGCCAGCAGCTTTCCAACCTTTGTGCAGACTTTTGCACTTGGAATATGGTATTTTAGTTCTAATGAGTTACCATAATTCAGCTGTCTTGTAGCACTTAAGTACCTGTTTTATGGGTTTGGATCTGTTGAGGAGGAAGGAAGAGTTTGCTAACATGTTTCAATCCTGATAGCTGCAGGAAGGCAGGGAATAGAAGGAAGAGAACTTGGAGGAAGATGGGAGGATTAGAAATTACTTTTTTTAGTGAACTCCTGGTAATTTGGTACTATTCACTTGTGTGAGTCAAAGTGTATTTGAAGTCAATGGGAGGCCTCCTGCTTAAGTGTTAATGGGCTTTAGGATGACATTTTCCTATGTTACCATGAAACCACATGGTTCTTCAGGAGCGTGGAGTTAGTTTGCTCTGCAGGAATATGATATATCTGAGTATCCTGAAATAAACTATGAAACATTTGACAAGCCTTCAAACAGAGATTGCTTAATGCACAGACACAAAAAATTTGAGGAGAACTGAGTTGGCTAAACTGAAAGTATTGTGTGGCATTGTGCAACCTGAAAGTATATTTTCTTCTTTCTTGCAAATGAATTGGCATCTGGCCTTGTGTTGCCTTAATGTCCCTTCATTACTCTTTTCACATTATTAAATGTGAGAAGGGCAGGAATTACCCTTGGAAACTCTCATGAAGATTGATTTTTGGCTTGCGCAAGGATTTTACATTTGAGAAGTTTGACAGCAACTACATTTTGTCAGCACTACAACATGTAGTCAGTACGTGTAAATGCTGTGGAACAGCAGGCAGTATGATTAAAGTTCATTATCAGAGCAGCTGTAGGAGTTTTTTATTTTGTTAATCTCAGTCATGAGATGTGTTATCAGAGATTCATGTACATTTTATATTTGGTACAATGGGAAGCCTAGGATGATAGATGAGCAAAAATCCTCCATATTTCTGTTGATGCCTGATATGATATTCATTGACTTATATTGTAGCACCACACACAAGTGCAAGCCAGTATAGCTATGGAGCTAGCGTCACATGTTCAGAGAAGATTTTATTTAAATTTAAAAACAGCTAGAAGAGTGCACCCCTAATTCAATTAAGAAAAAAATATTATCACAAAAAACTGAATTTGAATCTGAGTTGAATTTGCTTCACTTAAACACAGGTGAATAAATATCTGAAGAATCCATTTTAAATGTACCTGGCTGTTGTATTTTGGTGTCTGTATGGTATGCTTTTCCTTTTTTACTTGTGTGTTTTTAAAAATAATAATAATAAAAAGCAAGAAAGGCACATTTTTTTGTTTCTTGCTCCTGCTTCTGGCTGTTAACCTTTTGTTTATTGATCTGTTCTTATTCTGGAGTTGATGGGAAAGTTTCCCATTGCTTTCTCAGGGAGGACATCTGTATAGAAGGCATCTCTTATGTGCTTCAGCAGAGAAAGAAAAAAAAAAAGAAAGAGAAAAAAAAAGAAAGAAAAGCTGTCTTTGCTTGCTGGGTAAAACTTGAGTTTTTGATCTCTTTTCATATGTTCCATATCTCTGTGTTGCAAAGGTAAATCCAAATATTAGAGCCGAATGAAACAATCTCCGTTGCTAGAGAAATTTGAACAGCTGCGCATGAAAGGATAAAAATGTTTTGCCAAGTTAATCTCATATGATTTACTGCCTATGCCTAATCTGTTTGGAAGTGGCTATGAATATTCTAATACCTCTTGGAAATTACTGACTGGGATGACAGCAGCTGAGAAAAGCTGTGAGAGCTTTAGGATGGCTGCCTGTGGAACGCACACCTGCCTGCATGCCTGGAGCAGTTGCAGTCAGACTCTTGGAACAATGAAAATTCATTGTTATTTGTTGCAGCAATAAAAATAACACTGTCTGCGTTCCCAGGAACTTCTGGAAGAGTCAGCAAATATGTGGATAACATCTGCAACCTGTTAAGCAAATTTATGGTTTGAATTTCGTGAGTTAGTGCTGTCAAGAAAGGTGAGGCAGAAACCTCTGGGGAGGCGTACCCCAGCCCTGCAAACTGCTGGCAGTTGCAGCTCAGCCATGAATGCAGATGCCCTCTCAGTTGCCCTTTTCACTGGGGAGATGCACGCTGCAGCCATGGGATATGATACGTACGGCGTTGCACCCATGGGTGGTTTGAGCACCTACATTAACCTCACCACTCTGATGAAACTCTTAGAACTGACATGGGGCACTATGTCAATATAAAGTAGGGGCATACATAAATGTATTATTGGTTTCTACTTAAAAAACCAACCAACCAAAACCAAACAACTTTTGATGCAAAGTTATCTTTTTGTAGAATTCTTGAGGTAATCTGCAGTTACACCTATCTACTAAATTCAGCACACTTGCTTAATTAAATGCTGAAGGTTGCTTAGGTGTTTGTTATCTGTGTAGGGTCTCAATTTCTGTAAGATCCTATTGGTTATATTATAGATGGCTGCTCCTGGTTATGCGTCTCCTCTTTGAAAGAATGGTAAAACAAAATGTTGCAGAGAAATGAGCTACCTCTGAAGCAGCTGTGTCCAGGGAGTGTTGCAAAACACAGAACACATGGTTACTTACTGTGTTGAGTTTGCAGTTAATTTTTGTATTACACCGCTATCCATTAAAAAAAAATAAAAATTGAGAAATTACCTGTACAAAAAAGGCAGAAAGAGGTTAAATATATACAAAGGTGTTTGTGTGCTTATGAAGGCACTATTTCTCCATTTTCATCTCTGGGCTTGCAGTGCCTAACAGAAAACTAGTAATACACCCAGGACTGCAAAAGCCCAGCAGCAGCCTGTCCTTCCTTCCCAGCCAATTCATTTACTACTTCACCCCCCAGCAGCTGGAGGAAAGCAGGAAAAATACAGGAGCTGAGGGCCCAGTCTGTTTCCCATAGCTACAGGGGTACCATAAAGATTTAGCTCAGAAGCGTTGTGTGTGTGGACATGCCGACACGTGGGTGGATGTGTCGGCATGAACCAGTAAATACCAGATTTTTGTGTCACAAGAGAATAAGATTGTGAGACTACTCACAATGTAAATCTATTTTACTTTAAAATGAAAAGCTTAAATATATTTCTTGTAATTCTGTAAACATTTGAACACGCGCTTGATTTTTGTCTGGCAAGGGGGTTCCCTCAGTTTTCGATGGTTCTGCCATACTGTCTCCAGCAGCCTTGGATTTTGTGCAGGATGTCGGTAGAGCAATGGTGCAGTTGTATGTCGGGGGGGGGTGGGGGGTGGGGGGTGGGTGGGGAGGGGCTGACAGAGTGAAGACTGTAGAGCCGGGTTCATAGTACAGGCTAGATCTTTACAACTGTAAATTCCTCCGGTTAAGCCAGTTGTGCCTGCTAATAATCCTTGAACTGAGGGCAGGATTAATACTCCAAAGATGTCTGAATCCAGGAGTTTGAATGCTTGAGCTTGGTGCGAAGCCCTCTTCAGTCAGCTTGCTGACTTCAGATCAGCAGATCTAGCGCTTTAGATCTGAGCTAGAAAAATGTGAATGTTACAAAAAACTTTCATGGAAAAGAATGATTTTTTTTTATTTATTTATTTTCTAGGTTGCTGTGGAATACAGCTTAATGACATTTAAAATTTCATTTTCCGTATGTGTTTATGGTATGTTATAAATGAGACTTACTCTTCCCAGTAATCACTGAATGCTGTTAACAGTACAGGCTTGTTTGACAGTGCTGAAAATTTATGGCAGTAATTCTAAATACAGTCAATTTATACATTGCCAGAAGAAAGGAAATATTTTTCCTATTTCATCTCAAGTTTTTATAACTCTAACTGCTAGCATATTCTACAGAAGATCCATAAAACTTTGCAAAGGCATTCCCTAAAGCCCATGTTTTAGCTATTTGTTTTTACAGTCATTACTCTTTACAAGTATTATGTTATGTTGAAAATACTGCAATTTTTTCAAATGTAATTTTTTAATTTTTTAACTGGGACATAATCTGAATTGAGGATTTCAGCAAGGGGACTTGTAACATTGAAAAGTGATAGATTCTGCTAAATGCAGCTGTACATACCGGAGGGGGGAAAAAAATTATTCAACACACCATATTGAGATCTAAATAATCTGTATCAGTCCAGGAGAGAAACAGACGTGTCACTGTGGATCACTCAGTATGCAGCTGCAATCAAAAAAGCAAATGCAATTCTCCCATTCGTGAGAAATCTGACAAATAAAGGTCTAGCTGGGAAGCTGGTACGGGGTTTGGTCAAGCCATCCTGCCCAGTCTAGTGCACAGTGAGCTACAGCTGTTTCCCTCTTTCTGAATTTATTGTAGAACTGGGGAAGGTTTGGCGAGGAGGGAACAGTTACATAAAGAGACATTTAAAAAGCTAAATCCTTTATGGTAATTGATACTTGATTCAGGTCCTTGTTGTTTGTTTGTTTTAATTCAAACATGTGTTACTCCATTTTCTTTTTAATATTTCTGAATACCTTTTTCCAGGTGTTCAAGAAATTCTGACCTGGCAAAAGGAATTCATTCTCACCCACATCTCAGGACTCATTGCCATGAGTGTTAACTGGAATCCAAAAATTCAGAGTGGGACTGGAAAACTACATAAATAACAGGACTATTTAATCTACTAGTCTTTAGGGAAAAAAAATAAATATCTCATGCTTCAGAGTTCAAGCTTACCTTTACCTAATGAGAGCTGGGAACTGACCTCTTGTAGACCTGATTTTCTGTTTCAAAATCCTCGCTGGATCATCAAGAATTCAGCCACAGGAGCACCCTCTCTGACGTAGTATGGTACAGGACCTGATGAGGAATTGATCAGGAATCACTTGTCTGCCCTTCTGTAGAGGGCCCTGGAGAAAGGGGAAGAAATCTTTTGTAAGAAGTGACGGCAAAGGTCCCTGGGTATCTGAGCTTGGTTCTTCGCTGTGCTGCACTTGTGTTAATATGGGAAAGTCACTTGGACTTATTTCTAGTAGTGACTGTTGAGTTCTAGGGCTTGGAATAAACCATGAAACTTTTACCTATTAAACTTGAGTTACCTAGTATGTTAATGCAACGTTTTGTCTATATTGATTACATGAGTAACAGAGAGCAATTAAGATCCTGAATTAGCCACCTCAGTTAATTGCCAAAGGTAATTTGAAAGATGGATCAGGGCCTAATGTAATATAAAAGGAGAATGACTGCAGATTGAGCTAAATCAACTTAGCTGAGATCAATGTGTCCTCTGGCTTATGGTGAGAGGGACAAAACAGTAACATGAGCTTGCTTTGATTTCGCACCTGGATCTCCCAGAAAGAGTATCTGGTAAACCCAATGCTTTTTATTTTTTCAGGGGAAGCTAACAACAAAGCGCAAAGCAGACCTGATATAATTTTCTCTTCATTCCATCTTTTCACAAGTATTCTTCAAATGCTTATGTAGTCTGGAAGTTCAGGAAAAAACCCTGACTTTATCAACAGTGACTTATATTAGTCATATAGTTATCAAGTCTCATGTACTGTGAACAGGACAGGAAGGTAGCTCCTTGAGCTTTTCTGCATTAGACAGTCCTCTGTAAACACAGAATGTCCCTTAAATAGAAGACTTTTATAGGTTTTATACTGGCATTTGCACTGTCAGTCTGAAGTGTCAGACTTGAAGCTGGGAGAAAACAGCTTTGGATGTCAGGTCTGACATGGTAACTATAACTGGATGTAGCTCTCACCCTACATTTCTCTAGTGACTTTTGAAATGTTGTGGCATCACTTACAGCTGTCAGCTGGAGTAATTCGGAGTCTTTCCTGCTAAATCACATTAAATCACGGGCTCTGTCCTGGCTTGCGTTTGCTCCAGATCTGTCTGTTTACAGGGTGGTTGAATGTGTCTGAGGAAAGACACCCCCCCCCCCCCCCCGAAATGTTTCCCTTTCACAGAGATTCATATTGTGGCTGTGAAAATACTGTGTTCAGTTTGAGACTGAAAACTGAATTCAAAGTGGGCATTGTTGTATAATTAATGATGGATAGTTGTGTTCATAAACACAATCTATTGCAGGCACATAATTCATAAACATGTGAGAAGGAAAGAGGTTTTTCTTCTCCCCATCTTGTGTAAATTGTTAGAAAGCTGTGTATTTTTCAACCAGCAATAAGACAAAAGATCTTTCAGAAATTTCTGGAGGGATGTGGAAAAGGAGAGTTGCAGGTGTCTCAGGGCAAGGAGATACAAATTGGCATCCCTGCTCTGCCCAGCTGTCAATCCGAACTGGCAGCACTGTCTTCCTTGGGCTTTCATAGAGCAAAGTTGAACCTGGTACTGGGGAAAGGATCTATATCAGCATTTTGTACACTTCTGGGGGAAAAAAGAAAGTGTTAGAAAAAACTTTTGTTTGGGTCATATCACTATTCTTTGAGAAAGATGTCTCCTGTTGCAGAATTCCTGGTCTGTCTACTTCAGGTGAAATATTTTGGGGCGGGTAGAAACAGTCATGGCTCTTCCTGCTACAGCAGTTAAAAGGAAACGATGGCTTTTCCTAGCTCTGCCTCTGACCCATGTGAGTGGAAACCTTTTAACCTGTGTGCAGGGCAGGCCCTGTGTCAGAGGGTTTGCTGATCCCTGCCTTCTGCAGGGCACAGACTGTGAGGGGACAAGCAGGAGTGACCTGTGTCTCTCTGAAGGGTATCTACTACAGGATTTTACTTTAAGCCTCAGTACAGATCGGAATAGTTCAATGAAAACCTAAAAGAGATTAAAACGATAAAAATGAATTCAATGCATTCTCTAAGTCAACAGAGACTTGTATTCATTTGCCAGGTAGCTTTAGTGATATCTGTTAAGTTGTTCTTCCTTTGAGAAATCTTGCTTTGGCACTTAAGGTTATTTATTACAGATTGGTTTATTGTGTTATA
The DNA here is from genome assembly GCF_963210335.1 of Falco punctatus. Lineage (NCBI taxonomy): Eukaryota > Metazoa > Chordata > Aves > Falconiformes > Falconidae > Falco > Falco punctatus. Next base: position 35,361,558 of record NC_137583.1, on the reverse strand, counting down.
AAATAGAGGCTGCTATTTAGAAAGTACTCTGTTAGCAGTAAGATTTGCTGTGCATAGGAACTTCTCACATGGCCCGTCCTGCATGCTCAAACCAGGACCTCCGGCTGCTTCAGAGGTCATCTCTACAGGGCTGATCTACACCGCTTTTAGATGTTACCTGTGATTATGTGGTGTAGGGGCTCGCCAAAGAAACTGTTGTGAAGTCTTGAGTATGACCTATTCATGACATTATTGTTGTTACAACATATTTGTAGTAACAGCTTCTTATTGCAAATTAGGCTCAAGGTGCCTTCATTCTTAGGGGCCATGTTGAGGTGAGAGACTGATACACTTAAAAATAAGGTCATCACAATGTGCCATGACTTGGGCACTCTAGAGCACAATAATATTTGAAAAATTAGTTCAGTTTATTTTAGCCTATACTCAGGATCTTCAAGGACAGAGGTTGCTTGAAGGGGCCAAATAATACTTAGCAAAGATGCCTTGCAGACCACCTGTTTCCCAGAAGTAATTGCTAGTGCCACAGGGAAACACTGGGATGTGTTCATATGGCTAGGGGTTATGTGCTTATTCTGTTTTTTCCACAATGCTTCTATTTTCACATGTCCATGTGTACATAATTGATGTTTTAGCACTTTGCACTGCCTGCATGTATTTATCTCTTTGTTAATAAGACAAGTAGTTCTAGGCTCATAAAAAACAGCTGACATGAGCTAAATTGGGATGTCCTGACTAAAGACCTTAAGTAAATAAACAGACTTTAATATGGGCAAGTAGTGCTAACTGTAATTACCTGGGGCTGTGTGCCACGGAACTGGAACAAAAGTCCAAACAAGCTAATTTCATTATTTTAATGGAAGTCTGCATCCCATTCATTAGACTGACATATGAGTAGTCATTAGTAACAGTTCATTTCAAAAGCTATGGTGGATAAAGGTTGATTAAAAATTAATGAGGCCCAGACCTATTGCATTGCCATAGTGTCAGGCTTGAACTCATTGTTTAAGTCTGTGGAGCTAAAATAAGAGCAGGCTTTTAAGACCCTTTTGGGTTTTCATATTTTATGCGATTTATATACTTCTGCTCTCTATCACGGAGGAGCAAGAACTTGTGAATACCTTGCCTCGCTGTAGATGTCACCAATAAATTACATGGCTAAATAAGCTGTTAACAAAACAGATTGCCATGTCATACTGATGTTTCTGCGATGCATTTTTAGAAAATATATTTTGCTGAAAATCCAGTAGATGTGGGACTTAGTTAACTGGATCTCTTATTGGCCTTAATTCCCTGAGAAGTCAGTGGCATTTGATTGGCACCTAATATGCTGATTGATCATGACTTGAGTTGCCTACCCTCTTGCCAGCATAGGTGCTTACATTTTGTTTTAGGAGTGTGGCTCCACTATGAGAAGACCAATCTGTTCAAGTATAAGTATGTGGGTAATTTCACTGGAAGCGGTAAGTGGATGACAATGTAAATGCTGTCAGTGGAGGTCAGGATGATTTCTATCACTGTGTGGCTGAGACCATTTACTGAAGCTAGAAACCGAGTTCCAAATTTATTGGATATTTGTCTAAATACTTGCAAAGACTGTGTTAATTTTAAATTGATGATTTTCCCTGGTGCAAAGAGGTGCCTATTTCATGGGGAAAGAAGGTTAGAAGGAAAAGTTCTTAAGTAGGAACAGAAGAATCCCAAACCAAAATCTAGTCCATAAAACCAGTGTGGAAATCTGATTAAAAAGAGGAAGGGAAGACATGAGCTGTTGAACAGTAGTCAAGAACCACAATTACACTTAGTTGCAAAAAAATCTTGGAAGAGCAGCCCTCCGGCATAACTCCTGCATAACATTCCTCTGTTGTCTAACAGTCAAGGAGGATTGCAAGACCCAGGCTGATGGCAAGGTTAGGAAACCTTTCTTATAAGATGAACAACAACTAAACTTAAGCATTTCTCACAGAGGCTGTTTTGGGAGCTGTGCTCCATATAGTAAAGTGAAATGACTGTAGTAGCTGTTTCTGGCATGAGTAGTGACAAACTTCTGAACTCCAAGAACCTGGAAGTGGTTTAGGAAGAGGTCTAAGAAGTTTTGTGCCAGTTCCAGTGTACTCTGTTATTGCGGAATGTTAGGTCTTCCATGGCTGTTGCCTTTCTCACGAGGCTTTTTTTGCTACCTTAGTAATTGTAGGACAAGCTGTAAATGAGCAACAGTATGCAATCTTTCATGACCCTGATTCCAAAATATTTCAACATCAACAAGAATCATAATGTAATTAAATTATATGGAGCTGTGGTCAAAGGGAACGTCACAGGGATGCGTTTGGGAGAAGAGGTGGGGGCAGAATTGATTGATTCCTAATTCCCAAATTATTTCAGTTGGCTTGGCTGTCCCTGAAGGACTTCACATTATGAAGCAGTGGCTTAAGATATAGTGTGAATACCCCTCCTGTTCCACTCCTCTAGAAGTACAGTATTCCTTCACCAGACTCTTGAGTGGAGGTGTTGACCTCATATTGGCAGCAGATTTGTTCTGGCACTTTGCTATGGAGTGTAAGGACTCTCAGAGCCCATCTGCATCTTTTCCCTTCTTTGCTGCTGGAAGAGAAAGGGTGTAGCTAGCACTGTCCTAGCTCTTGAGAGAGGGAATGGTGGAGGAAGGTAGAGGCATGAAAAGACTGAGTGAGTTTGCATGGTGTAGCAGACGTGGGGTATGAAATCAATGACAGTGACAATGCCAGTGCAGAATCATGATGCCCTCCTAGTTCTGGCTTTTCTTTATCCTTGCAAGCTTTAGCAAAATGCAATTACTTTCCACCTAGGTGAATGATACTGGGCACATACTAGTCTGCCCTTCACTTCTGAAGGCAGCACAGGATGATGTTAAGCTCTAGAAAGCTTTAAATATGATGTAGCTTTGTGCTCATCTTCCAAGATGGCAGCAGCCATGGTGTGTCTCCATGCTTCAGGGGGTTCATTGTGCTCTCAGGGTCATGCCTCAGTTCAGCCCAGTAGTCTCGTTTGTGGTCTTGTGAGGTCTGGGGATCAGTGTATACCTCATCTAGGTGGCCAGACCCTGAAAACCAAAGGTACTAAGACTTTTATTAACAAATATTAACTAATTCAAATAGCAATCCGCACTTCTTAGCAATTTTATGGTCCCCACTGAAATATCGTTGTTGCTTATCACTGTATCTTCAGTATGTTTAACTTCAGTTTAAATGTTCTGTGAAACAGCTGAACTTAAACCGGAAGATAGTCAGAGAAATCTGTAGTGACCATATGGTGTTATAAAATTACAAAAATGTGAGAGAGGGTTGAGCCAATTCCAATTGCCAAACTTGCTACTTGCTTCTAATAAACACTGAACTATCTGGCATCTGCTATCCCTCAGGTAATACCATCAAGAGTGGAAGTAAACGTTTCCTTTTAATTGCATTGTTTATGTTTCAGAGGGTCCAGGGAGATCATGCAATGTTTATCTAGATTTTCCATGCATACTGAATCAGCCATTTCAGGGAGAACTTTGATATTCTCTTCAATTTTCTCTTCAATTACTCCAAAAAATGACAAGTGAAACTTCAGCCTAATATTCTGTATGCCTTCAAAAGTTAATGTCCCAGCAGTTACTTTTCATATGGTTTTGATAGGATTATTTCTTTTATTTTCACTGTTGATTAGTATTTTGGCAAGAAAAACCTGGGTCAGTGCTTTCAAAGAAAACCTCAGGTGAAAAGTGCAGAGTGCTACAGATTTAGGGCTCCTTGGATCAGAGGAGGGTTTGCGAATCATTTTCTGTTATTTGAACTATAAGGAATTTAGCAGACCAACAGTTAAGGGGATTTTTGTGGAAAATTTCTACTGAATGGAGTTGTCCCCCTAAAAACAGTAGGAATCTATGAAAAAATGGAGAAGGTTCTTTATGCAGTGACTAGGATTGTACAGTTACACAGAAGTGCCTATAAACAAACAAACAAAACAGATAATGATGCCCTTTAATCACTAGTCCTTCTTCCATCAATAGAAGATATTATTTTAACTCTAGGTATAGAATCGATCTGGTTTTGGAAAGTTCTGTTGGGCTTTATTAGAAGAAGGAGCAAACCTGAACAGCTCTGCATTATTCTATATTCTGTTGACAAGTTAATGGCTGTGTGGACTTGAGCCTTTCCACTACCACTTCCAGATCACTGGGTGGCACAGTGTGGATCTGAGCGGATGATGCACCTAAAAAGCCTCAGCAGAGGGTAAGAAATTTGTGTAATTTCAGAGAAGCAGTAAGTATTTATCTGGGTCAGGTGTGATATTACAATATATTGTATCACTATTTGTTAATAGCATAACCGATAGTACATATACATTTGTCTGCTACCAACATAGTTGTTGAGTGTTTGTTGGTAATTATTGTATTAATGTATTCTTATTCTACACAAAAAAATGACATTGGATTTTGAGGCCTAAGTGTTATGTGGTAGACCGTAAGATGTCTACAGGCAGACACAGGGGTTTCCAAAGAAATGATGGGCCACAATCTACCTGGTGTACTGATAGGATGTAGGTGGAAAATAGACACATTCTGCCAACATTAAAGCTTTTTAAAATATAAATTATACTTTTCAGTTCTTTTTTTTTTTTTTTTTACTGTTGCCCCATCTTCAGGAGCCACTCCATTTGAAAGTGCATAAGCTGAAATGTCAGATTGTGGAAGGGAATTTTGTATCCTTAGACCAGCTCCTGAGCTCTCATGCTTTGCGTAGGAGATAATTAGGATCAATTGTGCCTGTCCTTCTTGGAATGGTCTTTATGTGAATAGAGGATAATCTTGTCAACAGGACATTTCCTAGCAATGATCCTGAACAGAAATGAACTATTGTCTTTAACAGTGTTAGGAAACATCTGGGACATGTTCCCGATAGAATTGGGAACTGACCCAGTAGCATAAGGAATTATGTGGCATAAAGAAGGATTTTCTGTGTCAGTGGTGAAATCTTTTGATTCTTGCATGAAGGCTGGGATTCAGTTCAGCTAAACTGAACAGCTGCAGGAGCCACTGCTGGAACGTGCACAGAAAAAGCAGCTATACAGAAGTGGAAACCTGTCAGTTTGACAAATACTGCTGTACAGCTCATGTCACCCAGAAGCAGTAATTCCCCATGGTGAAGTGCACGTCTGATTGGCAAGGCCTTGAGATAATTTCCCTCTCGGTGGAGGGTCTCTCTGCGGACACTGTTCTGAACTGTCGCAACCTCTTCCCAAGACTCTTCTTCTGAGGACTGGACACACTCTTGATGATGCAAACTGTCAAATTCTATTAACATGTCCTTAAGTATTTGGAATTTTCTGCTCATCTACAATGTGTGAGAGGGTGTTAAGAAAGATCAGTTATAATATATAATTTTTAGGACCTGATATACAGAGTGATAGATCAAGAGAAAGTAATGTATGGCATTAGGAATATTTAAACTGGAATAGTGAAGAGTATTTGACATTTGACAGGGAGAAATGTCATGTTGTAAGGTATCTGCTTTTGTCCAGCTGTTCTTGAGATAGCTTTTCATCAGGGAGAGAAGTATGTTCATGAACAAGACAGGATTGCTAACCTGTTTATTTGTATGGATGTAATTATCAGAGAGGTTGTCCATATTTGTCATGTGTAGACATGAAAAATGAAAGATACAGCTGAACCTGAAGTGCAGGGTCTTTTTGTGTCCTGAAGGTATGGAAAGAAAGGAGCCCTCTGCTTCAGTGGGTGGATGAATGAAGGTGTAAACTGCCTCCAAAGACTAATCTGTAATCCTACAGTGCTTGAAAGAGAGACTCTCTGTCTCCAAATATGATGAGATATTACAACAGAGCAACTTACTGGCATTCATTCCCTGGCCAAAATTCCTCCAGCATCAACTTGCCGAGCCCCCCCGGACACAAGCAGACTGATAAATGCACCTGTCTGGGACAGGGAGAAGGGGGTCATCAGAATCTCTTCTGTCATCTCTCCCTTCCCTAAGAATCATGTGTTAATAAGGGTAGCTAACGGTGCAAACTAAGGGCTGTGCTATGAAAGTTGTGCAGGGCTTGCTGCCTAGCAGAGCTTGCTGTGCAGACAGCTCAGTGCCTGAGGCACAGGGCAGGAGGTTCTCACACTGAAAGCAGGCACCCAGATGGAGTGAACTTCTGAAAGTCCCTTAAAACGAGGGCTAAAGCCAGAACAAGACAGGACCAGATAGGACAGGGTAAGTAGGAAAGTATCGCTAATTAAAGGCTCCCTGGGAAGGTATACAGTGAACCCATAAGCCTGAGGCACATGGGAATTGTTAGCTTTAAGGGGCAACTTAGCTATTTGAACCTGGTCTTTGTTGGTGTTGGCAGTGCCTGGCAGATGTGTTCATCTTTTTATGTGCAAGTAATCAGGTTTCTGTCTCTTCATGGCCACCTCCTTTTGTGTTGAACTATGGGGTCTTCAGAAAAGTGATGGCAGACTTAATATTTGAACTAGAGAAGAAAGATAATAAAGAACATGTATTGTTGGGGGGTTGTCTGTTTGTGATGATTCAGTCATAAATAATTAATGGTGTAGGTACCAGTGATACAGAAAAAGACTAATAATTTCTTTGAGCCTGTAAATATCCAAATATTACACTCCAAAATTAATTAAAATCAGTTAACATCAAATGTATCTTGTAGCACATCTTGCCTAACATGAACATATAGAGCTGCCAGCTTTTTCCAGGCTTGCGTTTCACCTTAGAAATAAAAGGATTTTTATAAATGTTCCAGATATAGGTGCTGTGGATCATGGAGGAGATAAGCTCGTTAATATGGTCTTGTCTTATTTATGTTGTGGCAAAGGAATTGTACAATAAAGTCCTGTATATTTATGTAGGGAGGGTTTTTTAACGCCAAAAGATTAATGTAGGCAGGGAGCGTGTTAAGTCACTCCCAAATAGCTCAGTGTCTGGAGCTTTTTAATAGCAGATGATTTGGCAGCCTGTGCTTTATTACATTGATTCATTTCTATGGCAATAAACATGGCTGTAGAGGTACACAGTTTGGCACGTCAGAGTGAAGCCCATGTCTTAAATCGGCACCCCTAGGGATGCACTGTTGGGAGAAGCCTGTAGACTCCCCCCACCCCAGCTTGGCAGAGGGGCAGGAGAGTGGCCACCACCCTCACCAATAAATGTGGGGATGAAAAATCTCCAGGGTATCAGTGGTCTTGAAAAAAATATTGTAAAGGCAATGATTTTAACTGAAAAATCAATTCCTTTCATTAACACAAAAATATTTTTCTTCTTGACTGGGATGACTTCCTTCCCCAGGGGACTGGGGATGTTGGCAGCCAGCACACACCTGTCATTGTGGTGCAAATTAAATAATTTCTGATTCTTGATTAAAGGAGGAATAAGGCCAATTTTTAGAGAGAATAAAAGGGAAGCCTTGGTGTGACACAGGCACCAGGGGTAACTGCAGTTGGTTAAAAATGGAACCAAGATACCTGGTTTAGGAAGTTACTTGTGTTTTGCAGAATTAAAATCAAGGGGTTTTAATTCCATGCCCCCCACCCCCCCAGCCCCTGATAGTTAATTTTCCTTCTCCTTCCATCTTTTTTCCAATTGAATGCAGTAAGTGAGAATCAGATGAAAGACTGGCAAAGTGGAAAAGGTAACTTTAGTTCTTCTAATTTGTCCCCTCAAGTTTTTGGAAATTAAACTTGGGAAATGATTTTTTTTTTTTTGTGGGAGATGGGGTGGGGGGAAGGTGGCATGTTTGGAATTGTAGACATCCTTCCTTTAATGTTTAAAATAAGAGATGGGTTAAAAGAAAAGAGATTGGAAAAAGAAGGGTTAAAGTTTGAATAAAACTTAAATTTTTGTTTAGGACTGATTTTAAAAAACATGAAGAACTTGTGACATTCCTACTGAATTCATTAAGCCTGTTTTTCTCCCAGTCTGATTTAACTGCAGGTGACTAGCACAGATGGGAGAGCCTTGATGTAGGTGCATAGCCAGTGATTTCTCTCATTATGATGAAGTTTGAAATGTACTTGTGCAGTGCATTCATGGTGTCTTTTGTGATGGCTGAACAGTGCAATGTTGCTCAGATCAGGTGTCTCTCTTCATCAAGTGCCACTTCTCTGAAATCAAGCATGAGGGGAGACTGTTGAATTCTCCCCTGCTTTTACGGACAGACAGCACTCAGGTGAGGAACTAATAGGGGTTTGAGATAACCTTCTATTTCTAATTAGTGTAAATTTAATAATTAAAATAATAAAATAAGAGTAAAACAATAACAAATGCAACTACTTCTGGTTGCTTTGTGATGGTAAAATGGAGCATTTGAGAATCTTAAGCTTTTTTTAACAGTCCCTTCCATGCCCCCCAGAACTGCATGAGGGGTATTTGTTCATCTGGAACAGACAATGTATATGTTTTAAATGCCTATCTCAGATTTTATAAATAATAGTTAGACCAAATCATGTACTGGAGATGTAGTGTTTGTTTGTTTAATTAGGAAGCTGAGCTGAGCTGAATCCTGTGGCAGATGTTGCTATGTGTAATGTAATAAATAAAAGTCTTTATGGGACCCAGCAGGCAGCAGAGCTTTCAGTTAGCAGATGGCAAAATATTAAACCGGCAGTGCAATAACTTAGCTGACTGTGTCAGCTGGACCGTACCCAGGTTTAGCACAAGCATGGATCAGCTTCACATAGAGGATGTCAACCAGCCCCATGTTTCTGCAATGGATGTTAATATTATTTTTAGTATGATATGTGATAAAAGAAGGCTTTTTGTTTGGCAAGTTGTTGTTGCCATAAAAGTCAGTTCAGGCTTAACATGATCTCTGCTGTGCAAGAGTACAAAAGGTCTTCTACAACAGAAGATCAGCTATTAAATAGAACACATGTGCTACTCAGTCCAAACTAAGTGGTGGTAGAGGAACTGGAGATGGCAAACCTGCTACAACTAACCCCTGTGGAGCCTAGCAAGTGAGAGAGTGCCTTTTACTTTGGAGGAGAAGTTGTTGCATCCAGCACTTGGCATCTTCTTTCCACCACAACACTTAAGTGGGTTGGTGAGAGGGCTAATGTAAACAAGATGTCCCTGCCGAACTAGAGCTAACCCGTCCATTGGCTCCACAGATCCCATGACCTGGAGGCTAGAAGGACTTCTGCAACTCATTGCCGTGTGGGCTGGTTATGCTTTTCACCCTAATTTACCTACTGGTTTTCCTTTAGGTGCATTGTAAATGTGTAACTTCAAGCATTATTCTGTTGCCCCATGCTGGGAGTTCTATCTCCTGAAGTTCCCTGCACTGCAGAGTAGCTTCTCCAGATGGCAATCTGGGAGTACCTTCAGCTGGCAGTTTCCCCCACTCCCATCTCTCTCCGGACCTTTAGGTGATGTACCTCCCAACCCACACCTGAATGAAAAGCCCAGGTTCAGCCAGTGCTAACTTCTGTCCCTATGTCTGCATTGACTCTCCTCCTTTCAGTGAAGAATTCTGGTAAGGCGTTTTTCAGAGTTCAAGACCAATGTGGTATTTCAGTTCATCTTAAATGCAATTGTCAGAACAGCAGGTATTTATGATGGGGTGAAACAGGATAGGTTGCAAAGCAATTGGCAAGGCAAAATTCTTCATATGGCCTTCAGAATCCAGCATCAAGCAGTTAACCATCCATTTACCACAGTGGTTTGAATGTGCATATGGTTAATTTAATACACTTTTGTGGAAAAAAAAAAAAGTCAGGGTTTTCACTGGTTAGTTGCTTCCTTTATTTTTAGAGAAGGTCATAAAATGCTGATAATGAATATGGGCCTTTTGCCTGTCCTGTTTCATACTTCAACATCTTGATGTTCCTGTTCTGTTGGTAGGCAGCTCACACAGACTTCTGAGCAAAGTGGAAGATTAGAAGGGGTTTTAAATTGCTTTGAAAAAGCAAACAAGTTGTTAACATAGCTATATCTTGAAAATACATCCCAGATGAAGTGCAGTTTGTAAAACAGCAAATTTTTTAAGCAAAACAATGTATTGTTTGCTATTTGGTTATATTCATTTAACTGGAAAAGATGCACTAAAACTTCCATGCCTCTGAGTGACAAAACGTAGTGACTTTTAAAAAACATATTGCTTTTTGAGAAAACAACTGATCTGATTTACTGCAAGGTGGTATTTTTTTTTCCTAAAAACTCTGGGGAGCTGGAATGGATTGGGTTAAGGTAGAATGCTTGGTATCCCCTAAGAGGAGATTGCTGTTCTACAGTCAAGCTCTGCTCTGACCGTGTTGCATCAAACCCCCATAGAAACAATACAAGTAACCCACTCCCTTAGAAAACACTTCCTGAGTCTGTGGAGATCCAGGAACGTTTTGTGTCATTTAAGGTACCTAGAAGGCATAATAGTAAATAAGTTTTCTTTTCTTCCATGAATAATAAAGTCCCAAAGCTCTGAGTACAGTTGAACAAGGCGGAATAGGAGGGGAAGGTGGCTTTACACTGCTTTGGTTTCCCTGCATTATGAGATTTACCAGGATTGTTCCCACTCCTGCAGTCTAACAGCTATTCTAGCAGATGATCATCTAAAAATATTGTCTAACTGCTGAAAAAGACTTTCTGACTATACCACATGTTTTGCCAGTGGCCTTGAAAAATCTTTCTTGCCAAGGGAAAATGATGAGGCTTTGCTATGGGAGAATCTTGTGGGAGATGATGGCTAAGTCTCAAGTATAAAGCAAATAGCAGTGCACAAAGAGCTCATTTCCTTCTTATTTTTGCCTTCTTACTTGAAAAAGTGGGATTACAATAGTTGTCAGACTTTCTAGGCATGGATATGTTAGTGCTAAGTTAGGAAGGATCTTGAATCTGGATGGTCTAGCTGGTCACTGAATCCAGATGTCCACTAGAGGACTAGTTCAGAGGTGTCTGCTGGGCTTCAGCTCCACAGGCTTCTTCAAGAAGCAAATATCTAGGCAAGAACAGATGATCACAAAGATCACCCACAAAAAATTGTATTTTGGGATGTGAGAAGTCAATCACGTTCAGAAATATCAAGCAGGTATAAAATTCTTGAAGGTGTATGTACGTGTAATAGGAGCACCAAACCAAATCAGAGGCATCTAGAATGAGAATCATGTTCAGAAATAATACAATTAGATGTAAATGCTTCAAGTGTCAGAGTACTTTAGAATCAAATTTATTGCTGCACTTGCATTGCAAGTCTGGAAAACAATCAGCTTTTTATTGTTACCTTAAGATCTGCCCATACTCCTCTGAATATAATTTATTCTGATATAGCCAGATGAGAAAGCATCATCTTATTAGAACAACTGACAACAGATTTTGAAAGCATGTGCATTCACTGTTGAGTGTGAGGACAGGGAAGAAATCTAGACCACCTGTATTGCACTTTTTATCTTCATCTTTTCAAGTGGCCCTTCGGGAATCAGCACTTACTCATTGAGATTAAAATAGTGCTACAAGGCTGCTCTAAACTCTGCAAGGATTAGTACAAAGTTCTGCTCACAGTCAGGGACCTGTAAGCTGACTGTGTCCAGGTGCTGCACCAGCACTGGAAAATGATGAAGGTGCTGGATTATGTGTTATACTGTACTTGTCCTGAAACCAGTCCAAAAAGAGAGAACAAACTTCAGTATTTGCTAACCATTGGGATAAACCTACTGCTACCAAATACTACAAGTCCCCAGTTTCAGACAAAACATTTGAGGTTTGGAAAGTTGCACCCTAAAATTCAGCTGTTGAGTCCTGATACCTAAAAGTGTCCTATTAGTGTTAAATGAAGTTATTCAATTAAGATTATTCTTAGCCTGAATGTTTGCTGAGCAGATCTTTCAAATAGCTAGTTTTAAGTCCATTTAGGTTTACACAGTCCATGTTAAATTCACATCAGTACAGTGCCTTTAGTGATGGTTAACATTGATCCTTTATCTCCTAAAGACTGTGAAAATTATGTTCTTTGTAAGAATTTACAGAGCAACAGATGATGTGTCAAGACAGTAATTTAGACCATGAATCTGCACTTGGTTAAAGATGAACTTTCGGGAAAGAAAAATGAATAAAATGCTAGTGGCAGACAAGCAGAATCTCTGGATAAGTGCATCAATTTTTGTTACTGACAGATCTTGTGCTTGTAATAAAACTGAATTGCTGAGGTCAGCATCAGACTGAAACCACACTTGTTTTCACAGGCATATTTATGTGATGGTAATGGTGCCTATTAACAGGCTTGACATAGCTATCTGCCAAATAGAAAAATGAGTTCTCCTGCATCACAAGATGAGCAAAGTTGGGGGAATAATAAATCATAAAATTAGTTAAGACATCATTTATCTTTCATGGCTTTCCTACATTACAGCTTAGATTCCTTCAGGACTTAAATTCGTTTATTGCATTTTATTGTTATGAAAACCTGTCAAAGCCAGTAGCAGGCTGTAGGAAGTTAGATGAGCAGAGGCAACAATACGTGTTGTTAATTAAACAGGCGTTTGCATGCTTTCATTCATGATGTGGCTAGTTTGCTGTAACCTATTGAATTACCCTTCTTGCTCTGAGCCTTGTAAGGTAAATGAGAAGATTCCAAAATGAGTAACCTCTATTTAAAAACTTATGGTTATGTCTATCACTGGTGTCAGTGAATGGATGGCAGTAAGTATTACATAAAAACCAAGATGAGGCTATGGCCTCTTTAACTATTCATATCTATGTGTAGGTTCTGAGCAGTTAATCTAGACTTTCAAGTTTTAATTTTAGGCTCCAGCAGCATGAAGAACTGGTGCTATCTAAATTTTTTATTTGGTATCTTTTTGTCCTTTATGGATCCCCAAGTATTTTGTAGTTAGAAGTCAGAGGATTGCTTCACTTGCAATGGAAATGCACGTACTATTTCCCTGGCATTGCTTCAAGACACGCTGCCATTGCACAATAATTAGAGGGGCAAGAGGATGAGAATGTATTGATCTGAAATTCTAGAGAGGAAAAATAGTGGAATTCTGTCATTTTTTACTTTACACTCTTCTATTGCCTTCAGACAACAGGTAATTGTATGTGATGAAATTATTTCCTCTGTATGGGGTTATTTACAATTTATGTAATGTTTTGAAAACTGAAGGAGAACTAACCGCCTAATGCCAAGATTCCTATTCTAAACCATCAGCTTCAGTTTTGCTTTTGGACCAAAGATTTTTAAGTCTGTCTTCAAAACCTAGAATGGACACACCCTCAAAATTAACACTAAATCTTCAGCCAAGGAAATCACTATAGCTGTGTTCTTCCTCCAGAGAAGTTTGTGACAACTGCCATGCAAAAGTCATGCAGAACCATGACGATGTGCATGATGCAGAAACGGAGAGAAAGAAAATGGATTTTAACTTGTGTTCTCCTGAAAATGTTAAAACCTTCCTTTGCATGATACCTTAAGCTATTAAAAAAAGATAAAAAGTTCAGAATTATTTCTTCCCTGAAAGCTAATCAATGTGGGATTAATTTTCAAACCATATCTTGATTGCACCTAGTGGGACTGCAGAGGAAAAGGATGGTGCATAGAGTGTGCAGAAAACTTTGGGCATATTCCTTTCCTTAAACAGAAGAATAAATGTATATTTAAGTGGCTTTAGAGGAGTATTCATATGAACTTTACATTGGCAACTTGGGTATTTTTTGGAAGAGTTAAGCAGCCACTCCATCTGAAGGCCCATGGGAAGAGGTTGGGCAGGAGGTGGAGAGTTTCTGTGGTGTCTGAATGTGCTCAGCAGTGCCAGATATTTGGAGCAGCTTCCTTGAGTGGGCACGATGCCATTCTGAGACACCAGCTAGCACGGATGGAGAGGGAGGGAAGAAGCTGCTGGAAGGAAGGATGTATCCAAAGGGTCCATATTGCGCACTAATACTTCTGTAAAGGTCTTGCTGGATTTTTATGAGAAATGTTGGAGGACTGGGAATCCTTATCAGAAGATGAAGAGTGAAATAGACTGGTTTTGGAAGGGAAGATTCAAAGAGCAATTTGTTGGCAAAAGGACCATTAAAAATGACCATACATTTAGCTTTTACTTTTCCAGCAGCTTTTAAACCACAGACACAGGATTTTCATCAGGTGGGGTTTTTTTTGTTCTTTTCCTGCTGAACATGTTTTGTTATTTGGTTTTCCACAAGAATTGTAGCATCATCAGCAAGCAGCATATCAGTTGTATAACACCACTGACTTTCCATCTGTCCTAGGAGCTGAACTGCTCACAGATCGCTGCTAGTGCAGTGCTATATAATAAGTTGACTTTCTGGAATGACAAAACTATTTTGTTCCTTTGAAATGCAGGTCAGGTAGCCTATGCCACCCAGCACAGAATCACTGATGCGGTCAGCATGGTCTCAAGGTCACGTGAAGATTCATTTACACATACTCACAAAGACACAAATGGTATGTCCTGCATATGCAGGAACTAAAAAAGAAGGATATGGTTTTGCTTTTTAAATGTCTTCATATTTTCTTCGGGTGCTGAAAAAGCAGGTACTTAAACATAGATTTGTAAAGGGACTTCTCACTTCTGTGTCTGAGGCAAGGAAGGTCAGCTGTAGGTCAGTGTGGAATTTGTTTTAGGCTGTTGTTATTCTACTCTATTCTTTCACACATTCATTCCTGTATAAAGCTGCCTTTTGCATACAGCAGATGCATGCATTCACAGAATATATTCCTAATGCAAAATAAGACAGGTTTCTTTTTGGAGTCTAAAAGCCTCAGCAGGCGTAGCTCTGGGTTTGCTGTGACTGTGGTTGACTGAACTGTACAGCTGCTCATTACTATAGGATACAGTTCTGAGTACTTGGGGGCAGTGGTGCTACAGGAAGCAGCCCTGCTACTGTTGCTTTCTAACTGCCTATAGCAATAGGTATCTACCTTATCCACCTCACGTAAGGGCAGAGCTGCTCAAAAGGCTTTCAAGAGCAGAGGGCTTTATGTTCATGTGAGAAAATGCCTTTTGGTTGAAGTCACAACAGCTTGATCAAATGAAAACTTCATCAGAGAGGTTTTAAGGTCCAGGGTGAAGCTAAGCATGGGTAGGAAAAGTAGTTCAACATAGTCATCAGCCTGGGAACAGGCACTCTTCTGGCATGAGGATGGCACAGGTCTTCCTGCCATGAGTTGGGCAAAGCAGAGGTTTACTGGGGCCCACACTTCACTGAAATCTAGTGAAGTGTGGGGAGGTGAGAAATAGAGGTGAGAAACTCTTCGTTTCCAGACAGGCCTCTTAGAAGTGCTTTAGAAGGTAAATAAATGTCAGTGCTGCTCTCTTTGGGCCAGGCACATAACTGTTGTTTCAGCCCCCCATTTGGAATCTGCACAATGTAATTTAGAAAACAGAATTGTTAAATCATGGTCTTATTTGTGAAAGTTTTGATTTTTTTGGCTGTTCAAAGGAAAAAACCAACAACTTCAAAACATCTTTTCTCTGGGAAATTTTTGGCCAGCTCTGAAAACATGGCATGTGAGTGGCCCTGCAGGAAGCCAGGCTGTCTGGAGACAGCAATGGCAGCAGTAAACAGATACATAGTTAAGGTAAATCACCTAACTTAAACAGAGCCATACTGCAGGAGGAGGCAGAGACTAAAGCTGTGAAGTGCAGGTAAGTGGGAGCTCCAGAGAGAGGCTGCAGTGGATAGATTCCAGTGATGAACCTTGGACTGTAGGTTGCAGTGCAGGTCTGGGGCATGGAGTGACTAAAGAAGACCTGGAGCACTAAAGGGAAGCAATGGGGCCAAGGGAGAGGACAGACAGGGGTAGCTGCACCATCCTTAAAAAGAGGTAAGATCTTAGAGCTTTTGTGGAGATCCACTTTAAAAGTCCCAGTATAGATGGAGACTGCATTCCCTCCCTGGTAGAAATCCACCTGTTTTTGCAAAAGGCTGAATAACTCCTGAAATAAGAGATGCAGGCCAGCTGGAGGAGCCAGCTAGGCATGCCTCAGGCTGTCCCCGGGCAGATGGAGCTGGTGGGAAAGTGGGGGAGATTTGCTGCCTCAGCAGCTCAGTGGCCTGTGCTCTTGTGGCAGAAAAATGTGGAGTGTAAAGAAGGAGGCTCGCTGCAGTAGCGCTTGTTTGGAAGAGGATGTTGTTCCCACAAAGGTGGTTGTGGGGTTGTTTAGGTGCCTACACAGGTAGGAGTATTGGGAAGATGGATTAACTGTTTTTGATGAAGCATGAGATGCAGCTGTTACATCCTCATGCCTTACTTATTCTCTCTTGTATATTGCCAAATATATGGTCAGCATATAAGGGCAGCAGGTAGCAACTTAGTGGCTTAGGAAGGAAAGGCAGAAATATAATTATGGAAATGAGTGTGTTTTAAAGTCATTACAAATGTTAATGCAATGCCTTTTGGGGTGGTGTGGCTTGATTGCCCTGCCACATATGCAACCTTCCTGCCCTGATAATGCTGCTGCCCAAATCTCTGTTCCCCATGCTCTCCATGCAGACAGCTGTGCTGCTTTTGCACGGCTGGAGCTTAGTCACTCCCATGCATCTGCACACACATATTACCTCTAATGATGAGGCTTGATCCTTACAGAGGTACCTACACTCTTGCTTCTGTTTATTTTACTGCCCCGCTTCTGCCCTCTGCTACCCTCTGCCTTCTTTTACCTCCTGTTTACTTGCGTACATTTGTCCATCTCCTTCTTTTGCTGTCAGGGGACTCCATGGGGAGTTAGCCATCAGCTCTGCTGGGCTTTTGCATCAGGGCTGCACAACTCTCCAGGCTTTGAAGGCTTTAGCGGCTGCTGCTCTGACTGAGATGAATATTGTGTATCTGTGCAATGCACAGCAAGTTAGATTGCACATCCATATTCTCTGTGCATTGGGCTGAATTTCTCACTTCATACATCATTCTCAGCTTGCTGCAGCAATTTCACAAAGTCAATCCCTATCTATTAACACATAGGAAAAGCAGCAGAGAAATATACACGTGGCACAGGTTTGGGTTTTTTATTTTGAGAAGGTTTTCTAAGCTTATTAGGCATAGGCTTTATCCCACTACAGTATCATGAACTGCATCTAATCCTCCAGAGCCAAATCTCCTTTATGCTAAATAACAAAAAAATAAGTCTGGCTATTTGACATGTTCTGTTCAGGAACTGTCTTGCCTGTCCATCATGCTGTGTTGATCACAAGCTTGACTTCTGAAGTTATGTAGTTAATTTATCTGTAGATGATCACTTCAGCATAGTCAGGGCACTATCTCTGATGTTCCTTTTGTAGTTTTTCTGATCATACTTTTTTGTATCCTCTGCCTTAATTTTCCCGCATGGGCTTTGTTTCCTCTCAACTCAAATGGTGATTTTTCACTGTAAGAAGGTATCTTGGAGGCTTTTGCACCAGAGCAGTCCCCTGATTTGGAGAGAAGATGCATTGAAGGTAATGGGCTGGCAGATGACACCAGAGTTGTGGCCAGCTGGCAAACTCATGGCCTGAAATTCTGCTCTCCTCTGGCATGGCCTATACCCAGCCAGCAAATTATCTTTGATTTTCACATATCTTTGTGTCTGGGATCAGCTCATGTGCCTCCGTTCATTCAAAACCTCAAAATCGTAAGAGCTGAATTCTGCTTGAATATCTTGTGCTGCCCATAAAAACCATGGGAACGTGCATGCTTCACACCAGAGGATGGGGAAGCTAGTACTGCAATGTTACTCCTGCGTGCCTGCACACCAGTTTCCCTCATTGGGCAGCTGGGGATTGCACAAATGTGAGGCTCTGCATTCATGGGCTATGAGTTCTTACTGTTTTGAGTGTGCTATTACCAGTCCTTAAACTGCAGTGAAAGTGCACTCTGCTGCCATGAAAACACAAAACCAGATTATATAGTTATGCAAATACTTGCTTTTCTGTGGTAGAAAAATCCAAAGGTTCTGTATGTTAAAAGCAAAGTTCTGGCTCCACTACTTTAGCATCAGATTTTATCTTGGGCTTCAGAAGGCACTTCATGCAGTGGACAGACTGAAGAAACAACTGGAAAAGGCTGGTGGATATATCCTACCTGGAACGATATCACTTCCAGGCAGGGACTCCACAGAGTCTCCTCTGTGAGGAAGTTGCTACAGCATCGGCACTAGTTATGGAACAAGTTGTTTGAATGTGTTACTCTGTGAAATCGTTTATGCAATATCAAACTCCTGTGGCATCATGTTTTAGCTCAGTAGCTGCAAAGTGTGTTCTGACATGCAATAATCCAGTGCAGTCTGTGGCATTTCTGGGAAGCCGTGTCCTGCTGCTAGTCTCACCCTTGCATTTGTGAGGGTACTACATCACTCATGATGTAGTTTATAACATGCCGTCTGTGAGAGGCACCCCAAATAATTTGGCCTAATTAACTGCTGCATGCCTCTGAGTGCTTCAGTTTGTTCTTACTGCCCATGCTCACTCCTGTCCAGGAGGCAGAGGTGGTCTCCGGTGCAGCTCAAGCATACAAGCTTGTAGCATTGCCAGTACCTCTTTTTTCCGGAGACCTTTGACTGGAGTCATGCTTCCCTACAGAAGTGCTGTTGCACATGGACCCCCATCATGTTTCTGAGGGATTTGATATTGTTGAGTGGCTCAGTTGAGTGAAAGCAATTTTCGGAAGAATAGCTGGGAGTTGGAGCAGGTAAGTGGAGTTGCTGGAGCAGGGAGAAGCTGTTTGGTGCCTGTGGCTCTTGCATGCTCTAGTGAGTTGGAGAGAAACTCGTATAGGAGCTGCTGGCTGGCATTGAGCATCATGCTCCAGCCTTCCCGGGCTTTAGAAAAAGAAAGGCTCCTATCACACTGGAACAGACAGAGAGCATGGCATGCTGCACGCTGGAAGCAGGCACATCTCTATGCTAATGTCACAGCTGACAGGCGACAACCACGTTCTGCAGAGGCTGGTGGTACAGAGCCAGGGACTCCTTGGAGAAAGCCCAGGGAGACAGTCTGTCTCACAGATCTGCTCTCACGGCTCCCCAGTTGAAAAGTGGTTTGTGGCACCCTACTTAGGCCTGTTACGTATTTCATTCTTTCCAAGCAGCTGGGCTGGCTGGCACCAGGGAAGGAGGGCTACTTGTCCCACAGCCACCATGGAAATTGGTCCCAAGAAAGAGCAGCTTGGCAGCAGCTCCCTGGGACTTGCAGTTTTGGTAAGTTGTTAACAGTAGGGAGCAGGGAAGAGGTGTGAATGAATTATTCCGTCTCCACAAGTTTATTCCCTCTGGGGGTTCCAGGCATAATCTTCCTCCTCCTGAGCTTGTCTTGCTGATTTTGTAAATCTGCAGCATGTAGGCAAGGTCCTAAATATCACCTAAAAATATCTGCCCATCGTGGAGATTTGTTCATGCTGGGCCCTTATGCAGCATCTCTGCCTAGGGATGTTTTTTTCCCTGATGTGCAGAGTTATGTGGCACTTATATGCAGACACAGGGCTGCTTCTGTCTAGTTCTGGTAAGATGGATGGAAAATAATATGCAGAAAGAGTAGGAGAAAGCATAATTAAAAGTGGAAGGAGAACAGCACCAAGCTGGATGAATACAGTTTCTCTAGCCAAAAGAGAAGTTTGCAGAGCAAAACAAGGAAAATGCACCTATTTGCTCTTTGTAATGAGGTTCACAGCCAGAAAAAAGTAATTTCATCACTGCCAGTTCCAACAATAAAAGACCATGAATGAGGTGTCGATCCCCCATCCCACCCCAAAATCCTTAAAAGTACTTGTTATTTTCCCAATAGTATTTGAGGCTAAGCTCTGCTCGCAAGTGTCTTGCTACAATTATAAATTTATTTTTGTTTGTAAAACACTGTGACTCGGTCACATGGTTCCTGGGTTCCTTGCCAAGACTTTGGGAAGCTGAGATAAAATGGTGGGAGCTGGCAATACTGCATCTTGCCCCTTCCCCCTGTCCCTAGCAGATATTTATGAACTAATATTGATTTTCAGTAGGCAAGTGTCACATGGATTAAAACAAGAAGCAAGGGGAAGTCACAATCTTCAGAGACAGAGCAATGCCGCACTAGAGGGGGGCCAAGAGGTGGTTTGCTACTGAAAAATAACATCAGTGTGTGTGTGGCTGCCCATCTGCATTTTATAATAAAAAAGAGAAGACAGACGTCTTTCTAAAAAGAAAGTAGTTGTGCTCCCCATGTAACTCCTGGTGTTAGGAGAGCTACAACCACGATAATGTCAGAGCAGGGACCTTGCAGCCCCAGCACAGCAATCCGGGCATGAGAAAAATGCCCAACGCATGGGGCAGCCAGGGCATGTAGATGGCGTTCTCGGGGCATGTGCCCACCATGCTGGCTGGCTCTGCATCACTGCTGCAGCACTCAGCAGATGAGAAAACGCTGAAGGCAAGTGCTTACTTCTTGGTAAACAACCTAATCTTTTATCAAATAATTTATTTTATGTAAAGAAGGATTTTAGTTTGCAAAGCTAATCTGTCTTGTCTAAACTCTCATTTTTATCTTTGAAGCCCAAGTAAGTGTCCAATTTATAGTATTTAGTAGATAGGATTTGGGATTCTTATCGACTTAGCAATCTTGGGTTTGGACTTTCTGGTCACGTTTCTAAGAAAAAAAAATCAGCTCAAGAAACTGACATTTTTGACAGTGTATTTGCTTTTCTTTTTCTTGAATGCCTGAAACATTTCTGCTTGGGAAGTGTGTATTACAATTACCAGAAGGTTATAACAGTATTCTAAAATTTTCCTCAGAGCAAATGACAGTAAACGCCCTAAGTGAGGGAATTCTCTTATTTCTCTGGCTTCAGTATTGTATTCATAAGAGCCAGGAGATACCAAATTTATTGGAGAGTAAAAATCAGTGCATAAAGAGGAAGGGATTTAACCAGAGTTGTGGGCTTCACTTTGAGGCATGCCAGGAAGTGGTGGGCAATGATGGGTAAAAAATCCCCACTTTCCAAGGGGCCGAGCACTTGCTGAAGCCTGGAGAGCTCAGACCTTCAGCAGAGTAAGGTCAAGGTCACATCTTCTATGATCCAAATGTCCCGATCTTTGTGAGTGCAGCAAAATGCAGTATTGCAGTAGATAAAGACAGGGATGAAGCTAATCTGGGTAGCCCATTTTGCATGATCTGGCTAGTACAAGTGAAGCATCTCCTCTCTTGGCGAGCTGCTGTTCTCAAGAACAGTTGCAAAGAAGTCAATGTCACTGCTTGGGTTAGTGAGCAGTTAATGGACTGTCCCTCTGTGAAGAAAAATAAATAAATTGGAAATAGTTAAAATTACCTTAGAGGTGTTCATGTACCTGTTAGTCAGTTGTTGCCTTATGTTATGTGGTGTTGCTTCTTTAGGGTGTCATTCACAACCATGGCCCTCGCTGTACCAGGACCCACTCACACAGGTATGTGTGTGTTGAGCAGCTGCACATAGCAGACACCAGTAAAATATGAATGGTTGAGCGCTGCAGCCGGGGAGCTGAGCCTAGAAAAAATTGCACGTTACAGACAGAGACTATGCTGCCTGTACCTCTCCTGGGGCCTGGGCTGACCCCCAAAGCACCGGAGCATTCACCAGCATTGTGTTAATGTTGTGTAATGAATTTGTATCTTGCCCCTGGAGACACAAAATATCAGCAGGTTTTTTGTACCTGAAACAGATTTACTGTAAGTAACATCCAGGGGAGAATCGTGTTGTTTCACTTCTGCCATGACCTGTTCATATTCTGCCTTCCCTCCCTGAACGTCTCAGCTATTACTCCAGCAATTACAGAGTAGGGGCAAAGGACAGGAATTGCTTCAAGAGTAGGATGCCACCTGTAGTGTTTTGTGACACTGTCTTTAGGAATCTATTGCTGTCCTGTTGGCTTTTTTGGGGTGAGTTAATCCCTGCATTTATGAGGGCAGGAGCTGTGAGCTGGGGCACCACCTGGGTGCCATGTGCAGGAGGTGGCACTCGATTCTCCCTGCTGGCTGCTGCAACACATGCTGGTGGGGCTCTCTGACTGTGGCCAAGCATGGTGTAAAATGTCTGTCAGCATTAAGATCCATGCTCTTCTTCTGTATGTTCACAGAAAAATGCCTGCAGCCACACTTGAGCTTACCACACACTGGCACGGGGCTGAGGAGCCCTATCAGTATGCCAGTGCACACTCCTGCCCATTGGATCTCCTGGCTCGGTTCTTCTCGTGCTGACTTTACTGGGATGAATTTATCTGGCTTCTGTGAAATTATTCACTCCAGCCTGCCCTGATGTAAGCAAGGAGAATCAGACTGTCAGTTTGAAGACTGTGCTGCATGTAGTTTGTCCATCCTGCTGGATGGATCTGCAGGGGAAAAAGTACATGAATATTCCTAGAAGATGGCCTCAGGTGTGGATTTAGGTTAAAACAGATATACAATCAGATCTAGTTTGTAACCTCTTCAGATCCAGACATTAGGGTAATACGATGTATTCCACAATATGCACTTCAAGCTAATGTTTGATATTGTGGTACTGATTATATCCCTGCAGCACTTTGTACACTGTCTGAGGCATGACCCTGTAGTGCCAGGGGCTGTACAGACATGTCCAGCACCCTGGCGTGCCAAAGCAATGCAATGACTTCACCTGCTGGCTTCTACCTGGTAGAGTTTGTCTCTGATTGTTAGGATTTTTCTCATCTCTTGGCCCACTTGAGGACTGAGAACCAGCAACCTCTGATTTTGAGCTCTGCAATGATGTTTGCTTGCCTGACTGTATCCTTCACACTTACCATACAGCTTGTGTGAATGGTTTCTGTCACCCCGAGAAAATCTGCCCAAATGCATGTATGCTAGTCAGTCAGACTTGGAAGCGGAAAAGGATGTCTTCTCACATGAAATCTGTGCCTTCAACTGCTTCTGTGAGCGGCCTTTTTCTGACTGCCAAGCTTGCGCTGATGGATGTCTGCAGGGGCTCGTCTGTGTGGTTATGGGTCCATCCTGAGGACTTGATTAAAATGGTAAGAACATTCTGCAGCACCAGATGTGGCTTTGTTTTTGCGACTGGGTATCAGTGACATAGTAGCTTTGTCTCGTTTTGCCTTCCTCTGGCTTGGAGATTGACTGGTAGAAGTTGTGCAGGGATTTGTGTAAGGACTCTTAATTATATCCATTATGCTTGAATGTGGCACTCAGGAAATAAATGTCTATGGATGCTGGCAAGTATGTCCTGTTAGTCTGTCTGTTTCTGGATACAATTATATTTATCTGTGGAAATGGCTAGATAACCCCCTACCCCATTTTAAATGGTTGTTTAGAACAGGCTAATTTATAGCCTGTCTGCAGACAGTGTTCTATTTTATTCTTTCAGAGCCTCTTTAGTTTCCAAACACAGCAGATTTCCCTCCACAGCCCTACCACTCACAGTTCTAACTTGTAATTCCTTTGCTGTCTTGGTCCATGGTCCCTTCAGGATCGGATGGCTAAACTAGGTCTGATTTTATTGCATTAGATGGGGGTTGATGTGAAAAATGAAACTGACTTTACAGTAGCCTCATTACAACAAGAGGGGAAATTTAATTGTTTTTTGCTTTGAGACCTACAGACAGGTCAGAGATCCTTTGGAAACTACCAGGTCTGTCCTGTTGGATTTCTTTAAATTCTTTTTCTTAGTGGGCTTGAGAAAACTCTTTTATTTTTTCCTGCTTCAATCCATCAGGGAAAGTCAGTACTCTTCTGAATTTCAGTTGTGTCAAACTGTTCTCCAGAGCTAACATTTTCAAATAAGCGAATGATTAGGTTACAACTCAGAAACATGGGATTTCATGTGTAACTATGATCAAATCTTTTTTTTGTGTGGAGTTGACTATCCTTGAATGTGAACCTAAACCTCCAAAGGTAATTACTGTCAGTTGTGCTACTGAGCATTGACCACTGCTGAGTCAATACAATTAAAGCATGTATCTTAAAACAAAGTGCCCATCATTACTTTCTTTTAGTGGCATGGTAGTTTGAGTTTAGTGCTGTAGTCCAAGATAGAAAAAGAGGTAAAGTTTTTATTAAGCAACATGGGAGGTCTGGAAGCAATAGACATGCTGAAGACATGAAGAAGGGATTGTTTACCATAAGTTTATCTACTTTTTTCCTAAGTGTCCTAGTGGTTTTAATTAAAAAAGAAAAAGTACTACCCCTTCCTACTAACCTTCCAGTTCCATCATTATGTTTGTGCAATCTTGGGACTGATTGCATATCATGTAAAGTATTTTTAGGTTAAAACCATTTATCTAAGTTTGCAGAAAAAGTTTCTGAATCATATTCAAAGGCTGTGATTTCATATTCCCTAGTCATCAAATTGTAGCCACAATAAAAAAAAAAAAATATCAATGAAAGTTCTTAAAAATATAAATTGCACTGGTGAATGGTATTATTTTTAATAGTGCTTGGTACGTATTTGTGGGTAACACATTTGCTGCCTACCTCGGGAATATATGCTTTGACAAAAAAATAATATATAAACCTGCCTGGCACTGTAGTTTCTAGGATAAGCTTGACACTTGCTACCCCTTCCTACAGCAGATTGCGATATGCATTTTAAATCTGTTCTCCCTCTTTGGATATCGGTAAGAGTTTGTGTCCTCCTTCCTTTCTTTCGGGAGGAGGCTGGCATCACTGAGGAAGTTTAGAAAATGCCACTGTACAGTTGTATCAGTGATTTGCAGAGGATGTTAGGCTTTCTGCAAAGGTGAAGTCTGAGAAGCAAAATATTTGTCATGATACTTAAGAGTACAGCTTGTGGGATTAGTCTAAGAGCAAAAATCTAGTGTCATACAGTGATTTTTAAGTGCTTTCTCAACTACAAGGGGAACTAAGGGCAGTGTACAGCACAGTATCTCCCGTGGATAATTCAGCTTCTTAATGTCAATATGTAAATTTTCCTGGGCTATTTGTGCATAGCATAACATACAGGCTTCTGGAGTCTGAGTTAGCTTGCTCTGAGCTCTCTGTTCAGTCTTTGCATGGCATGACGGCAGGCATACTCTTACCTGCTATGAATGCTCATTTAAAAAACATGAGTTACGTTATAGCAGTGTGTTGCCCATTACTGATGCAAGCGAGGCAGAGCATCGGAAGTCTATTTCCTGATGAGAAGCATAATGTCAGCACTAGCAGCTAATGAAAGGAAACCATCTTACTCTGGAACGAGGTCAGGAGTGACACTGCAGGACTGTCACTGTCCTCTGCATGTCTGGGTTCTCTACCAGCCCCCTCCTCCCTTCAAAAAAAACCTAAACAAAAAAAGCTATGAAAGAGATGGTTAATGTGTAAGCAGGATGGACTGTGGTGACCATCCCAGGCATGAAATAAATACTGCTCTGGCCTGACTGAAACCCTGGCTCTGAATTTCTTTTTCCTTTTCCTCTCCTGTCGTAAGCAGTGCAGTCGCTGAATCTAGATTGATATTTTGCAAATACTCTATGTTTCTATAATAAGCCAAACTGGAATCTGTAGATATGAATGTAGTTGCTTCACAGAAGGCAGGGGAGCTGGATTTAGATGTGGATTTTCATAGCTAGGTTTTTCCCTTTGAT
This sequence comes from Falco punctatus, assembly GCF_963210335.1. Taxonomy (NCBI): domain Eukaryota; kingdom Metazoa; phylum Chordata; class Aves; order Falconiformes; family Falconidae; genus Falco; species Falco punctatus. The sequence continues at coordinate 35,336,054 of NC_137583.1, read as the reverse complement.
TTTACCTTCTGTATCCTTAGGATGCTTATATGGTATATGTGTGTGCATGAGCGCTTCTGGAGGGTGCTAACCTATGCCAATACTATTTCCATGGTAATGAAAGTGCTTTCTCAGAGTCATTAGCATTACAGCACAGGGACTGGTGGACACATATGGAATACTTGAGGGAAATGAGTATTTCCAGACAATAAAATCGGAAATGATCATATATGGTTGTAAAAGCTAGAGCATTTATTTGTAGTGGAAAGTGCACATATCAGTTCTGTCTGGCTTAGTGTGGAAAAGATGTCACCACCAGAAACAGCTCCACTTCAAGAGAGGACTTTGTTGCTTTGAAGGACTGAAGTTACATATGCACACAAATCTCCCAGGATGTTTATTCCAGCATCTGCAGCAGATGGCAGATGAGGGTGAAATAATGTTATTTACCTTTGAACTGCCTTTACTTAAAAAGAGAGTAGAGTGCTGTGGTTACAGTGCTTTCCATGGGGAACATATGTACCTCTCCAGTTTTGGATACCAAGTGTGAAGGGTGGAAAGTGAACTGGCCTGGCTGTCACATTGTTCTCTGGGAAGATCCACCCCTTGGGAAGACACGGCTCTGAGACCGGCAGGGCTGGGCAATGCTAAAGGCACTATGTCGGGGAAATTGCCACATTTGGGAAGACTTGCAGGCTCTCTGAATTGGCAGTGAAGAATGGCTGGTGAGACCTTTTTGGTCACAAGAGGTAGATGACTCCGAGGCATTAAGAGAGTGCGGTTTGTTGTGCAGAAGCAGGACAAGCAGCTGAAAGTGCACGGTGGTTGTGCAAGTCACAACAAGGAGCCTTCTAAAGGAAAGAAAAATGGTGCAGTGAGATGAATGTAACAGATGGTGGGAAAGGAAGAGATGGAGCAGAAGAAACCAAAAGGAGGAGATACAAGGTTCCCTCAGCAGTGTCAGTCTGATCTCAATTGATCTCATGCTGCTTAACATAAAAACCTATGTTAAATGCTTTGTTTCCCAGTGGTCAGTTGAGAAAGACCACACAAAAGGTTGACAAATACTTAAGTCTGTTGCATAGTTTGCATAGTCTGTGACTCCCTCCTGCTGTTGATGATGTAGGGAAAGCCTCCTAAGTTGAGGCACCAAGCTGAGTGATGTGTCTAACCCCAAAAGTCATGTTTCTTTTATCTGAAGAACCACCTCACTCTTAAAATTATCAGCACAATATTAGCTGAGTTACGCTGTGTTGTGAGAGCTCACCTTGCAATCTCTTCTTTTCAACACCATCTCCAAATAATATGTTCGGCAACAAACCAGGCTGATTAAAAGCAGCAGCTGGGCTGAAGCTCTTTTCCCTTTTCAGCAAATGAATGACCAAGGCTTTTTACATAGCTTGAAAGATAACTTTGTGGATGAATTTTTGTAGTTCCTAATTTGGCCATATTCACCCAATCAATTTGTTTTATGCTACCTCTATCTGTTTAAAGCTGGTCTTAATAAACTTTCAAAAAGCTATGCATGGTGGTGGGTAACGTTAACACATCAGCTGAAGGAAGGTGTGGGTGAGGGACCTGATGTGTATAATGTGTTGAGGCTGTTTCTTCTTATCAGGTTTTGCTTTTTATATGAGCACGCCAAATACATAGCTATGCAGATAATCAGCAAGTACAAAATTAAGATACTTCTTTACTTTGGAATGTGTGTGTTTTATTGGTACAAATGTTGGCTCCTTTTTGGGTCAGAGTGTTGTGGAAATCAGAGGGAGATGAAGTCCATAGCATGAGGCCTTAAGTAGAGGAGATAATAGTGTGGACATGCTGTAGTACACTCAAGTGAGTCTTTGGTACACATTGATTTGTACGTTATTAAAACAAACTCATCAGTTACTTTCTAGTACCTTGAATATTGAAAACTGATCAGTGTGTCAATATATTTTCGCTAAAGCTAGACACAGGGGGCAAAAAGCATGTTCTGTGATAGACAACTAGTTCTCTTCTTCCTAGTCTTGCTGGTCTGACTCCATTAACAACAGATTTCCTCTACTGTCTGCTTTCTTTGCCATAACTTTTTTTTCTTTTTTTTTCTTTTTTTTTTCATTTTCCATTACCACATGGGTACTATGCAAAGGAGGAATTGGTTCTTCCATGATAGAAGAGGGAATTAGTTTCAACAGCTTCATCAGCTGTTGCAGGGGAAATGCAGGATCCAAAGGGAGCTCACAAAGTGGAGGTGTTTTAAACTTTGCTTATAAATAAACTTGCACTGTTTGTATCTTCACATTATTGTTTGGGAACTTCACTTACTAACGGAGGAAAAAAGGTATTTTTTTCTACAATGGGCCAAACCCAAGCTCTAGGCTTTGTTTCCTGGAAGGGATAGCAATTCCAGTCTAGAGATGAAGTCCAGGGTTTAGTTGCCATTCCCTACAACTTGTGAAGGTGTCAAAAAAGCATTACCAGTTCCTGTGCTATTTCAGGGCCAGTATGGGACTAAGTAATGGCTAGTGCGGGCTGCAGTGTCTCACCTGGGAGAAGCCTCTTCCCTCTTCACCCTGGTGAATAACTTCCAATGTGTAGAAGACCCAGAATCTGAAATGAAAGGAAGGTTGCAGTAGGTCAGGGGAGTAGAAGATTAAATGGAAAGAACAGTTGTAACAATTCAAAGCTGAGACTCCAGAAGGTGTTAAATGCTCAGGACAGTGATGTGAGTGCCCACTCTGACAGTACTAACAAGGTTTGCCATAATTCAGTTACACCTTGGAAACAGTTAAAACAATTTAACAGCAAACTTGATATAATGACTAGTTAATAGCCAAAGCCATTGCTCCTAAAGTGTAAATTGTTTCTGTATTGATCTAAGCTTACACTGTCAGCATTCTGTACAGACTGAACTTTAAGTGCTTAATTCAGCTGTATGCAACCAATAATTTTGTTTTTCATTCCTCCCAAACAAAAGTACCATTGTTTATTCTATTTTTCTGCAATAATAAAATCAATTAAACTATTTTTTTCTCCAAACATAGCTGACCTTTGTAATCACATTTGAAATGCCAACATGTGGAAAGAAAACTATGACAGGATCCTATGCTTAGCAAGAAAGATGGAAGACCTGATAGCAGGTTAACACTGTAGCTACAGCCCAGGCCTCCTGTAGACTGATTTCCAATGGTGGAAGTTCTGCATTCAGGTTCCTGTACCACCAGCCTTCCTGTAGTAAGCTTACCATTTTGGCTCTAAACCTGTCCCAGGGTAGTTTGATATTTAGTGCCCAGTGTTGCCTCTTGGAGAACTTCAAGCAAAGCAGAGATGTGGCAGTCTGTATCACCATCAATGCAGAGAAGCGCTAACAGTCACCACATACATGAATAAACGGAGGCATCTTATTTGCAGGATCAACCCTCCATCTCCACAGTGGAGGAGCTGCACAGTTACAGAGACTCTGTTGAAGTCTATTAGAGCTGTTGAACAGTGAGACTGAAAATGAGGGATGGCATGAGGACCAGGAGAAATTTTTTCTCCAGCATCCTCCCCAAATTCCTCATGTGTCAGAGGTGCTATCGATCCTGGTGAAAGTGTGATATGGAGCAGTACTGGGTGATTAATACTGTTCAGTACTTTGTAAATAGAAATGGTCAGCTCCACAGGTTTTACATCAAAAGTTTTATTCTTGAACAAAAGGCAGATCCTACTTTTAATACATTTGGAGGTAAATCTGAAAAACTGAGTAAAATATAAATGTAAATAAAATTAATAGCTTGTGAAAAACCAGATTGCTCCTGGTCACAACGGTACCCACAGAGGTCCCTGGCAAAGGAGGTGGGACCTCTAGGTGGTTTAATCTTTAGCAGGCTTTAGTCTTGGTGTCTGCCCAACCCAGGAAACAGAAACTTCAAAGCTGAATGAGATTTAAATGGGTCTCTAGCAGACCAAGACCTCAAGCTGTTCAGCTTTCCTGTGAGGAAACGGATTGCTTTGTTTGTTGGGAGGGGCTGGAGAGGGATTAAAACTCCATGGAACAATTACTAATCATGTTTCCCCCCACAATTAATTTGATTTTACTTTGAATTTTTCTCAGCTGACTTTAATGAAGCTTTCTGCATAACCTTCTGGGTTTCACAGCCTTCCCCTCTCTCCCAGGCAAAGCCTTTATTTATGTTTCATAGTCCTCCTTGCCTGACAAGGTTCCTCTTGTCTGGCCATCTCTTTAAGCTCCTACTCGGTTGCTCCTATGAGCATGTATTACATGTTTTATACGTAAGTATCTTTGCTGGGAGGCAACAGGACATTCCATTGGTTACAACGGGCACTTGGACACCAGATCCCCTTTGGACACAGGTTTGCTAGCTACCTGTCTGCATGGGAGATAAAAAGGTTAAAATTGTTTGATACAGAGATGCTTGTGACAAAAAAAAGTAATGGTTCACTTCAGAGTGTCTGAAACAGAGAGACCTCAGCCTACTTCCAGGTAGAACAAGTCAAGGTGCGCTTACAGGGATGTTTTCCCTGTTTGGGTTCCTCTGGAGTGAGGCAGAACAGGTATTGAGCACCAGCCTTCGTGGCAGGCTGCAGGTAGATTTTCTGTTTAAAAGTGGGGGGAGAATTTATGAAGCCCAAATGTCATTAGTGGAGCTGGAGCTGGGGGAGTGGAGGGGGGAGACCACCAAAGCTCCTGCAAGGTGCCAACAGGGAGAATGGTGACCTAATCAAGCAGAATCATTTAGATGCAGAGTTAATCATCCACATTTTTCAGCCCAGCCTGTATAAAGGACAGCAGCACGCACACAGTAATCCAAGTGCACCCATCAATAATTTAAAGGAACAACAGACTTTCAGACCTTTAGAAAAATCAATTAAACTTCACAAGCAATCACATTTTGCCACCAGCAGAACTGCTGGCCTCAGAATGAAAGGCATCATTGTACTGGTTGTTCAGTTATGTGCTTAAGGGGGAACATCACTGGCAAAGGCAGATATTTTTCTATTTTTGGCCATATTTGTATGTTTATGCTTATTCTGTCGGTTTTTAAATGTCTTTTCAGTAACCATATTTTTGTAACAAACTGCCTTCCTCATTTTATTTTCCCTGTTTCCTACCACAAATCAATGGCTTTTCTTGAGAGGAAAAGTATAGAGTGTGTACTGTTGTTTCCCTCCTGCTTATCCTCAAAATGAAGAAAGAAAAAGTCTTAGGAGAAAAGGCCATTGATTGTTGGCCAGCTTTCTAGGCTTACAACTTCTTTGGAAACTGGTATTTTGAATCACAGAATGGTTTGGGTTGGAAGGGACCTTAAAGATCATCCAGATCCAACCCCATGCCACAGGCAGGGACACCTCCCCCCAGCCCAGGCTGCTCCCAGCCCCATCCAGCCTGGTCTTGGGCACTGCCAGGGATGGGGCACCCACAGCTGCTCTGGGCAATCTCTGCCAGTGTCTCACAACCCTCACAGTGAAGAATTTCTTCCTAATATCTAAATCTATCCTCTCTCAGTTTAAGGCCATTCCCCTTTGTCCTGTTGCTTCCCACCCTTGCAAAAAGCCCCTCTCCAGCTTTCCTGCCGGCCCCCTGAGGCACTGGAAGATGCTGCAAGGTCCCCCTGGAGCCTCCTCTGCTCCAGGCTGAACCACCCCAACTCTCTCAGCCTGGCTTCACAGGAGAGCTGCTCCAGCCCTTCTCATCGTCTTCATGGCCCCCTCTGGGCTCGCTTCAACAGGCCCGTGTCCTCCTCATGGTGGGGGGCCCAGAGCTGAATGCAGAACTCCAGACTATTTAAGTCTATACAGCATTTGAAGCCAATATTTCATCAAATGTGCAAGGAGGGACCTCCAAGCTCAGTTTCATTTTGGGGTAGGTGGTGAGTACATATGATCACAGCCAGAAGGCAAAAGAGGAAAATATCAGTGGATTCTAAACCAAGTGGATCCTAAACCAAAAGTAGCATCCACAGAGGGACATAAGAAACTGGCCCCTGGATGCAGGCCACTGATCCAAGCTACTACTTAGGCAACGTATGGAAAAAGAGGAATGTTTGTCAGGATTCTCAAGCAAGCAGGTCAAGGCAGCCAGCGCAAAATGCCCAGAGAGGTGGATGTCTGAAATCTTGCATTGCTCCAGGACTTGGTCACCTACAGCTCTGTACAGAACCCTTTAACCTTCATTTAGGATACACGCTCCTGAATCCTTTAGTGAAGTTAGGCACTTACATTTTTACAAAAAGTCGACAAAAAGAGGCTGTTAATGCTGTTAGAACATGATGGGATGTGAAGTTTCTTTGCCCACCGGCTACAATTGAGTGATAGCTGAGTGGTTAGAAAATATCATTTTATTAACCAAATGCTCTCAGTAGCCACAGATTTAACTGCCCAGCAAAGTTCTGAAGAATATGATTTCAGCATGTGTTTGAATTTTGGTAATTTACAGGATCAGGCATCCTCCAGTGAGTGCAATAGAGTAATTCTGGACACATGCATGTGCATCTGACAAAGACATATAGTCCAGTGGCTTTGTTACTGCTCTTAATTTTACAGAAAAAAATGCTCACATTTTATTAATTGGTGACATTAAAACCACTCTAATTTTGCATAAGGAATTAAGAATTCTTTGAAAAGAACTTTGAAACTCAACTTTGAAAACCCAAATGGAATATTCAACACTAAGGTAAAATTACATGACTAAATAAGGTTATATAAAAGCAAAGAGATTAATGTAAAGTGGCAATGGTAATGGTGATTATTCAGTGTTATACTTCAACTTGAAATGATGTACTACCTTGTCAGCAAAGAAAACTCTTAGTTCTCATCTGATAAGAGCTCTAACAAGCACTAAAAGAGGTGGTTTTGGTTCATTTACCCCTAGAAGCCAACTTTAATTCAAAAGTTATTTGAGTTAATGATGTATGACCAAAGGCGTTATAATATAGATTTAGTCAACACAAAGGTCTCACACCTGACGTACAGCATAAAGATAATGTGTAGTCCCACCAGTCCTGCTGCCTATATGATGTTATGCTATGTTGTTTCTTGAAGCTGCTCGAGAAAGGGGGTTGAGCATGGCAGAGTTACTGACAGTGGAGTTGTCTGGACAATGAGTAAATACTCATACAATTGCTTTCCTCTGTTTTCCCTTTGAAATTTTGCTTTGGAGAAACATTTCCATTCACTTAACTATGGGTGTGCTGCTGGGTTTAAACTGCCTCCGAGGGCTTCCTACCAGCTGATACACTGTTTTCTGCCAGGACAATTGTAGAAGCAACTGCATACAGCCCATCTGGGAACACTCGATACAATGCAACTAACTGTCTGGATGCCCTTGGATACATTGCTTCCCCTGTTCTTCAGGGTATACTCCAGGGATTCCCGAGCCTCCTGCCGTAACAGCTCTAGACATACAGTTAGGCTTCAAAGAATGTTAATTCTGATAAGAATAGATTGTGCATTGCAGGTCTAATTATGCAGCTTATTCAATATGAAGCTGCCCATTGATTTTTTATTTTTTTTAGGATTGTATTGGACCCAAAATGTGTAGTCTTTCATTGGAGAGTATGGAAGTGATATATTCCTAGTGGACTGCTAGGAGAAGTTGTTGGGTTTTATTTATTTTTTTTTTTTTCTTTTGCATTTTGTACAGGAAAAGGGAAAAAAGCCCGCTGGCGCAGCATATTTCCTTGCTGCATTGCGCACAATTTTCAGGCCAACAGTAGAGGTGTGGTGCATCTCCTGACTCCCCTATTTGGAGTGAGATGTCATCAAAAGATGGATGGAAGGAATTCAAGAAACATATTGTGACTTGTTTTGCATCCTCACAAATCTTCATGGTCTGGTTTGTTGCAGACGTTGTTGTTCATAGGAAGTTTTTGCAATATGGTTCTATTCACTGGGATTTCCAGATGAAGTACTTGCAGTGATTGATTATGATCTTGCAAGACATATTTCATTCGCAGACAAATTTTGAAAAACATTCTCTATGACTGGGGATGATATTTTGCAAAATGTACTTGTTCACAGCTTTCTCTTTCCTCCCACCGCATGGAGTTTCTAGAAACCTAGAATTAAGGTGAGAGAGATGAGTAACACAGGATTGAAAATATCATCACGGCTCTTGCATATGCAACAACAGCTTTGGAAATGCCAGCTGATAAGTTTTCTCTGCATTTGCATGTAAAAGGACTCAACTGTGCCATCCTGCTTCCCAGCATGGAATTAAATACATTTCTCTCCGTAAGAATCAGATTCTGCCTCCCTAGAAGTGAGAACAACTCTGTTATTGTGTGATGTATGGCCTTTTAAACAGCTCTAATTCTTTTAAAGGTCCATTTATCTCTATAACTTGGTAACAGTGATAATACCATTTACAGCAATCATGCTATATTAATAGGAGGATCAGCACAGCCTAGCAGCTGACCTGGGGACTTGGTATATACTCTGTTCTCACCTTGCTTCTGACTTACTGTATGACCTTCAGCAAGTCTATAGCCTTTGCTGTGACTGTTGGTAATCTCCCCATTACTAAAGGTAATGATACTGAAATATCTTTGTAATATGATAGGAGATCCTTGGATGTAATAGACTTGCTGTACATACATTGCCATGTATGCTAAATTATCTTCTGCTTTTATTATGGTGTGGATCCCAAGAGAATATTAAGTGGACAGGGTGACATTTTCTACAACACGCAGTTCTGGTCTAATTTCACTCTTGTAAAAGTTTATGGGCACTTTGACTTCACTGTCCTGTGATCATTCATTGTGTTAATGTCTATATGAGAACCATTCCAGAAGATGGTAGAACACTTCCTAAAATTCCCCTGTCTTCTCATACAACATAAATGCTTTTTAATCTGAATTGGAAGGAACCAGTGGAATTTAGGGGATGATTTTGGGTTTTCAAGGCATACAAGGTTTAGGTGCTGAGTGCCTGAAAGACCATTTATTTTTTTCAAGTGATGACATAATGTTTATCATAAAATGCTTTAAGTTCTAGCACACCTGATTGGGAAGAAATGACACTGTTGACAAGGCCCTATTTAAACTGTTTCTGTCAATCCAGGGTGGCTTTCAAAATCCAGTGGTCCAAACTAAAGCCCATTTTTAATCATAAAAAGAAACTGAAGAAGGGAATGTCATTTTCTATGTGGTTTTATGGCACCATTCACAATGAGATCCAGGCTGGGCTGAATTCTGCTCGCGACTGCATTAGCAGTGTTCTAAATCAGTTGCAATGGCATTGCAGTCGCAGTGCTCTAAGGATGTAAAAACTGCAATGTTCAAACAGTGAAGATACATCTTTGGTTCAACCAACACAACAAGATGAAGCAGGTAAACTTTCAGTTACTACAACAATAGTAGTAATTGTAAAATTATAATGTTTGTAGTAAATGTTAATGCTAATAATAACATTGCATGTTCCTTAGCAATACAGTGTTAAAACCAGAAAAGCTTTATACTAAATATAAAATACTCGCTAATCTAAAAATTGCACCATGTTTGAATCACTGCAAAAGGCCTTATCTTTAGTAATTTAAGTGTTACTGGTTGTCATGAAATAGAATTAGTTTATTATAGCAGCAATTGTTGTTGCAGGCTTAATTATAATCACTTTCACATGGACTTCAACCACGTTTATGCCGATATGTTAGTCTAGTAATTTAAACTGCTGTTTAAGAGAAGTCTTACCAGGAAAAGCATAAAAATACAGGTGGAGTATATTAATATTAATATTAGATAGACTCAACTGCACTGCAGAATACTATTACAGCAGTTCATTAAAAACACTATTTACATCTAAGTCTGGTTCCCCCTTTGTGACCAAAGTCTTACATTAACTAACCGTGTTCTGGTACGATGTCCCCTGATTTGGTACAGAAAAATGCTGCTCCCTTTGAATAGCTGCCAATACGATACCTTGTGGCTGGGGTGGTTGTGCCAGAGGAAGGTCTTATTTGGCTACTGGGCAAACAACCATACTGATCCTTTCTTCTGCCACTGGTGGGAAGCTTGTGAAGAGAAGCATGAGGGACGCCCAGGTACAGGAGAGTAATGCTGGATGTTGGGATTAGACCTCCTGTGTTTTGGTAGCTGTGAGTACAGAGCAGGAGGAGATGCACAAACCCTGATGCACTAAACTGGGCTGGGCGTGAATCTTACTTACATGGAAATCAACTGACAGGTTACTTCAGTGTCTTGAACAGGACAGCTTCCTCAGATCTTTTCAGTATGAGGCAGAAAAGAACAATAAAAAAACCTATGTGCTCTCTAGTTATGAAAGTTATTATTAGCTGGTTGTGTGCTGTTCTGCCGTTGTGGGATATTCAGAACTGGAACTCCCTTTTCCTGTCCATCATCCCTTACAGACTGTTTCCACATGTGAAGATTTTCTCTCTTTGTACGTGATTAATATGTAAAATAAATATTAGCAACACACAGGGGTTTATGGGGAGAGATAGGTGTGTAAGCTTCTTCATAGCAAAGAAAGGGTCCTTGTGCTGGCCACTGTCCCTGGAGTGCTCAGTGATGAGTAACGTGGTAATTCCAGAGACGGATATGAGCTCTCCTGAGATTTTCTGTAAAATCTTGCCACAATTTCATTTTGCTTAGTGCAACAAAATTATGCTATCATGAAATATTAAAGTATCTGAAATTACTGCATGTCATTGCAACTATTCAGGTGTTTCTACACTGATTTCAGGAGAAAGGAGAACTTAGTCAAGCACAGCTGTAAATAAATAAGTAACATCCTGGTTAAGAATTACTCAGGTCACGAAGGAAGATTCTGTGTCCCTGTGTCCCTCCTGAGCAATAGGGTGAGATCCCTTTGGACCTGCTGCACTGCAAGGAAGTAGATGGTTTGAGCCAAGCAGCCCCGAGGTGGAGCACAAGGGTTGAAGAACTTCAACAACAACACTTTAGAAGCTGTTTTTAATGTCATATGCATGAATGCAATCTGAGCAGCTTGAGGTGTATATAAGACTCCTAAACACCAAGCAATAGTCAATAGGGAAGCAAAAACTGGGGAAGTCTTTCTGGTGCATAGACATGACCAAAGTTTGCAGAATTTTGCATTGGCATTCAGGCTTTACGGGGAGGAGAGAGAGCTCTCCCACCTGGCTCATGGCCACCAAGCTGATTGGAGTTACTGCCCTATCTGCTCAGTCTTAGAATACAAACATCTGCATCTTCAGGTATGTAGAAATAATTTTTCATTTGGCTTCCAAGGACAGTTCAGAAAAAGAAAACAAAGGATATGGTTTCCTGGTTTGTAACCAATGTCACAATGCCACACTCTCCTTACTGGTCCGACCCCTCCAGTTGCCTGTGTCTTTCTCTTGACTGTGTGGTCATTCCTATAGGATGCTTTCTCTGCTTCCCTCCTAAAAGCACACACTTTGATTGAATAACTATTTCCCCCCTACTCTTTTTGTAAAATATATTTCAAAGCAATTTACAATTTTACTCCCTAAGATCTAATCATTATTGTGTGATCCTTTGTCCAAATATACTTTGGCTTATTAATAGCAGTCATGTTCTTCCAGGGGGAACTTCCCAGATCACTGTAGAATTTTACAGAAAATACTCTGACTGCATTAATAGTTTTTAACATGTTACTCTCACCATATTTAAAACTCCTTTCAAGCTTTCCATATCTTGTTTTGATATAGGGAATGGAAAGATATACTGATCTTTATATTGTTCTCGCTGTGCTGATTTAAACCATCCTGGTATTTATTAGGTGAATTTCCTTCCATGTTGTAGCTTAGGAGATATTTTCACTGCTAGGAGGAAATACAGGTGGCAAGGTGATGAATTTGTTAGTGCATTTATTATAGGAGGGAAATTCCTAATCCCTCACATTTTTTTCTTGAATTTGTTCACTCTTTAGCAATATGCTTAGAAAAGAAATCAGTGTTGATCAGGTAGATCTGCGTACCTAAGAGCTAAGCTCCAAATTAGCATTAAGTAAGGGACACAAGGGATTCCAAAGGCATCCAGTATTCTCAACTCTATCGGAAATCTGGCCCAGTGCATTTGCGAGTTAAATGTATTAAATACTCTGTTACTGTTGTCAGCATTTCAATATTCAGTGATGAAATCACCAAGCAGAAACATTAACTTTTCTATGGAATGCAAATTTTCTGTTACTATTTTTCCTGATTATTTTTAAGGCATTTATTTTTATAAAAAAGACTGAAGTGTTGTTGATGGAAAAAATCCCACCACAACAGTTGCTTTCATTACTTTCTTCTTCTCTCTGAGATTAATTCTGCTCTGTAATGCTAATGTAAATGAAGCCACTCAAATGTTAATTCTGCAGTTTGGTGCATCCTTCCAGGGGGACAGAGTCTTGACTTGACAATGAATTAATTGCTGGGGAAGCCATCCAAAAAAATGTGCTTTTGCCTCTCACTTCACCCACTCCCATCTTCTACTCTCCATTGACAATAATTTTTCCAGTGGTATATTACACTACGTAAGTGTAAGTTTTACACTATATAAGTGCAATATAGTTATGTACACTTATTCAGAACCACTCTGAACAGGAATGCCACTATTTATCTAGCAGGCTCTCTGGTTGCATGCTGGTATCTTGGTTGCACAGGGAGACATAACTTTTTCTCAACTTGTAAGTGCCTCCCCTAAAAAGTAGATTAGAAGGAAACAGTCTAGGAAAGCGAAGAAGTGAGAAGTATTTGACAGTGTCACTCTGCATGGCTTTTTTCCAGCAAATATATAGAGCAGGTGCTGAAGGCTCCATCCAAAGCAGGATAACATGCCTCCAGCCGGGATAGGAGTTTCATTCTTCACTGAAAGCGCAAAGGTGGCTTTACGTGTGCAGAAGTATAGTTGTAGGGAAAAGACAACCACCTCAGCACTGTTTAAATGGGACAAAATAATTTTTTTAATTATATTTTTTTGCGGAAACTGGACAGTAGAGAAGCCTGGAGGACCAAAAAATGCATTGAGTTTCTATAGCTGATTTAGCAATACTGGTTTGCTTTAAAAGTGTTCCACTGACATGTGAAAAACTTACAATAATATTCTTACTACAAAAGGCTTGTTTTAAAAAAAAGTGAGCTTTGGGTGCTCAGAAGGTGGTATCTTAAGTGCCAGAGGCAGCAGACTTCTTGCTGTGAAGGAATGCAGAAGATCACTTTCTCTTCTCCTTGCAGCCTCTTCCTACTTCAGATCCCCAGCCTGGAGAGAGAGTCACTCAGTGCTTTGGAGCCACAGTGCTGGGACTGTTTTCACTGGTATGCAAAGGTGGGATGGAAGACATACTGGTCACTCTGCTCCTGGCCTTGCTTTTGACAACTTTACCCTAAAATATCAAGAGAATTTAATTTCAGCATTTATTATCTTGATCACAAAACTATAGCCAGTAACAGCCACTTCAAGTAAAAAGAAGATGCATCTCTCCTGTACGTAAGCAGCAGTTTTCAGTCACAGCTGGTCAGCTCATCCCTTGGGGTAATCAGATAGCACGCTGGTGCTGAGTCCTAATTAGGCAAGACTCTTAAAGTGAAATTAATCTTTTGATAATTAATTTTACTGATAACAAAAAAGTTTCATACAACTCCAGATGTACACATGTTAAAAATAATACTCTTTGCAAATGAAGTTAGCATTGACAATGCAATTCTCCAGTACTAGATAGCAGCATTAAGGAATTTTCATTAGTTTTCTCTGGCTTTGCTTTGAAATCAATATGAATGAGTGAGAAATATGTTGCATTTGCCTTTCTTGGAATGTAAAAAGCCAAAAGTATAATTTCTTATTGATTAGTCTAACGTAGCCAGGCACAAAAGAAAACAGTGCTTCAAATGCTAAAACAGGGAGGAAAGGAAGTTAAAGAGCACAATCAATTTATTGAATTTCCAAAAGTGTTTGTGCCCTGTTTTGAGCAAAAGTCACCATGAGTTCCCAGTGATTTGATTGGTGAAACTTTTCCTTGACAATCTTTGGACAGTGTTACAAAGAAGACAGAACTAAGAGGAAATCATACTTGGAAAAGCCGGTCTTCCATGAAGATGGGAGATCATAGTCCTAACGCTGTTACGTTCCCTCTATAAGAGAAGAGTTAAAAGCTAACTGAATTACTTTGAGGAAGAAACTTCTATACAAACTCTTCCAAAACATTTTTCCATTAAGATGTAGCACCTAGGTCAATGATTCATTTGATTTGCTCTGCGTTGTATGCTTCAAAAAACCCCAGTTTAAAGTCTATTAACAGTCTGATCTTGTCATGCTATCCCTCCTGATTTCAGCCTTGAAGCATTCCTTTCAGTTTTGGGATTCTGATCAATACCAGCGCAAAGCTGACCAGGTCTTTACAATATGTATACCTGGCAGTATAAAGATACAAATCTGGGGAAATGTGAGGAACTTCCCCTTCTCATTGTATCACACATTGAGATCACTCACTTCTGTTCTCAGCTATATGCCTCTGATGCTGGCCTTGCTAGTTTATTGCTGTATTTCTGCATTTTTCTAAATTTTGGGATGTTATTTGGGGGAGGTCTGTTGCTGGTAGCTAAAGCAATCCTAGGGTCTCTCTACTTATATTCCTCCTACATCTCATTACTTACCCCTATTTTCTTTGAGTTGCCTAGTTTGTGTTAGTAGTCCACAGTGTGTTCAAAAAATGTATGCTGCTAGACTTACTCCAGCAGCTTTAATCTACTGTAAGGCTTCCTCTGTTTCCTCCCTTTCTTTCCTGGGCTGCAGCATCCACATGTTTGGAAGTTTCAGGGAAGTCAGTGAAGTTGTACTGGTTTACAACACCTGAGGATCTGACCTTTGGAGCTTCCACATTTAAGTAACTTGCAGGATTCACTGATTTCTAGGTGGGCAGCCAAGATGTGGGTAGCTCAAAGATATTCAAAACACAGGTTTGAAATTAGACTCTTTGTATCTGACATTGCAAGTGAAATGCTATTAAAGCCAAAGGGCAATAATGTCCCTGGAACAAGATGCTGCTGCTCCTTTTCTCTGAAATAATAATAATAATAATAAAAGAATTAAAAAAAATAAATCTGATGGCATTTTAGTTGGTGATGACTTTCATCCCTGCCAGTGTGGATGTGAGTTACAGTTCAAACATTTCTGGAGGGACAAGTACCTCACCTTTCAGCATTTCCTCAGCTGATGTCTTATATCTTCATTACAGTATTCATAAAATGATCATCCACATAACAAGGAGCTCTGAGGTTTATTGCAATTTTAGTTAACACGTCATTTTCTGTTAGAAGTTTTAATCACTGTACAGTGATATGTTTCAGTGTTGAAAACAAAATATGTATGTCCAAGCCATTGCAACACTTACGTACTAAAAGGCAAGAACACTTGCTGGTTCATCTTGGCTCACTTCTTCCAACGGCAAAAAAAGATTAAAAAAAAAAAAAAAGACTCTCCTTTAGACAACAATGTATAAGAAAATAGTTGAAGACAAAGTAAATCTGTGCTCTCTACAAACATGCTGTAGGCATTAGCAAAGCCCTGGGAGATATGAATGGTGAGTGGGTCAGTATTTTGTCCTCATTCCAAATTGTAATGGCACTTGACACATACGTGAGTGCTTTATTGCTGATGTGTATTAAGGGAGAAATTTTACAAAATCTTTTCTTAGGTAAATTAAGAAAAAAAATTCAAAACTTTTGAAAAGGTAAGAAGAGTTTTATCTAATTAAAAATAGTATAATTTTATCTCCTTTATACAGTAAGATTTTTTCTGATGGAAAATGGAGGAGTTGATCTGATGGTCAGAATCAGGTCCTCATTTCTTTCTTACCTGTGGTGATTAATGTTGGAACTAGCCAAATAACGTTGTTTGCTGCTAATTAGTGACTGTGTGTGTTAGCTACACTCTGGGTAAAATTCTAAAATTGTTCAAGGAAGCTGAAGAATTAGTTCCTCTTGGAGCAGCAGTGTTCGGATTCCCACACTGCTCAAATACGCTGTGCTTACATTTAACTTCAGCACATGATTGATAGGTGAATTTGTGAATGAAATGGGCCAAAATTAGTCACAAATCTGCACATTTGTATTGTTTCTCTGAAACATGCAAACATGCACTCTGTAGACTTTAAAATCAAGCCCTGCAGCATGTAGTGCACAGCTGCATTCTTGGAGGTTTGCAGTCTGTTTTGCATGTTGCCTGCATATTTTTGGAGTTAAGGAGTACATATGCTGTTTAATTTGGGAGTTGTTTATTTGCAGCATTTCTGAGCTCTGGAGCTGGATCTGCTGTACTGTCTGTCAAAGGTTTGCAATGCTTCAGGAAGGTGGTAAAACACCGGTTCTCAGTGAAGGGTACTGGCTGTCTCTCACTTGTGCCCATGACATCTCTCCTCAGGGGACCTGCCTAGGTTATGGTTCGTGCTTGAGTCCTTCACTATTGTTTGGACAAGAAACAGTGGCCGGATTATGAACCTGTTTCCTGTTCTGGATGAATAGTTTATTTTCACAAGTCCTTTGGTTTATCCAACAAAATTAAAATATTGCACAGAAATAATATCTAAATAAATACTAAGGAAAACAGATTGTGGATCTGATATTCATAAGTTTTCTGGTTTTGATACCAATAGCAGTATTTTTAATCTTCTATTAATAGTAATATAGATTATTGTGTAATTGGATCTATAGAAGAAATTGTATCCATCTATGAAATCCAAGAAAACACTGGTGTGTATATTATATTAAGGCATTCCTATAAAGTTTTTCTGAACATATTTCAGGTAAAAATATCTCACTTTCTGTCCCTTCCTGTCCCCTCAGATTAAAAGAAGGATTTGCTCACAAGTATGTTTTCCTAAATTTGGCTGAAATATCTGTATTTTTTTAATATCTGTACTTTTGATATCAAGTGGGTTTGAAGAAATATGGCAGAGCAATACAGTACCTACCAGTCAATCCTATCAAGTTTCTGTAACCCTCATAGAACCTTACTAAGTCAAGCATTTTTTCTTTTCAACCATTGGAACAGTAGAAACCTAGGAGCCTCTTGGTGTAAGCAGTAGGGATGTGAACCGCTCTGTAGTACTTTGTTCCTATATGTGTAGTTTGTTGGGGATTAAATTCTGGTTTGGGTGTTTAGTGCTGTATAAAGAAGACTCTACATGGTTCCTTGGTGCTAGGAGACTCTCATTCTTCACTCTCAGCCAGGGCAAAGCAGTACAGGACAAGCTTCAGGATCTTGTGTATTTTACCTCCGATACACGTTATCTATCTGCACAATCTTTACTCAGTATTTGTGTATGTTTTCACCAAGAAATAACAGTAGACTTAAGTTTCCTGAGCCAGTTTTGTGTTTGGCTTGCTTTCATTTGAAAGAGCAATCTCTGCTTATGTGAAGAGAGCCTGAGTTTCTCTGTAGCAGATCTGAAATTCAGTCTTACTTTCTGTTCCCAAACTTTATGGTTATAGGAATTAGTCTTGTATGTAGCCTAGGCTTGCTCAAGCTGTTGTCCCTGTGGCTTTAAGGACAATCGCAAATCATCTTTTGAAAATACACTTCATGTGGCAGCAAAATGCTTTGATGAGATACTGCAAATACCATAGTCAACACATTTGGACGGTGCAACTCTAGAGCTTAATTTCAGAAGGAAGAAAACTTATCCAAAACATCTCTCCAAGCCATACCTAGAGTGCATCTGAGGGAGCAGCACTTATGGTAGAATCTATAGCTTGGAAGAATGTTGAGCTAGTAAGCTAAAGATTATGGAATGCATCTACTTTGGCTGTTCTTGGTGATATTTAATGTTGAAGTATGTAAATGTTAAGAATGTGATCTGGTCCTTTCTTGTTAGAGTGCAGTTTCTAATTGTTTTTCACTATTGTTAGGGGAAAATATAAAAGCTAGAAAGAGGTATTTGGAGTTGAAAGATGTTTATCAGCATATGCCTACAGAAATTGCTGAGGAGAAATGGTAGAAGCACTTCTCAAACGCAGCGCTGCTCACCCTCATCCTCTGTCTCCAGCCCTGCAGAAGACTGAGTTCAAGTCTTACCATTGGGATACAGCTTATGCTCAGAGCCGCTCGTCTTAGGAAATGCTCCTGGGAGCAACTGCAAATGAGATGTAAAACTCTGCATCTTTTCTTCCTTTTTATAGAATAATAAATTTATTGGCTTTTCTCCATGTGTTGGCTCTGCTTTAAGTGTGGATTAGGGCTGTGTTGTTTGACCTGCCTTCTATCTTTGCCTTCTCAGCTGTGACTGGGGAAAGTGGCCTGAAGGCACAAGTCCCATGCATGATCAGAGAAGCCTTGTGTTTGAGCTTCTAAATCCTCTCATAATTGGAGCTTCTCCCTAATATTGGATGACAATGAAAACACCAGAATGTGTGAAAGAAATCTTTCCCATTTTGAAATACCATCATCTGCTCTTTGCTGGAATATCAAGTTTAATTCATCAAATGGCTTCATTAATCCAACAGAATCATTCAGAAAGACATTTGATCACATGCATTGAGTCATAATGACATCCTAACTACTTCTGAAATCATCTGAAAATCTATTCCTGCCACAGAAGCAGTAACGAGATTGTAAATTTGAAATGAAATAGAAAGGCAGATAATTGGATCAATGATTTGTTAATGATGATATTGAACAGCTCCTTCACTGTTCCTCCACAATAAAATATTAAAAAAATAGCATGGGCATCATGTCCAAAATTGACAAGGTGCCAAAGCAGAGCTGTGTGCAGGGATAACGATACCACTCGTAGGGCTCTCAGCAACCATGCCAGGGAGCAAAGCTTTTGGCACAGCTGGCTGTGGTGGAAACCATTTGTGTTTCTCCCTGCACAGCTTTGGCTTTTGTTGGATGAGAGGGAGCAATTGTTCCTGACCGTTGCTTTTCAATATGCTGTGCAGGAATTAGGAGTCACAAACCCAAAGCACGTATTAGTTCAGCCTTCAGGTCCTTCCCCTGGGCCAAGCCAGCTATATATTACAGAGCAGCTGCAGCCCAGTGTTGTGGAGAGATGACCCATGGCTGCTTTGTACACTGCTTTTGATATTAAAAATGAAAAAAGTCAGCATCAAACTGAACACACAACAAATACTGTTTCTCCACCATCACTTTTGCCCATGCAGTGGAAGAGGCTGAGCAATGCCTGCCTGTCAGCATGCTTGGCTGGTGCAAGACACCACTCAGACCACTGTTGTGTGTGGCCATGACCCTCTGCAGGCTACTCAGATGTTACTATTTTGAGGCCTAATACCAAACAAATTTCTAAATCTCAGCCCAGTGTCTAATATACAAATGTCTGGGAAAAGAAGCCTGATTTTAAGATTTTTTTGGGTACAGTGACTCAAGTATGCAAACCTGGGTGTTCATTGCAGATTTGGGTGAGTAGCAAATAGCTGACCAGGTATTAAGCCCCATTTGTGTTCTGCAATGCATGTTATTACCTACAGGGTGATATTTAGTTATCAGCACAATAGGCTGTTGCTTAAAGTAGCAAACTTCCTGCAGATGGGCAGACAGAATCCCATCACCTCTCTCCTCCTGGCAATCCATTGCTCTCCTTGCTGCTGCTGAGTGCATGGGAGCAGCTAATGCCAGGTGTCCCCACCCTGCTGTGCCTCATGGGTGGGAGCAATTGCCTGGCACATCCCTCATCTGGAGAAGCAGAAAGCACCTCCAGAGTTTTGCTCATGCTTCTCCAAATTTTTGAGCTGGCTCTAATAAATTAGATCTGTGAAACTCCTTGCTCTGTCTCAGAAAAGGGATGACAATTACCTATTAACGCAGGATCACTTTCAATTTCAGATGGCCTTAAGCTCCTTATGCCTCTGGCACGTGCTCACTGCTGCCACTGTTTTGCAGCCCTGTTTGCAATATATATTTTTTAAACTACTGCCTAAATTTCCCCAAACAAATTTAGTTTGCTGTTTAAATGAGTCTCGGATACAGTCCTAGGCTTTGCTTTCAGCAAGCACTTGTCTGAACAAAACATGGTGCTCATAAATATTTGCTGAAAGCAAACAGCTGAGGCAAAATTCTTTTTTTTTAAAGTGGCTGAAATGCCTCTGAATATATTTGTTGTTTGCTCACTTAGATTATGTATCAGTCTCCATCTTAAAAAGAGAATGGAGCTGAAATTATATGTAGTGCTGCCAAGTAAGGGAAACAAAGGCTTTGTTAGTGAAACTGTAAGTTACACCATCTTTAGGTCAGATTCCCTTTACTGTTGTATTTACTTTTTTTACTGAAATAGTAATTTTTTTTTTTTTTTAGAAAATACAGCTTGCTTATGCTGTGTGCAGACTTGGTTGTTGCTTTTTTTCCTAGTATTACTGTCACAATGATTTGCTAATGAAATATTGGAATCCATTGACTTTTGATCTTAGTTTTTATGTGGAATCTAACATATATTGGTACATTATCACATATCCATATCATTGATGTCAGAATCCACTAATGGTTGGCTGACAGTTACACTGGAGTTTCCATAGCTATTCAAGTGCTGTGTCATCAGCAAGGGGACTTTTGCTGCATTGACAGCTGCTATTCTGCTACATGCAGGTGATCTCGTCTCTATTTCAAGCTTATTCTGACCAGAGTCTATAATAAGACAGCATTGCCTTGATAAGGCCAAAAAGCTATGTACATTACAGCAAATGTTTCTTACATAAAGCGTCTTTTTACTACAAAGACCATTTAAACTTTAATTAAATAATTATTTGCTCTGTTTTTCTTATTTTCAAGGAAATTGAAAAATATACTTTTCAATGCTGGAACTGAGGGAAGTCCATGAATCAGGCAAAACATTTAGTTGTCAGATAGGTTTACAGTTCCCTTGAACTTGTGATCAGTTTTTATTTATTTCATTTTGGTTTAGTCTGATTTACAATGGAAACAGGAATTGATAGATCGGATTGTTTGTCTGCAGTCATCTTTAATAACTTTTCTGGATAATTTCTGTTTCTAGTCAAATCAGAGGGCAAAGGAGTGGTACGACTGGTAGTGGGCTTCAGTAGCAGCAGTAGGTAATTACTGCTCATGTCTTTTTATCTTGTATTTACTTTACTCAGAAAACTCAAATTTCAGTTTAATCTGGATTCTCACCATAACAAGGTGTTTGTCTTCTAAGCCACTTATTCAGGATTTTAGTATCTGTATGGATACTATCACTTTTGCATTTACTTAGAATCAGAATCATTTACATTGGAAAAGGCCTTTAAGATCATTGAGTTCAATGTAAAAAGTCCAGAGTAAATGTAACACTACCAAGTCCCACTAAACCATGTCCCTAAGTGCCCATCTACACGTCTTTTAAATGCCTCCAGGGACAGTGGCTCAACCACTTTCCTGGGCAGCCTGTTCCGATGCTTCCACTGGTATAGCTTAGTAAATACTGTTTGGAAAAATCTCTGTTACCAGCATGGGCAACTGTGCTTTCCAGGCAAAGCTCATTTTTAAGGTAGAAAGCCATTCAGATCAGCACTACACGAATACATCACACAGTATTCATCACTGCAAAGGAAGCACTGCTGTGTGTTTCTCCATGCTACACTCTGGGAAGCCAGTGACCTGATGGAGCTGGACACGTATTTTTGCAGTGCCAGGCTGTTAGGTTATTTCACTTTTGTCTGGAGATCTGTTTGCTGTTTATGGGCACCACTTCATGTGAACTGCTGCTGCTCAGGCCTCCAATTCAATCAATAAAGCATAACCACAGAGACTGCACACCCAAGCCTTCTGTTGCTATTAGCAATCCTGGTTTGTAGATGGGCTTTTGAATCCAGCTTGACAGGATATATCCTTCCTTTATAGGCTGTAATGTACTTGTATCAAGCATTTTGCCTTTTGCTTGCCAGAGGCTACATTAACACAACCACTTCAAAAGTGGGCACAATTACGCTTTGCTGGTGGGCACTGTGCCGTGGGCTCTCTCTCTGGAAGTCCTTGCAGGCAGCTTAGCAGAGCATGCTTCCCTTTTATGTGAGATCACTGGATTAGCATAATAGATGCAGACTGGCGTGTTATCTCATACATCCTGCATTTAGGATGGCTTCCTCACCACCTCGTGTTTGTGGGGCAGTGGTCTTTCTCTTTTCCTAGGGGTTGAATATTGTCTTTGCGCTACTTCACTGTACAGAGGAGTCTATTTGCCACTCAAGCACAGAGAGCAAGGAAAGGCCTCAGAGGCATTTGCAGGAACCGACAGATTCAGGCAGAACATCTATCATTTTTATGTTTAAATCTTGCCATATAATTGTTCTTAATTCCTGGTTTATTGCAGATTTATAGTTGGATCTAGTTAAAGATGATTCACATGGGAAGCAGGGGTGAGGGAAGAAGCTGACGTCTACTTTTCCTCACTAGTTTCATGTGTGTGTTTCTTTCGCAATCCTTCCACTCACCAGTCTGCCCTATTTCCCGCACTGAGAAGCAGTCTGAGTGGTGGATCCCCCTTGGTGCCCACTTGCTGAATGGTTCATTAGGTTTTTTGCCAGCGCTTACATCTGGTGTGGAAACATGGACAGATTGACTAAAAAAAGGCAGCTGTCTCCCTCAGTGTCTGGGATGCTTCTGCAGCAAACTGCAGGTTTACAGAAGGGGATATAACCTAAATCCTGAAGGAGACTGTAGGGATGCTCTACAGGCCTTTGACATGTCAGTTAGAGTAGTTATAACTGAAAAACAAACTTTAATTACAAACATCAGACAGACGTTGCACAGTGAGGAATCATATGAAATTAGGGCTTTGATTTTAGCAAGCTGCTTTTATTCCCCATATGCCAAAGAATAAGATTTGCTTTAACTCATGAAATTATAAATTGGTCTTCCAATTTCTATTTAAAACATTGTCTGGTTTCTGTAAGAGAATAGAATATTAACAAGGAAAAATTACTGTGCCATGAACCATTTAGAGTTTCATCAAGAACTCTGTGAAAGCAATCAGCTGATGATAAAGTTTGGACACTAAATTACAGAGGGTGTGATTTAGGAAAGTAGTTGTATTAATGTCAAGAGAAATTGCCTAAATGCCAAACAGTCACTGTGTGTAGCAGTCACAGGTATGGATGTGCACTGATGAGTTTCCCAATGTGCTGGATAAGTGTAAGTGAGAATGACTTGTTGAAGAGCCTCTGGTTTTTACCTCTAAAGCCACTAATGCACGTTCCCAGTGCCAGAGCCAACAATGCAGCTGATGTGGATGGGAGTGTGGCATGATCCATGTGTAATGCATGTGTTGTGTCCTATTTTCGAGTACTTTTGAAGAGGAGCTCACAGTGGTTAAAGCTGGCCGCTGGAAGATGAATTCCTTTGGCCCAAAAGGGCAAACTTCAAAAAAAATTATTTTTTGACCAGCTTCAGTCAACACAATTGCTGGAAGATTTGGACACATCTTCCCCCACTGTTTCAGCATAGAAGCTGTTTAATTCAGAGGATGGTAGCATATGACCCCAAAGTCTCATCTGTGATGCAGTTCATGGGCTTTAGAGGCTGTGTGATGCAGGGGTATTTTTAAATGCAGAACCCCAGATATGGACAGTAGTTTCGTGAAGCTGCCTTTCATGAACAGCATTTGGAAAACAGAGACTTGAAAGTGGGGTGTTTTCTTGTCGAGGGGAGCACTGAAAGCAGAAGTGTTGAATGTTTCTGCTAAAGTAACAAGGGCATAGGGCTGATTGTAGTATCAGCTGCAGAGGAGGAGCTGTGTGTGTTTGGACAAGTGAATGACAAGAACACAGAGTAAACACAAGAAAAAGTCTTCTGGCATGTATGACAGCAGGAGTTTCAGGAATGCTTGTACTTGATAACACAGGGTGCTGACAGTGTGGTGAATTGGACCTGAGACAACAGGTATCTTACAGCTGACTAGATGAATAAAAGGAAAAAAGAGAATAGTCAGGGTCTTCGCAGTGTGTGGGAATCATTGATGTGATTCCCAGCATGAGGCATAAGAAGATAAAAGTATTTCCCATTGTCTTCGTAGTACACTGTTCATGTGAGGCTCAGACAGAATTTGTCGAGTGGTTTCGACATGGAGAACTCTAAAACAGCTCTTAGCATTAACAGCACCTTGCATTAATCCTTAGCATGTAAAGTAGCAGTAATTAACTGCTAATAAATTAATAAATAATGAGAGCAATAGTCATGGCCCATAGGTCAATGTACACTAAAAATCTGAAGGTTTTCTTCCTCTATGAGCTGCAGAGACTCACCTCAGAGTCTGACTACTCAGACATGTTCAATATGGCTGGTACTGGGCAATTAGGGGTGACATTAGTTTTGGCTTGCAGCTGGCAATTAGCTATTTTTTCAGTTGACAGTAATGGAGCCTGTGTCCCCTGCTCCTGCTGTGGAGTTCGCTGGTGGGGTGAGGAAGAAAATGTAAACTTGTGACTGATGTTGGATCAAGGCACTCAGCCTGATTCCAGTCTCACTTGCCCTTACTCCTCTTATGCTGCATATGAGCTTTGTGGGGTTCTTGATTTACACTGTTGTAAGTAGAACCAGGGACAGACCAGCAAGAACAGCTGCTTAGAAACCTGCCAATTTTTCCCCACATCACAGAAATTTAGCCTTCACCTGGCAAAGCATCAAAGTTTACATTTAAATTTAATATATGCTAATGTCTTTCTGGATCAGGACCTTTAAGCAGGGTCCATGGCTTGATGCAGCTCTTTTGGAGCAGGTGAGCAGATCGTGTAGAAGATAATTGATAAATAGGTTGAGGATGTTGGAAATGGAGATCAGAATTCAACAAATATCTTAATTAATTTTATGCTGAACAATATCATCATGCTATCTAGCAAGATTATACACCAATACCACTATTGATCCATAGCGATAAGAGCCTGTTAATGAATCAAAGGGGACATCAGAAGATGAGAAAAAAAATATTTTGAGGTTCTTTGCCAGAAGATGCTAAAGAAACCTGAAAGTGCATTAGATGAGTTAATACATGAAGCTCTGTATCACTTAGATGGGGAGCAGGCAAACACTGTCTCCATTTTATAGATTGGGAATTTAAGAAACAATGAAAATGATTATTCTGCTCAAGGTTTTGAAATGACCCAAGAAAAAGTACTTAGGTATTCTACCACAGTCGTTTGTTAACTATGTAATGGTCTATGGAAAGATGTGGAATGTAATTACAAAGCCAACACTTCAACTACATATAGATAAGGGTGAAAAGTCTAAGAACCATATGCCCAAGCTAAACCTTAGGAGAACTAGGAAAGTAATAACACAACTATCAAATTTTGCTTCTTGTATCAGCACTAAGCCTAGGATTTATTTATTTGCCAATGTGTCCTGACTTACTATGCTATAGCCAGACCTGTCTTCCCAAGTAATGTGAATAGAAACTTCTGAGCTGATACAGACATGAACAGCTTTGGGGATTATAAGGACCTACGCGGTTTTGCTGATTCTTGTTCATTTTTCATTTCCCTCTTGCCAGTCACTGAAGTGTATGCATCTTGTGAGGGGACTGGGGGAGGCAGAAGGGAAAGTGATGGGAGTGGAAGATCATTAGGAAAGTTTTGAGCATGGCAGAAACTTTGTGTCTGCTTCTGAAAGGTGATGAGCTGGGAGGTCTGTAACTGGTCTCTACAGCAGCAGCTGCTGCAATCAGGGGTATGCAGGATGGTTTCAATGAAGTCAGGTAAACCAGAAACCCCCTGTGGAAAGGCATTCACCTGTAGCAGACCTTTCTGGGGAAGTGAAAGGCAGACAAGTGGTGTATGTGCTGTGTGCCTGGGTGTGATGTGCTGCATGGCTTCCCAGGGCAGAAGGACCTGCCCACGCCACCATTTTTTCTCTGACCCCTGGCAGGTCATTGTGTCTGTGGAGGATGGAGGGTGGCATTAATCCTGTGGAAACAGGGAAGGGAGAGGACACAACCTGAGCCCTGCAAGGCCCAGAAGTGCTTGTAACCAGCTGTGCTGCCCAGGCTGGCCCTGGGGGGCCACAGCCTCTTGCTGCACCCCCTGCACCTCCTGTTCTCTCAGGAGTATAAATGCTAAGGCTAATCTGCCTTCTGACAGATCAAGGCAGCCTCCAGATTTTCTTGCTTTGAACCTAACTTGGGAGATGGAAGGTTTTACAGAATGGTGTTTCTGAAACACCATCCTTCGGTCCCGGTTCCAGGACCAGGCTGCGAGCCCACTTTACGGGATCTGGTGCCCTGGAGCAATTACAGGTGACAGCAAAAAGGGACATGTGAGTGAAGATCTTTGCATACTTTACATTAGCGTTTTTAAGAGTGTTTTCCAGCTTGCAGATGGGCTAATTGTGTAGTGTTTGGTTTTACCGGTGGGGACTAGGATGCAAACAGGCGGAGGCCTCTTGCTCCAGGCCTGCCCCTGCTGCTGGCCCTGTCGGGAGCTGCAGGGACAGCAACACTGTGTACAGTAATTGCCTTTGATTCTTAAAATCTAACCTGACCCTGCTCTGCCAGGAGCCCAGCTGTCCTGGGTTGGCTCAGCCCACCTCCTGCGCGCTCATTCAGTTGCAGATGCCAGGAATTTTCACAGCTAAACCCCCTTTTTGCTCTCTTGGAATTAACCAGAGGCCCTTGCGCAGGCAAGGCTGGTCACTTGGGGAGAAGGGGCTCAGAAGCAACTGGAAGCATCGGCATGGAGAGGATGGATAGAGATGACATGGAAGGAGGAAAGGGGAATAACCATTTCTGCCTCATGCTGGGTTGGTTCTTTTTTGAGTCTTACTATTTTTTCCTGATGGTGTAACACATTTGGGAGTAAGGCTTCCTTCAGACCTCCCTGACTTCTGTAATGAATTGATATTTACCGGTGAGTTTAAAAATTTGCCGCTATATACAGCTAGCTGGGCCTGGAGCAGACACAGCAGCTGCTGTGTTTTTTTAATAGCTGGAGGCTTCTGTTTTTAAGCAGTGAGCACATTCTCAGGTTTGCCCCGCACTCGTCCATAGCCACCAAAGCAAAACACAGCAGAAAGAGCTCCTAAAGGAAAAGGAATCAGGCCAATTTCTAATAGTAATATAAAGAGCGGGGGATGAAACAAACGCTAACAGGTTCTCCGCCGTTCCCGTATGCCTCTGCCTGCGCCGCTCCCCGCCCCGGCGGCGCCATCTTGTGGGGCCGGCGGCCACCGGCGGGGCCGGGCGGGAACTGCCGCGCGCCTCGCCTCAGCCTCCCCGCGGCGCTGAGGGGGCTGTCGGTGTGCGCTGCCGTGATGGCTGAGGTGTTAAAACCCGGCCTAAAATAACGGTCGTTTGTGACAGGAACTTCGTCCCGCTGGGAGCGGCAGGAGAGCGTGCCTGGCCCCGTAGAGCTGGGTGGCCCTGGGCCAGCTCGGCAGGGCCGCCGGTGTTGGGAATCCTCCTCAGGTGCCTCGGGCCTTCTGGCTTCAGAATGCCGTTACCCTCAGGCATCCTCCAAGTCCTCTGTGGAACTATTGAAGTAAGAAAATATTCCTGTCTGGGAGTGGAATACCTCTGTCTACATCTATTTGTGACCAGTCTCAGGCATATACATAGCCAGAATAAAACAAAGCACAGCTTTTTCTTTCCTCTGTCTTGCCTTTTTTTTTTTTTTTTTTTTAATTTAATGATATGAACAAAACCCTTTTCCAACACTATGGGACTTAAGTTTTGCTCTAATCTGTATGGAGTGTTTCTTTAGATGGACAGAATTAACTGGAATTTAAACTGCTGATTACACATTCAGAAGCAGGATTGTGAGTTTCTTAGAGAAAAAATAAAAAATGCTTACATGCTTTATTGTCCTTTACAAGTGAAATTCAATCTTTTGGCTCATCTGGGAAGTTCCATTGTTCAGTGGTTGTGAACTTAGGTTGAAACTTAGGCATAACTGTCCTGTGTCTTCTCTGCAATAATTTGCAAGGGCATAGTCAATCCTTCGGCTCTGTTTAAACTGAAATGTGTTTCTTTTGAAAATAAATTATTAGAGATAGATATTCAGAACTATTGAAGGCCTTTTAACTAGTAAAAAAACCCAAAGCCACAAACCAAACAAAGTTGCTCAAAGAACTGTGTTAATTTATATCTGTAACATGCACATTAACATCCTAATAGACTTCAGGTGTACAGTTTTACCATGTGTAAGCTGATTGGATTCACTTGGCATGTTAAATGTATAGCTGTTCTGTCTTTGTAGCATTCATATTATGAAAAGATTCTTTCACCCTCTTCCCTGAGTTTAGTTATTTTTGGTGGATCCTTTGAGTTGCAGTAGTTCTTTAATCCCATCCATAAAAATACATGGTATTCCAGGTCAAAAGGATTTCTGTTTTTCTAATGGCAGTTACCTCCAATTGTTTTCCATAAAAGCCCATTTGTTTTAGTTTTTCTTTTTTTAAATCTGTGAATATCCTGCATTTCTTGGGAGATAGGAGTAATTAGTGTTGTACTGTAGCCAGTTTTAGATTGCTTTTGTACCTGCTAACAATTCCTCAGATGCTCAAGTGCAAGAAAGGGCCTACAATTAAATTCAGTAGTAATTTGTTTTCTATTAATTACGTTTTGTCCAAATCTCCTTTCTAATTTTGTAAGCACCTGTATGTATTTTCTTGTTTCAGATACTTAATCTAGTTGATTTGTCATTGGAAATGTTGCTCTTTTGTCGAGGTGTTCTACATGGATAATTAAGAAGTAAGTCATCACTACGCTCTTGGTTGTTTAGTTTTTAGCTCTTAATGTCTGATCTCTGCTTTACATACCTCTATGTATCTAATGGAGTGAGTTAGAGGTCCACTCTTGGAGGACAAATTTCCTGTGCCAGGCTGGTTACCCTGCAGGCGGGAGTAGAGCTGCCCGTGAACCAGAGGGATCAGTGCAGTCAGCTCTCTGCTGTTGGGCACTAAAGGCCTTGAAAGCATTGTACCCTCCCTGCCCCTTCAGGCTTACAGTCACCAGGGGATCTTTGCACTGTGCTGCTGAAAGCTGCCTGGCCCAGTTCCTGTGAGGATAAAGCACCATCCGATTATTCCGTTTGGTCAAAGTATACTCAGATAAACCTCTTCCTAAGCCCAGCCCTACTCAGCAGGTCTTCCAATAAATCTGCATTATGATTCCACCTGTGAGTTGAACCCAAGCCTGGTGTGTGGGCAGGGTAATGCATAAGGAAATGGTTTTCAGAAGAGTAACACTCAGTTCTAAATTTTAAAATGAAATCTTAATAACACCTAAGTAATTTTAGATATGAAATAGAATGCACATTACACTTCTATGCAATAAATCCTGAGACTAACAAGATAAAAAGTTCAGATCCTTCAGGAGACCCAGGGCATACAGGTTGTCTTACAGATATCTGCTGAAGGATGTCCTGGTAAGGTCCAGCTCTTCAGCCTTACCCTTCAGAAACAGAGTAGATATTTTCCCAGTGGACGAAAAAGTATCAGCCTTTGTCTTGCCTTCATTTTGAATTGTTCAAATGAATTTGCAGAGGTTTGTGCCGGATATTTTAAGTCCATTCTGCTTTTTCTCAAAGATAGTCAGAATTAGCATTAAGACTGCTGAACATGTTTTACAGCACAGATCACGTAGTTTCTATGAATCGGTGCTCACACTCTCTGTACAGTTTGTTTATATGTTGGTTGTTTTTTTTTTTTTTTTTCCTAAATGCAGCTGCTACAATTTAGGCTATTTCTTTCCAGTTATTTAATGTGTGTCATTGAAATAAATTATCATGGAAAGAATGAAATTTGTGTTTTTTAAAACTGGTATCTTGCAAGTCCCACCAATCCCTACATAAATTCTCCTTAGTCATGCTGATGGCATTTCAGACTTGACTGTTCGGAAGAAACCACTGCAATCAGAAATACTAAATGCTAGGTTTATAACAAAAGTGAATAAATGCTTTCAAGAGTATTGGTTCAACATAAAACTGTTACAATATATTTTATTATTGTTTTGTAATATACCCATGTTTAAGCTTCCAGAAATGTGTTTAAAATACAATTTTTCTTTCCAATAGGAAAAAGACTTTGAGAAAATTTGCCTTGTAAGATTAGATAATATGTCCTAGTTATAGAACCTAAGCCCAACAGGCTTTATCAGAATACAGTAAGTGATGAAGAAGAAACTGAAAGAAACCAGTTTTGCTTGAGTGATTGGAGTTTATATAAGAAAAGAAAGCAGGAAAGATTAGTTTCATAAGGTTGGCTTGAAGCAACATTAAGCGAGCCAAAATTTCTGGGTTACAGGCACTTAGGGAGATCTAAGGACCCTGAAAAGCTGAACATGCAGTGTGCTTTTGTAATGCAATATTTATAATTAATGTGAAAATGGTTAGCATCCCCTTTACCTGCCCTCGTTGCACCAGTAAGATAAAAATAAATTGTGCATTGCTTAAACTCTCCATTGGCAGGATAAACATTTTTGGAGCTGTTTAAAGCTCCAATGTAAAAGTATATCATCACGGGACTTGAATATCAATTGGCAAAAACTGTTCATATGATTAAATTATAAGTCTAAAAATACCTTATAAATAGAATGCTTTGTGGAGCAAGCCAGTAAGAATGAAAACAGTTTATGTTTTATATTAAAGATAATGTGTAAGAAGCCATAGATCTCTCTGATTAGTGAGCACAGAAGCTAAATCACATTGATTATTTTTGTATTGAATATAAGGTGCACCTGTGAGGCAACTCCTTGATGGCGAGCTCATTGTTTTCATTGCAACAGTAAATCATATTAGAAAACTACTCCCACCCATTGGAGTAACTGCCAAATAATCTGTTATTTGTCCATGCTCCCTGTAATCCTAGTTACCAGAAAAATGCAGAATCCCAAAATTCATCCCTGCCCAAGGTTGTGTGTCAAACCTGGCATCTGAATCTACCTTTCTCAAGTGAAAACGATGCTTTTGCAACAAGATCATCCTTCCTCTGTGCTTAGCTGAGTATTTTTCCATTGTATCCTAGATCAGAAGCCCAGTATGTGCAAACTAGACATTTTAATGTGCACTGCATGGTATTATGCAGAGTTCTTGTTTCAGAGCACCTTGATTCTACCAAAATATGAGAATTTTGATATCTTGTGTGTTATTAATACTCCAAATAGAGCTTATTATTAGCCAACTGCAAAATGGCAGTATGTGTTAGTATGCAATGACCCTGTGAATTAAACAGTGCAAGTATTTGTCCTGTACATCCATGGTACCTAAATTATCCAAAGGCTGTTCTTTTATCAGTTCAGAAACTGAAGTTCTGAAGAAGTCCACGTTACTTCTTTGAATAAAGTGTCTTGCAGAAAATGCATTACTTCTGAGTTTTGGGGATCTGTTTGGTTTTTTTCTTTTTTCTTCTTTTTTTTTTTTTTTTTTTTTTTTGTTTGTTTTCTGTCTACAGCTTTCGTGCTGATGTCACCTAAGGCCAGTATATCTTCAAAACCTGAGCCACCAGCATTCAGAGTCGTTCCTTTGACTTCAGCCATCTTATTATGAGATATACCTGCATATTTTTTCAGGTATAACTCAGCAAATCAAATAGTTCCTCAGAAGTTCTTTGCTCATTAATAAATTCAGAGAAGTAAAAGCGTTGTGCTTGTTTTCTCCTGACAAATCAAGTTTACCAGGATTGAGGGTTTTTTTGTTTATTTGTTTTTGGTTTTCTTTCTTTTTTTCCTCAGTTGAGGGATGCAAAAGAAACTGTTTTGTTTGCCTGTATAAGAATGTTGCAGTCATTAGGCCTGGTTAGTGAATCCTCTCTGTGTGGTTCTGGAGAGGATCTAGGAAAACCTGGGGAGTTTGAAATCCTGAGTCCATGCTGTGCATTTTTAACTCTGCTCATGCCAGGGAGGAAGAGTAGAGACTTTCTGCTGAAACAACTCTGATTTACTGTCTGGCCTATTAGAAGCATAGGCTGTTGGTTTGAAGGTTTGCTTTTCTTTTCTCTTAAACCTCTAACTCCATCTCCAATTTAATTGCAAGTTTAGATGTTTGTTCAGAGAAATGTTATTGGTAGCTTATTTCTGGAGTCAAACATAGTTTGGCTAAAATGAGGGGTGTAACCTCAGCCTCACCTCACTGATGGAAACAATAGTTATCATTATGATAATTACTTATAGCACCTCTCCACGAGTCCCGGTAATGTGCAGTTATATCTCATTTTTCTGGTTTAGACATAAAAACCTGCTCTGCCTAAAGATTTAATGGTTATTTGTAATTCTCAAAGATAAACTGTTTATCTGATCTTTTGAAATGCTGCTTCTTCCTTGTCAGTGATTCCTTGAATTAATTTCATTGTAATTAATAAGGATACTGTCTAATCCCTTTTTACCGTAGTAGTCTTGTTTTACGTATGCTTTTCTGATAGTCTTCAAGCCAGCTCGTATCTTTATCCTGCTTCCTGTGCTAGCCAAGCCAAATCATCAGACAGCTGGAGCCATTCATATTGTAATTTTTTAGGAAATAAAAAATGGCACTAGTTCAGTGGCAAAGTATCCCACAATTTAAATGCAAAAATGCCCTTCTACTGGGGAGCTATGGGACAGTGGGAGGGAGACTGCACAGGAGCCGCCCCCACAGGTAGGTGCTGAGCAGGGCAAGCCTGGGAGCAGTGGCATTGTTCTGAGTCTTTGCTGGGCTTTTTCTTGGGCTCCTCTGTGAAGAAGCACAAAAAGTGAGGAAATTTCTGATCTGCTGCTATGACCCAATCCTACAACAGAGGCTATACAAGAGCTTCTGGTCTTGAGAAAGATTTCTTTAGCTAATTTGGGATGCATGCTTGGGTCAGGATTTGGGCTCTTGTTGGTTATTTTTGAAGCCTCTGCAGAGAAAAGCAGCACATGCTCCACTGTGTTATTTTGAACTTGCTGGCTTTGCTGTCAGACTAATGAGCCTGTCACATGAGGCTGTATTCCAAATGGTAACAATTATTTGGATGAAATAGTGCTAGAAGGTGTAAGAAAAATTCATATCCTATTTTTAATGTAAAAGGGAAAAAATTACCCAGCAAGATATAGCAGCATCTGCTGCCTTCAGATTATTGCCCAATCACAGGCCTCTGGGTTTTGGGGCAGAGAAATGGGCCTCAACACAATTAGAAGGAAAATGCTGTTGGGATCTGAAAACCTGGCACTTGCAAGACCATTTACCTGAGTACTTTGAAGGTCACGCTTTCTAGAGCGTTTTTTCAAATACATGCCAGCTTATTGAGCATACAGCACATTCCTGAAATAATACCCATTCTGGTACTGGTACCAGCCTGGATGGTAACAGTAATGCTTCCAACCCTGGCTATGTTTGGCTCATATTCTAGATACAGTGAAGAACTATAGATTTATTGGCAATCACTGGCCTGAGAACATAGCTTAAAAAAATGGTTTAACTTCTTTTGATAATTAGGATTGCTGGATAGAAGGTAGGAAACTGAAAGTAGATGGGGTTTTTGTAAGGAAATTTGAGATATTGCCATCTCAACTTGCATTGAATAATAAAGTAGTATGCCTCTTTGTTGTTCCCAAGATCACTTGGGGACTTCTGAAAAATGGGTAAAAAGGTTCCTTAGTTAGCATGGTCATAATTTTAAGGATAATTTACAATATTTTGTTATTGGTTTTAGAGCATTGCAAAGAACAGATAAGTGATGTCTGGTTGAGAGGTGAAAAAGATAGTCTAATCAAATCTAAGAGGCTGAGTGGTCAGAAAAACAAAGAATTTTTGAAAGTCTCTGAGATTTCTTTGCCAGAAAAATTGACTTTTAAGAACAATGTATCTGTCATCATAGGTAATCTGATGTATGTGAGTTCAGAGTCATCATATAGACTAGTGTTTAGAAAGAGCATCTCCTTTGGGGCAGCTGGAGGAACTGTCCTTGCCACACACAGGTGCAAATGGCTGTAGCGGACTGAAGAATGGGAGTGGGAGCAAAGCAACTTTGCCAGGTAAAGAAAAGCGAGTATAAATGGCAAGGGAGCAAACACTTAGAACGCGTGAAAGGGAATGAGGCCGTTGCTTGGGATGGAAACCACAGCAAGCGTCTTAGAGGCAGTCTCAGTAACAGCAGTTTCCAGAAGTCCTTATCAGGGCCATAGCGATTGTTCAGACAGCTTCAGCAGAGCAGTTCATTTCCAGAGAGGCTAACCTTTGTCAAAACATCAGAGAAAGCCTTGGGTTAGTTTTAAAGGCAAATTGAAAGTGAAGGGGCAGCTGAGTCTTCAGCCCAGCAAATTCTGAGATTCATTTGCAATCAGCTTCTCCACTAAATAGACATTGGCACTCCTCGTGCTCTCTAATACTCAGGAACTTCTGTTTTCTGCAGCTCTGCTTTGTGCAAATTCGTATTTTGAAAGTGAACAGCAATCGGTGAGTGTGGGCCATTACAGACAGTGATTAATGCACACCTGGTCATGATAAGTCTTTCTGCTTCTGAACTTTTAGTTTGCCTGCGAGTTTTATATGTAATGTTTTCTCAGCACCCTTGAGGGCTATAAACTGGGAAGGAAGGAACTGAATTTCTCAAGCAGTTACATCAGTCTGGGTACCAAAGCCTCACCAACTGCCCCAAACATCATAGAACATTGGATAAAACTGAGATGACATGTTCTGGCAAATTTATTGCAATGACAGCAATAAACATGGCATAATAAGGAAACTTGAAGCTGTGTTAGCTTCAATATATGCAAATGCATTTCCAAGCACCAATGTTTATTTTAGATCAAAGCACAACTAAAAGGAAAGAAAATTAAGGTCTTCAAGCAAATGTGAAGTTTTAACTGCGGTTAATCAGTTCTGACAGCAGATACTGCCCTCTTCCTCTGCACATAAGAAGAATTTTTATAAAGATATCCACCTGTATCACCAAATACTGGTAAATGTCACTGCCAGCATACTCTAGCAAACTGTCATTTTATATGGTAAAGATGTTCTTGCATTTGAAGCTTATTTTTTTTTAAATGGTGTTAAATTAGAAACCAGGTTTCAAAACTCTGCTCACAAATTCAAAGCCTTTTTGTGGCAGCAGTCTTAGAAGAGAGTTGCTTATATGGAGAGGATAAATTTGGAGCTCCTTTTATTTGCCACAATTTCTTCAGTAACCAAGAAAATTTCCTATGAACATTTAAGTATCCTGTGGGCCCCAGGTGGGGTTTCAGGAGACTTGGGGCAGTGCAGTGCTTGCAGGACAACTGGGGCTTCCAGATACCTGGTGGGAGGTGAAATGTCATGCGAATGCAACATACTCATCTGTCTTTTGCGGTGCCTGCAAAAGGGTCCAGTCCCCTGTTCAGCCTCACCAGTGGTGCAGTGCATGGCTGGTATGGTCTGGTGGGGAGATGGGAGGGCCTCATGCCATGGTCAGGGGCTGCTGGGCTGTTTGCCAGCTGCCTGCAAAGCAGAGACGCGAGGGTGGCAGGAAGGAGGGACATGGAGACTTTTGATGTGCCAGACACAGCCAGGGAAGGGGTTTTGATCACACATCTTTGTCTTCCTGCTTTTGGGAGTAGGGGTTGATGGAATATTCATTTCTGTATGCAGCCCAGCAATACAGCGTGCAGCTCCACCGTTCTTAGTGCATCTTGGCATGTTTTATTAAAACAGCAAGT
Source organism: Falco punctatus (assembly GCF_963210335.1). Classification (NCBI taxonomy): domain Eukaryota; kingdom Metazoa; phylum Chordata; class Aves; order Falconiformes; family Falconidae; genus Falco; species Falco punctatus. Next base: position 35,300,573 of record NC_137583.1, on the reverse strand, counting down.
AGGAAGGGAGCTCTTCTGACAAAAAGGAAAAGTGTTTTAACATTGGAGAATACATTTAATACATTGCCCTTTCATTAAACAGGCAGAGAATTCACTATGGTTTATTAATGCAAAGGTCTGTGCTTTTATTAAAAGAATAAGGCATTGTATGCATGAGAAGCAGTTCATGTTTGGGAAGTTCTGCTTTTATGAAACTTTGCTTTCTGAATCCAGAGCTTTATACAGGAAATAGAAGGACTTGAAACGGGCCTGTGCAAGGCTGAGACGTTAATGGTCAGCCAAGGAAAGACAGGATGAATTTGAGATCAAGCATTGAACAGTGTGTACTGAGAGCAATGTGCACATATGCACCGACATTGTGGTTACAGCCTGGCTTTCTGCCTGTGATTCCTTCTTGGAGAGTCAGTTGTCAAAGGAGAAATTTACTTTGTTGTGAAGGGGTTGTATTCCATAACATGGTTGAGCTGGGAAACATTCTCATGGGTAGATTTGCCTGTGAGTGTTATTGATAACTTGCCTGGGAAGTGGTTCTGTCAGAGGCTGCTATAACTTGTGGGATCATACGTGGTCCGTGGTCTGTAACTTGCTGTGTCATGATCTCCCAAAAAGCAGCTTCTCTGCAACCTCCACGTGGTACTGTTGTATTTTGTTGCCCTTTGTAGTACCTTCCCGAGCCAGCACTCACCCTGGCAAGGCTCTTGGGAATTTTGTGTCTCTAGCTGTTGGCCTTACCTTTTCTTATTGATGATCAAAAAATTCTTTAGTCCTCACCCATCTTCGGTGTCCAGGCAGTGCCTCTTACACTAGCAAAGAAAGTTTAGATGGGTGTAAGTCGTTTGACCAGAATGCCTATGGGAGCAGAGATCTTCAGGTATAGTGACTGTGGGAGTTAAACTATCAGGTGGTTTCTGTACTGTATTCAGGCTTCTTGGCAGCAATTGGAAAAGGTATTTTCTTACAAGTTTGTAGAACCTTCTGAAGCTGCAGTTTGGGTTTTGAGAGATGTTGAAGATGATGCCTGCAAGGTCTGCTTAGGCTCAGGAAATAGCAACGTGCACTGGAGTCTTATAAAGTGCATCTGGAGGAGCCTTGGCTTTTCTCCTGTAGGGCTGAAAATCACTGCTCTTGGGGTTAAAAACAGTGTTTGAAACTGCACAGAAATTCTGTGTGAACATCACAGCTGGGAAAAGATATAGCAGAGTCTTGAAGTAGGATGTTCTCATTATCACCTTCCCATGTGCCCATTTCAGTCACAGTTTCTGCTACAGACGTGGAGGGAGAGTTTTACTTTTGCTTGCTTTGGGGTCAGTCCTGTGCCCAGCTAACCTCAGCTGCAGTGTGTTGCTTTGACGGTGCAGAATTGGGTCTTGGTGGGCTGTGCTGACTTACCGTGCACATGCAGCTTGTTGCTGTAAAATGAATTGCTTGAGACACCTTTTACTTTGAACAAGCAGTTTAGCTGCTCCTTTAATAATGATTTTCTTTGGTGTCAGATCTATCAGCAAAATATTTCACTGACCAAACTATACTCTTACACGATGTTTGTATAGACCTGTTGCCTGTAGCAATGCCAGAAACCTACCAAGGAGTTAACTCTTTGGACCTACCACAAATATGCAAGGATTTTAGCAAAATGTTAATTTAACCAGAAGATAAGAAGTGTGTGCAAGGTCTCAATTCCACAGAAATCCACATTGAATTTTTGGGTTCTGTATATGACCCTGGTACTTGTGTAGGAGGCATATCAGAACTTGGTACCGGTATTAGTTAATACTTTAACCAGCCAAACCAGTGTGGTGTTATAAGAGTAACTCTTAATTTCGGCATTCTTTACTTGCACTGCATCTATGGCTCCATTATTTAGGATCACCCTTTTTTGCCTTCCATTTTTCATTTCCTTTTGTCTCTTTGTTTGTATTTTTTTCTGTTCTAAGCAATTTTAAAACTATTCTTATTTCCACTACTTTTACAGAATATCCTGAGCTTGAAACAATCGCCTTTTCTTTGGAATGAGACTTCTGGCCCCATAAGAACAAAACTGGGCAAAAGAAATTTATCCTTCCCAAACAGAAACCAGGGAGATAGCTTTCAAAGTTTTGTTTGTTTTACAGCAGAAAAAAAGTTCTTCCCTTTTGGAGATTCCGTTTATTATTAAGGATAATAAAGGCTTATTTTCAAATTTGTATGCAGATGCATTTTATTTGTAACACATTCAGATCCATTTTTGCAAACAGATATTCGGTACTCATTACTTAAATAGATAAGACTTGACTATGTATCCTCTGGAGAGTAATACAAAATGTGAGAAGTATCTGAAATAAGAGCAGGGGAAACAGGTGCCACTAACACCTGACAGAAGATAACTGAGGGGCTAAAAGAGTGGCTATGAAAAATATACATGCTCTGTGTTGCCTGATTTGCATGAATTTTGAATAAAAACACTGCAGAGCTTCTATATGGATTGATGTTGCCATTTGCTGTAATTTCTAGCACCTCTTTAATCAAATTAATAACTGAAGCTTTTCCTAACGTTTTCCCCCAGGAAAAAAAATCCCAACAACCAACCCTATCTCTGCATTTGCATGAAGCTGCTTGGGAAAAAGAATGCCTTGTATTCAAAATGCAAGGCAGGCAACTAGGGGGAGCAGAGGCAACCTGGAGGTAAATGTTATAAGCTCAATTAGTCCGCAAGTGACATGAGTTTGGCAGTCTGAATTGACTGCTCTGATTTCAAGTACCTAAGGCCACCCCATGGCTGTATGCAACTGTCAGGTCTGCTCTGCAATTTAGATCTAAATGAGGGGAAATGCAAGACAGGAGAGAAGTGGACAGGTGGTTTTATCTGTGGATGATCTGCACAGAGCACCTGTGTGTGCAGTGGAGGTTCATGGAGACAGATTGCAAAGGGGATGTTCAGATTCTGGGTGATGCTTAAATCACTGTTTATAAATAACAAAGTTCAGAGGCTGCGGTTCTGCAGCCATGAAGAATGTAACCCAAAGTTACAGTAACCCAGATGTGATTATATGAAAATACAAATAGTGGATTGTTACTGAGGCTTGGATCTTTTTTTAGATTATCACATGCTATACTGAATTTTGTGAAAAAAGCACTCGGGGGAGATCTGACACAAGAGAATGTGTCTCATAAGCACTGACCGAGTCGGGGTCAAGAGTAAAATTTATCAGTGTATAGAGGGAGGAACAAGAGGATATAGTGGCTGATAAAGCAGCTGGCTGCCATTATAAATGAGACTTCATAAAAAGCTGTAAAACCAATTACCCATTCCCCAAACACAGAGCACAAGCATAGTATAGACTATTACTCCAGATTGTGCTCTTACTACAGCAACATAAAAGTGAGTAACAACCTAGAGAGGCAGGCTGCTGTTAACATGCAGGGCTGGAAGTTCACCATTGCCAGTGAACTGTACTGCATTTACAGCTGCATTGGTGGAAAGTTGGACTTAGCCCCATGGGGTGGGCTCAATATTCTTGAGTCCCAGGGTTGGGGCCAGGTCCTGCTCAGTGGACTAGCAGCAAACCTCTCTTGCTGCCTCTCTCTCCCTGGTATAGATATGCTACAAGTCTTTGCTTATGGTAACCCATGCCTGGAGTGGATTGGAGGAGGCTGAGATGTACCCCAGGCTTTGCTAATGCTGCTGATTTATTATAACTCTAAGCTCTCCAGAACAGCAGGATAACTGTATGTTTCAACCAATGTTACCTCATCTGTTTTCAAAGTCTTCTGTTCCCCCCACTGCTTGCCCTCCCCTCCATCCAGACAGTTGTGTCCATGGCTGAGAGCTGCAAAGAGGAGGAGATGGTGTGTAGTAGAGGCAAGTGTCCCTTCTGATGCAGTGACTCACTGGGAGTTTTAAATCTCCCCTTTCTGCTCACTGAGAGCCCACAGTCCTGCAGCTGGGACTGCTGCGCCTGCAGATCTGTGACCAGCGTATGCCCAGCTCATACACTTGTGGAAAAATTATCAAAACTGCAAGTGATGCTGGGTGACCTAGATCTATTGCAATGTCTTTATGCCAGCAGGGCATGCTTTCATTCATGATATGTTTATTCCAGGAGCCTATTTCACCTGTCCTGTAGCTCTTTGATACAGCTGGGACATCGTGTAAGATTTCAGAAAAATAAAGGATTGATTGCTAGCACCATCGGCTTGCAGCCCCCAGGACTCCGCAGAAGTTTAGGAGTGTAATTGTGAACAGAATTTGATACTTAAAAAGCAAGATTTACTTGGCAACAGGAATTCGCTGCACACAAATTACTAAAACAATAAAAAGATATATTCTTTATTAGATAAAACTTTTTATTAGAAAGATTTGCTACACTCAATAAAGAGAGGAGAACAATAAAGCATGAAACAAGGGAGAGAAAAGCTGAATTCATTGAATGCATAAGCTGTTGATGGGTGCTGTACAAACCTGAACCTGTCTCCTGTTAAAGCGTGGATATACTGCTTCATTTCCTAGCAGACAAAGTGACCTGAAACTTGATGAAAAGTCAGTCATCCTTGAAAAATGGAAATGGTTTACACACTTTTAGCTTTCAGATGGAGGTATCATTGTGTGTTCACACTCAGACTCTTCCTATATAAATCCAGATGCTTACAAGTAATGCAGGATAGGCACAGGGACCTGCATTAAGGGGACTCGGGGCAGAAATGAAAAAGCAGGGCCACACAAACTGCTGCAGATTGCCTAGTGTCCCATGTGAAGAGGAGGACAAAGCTGTGTTCAGGTTGAGGATTACCATGTGTTTGGATGTTATTATTCATTGTGCCAGTTCAGGATAAGGCTCAAGTTAGGGTTAGTTTCTAGAAAAGCAGGAGCTGCAGAGCTAGCTGAATTTCTGAATTTTGCAATGTTACCCAATTTAAAATTGGGCTTCATCCCAAACAGTGTGTGATTATATTCTCTTATTTATGGATTCTGACATCATGCAGACTGCTAATTCAAACAAAATTAGGTTTCAGGTTGGGGTCAGAGAAACCAGATGTCACAGAATTTGGTTCCTGTATACTGCAAAGGTGAAGGTCTGCATCAACTGGTGTGGGGGAGTTGTCATTCATTTCTGTGTTGTTTAAAGTCCAAGCACAGTAATTAAAACTGGGATTAGGACTGGGAATAGTGTGTTTGTTATGCAGAAAATGGGATTTGCCTGGATCAGTTACAGATAATGTGATATTCTTTGGGATATCTGAGAAGCTTGGACTTAGCTGGTGGGGTTTGGAAGCCCATTCAGAGAAGTGTCTTGGGGCTGGGCTCTCTGGACCCATGGCTTCAGTCTGTGATCTGTACTGTGTTCTTAAGAGAAGGCATGTGGCAGATCCTTAACACTAAATTAAACAAACTTTTCAACTTTAGGCATCATGGTTCCATTTTCAGTGGTGGCAAATGCATTGATATCTCAGGAGCAGAGCAGTCGGAGATCTGATCTTAATCGGGACATGATGGTAGCTTTATGCACTGGTAGTTTATATTATTCAGTGAGAAATGAATAAGCTCTCCCTAGAATTATGTACTCAGCAAAATGTATGGCTGAAAGTAAAAGGAGCCACCAAACATCGGAGGGTTTGACTGTGTCCTCCTATGGCACTGGCTGGGGACTAAGGAAGAGATTTGGACCACAGCTCTGTCCCTGAGACAATGTTATTTCAGGCTGGTTGGTTTGCACTATTTTGTTACAGAGCTCCTGTCTGTAAGATGAGTTAATGCAACAGGTGGCTGGAAAGTAGTAGGAAAAGCAGAAAGACTTTTTAGAAGCATGAGTCACTGGTGTATACACAGACTTTTCTTCTAGAAACTAACTTCTGGGAAGCCTTCTTAAGTATTCTGAAAGAATAATATCTGATGACTTTTCTTGTATACCTGCTTTGTTTTCAACTTTACATTCAATAGCTGGTCTGTTTTCATTTTTGTGAATATACCAAATGTTTAAGATGCAGTTATTTGTAGCATTTGTTTTCTTGCTGTGTGGGCATTTGTCTCAATGGATGTATTATGGTGAAGGGAATTGATGCTTTTCACTAGGAAAAGAGAAGCATGTTTTGTCAACAGGTATTGTCTGTCTCTTTTTTGTTAAAATTTCCAATACACGTTTTGTCAATCAGGAAAAGATGGAGCGCCTTATTGCTCTAGTGTTCAGCATTACTTTCAGCCTGTAACTTCTATCAATAGCTACTCTAATTTACATCAGATGAGCATATGACCTATAATAAATTTCAATTTTAATACTAATGGTGGACAATACAAAATCTATAAAGGATTAAATCTAAACAGCATTATGCGAAGGAACTATGAATAATAGAAAAGGGCAAATAAAAGAAAGTTAACCCATTCCTTTTAACACATATTTCAATGTTTCTAAATGAAGGAGTCTCTTTAAATCTATTTACAGAATATTGAATGTCAGTTAAAGGAAGGTAATTTGGGTTATAAATATTGATGTTTGGAGTTTCATCCATATGCCTATGGTTTATACTATTAGTCCTCGCTTTGTAACTGTTGCAGAATTTTTTTAACTGGATAAAGAAGCAGTGGTTTCTAAAAAATCATTTGCTGGTGAGAAGGAAGCATTTTCAATTTCTACCCTTTGCACATACATTAACATATATTTTGTTACCATGCTATGGGTTTGTTGCTTTGTTTTGTTGGGTTTTTTTGACATTACATTTCCATGTAATCTGTTGGAGATCCACCACGTTTTAATGAATGAGGGAGTAGAGAGGCAGAGGAACAGAAAGGGAGAAGGTTCTTAATGGTTGAGAATTACTTAATTAAAAGCTTCCTGCTCTCCATGTTTGTTACTTGGAATTATCAAAGTGATGCCTTGTAATCAGATATCACTTTGCAAGAACAAACACGGGAGAATTTATTAAAGTACATAACTCATAACTGTAACTGTCTTTACCCTTTGCTAACATGTATCTCTAGAATAATTTGTCTGCTTTCCTCCTTTGGAGAGTGGACAATTTTTTGAAAGGCTACTCTGACAAATGCAAGCATACGTATTCCAGTTGCATTTTCCCAGTGTTTCTTAGTTGCATCTGATCTTTAGTATTAATTTTTGTTGATTCAGAATTTCCATGATATTTGTCTGAAAATGCCAGATTCAGGAACTTCAAAAATTAGTGTTTGCTTTGATTTTCATCAGCAGTCTGATTGGCAAATATTATTTCACATAAGCAGTGCTTATGTAGGAACAATTATTGCTGGAGTAGACTCATCAAGAAATAATATGTATATTTTCAGTATCAGTAACGGGAAGACATGTAGTTATTGGATGTTTGGACCTGAGATTTTTTGCTAGTTACCAGAAAATTGTACCTGTATATATATATAAATTATATTGTTGTGTCTCTTTTCAGCCTAGTTTAAGAATTTGACCACCTTCTTCTTAGGTTTTTCATGCTTCAAAGAAGCCAATAAAAAAATAAATGCTAGTACCTGCTTACTTTTGATTTTTCATGACACAGACAAGGAGCGTGCGTATTTCCTAGCTGGTGTCATAAATATTTCTTGTATACTCTAGAGTCTACAGTGGTTAGGATGATTATGAAATGATGATGATGCTTCATCAGTGTCATTCAAATTATGCACTAGAGACACAATACTGCAAAGCCCACAGCTGAATCATTAGCCCAGTTCTGCTATATAGTTCTACTTTCTGCACTGTTAGGACACCTGGACTCTGTTCCCTCCTGTGCAATAGATGCACTGTTTGACCTTGGATGAAAGGTGGGCCATGGTTTTTGCAAAGCAATTCCTTATTTTTTTCATGTCCAAATTATCACAACATCTTCATTTTGTTCTCCTTAACTTTTTAGGAATATGCTGATAACCTGCAGCTCCCAGTGGTTCAGTGGGACTTGTGTGTAATTGGTGCTTCTGCAAGATGAGGTCTGTTAGCTCCAGCTGGACTCCTGGACATAGGAAACACAGGAGCACTACAAAAATCAATAGCCAGTTTGAAATGTTTGGCCTCAGTACTCAGTGCTTGTTTCCCAAAAACCTGAGTTGGGATAGTAACTTCTTTGACAGTGCTTTCAGAACCGTGAGAGAAAAATGCTGTTGTCAATGAGTATTGTTTGTAGCTGAAGCATCACGAGTGTGTGCCCCAAATGCTATTGTAACTGGTACATCATTACTAACATTCAGTTACCAAATCTCAGCTATGTTCCTTCTCCATACTGTCTTTGGAATCAGATCTTATTGGACTGAAATCGTTCACGATAAACTTCTTAGTTTGATAGAAGCAACCAAAATTTCGCTTCTGTTGTAGAATTCAACAAGTATCAGTGAAAGGAAAATGGGTTCAAAACCAAGAACTTCGGTACTGGATCTCCAGTACACAGTGCCGTAAAACACCATGCTGAGTCTCCTGGGTGACAGCTCCTTTCTGAAAGGGTGTGCAGATTGCTGAAATTGCAGGCCCTGATAGCTAGCTTAAGGTCCAACAATGCTGCATTATTTGTGTTCTTAATTGTGTTCATAAAAAATTTAGACTTTTTTTCTTCTGGCATCAAGAAATTTCTATGTGGGCATTATTTCCAGAGATCATGTTTTAGAAATGATGGAGTAGATTTTTCAAAAGCAGAGAGGTTAGGCTTCTTCCTCCCACTGCGATGTGGGAAGAATTCACTTTGTAATTCCCACCTGTGTCTCATTAAACCCAGGCACTTATTAGGGTAATGCAGTTGTTCAGAAATTATGATTAAAGAATCATGAAGAAGGGCTGAGTTTTAATTGAATTTTTGCTATAATCCACAACCAGGGAATAGTGGCATAATTAGCCTAGTTTGACACAGAGGTATTTCTGTATATGCACCTGAATGAGTCACAGGCATGGGGAATATCATCTACTAGTATTCCTGTCAGAAAAGAATATTCTTCTTAAAAAAAAAAAAAAAAGAAAAAAAAAGCCAACGGTTAGGCTTCTTTCATTCCATCCCCTGAGACAGTGGTGATTTTCACTGCATTTCAATAGAAAAGCAAAGAATGCAGTGCTGTGGATACTGAATAGGTAATAAAATGGCAAGTTCAAACACTGCTTGTGTCCGTCCGGTACACCTTCAATGCATCTCGCTGAAAGCCAGCAAATATGTAGCCCATCCTGATTCCCGTTACTCTGACACAGGAGGTGACTCTAAACATCACCTATACGAGTTTCCAAATTAGCAAGTCTGGAGTATAGAAGAACTATCAGACCTGATTCTTTGGCTGTTGTCAACTGTTGTCGAATAACTTCTTCACATCAGCTGAAAACGTGCCCAGTGTAACTACAGTTTCAGACAGTGGGTGTCTTTTAGGGCAGATCAGCAGTTGTTTAGCTATAGCTGTTCCTGGGCAGAAGAATGTTTGGGGAGACTTCAAGGCCCTCAAACCCTGCTGTTCTATGATACAGCATTGTCTTCAACATCTTGGCATAAATGCCATTGTTTTTAGCAAGAGCAGGATCAGAACATAGCTGAAGACAGTATTTTTCATTCATGTTGTGGATATATGCATCTCATGGGTTTAACCATAACACGAGTTTCATCAAACTGTCTGTGGATTATACAGTGCCCTGCCAGAACAGAATCAGCTGGGTGGGATTATTGATAAAGATAATAATTATCTTAGTAAAGGAAGTAAAGTCAAACATTTTTGTGGATAAACTGAATAGCTATATAGCTAGTGGTGATAAACCTCTTCCAAAAACCAAGGACCCTATTTATGAAAAGTAATTTTCTGCCTGACCAACTAAATGCAATAGCATTAGAGACCTTAGGAATGGAAAATATCACCAAATTAGATTTACTTTTATACAAACTAAAGTCTTGACTTTTCTGCACTCCTGGTCTCAAGAAATCTGTGGTGGAACATGGGACTGAATTTGTCTATGCAGTCTGTAACTACTTCATCAGCAAACGGACGGACTTTCCCAGTACCCGTTTGTCATGAGCTTGTTAACCTGTTTGCCTCACACAAGCTCCTTTTGGTCAGAAGCAGCTGAGAACACCACAGAGGGTCTAAGCTGATCAGCCATAAAAATCAAGGTCATGGAGAACTCCCTTTGTTTCCCAGTCCTTTCTCCTACATTAAACACATATTGGCCAGAGAGAGTTTAGTTCTCGTGTCTTAGTCATTAGACTCTCAAGGAGTATGTGTTCAGTATTTACACAGAGGCACTGGTCTGTGGAAGCTGGTTCTCGTTCATCCTTATGGAAAATGGAATTTTCTCTTCTTTATTTTTGGTCATTGCTTTTTTAGCTTTTTTATATAAAATATTTATTTTATATAAATTTTATAAAAAGTGTGGGTTTAGCTTTTTATATAAAATATTTATTCCATTTTGATGAAGAGTTGACTTGTACAACATAGATAGTAGTTCTTCTGATCCATCTTGCTGGTGCAATTCAAGGGTAACACTGCTAAGAATGAAGGCATTTTGCCTGTGTAACTTGAGCACAGAAGAACTGCTGGTGCAAGTGAGAACAGCAGGGAAGTTTCCAGGAAGCTTCTGGTGGCTTAGGCAAGAGGTTAATGGCTGAAGGAAAGCATGTCTGAGGTTGCCTCTACAGACTTTGCTACAATGGTTTTGAACTGTTCTTTCCAGCAAACGTCAGCATGTATGAGAAGATAACCCCTGGGGCTGGCTCTCTGGTCCTCTGTCAAGGTCTCCTTTTGCTGGGTCTCTGTCAAGGTCCTCAGAGAGTTAGACATGCCAAGGTAGGCCCAGCTTTACATCCCAGGGAATAAAGAGTTTTACACCACAGTGTCACTTTTTACGAACTCTGTGCAACGCTGTTGACAGGTAGTGTCAGATCAGCAAATGTGTGCAGACTCCTGGGGAGCTGTTTGAAGTGATGTGTAAAGAGAGGAGGACTTGTAGGGAGCAGCCTTGCGGAATGATTTGGAAGCAAGTATTTGGGAGGTCTGTAGCAAATAGACTTAATTTTCCCTAGAGAAATAAATGAGCCACCTTGAAATTTGCACCTTTTTGTAATAAAGTCAAAACCTTTGTTCTGTATAGTTCTTTCTCTGCTGTTTGAAATACACACAGAAATGTAGAAAGTCCTTTGAAATGTAGGTAATTAAAATATCTGTTAAAAATGCCAGTGATGCACCCCAATGGAAAGCAACAGCACAACTAGGGAATGCCTAACTGAATTAGTATTTTGAGTTTTGTATTGAACATATTGTCTGGGTACTATGGAAATGATCGATAGAGAAGTATCTTAGACCGACAGGCTTATTTTTATATTGTTGATTGCCGCTCTGTCCCCTCAGCTGATGCTATATTCCTTGAACGTTTCTAGAACAACTGGGGAAAATAAAAAATATATTAACTCCTCTACTGTTTCCAGTTGATGTAATTGAGTTTTGAACCGGACCTCCACTGGAAAGCAAGCCTTACTATTTAAAACGTGAAGCATTGCCATGAGGGTAAATGTATATATGGAGAAATGTGGGTTTTGCTTTCTGTTTGTGGAGGTGAGACACACTACAGAAGACTCTCTATTCAAAAAGTCACGGTATTTTGAAAATTAATTATACCGAGGGTTATCTGAACAAGGCTGTCTCTCTCAGCAACACAAATGCATAGGAGAAAACTGGTGGATGCCCTAAATCAGTATTTCCTGTTGAGAAGTCTTTTGTTGATGACATTGAGGTAGTGTATCATGCTGAGTTACGGTAACAAGAGGTTATATTACTGAAGCCTGTTTTCATCATAGAGACCCCTTAGATCATAGGACTTTTAAGTCTTTCAGCTTCTATATCCCAGAAGACTTTGATCTTAGGGAAGGGATTTACTGTGATGAATTTAGCAGAGAATGAAAAATGCTGGAGGACTTCTGAACAGCAAGTAATGAGTTTAACCAGGATCTTGTGTAATATGAAGGATTTATCCTCCCTACAGGACCTCAGGCCACAAAATCTTTTTCTTTTCCAGTTTATAGCCCCTGTCACTTACTGTCTTAAGTCCAGTTGTGATGATCAGACCCTTAAAAATTTGATTCTTTATGAAAGTGAAGCTTTATCTTCCCTTTGCTAGGAGTCACTTCCTCCAAGTGGAGTCACTTCCTCCAAGTGTGTAACCAAAGGGCTGGCTGGTCTGTTGAAGTGACTCCAGCATGGACACGAAGGGCTGATGAGGTGGGGGATGTTTTTGGTTTTTTTCTTTTACTTTGCTGGCAGGGGTAAAGGAACAGAGGAAATAAAGCCAATGGAGAATTCAGGATGGCTTATCCTTTGGAGATTTGAAAAAAACAAAAATAAATTTAAAAATCTGTGCCATTTGGTATAGTCTGACAGCAAAAACATTGATCTCCAGAAGCAGCTTTGAGATAGGGATAAAAGTAATGCCTGGAAGGCTTAGCAGTCTCCAGAGAAGACAGCAAACTTTCCCAGGGGTGGAGAAAGCTGTGTTCTTTCAACTGCTGCCTGGGAAATGCTTTTGGAAGACAGCATCTGGGCTCACTCATGTGCGTTTTACTTGAGCCTGTTTGCTTTTATCAGCAAGGAACCCATGAAACTAAACCTTGTTTCTCAGCCCCTGCATGTGCTATGGTGTGAGCCAGCACAAGCGCCTGAAAACACTTTTCCAAAGAACTGGATTTGGGGAGATGAAGGTGCAGAGACCACAGGCATGCAGAGCAACATGCTTCAGCTTCTTTGACAAGGCAACTGTGGGGGTGAGGTAGGGATGCTGATACAGCTGGCAGCCCCCAGTATGCCCTAAGTTTTCAAATAAAGTGAAAAGAGCAGCCAGGATTTCCAAGTGGAAAATGATATATGTATTCATGGGCCCTTGCAAAACAACAGCCCAGAGGACATCCAGGAGGATATGTCTCAGCTTAGGTAAAGTTTGCTGTATTGTCAGAAGAAGGTTTCTGTTCTCTGGAGCTTTTCCTGTGCCATATAGACTTGCGTCATTTGAGCTCATTATTCATATTCTTGAGGAGGAAGTATTGTTATCAGTAAACATAGTTGGCTCCTATTGTTTCAGATTAATATACACAGAAAAGTCTTTTAATTTTTTTTTAATCACCTGATTGATTTTATTTTTTTCCCCCAGAGGAACTACTTCTTTCCTTTATGGAAAAGCCTGTGTAATTAGCAGGGTTCCATAGAAATTGAAGTAATGATCTCCAAAGTGTAATAGGAAATCACAAGCTTGCTAATGGGGGTTTTAACTGTATGACAGCAAAGATATAGTGAGAGCTGCAATGGGGGATGGATGCTTCCATAACCCACCCTGTTCTATCTGTGCCCATTCCTTTTGGAGTGGGAGAGGAGTGGAAAGTCCCCTCCGGCCACTCAGCTGACACCTTTGTTATTTGCTTCACCTACTTTCATCTAGTGCTTTTGTGGGAGACAGACTATTGCTTGTAGTAGGTGGCAGCACTGACCTGTTCCATAGCATCAGATTTCACCTGGAGCTTTGAAAGACACTTTCCCTTTTTCAAATCACCCTGTCTAAAGCTGACTAACGGAACTACTGTCCATGCTTGGCTCCAGCAAAGACTGTCCTTAAATGGTAGCTTGAGTTTGTATGCTATAGGTTTGAGCAGATCTGTGGCTAAAACAGGTCTGCGGCCAAGGATGTGGACTTGGCTGAGGAGGAGGCCATTTTTGCCCAGACATGTATTTTTTGACAAATAAATTTTATGAGATTCAGAATCTTTTAATTTCCCCAAATTTTTATAGCAACTTGAGTCCCAACTGTTTTTTGCCAACAGTGAGGTGTCCTCATTGACTTGTATGTGGCCCTCTGAATTCTTTCTCCTATTTGCAGACAGTTAATACTATCTAACGGGATGCAGTTTTGGCAGAGGTGAGGTATTTAGCTGTCCTGAAAGTCAGCACCTTTCTGACTACCTCCTTGCAGCCTTGATTTGTATCCAGAACATCCATAAACAATCTTTCGTTGTAGATTTTAACCTCTTAGAGAAGCTTTCAGTGTGAATTCTTTAAAAGCTGTCTGCAATCTTTCATCTCTGTTCTTCATGCAAATTGCAGCCATCTCACATACTTACAAAATATTTCTGTTGCCAGAGCACGGTGGAGAGGATCAAGACTTCTTGATTTAATAACTCTCTTCACTGGGGAATAAATATATTTGCCAGTTATTGCAGTATTACTAAAAGAGCAATTTTACTCTTGAACACTTTTGCAAATAAAAATATCTCTATTCCGAAATGTGATTTTACCACATCTGTAGCGTGGCTTAGGTTGTGCAGCCATTGCAAATGTAGATGTGACTGTGATGTGGAGATAGCCACTCAGCTGACCGGTGCTTTGGTTGATAACCGTCATGAAATACCTTAGTGGGACAATATGCTGTCCCATTTTGCATCTCTGGAGGAGGATACTACAACACTAATCATGAACTCTTCAACCAATAGCATAGTTGCCTGCATTTAATTGATGAATTGTAGGTATACAGCTGGTAAGGGAACAGCTTAACCATGCATTTCTGTGGTAAAGGTCTAATCTGGCCAGATGTTGACTATAAAGCATGACTTTTGAGGCTGCTGCAGATGAATGACCCCAATTCACTCAGATAATCAAGTAAAAAAGGAAATAATAAAAAAAAAATAATCACAGAATGAAGAACATGCTTCACTGGATACAAGACCGAAGCAATAGCTGTTTTGTGTGCTGGCTACCTAAGGTAGATAACGGAGGACAGTCAAAGGTGTTTGTATCCAGAAACAATGCTTAGCTGCTGTGTTCTTCTCATAGGACTGTGATTTAATAAGCACAAGTCATACAGAGAACCTGGAATGGGGAAATAGATCATAGTGTTTAAAGAAAACTAAACAAGATATTAACATGTCCACTTCAAGAAAAATGTGTTAGTGTCTTAAGTCCAAGTGTGAAAGCCTTTCACTTGTCATTATTAAAATGAACTATTATTTCAAAGCAGCAACAGTGGAAACTTCCTTTTACCTTTGCCAGTGCTTCTCTTCCTGAAGACATTAACCTTTGACATGCAGCAGTACAATAGCCCTATATTAAACCTGGAGATGGGGTAAAGTCTGAAAGTTGGATTGTCTGTCTCTTTATAGAAGACTAGTTAGTTGCATTCCTGCATTGTAGTTGTAAGAGGCTTATGCATTAGAAAAGATCTTACAAAAGAAGAAGCTTTGTGATTTGCAACAGGAATGAATAATAGTGCAGTTTTAGGGTATCATACTTTCTTCTGGGTTTTCTAGAGCACTGATTTCCCACTCACTCACTTTGCCTGAGTAAGCAGTTTTTCATGTTCTCCATACTTCCTGTTGTTAATTATTTTCCCAATACTATTACATCTTCTCTTCTAAACCATTTTCTCCAGCTTGATGACTTTTATTATGCACAGCCAAAGAGGTAAAGTCTCAGGCCTGTTATGCTGCGGAGAGGAAGAACCACAGATCACCAGATTTGTCAATGTGTTGCCTTCACCTTCTACTGGGCTCCTTGTTTTGAAAGTCTTTTTCATGGCTTCATTTCCAAGCCACTTGAAATCAAATCATAAGCATTAAAAGATACATTGGTATCATTTGCATCTCTGATGAATCAGACACATGATCAGCATGGGTTTATTTTCCTTTGCATCTTACATCAAATGGTTATTTACATCAAAGTATTTGTACACTCTTACAGATCACTGTGCTTTGCAAAAGTATGTCTGATAACAGGAGGTGCGGGGCCATAAGAAATGCAACTGTGAGTCTCTATGAGTCTGAGCAAGGCACTGTGGCAGGCAGGGTGCTGAAAATGATTGTAAGAGCCACAGAGGAAATGTAAGAAAGCAGCCCAAACCTGAGCAGCAAATGTTGAAGGCTTAGTTATTGAATTTCAAAGTAGCAACATGTCTGGCTTTAACACTTCTGTTAACCCCTTCTGGTAACTTAGAACTGGGCTCAAAGTCAGTTACAATCTGAAACTGTCATTCTCTGTTCAAAGGTTGAGTTTTGCTGTTTCAAAAAGCAAAGAAAATATAAAAGGAACATTTTTATTTACATTATTTTCTGTTTTCAGCTTTCATGTTTAAAATAGAGTTTGGAATTTGAAGGTACTATTTTACATTTATGAAATAATAAAACTTTATGCCTATAATAATGTTGTATAGTATCAAAAGATTAATGAATCTGCTCTTCTGAAGTGTACATTTTATTCTTGTATACATGTTCCTCCTTTTTAAAGAAACAGAATCAAAAGATACAAGACCTTTAAAAGGAATGCAACACATGCTTTGTATGAATGCTGTCCTGCATAGTTTTTTGAATGTTAAAACAATACGGTCAAATACTATTGATTTCCATCTTTTTAGCCTCCTGAAGGATTAGTTTGAACATCGCTTTCAAGAGAAAAGACACTATGGCAGTTTAATGAAAGCTGTCTATAGCAGACATGGTATATCCATTTTGTGTTCTGCCTTTCCTCATGGCATTTTACAACCAGGATGGACTATCCTATGTAGAAAATCTTCACTTCCTTGATCCAGTGTTAATGAAAGCCTGACAAAGCTAAATGACATCTGTTTCTTTGTTGGATTTTGGATCACATCAGTTATCCTTAAAATATGAAAGTAACACAGCTAGCTGTTTCGATTTCTGGTGAAGCTGTGGAAAGAGCCATAGGTGAACCTGGCAAGTCTTGTTAAATTGGAGAGTTGTTTTCTCCTGTGATTTGTTTAAGTCTTCTACATAAAACATTTTTTCCTCTGTTCCCTCCATACATTCACTGTATTCTGTCTTAGCACCATTTTCCTTTTAAAAAGTCCAGGGCTGACCTTCTCCCAGATGCTATTTCAGCTATCAGTCTCACTTCCCAGTCTCTTACTCAAACCATTTCCCAGAGTCCTCCCATGCACAATGGAGAAAGAATCAAAAGATGAAGCATTTCCCTTCCTCACTTACCATCCAGGGGACTATGTGTCTGTTAAGTGTTAAGTGAATGAGAGTCAATGACATCTGTCTCTTAATTAAAGTGGACAGTTGGAGTTTGATATACCCGCAAGACTTTATTATAAGAGAGCAGCCTGAAGAAGTGGTATCAACAGACTCATTAGTAACCACAGAAAGAAAGTGTTAATTAGGAAATGTGTGATCCTACCATCAGACCAATTTGGGAAGAAAAGGTGAATGATATGGAGATGAGCTGCCAGTGATACACTATATCATAATTATTGTGCACATTGCACTGGCATTAATGATAGTGGCATAGCAGAGTGGGATGCTGGTTAATTCACATTAGTGTCAAGTCAGGCAGTTAAAGCCCTAACAACTGAATGAAGAAGTCTAATGGCCTGTTCAGAATCAAAATAACATGCACTTTATGACCAAATTCCACCATTAACAGCACAGTGGAAAACTACTTGTGGCTGACAAGAGAAGGGGTAGCTGAATTGTTGAATGTAAAGAGGGGGAACCAGCTGGCTGGGGATCAGGTACAAGCAGTGGTACTGGTATAGGAACACTGCAGGGGTGCAGGGCTCTGGGGAGCGGTTGCACATGCTAAACACATGCATACAGCCATTATGCTGGAGACCCTAAAAGCAGAAGTGACGTGTAGGTTAAGGATAAACAACAACTTCATGGTGCTAGTACCTGATGGTGACTTCCACGGAGATTTGGAACAGAAAGAAAGCAGCAAAGCTTGGTGTGAGAGGTGTGTGACTAAGCTGCAGAGATTAGATGTGATGTGATCAGGAGCTTTCATGATCTAAACTGAAGGTACAAGTCGTCTTTCATCTGCACACAAAGCAGAACCTTTTCCCACTCTATATCTAGCCTTAGTGGGTTTTGTGGCTGAAAGCTAATGAAAAACTTTGCTTTTTTGTGGTTTAGAAAAATACTAGAGTCTCTGGGTTCTTGGTAGAAACAGATTTCCTGGAAAGAAAACATTGGCTGTCCTCAGAAACACATTCCAGCAACATGTCTTGATGGACCATTGATTTTCAGCATCCCTCATGATACCCAGCCACTGGTGTTCTTAATTCCTCGATGGAGCTGTCAGTCATTGAAATTTTTTCTGGCAAGATGATAGTGTTATATGCTAACATATAGACATTATATGCTGCTGTGGCCACATTTGGTGGTATTGCTGTAGTTCAAGTGATAGAGATCTGTTGCTGAAAGTTGGTTGCCTGGTTGGGATAACACTGTATGCAGTCACATTCAGACTGGCTGTATGAAATACTGACCAAGCAGCATGAACATGTAGGTTGAACACTTGAAAAACAAAGCCTAGTGGACCCAAACCATTTTGTGATTTAGATGGGGTTCAGTAGAAAGGATTTCTTTCCATTTCATAGTGTGGTGTTTGCATTTTCTAAACATGCCTCTCATGACATCTCCAGCTCATACATTCTTGCTGGTGGCAGAAGAACTTTCTCATGAGCCTTTACACACCAAAGGGTCCTAAGGAAGTGCTGGTATTTGGCCAGAGGCATGGTTATTAACTGGTGTAGACACATTGCAGCAAGGATGATGTTGTTTCTGGACACATGGGGCCTTAAGTATTTTGATAAAGCAAAAGAATTTAATGTGCCTGAGCTTTCTAGGTTTGTTCCTTCCTCCCTCACATCTTTAATTTGAGAAAGTAAGTGTATAGGTGAAAGCAGGCAGACTTTTTCCCAGTTGAGTGAACTCACTGAACCAAGTAGCTGAGGTGCTTGTAATTTAAAGCAGGAGAGGGGAAAGAAAAGATATACCTGAAGTATGTAAGCTAACAGAGTAGAACCTGAGTGATAATTTGTCTTTCACATCCTCATTGTGGAGCAGCAGTTGGTCCATTCAACTCAGGGAAGTTGTGGTAGGGCTTACAGACTATGGTATCTGGATAAGTTTGTATTTCTTATTAAAAGGTTGGTGCTTTTTAGCCTGTAAATGTGATCTAAACCTGCCTTCTGAGCTGTGCTCTGCCCTGTGTGTGTAGTCAGGGCATAGCACAGTTTGAATGTGATTGCTGAAAAATAAACCTTAGTCTCTTCCCTGTGTAGTTCCACATTATCATGTCTGTGATGTTCTTCATGCTGGGGTGGTATCCTGCTGTATCGTTCATTCCTTCCATTTCAGGGCTGCTAACTTCATCCAAAGAAACTCTTCTGTTAAAAAAACCACCATAGCTATTGCTGTTCCTCAGTCTTTCCTTTTTTTCTGTCTTTTAGCAAAAATTTAAGCAGCTTTTTTGTAATTACACATTTTCCCCATCACTTTCACAATATGGTCTTTACAATCAAGATTTAATCTTACTTAAGCTGCTTCTGAAAAGGAAAAATGAAGTTAGTTTAATGCAATGGAAGAGCAGAGCTATATTCTTCCAGATATAATTACTTTAAAGATAATTACAGTTGGAAAAAAGGGCTGTCAAAACCCTTTTACTTATTTTTAATGTTTTTTTTTTTTGTTTGGTTGTTTGTTTTTTGGGTTTTTTTTAAAGTATCTCTTCTCAGTAGATACTAGTTCTGGCTTTGCTTGTACCAGGCTACTGACTCAGAACATAAGTTGGACTATGTTCATCTGGTCCTCTCCCCAGGCGGTCCCAGCACCGGACACCTCAGAAGACAGTACAGCAAATCCTACAATAGGCAGAGGTGGAATAATCTTGCCCAAGGAGAGGTTTTTCTACTAGCTTTTAAATATTTAGACTTTGACTCAGAAAGTAGCTTAACAGCATATGTCAAGTTACCTTGATGGAACAAACTGTTCATTCCTGTCCCTGAGAACTGGGCCCTTGATCTCAGCTGTGTTGATGTCCCTCCAGGTAACTGCACTCAGGTCAGCTAAAAGCACCAGCCAGCTTGAAATCAGACTCCGTAGGTCTTTCAGAAAGGTTGTAGGTGTATAGTCTGTGATCCTTTTAACCTTCTCTAATCTTCTTTGCAAGAGCATATTCTGAGGTGGTTTCCCTTTAATGCTGTTCAGTTCCACCGCTTATATACTGCTAGCCTCACTGCCAAATGAAGTACCTCAATCAAGCAAGTGCTATTCCTAATCAGAGCAGGCATCCCAGGGTAATTCAGTGATTTCCTTCTGGGCAATGCAAAGCGATTAGCAGGTTCATACCATTTTGCCCTTATTTAATTACATCCCAAGGAGAGGACTGATCTGGCAGGGTAGCTGAAGTCTGAGGTGACCCAGTAAGGACTCCAGGCATGAAGGCATCTTTTTAATATTTCATGCAAAATCCTTGCAGCAGCCTACAACAGAAGGGGCTTCAGTTTCGCTCAGTGCACACAGGCGATGACTTCTATTCATTGCCAGGGAAATATCCATTTCCAAGGCTATCATACAGAATCATCGAATGTCTATTAGCTTTGTGATATCCAGCAACTCTTCCCAGACTGAGCCAGATAGAGATACAATGCTGAGACCTCCCTTTATTCCATGATTGCCACAAATAAAACAGGGTGTTTGTGTCTGGGGCAGTTAATGAAACCCTCAATTATAATGAAGGGAAGCACACTGTTGCTTGAAGGCATATATTGTGGCTCAGGCCCCCATGTGTGCGGGTGGTGGCAGTGCTCTCCTTGTGCCGTTAGCACAGTGCTTTTATGGTGCTGCCAAGCATACGCCTGGTGTGACGCTGCTGCTGCAGAGCTGTGGTGCCAGGAGCGGTCTGTGCTGTGCAGGGAGCGCTCTGTGGTAATCAACTGAAGCATGAAGGAGACATTATTTCTTCTCCCCTCTGCACCCCTGCTTAGGACCTTAGGAAAGGTTTCCCCCTTCTTTGTAGAGGAAAGTGCTCTCTGGAGAACTATTCAAACCAGCTGCAATCTCCTGTCTCTATGGAGGCATACACGGTATTCTGCAGCTGCTCTCTGCTCATGCAGAGGTGACTGATTCTGCTTGAGCTTTGGATTTAGGTGGACTCATCTGACTGATCTGGTGTACGTGGAAGCTGAGCAGTTACCAGTGGAAATGCGGCTTTCCTAGTAGTGTTTTTTCAGGTTCTATGGCGATCTGCTCTTATGTAGACATATTTCAGTGTTTTTTTCATTTTATGTGTGTGAATTACTTTTTGTGCTTAAAAAGGGCTGTTGCAATGGTGGGATACTTAAGAGAAGCATGGCTGAGAGGGGGAGAAAGGAATGTGAGGAAAATGGGTGGAAAGCAAGTTGAGGATTAAAAATCAGGGTTAACTCCAAGGTTTGTGCCATTCATTTGAGCTAGAAGTTCTGCTTACGAATCAATGTTCTCAAGAAATTTGATAGTCTGCAAAGCCAGAAGTCATTTCCTCTAGCAAGGAGTTTTAGTAAAGCAATTAGGCTGCATTCACAGCTAGAGAGAAATTTTATCTTGCTTTCCCTATGACTATTGAAAGAAAAATCCAACAAGTTTGCATCTATCATTGCAAAACTGAGATCAAGACATTGAATATGTCAGACTTGCCGTGTCTCGAGATTTTAGGGCTTCGCACAGGGCTGCCTGTAGTCCAGTGTGGGTGTACTAATGAAACCTGACCATCTGCAAGTGAACTCTCAGCATGCCTGACCATTTGATTTATACAGCTAGCCATCTCAAACCGCAACTCCTTGCCATGTCATACAGTATTTTCATTTGATCATTTAATCCTTGCTGTTCTTATACTTCGATATGCTGAAAGCATACTTAAAGACTTGTACCATGGTTAGAGATGACAGCATTGGACTGTTCGCTTTAGTACTTAATAGTTTTTTAGTTTTATTATTTTTGTTCAACATACCTGCAAACCCATGAAAATTTGAGCAGTAAACCTACAATAAATTTTTTTTTTACTTTCCTCATCTATTTAAAAAATACATACTTTAGTATCTGAAGCTTCCTTTTGAAAAAGATAGCGTGCTTTTGAAAAAGTTTTGAAAAAGAATGTGCTAGGATTTGGGTGTTTTTCTGGCTTGTAAAATAATTCTACAGTTACCTTTGCCTATTATTTAACAATGTAATTATTTCAAAGTGAAGAATCAAACCATTTCAACTACATGTAGTTATGAAATCAGGAACTTGGCAACACATGGTGTCTTAGGCAGAACATTCAGACTAGAAATTCAGAATGCAGATAACTGCTTTTAAAGAGAAAGACCTTTCCTTGCTTAGGAATTGAAATTTGGTGCATCTTAGAAAAGGTCAGTTGTTTCTTTAGACTAAGTACTCATTGTTAATGAACACAGCATTTTTAAAAGAAAGGCTACCTCTTATGATTTCTGGCATATAAAAATGCAGCCCCAGAGAAGAGATTGCACATGTTTACCACTGTTGCCAGCTGTAGGCTATGGACATAGTCTTGATCTCACTGAATTTGGTAGCAAAATCCTGATGTATTTCATTGCACTAATAGATATTAATTGTACATAACCTTTTATTTTAGTGATCAAAAATATAGAGGTGATACTGTTTAGTGCCATTTTTGTAAATCCCTTTTTTTGCTGCCATTGCACCTTAACAGCCACTATGAAGGAGTCTGCAATGATGACTTGGGGAAAGTGTGACAGCAGGATTCATTTCCAATACCCTGTAGCCGGAGTCTTTGGTGGGAGCACTTTTGATTAGCCCTAAACAGCCATCACTGACTTGCAGTCAACTGGCTCCACATTTCACACGGCTGCATACACCTCTAGATTTGTGTTCATTAGAATGCATACACAAGAGATTCAATAAAAAGTGACAAAACTATATTCAGAAATTAAAAATGCTTGGTATTTCTCCAGTTAGAGTAAAGATAACGAGAGAAAAGTAGCAAACAGAACTGTAATCAGTTTTAAGAAAATGCAGAGATAATTTGGGCTGTTTCTATTTCTATTGTAAATAGAAGCTTAGGTGACTAAGGGCTTTAAAGTGTAATTAACATTTTCTCCTGATAAGCGTCATACTGTTTTCCCCGTCTTATTTTCTTCTGCCTTTTATTTTCTCAGCTTGTTTTCCATCTACTATCCCAGCAGAGAAAAATAACTAGTAGCTGCTAAATTAACACTTGCAGATGGGCATTTTTTAATAGAACTTTGTCCTTTCCCGGTTTACTTAACGATCCCTAAACTTCAACTGATCTGTCAAGTGATCCTTTGATAAAGAGTGTCTTTAAAACCTCCTAAGTCTTAACTTTACAAGGGGAGAGCAAAGTGGACTGAAACTGGAACTATTTAGTGTGGGATTAAGGAGGAAGGAGGATTAATAACAAATGTGTTTTGAAGTGCCTTTTTGATAAGGGAGTCAATCCTATACTAGCTTCTATGGAAAGTTTTCTTTATTAGACTGATTCAGATCTCACTGGGTCTAATCAGAGTATTTTTTTTTATTATTATTTCAATGGCCTCTGCGTCTGGTTCAGGGGCCAAGTTCTGCCTTGAAATTCCTTGAAATGGAAGGAACCATGGCACTTCAACATCACTGTTAGCCACAAAGAGCTAGTGAATGTGCAGATCAGAAGCTGTCGCCTGCAGGACCACATCTGCATTGTTGAAGGGAACAAAAGGTGAGTCTGGCCAATGACTCTTAAAGAAAGAGCATAATAAATTGCAATACCTGTAGACAGGGTTGTCAATCAAATAGGAATGGAAGACTAACATAGATTCTTGGGTCTGTATACAGCTCATACTTTGTGTTGTTCTGTGCTTCCTCTTGTCAAGTTCTCCCCTCCTGATGGTTCAACTGCGCAAACCTCAACCATACAGGCTGATTTATTTTATTTTACTTTAAGTTTAGTCATTGCTGTTAAGACACAAGAATGGAAGTGGGATAGAAATGCATTACTTGGCATTTTTTAAAAGTTCTGTTGATATATCTTCAGGCTCTCTGGCTGCCTTATTCTCTGGGACATGGGCTTGAATTGCTGAAGGGCTATTAGGGATGTTCCTTTTGCTGAGTGTCTAGTTGGATTCAATCATAAGCCTGTGATAAATGATGCTCTTACAATCTTGGTACAGAGCGTTTAGCTGCTAAATTTCCCAGAGATGATCTGTATGTGTAGCAGCTCCTTTCCTCCAGAGCTGGCATTGCTCAGACTGTCTGGGCAGGCTGTTCTGCTAGTGCAGGTGAGCCTGGGTGTGCCAGATAGGCAGATAGGGTTCTCACCCACAAGGGTGCTGTTCCACGGTACCCACGCAGGATGAGCAGAGCAGGTCTGCTGATTGCAACCACAGTCTGTCACAGTCCAGAGGTGATAAGGCAGGGCCAAGGTGAAGCCGGGATGTTCAGTCAGCCAGCTAGGTCCAAGACTGGAAGGATATATGGCTTAAATGCAGCTCCCAAACAAAGCCAGAGAGACCTCTGCTTCTCGCAGCTTTCCCGCAGTTTTTTTCCGTAGCAGTCAGACCCAAGGTTATACAGGAGCACAAGCAGCCAAACCCCAGGGAGGCACTTAAGGGCATGGTTTGGGTTGGACTTGATGATCTTTTCCAACCTAAGTAATTCTGTGGTTCTATGAAGGGAGAGAGGTTGGAGTGTCCCTGTGGCTCACTCAGGTCCCTGGCAGTCTGCTCCAGTCCTTCCTGGCTCTTACAGGTTAACAGAGTAAAGATGTACCATCCCTGCAAATTACTGCCGAGGACTATGGGACCCCAAGTCTCTTCCCTGTAATAGCTTTTTTGAGGTGCTCTAGGCTGACGTATGGATGGACAATGAATGGGATAAAAGTCTGGCTCTCCTTTGCTCTTGGTGATTCATTTTCTGATGCTGACTCAAAATCAGATCAGACAATGCCACATCAGAAGAGCTGAACAGACTGGGAAGAAGAGCCTAGGAACTGGGAACGATAGAGATAAATGTTACCTTGCTTAGCAGGGCAATAGCTCCTGTATCCACTGATGGAAACAGTAGCAAATAGCTTGACAGAGAGACTGAAACAGGAGGAGGGCATGAAGGAAGTGATTGAGAAAGGAGACTGGAAAAGGAAAGTAAATGAAATAAGAGAGAGCAAACTAATTTGAGGAGGGAAGTATTAGAGCAGAGGTGAAGCATCGTGCAGGCTTTCATGTCTTGACTTTCCATTTTGACAAGTGTTTTGTGTAATTATAAAGGAGTAATCAAAACCACAAATGAGACTCAGTTGCACAACTCCCACTCATTTTCATGTTCTGAAAATTTTGGAGCTACTGTGGTTTTAAGAGGGTCTCCCACCATCTTATCAGAAAAAAACCCTCTTAGTTTATCTGAAGCCTGACGAAAGGAAGAGTCTCCCCCATTAATTTCAATGTGTCTTCTACTGAGCTTTAATAAAATGTCAGTCTGCCATGGCAAATTACTAAAATGAAGCTGTCAGTCAGTATTCATAGCATCAGACTATATTTCATGAGCTAGGAGATATATCACCCAGAAAGTCTGAAAACACAGTTGGCTGAATCAGCTCCTACTATATAATTATGGTAAACCTCTCGATCAATATTGTGTGCATTTTTAATACCTTCATATTGAGGCTTCTGATCTCTCTGTATTAATGCTGATAATAGTTTTGCTTCTCTCTGCAATCAAATAGCTTAATCCTGAGGTCTCTTCTTTCTCTTGTTCCCACAGTTAATTACTCCTTCAGCTCTGGAAAGGAAATAGGCGGTTCTATTACTTTGGGTTTTTTACTTACTTTGAAAGAAAAGAAGGAAAATGTCAACACCAGGAGATGGGCTGATAGAGTGCAGACCCATATAGACTCTATTAATGCAGTCCTTAGTAATAAGCCTTCATAAATCTGTTTAAACATTGAAGTCTAACGAGCAGCATCTCACCAATAAGAGCTCATTATTCACCTGTCATGAAAATGCATTTAGCAGTATAATTTGCTGTGTTCAGCCTTCCCCAGAACTTGGTGTCAGCTCTCTGTTTTCCCCTTGCTTGCTTTCTCCCTTACTTTGTGCTACTACCTATAAGTTGGTTCAACACTGTCACAGCTGGTCCAGCCCCAGCCTTGTGGCAGGATGCACAGCAGAGCTATTCTAGAGGGAACGGTTCCAGTTTTTTTGAGGAGCTCTGAGGCTACCTGCTTGCCATGCGACTTGCAGTGGAGGTGAAAAGATTTTCAAGGCTATAAATCATCGTCATCAGAGCTTAATTTGAAGACTAACGTATTTGAGTTCCTAAAAAAACTGTTGAGTTCTGTTAAGTTGCATGCAAGTGAAGCTTAAAGATGCCTATAGCCAAGGACTTTAGGGGCCATTTAAGTAGCTTCCATGGTCTATCCAAATATTTAGAAACCAATATAATAGATGAAGAGTAGGACACTTCTTTTATAGATTCTGATTTATTGAATCACTGACTTAACTAATTGTAACAGACTGCAGATCACCATCTTCAGCTAACAACCTTGCCTGTTCTTACTGCAGTGCAATCCATACACTTCAGTATGAATTGTACTTTACACAGGATTTTAGCCAAAACTCTGATTTAACCCTCAATATATTTTATGAAAACTTTTAGTTACCACAGGAGCTAGTTTCTATGAAGTACAGTGCAGGCAGCCTCGTACATCAGTTAAAACCTACTGGTTTCATATGGGCACAGAGGCTTTGGAGGATCAGAGCCATGCTTGACATAACAAACTAGAAGCAATGTCAAAGTGTGCGAAACCTACCGGTGTTCATCAGAAAAAGTCAGTTTATAATTACTCCTCTCATTAACTATAGGACGTTCATGTACAGGTACAATATAGCACGCTCATGCAAATGCCAGTCTAACTTTCCTAATGAATGCAAATCCTAATAATCCAATGTATGTCAGAATGCAGCTGTGGACTCATAATCCTCTCTGTTTGCCATTGGATTCTTTCCATTCAAATCCTAATTTGTAGTAAATGTTCTCTGTGGAAGCTGACATGGCTCATACCATTTGTATCAAGGCCAAACTGGTAATCACTATCTTCTAAGGAATTGGTGTATTTAAAACCAACTGTTATGCTGGGTTTGAAATGGAAAATTAATATATATATTCACTTTCCCTGTTGTCAAACTATATGCAATGGCTTCTTCTAGTAAAAAGAATGACTGAAGTCATGACCAGCAGCTCAGCTGCATGCAGTCCTAAAGAGAGGATGGTCCTGAGCAAAGATGTATACTTAGCAACTCCAGAACAGACATATGACAAGAAACCAGGTTTTGTTGGTTGGCTTTGCCCTGGTTTTAATGTGTAACACTTTGGGCAAAGTAACTAAATATTTAGAAGATGTCTGGGTTGGATAGGAGCTTTTTTTCCCATTTTCAAAAGTGGCACAAATCTCCAGGAGGGTATCTCAGTTTCAGTAGGGTTGGACTCCTAAGTTCCTTTTCAAAAAGAGGCTGGTCTAAATCTGCCAGAGTTTACCAGATTTTACAGGTTATTTTCTGGGAGAATTGTCAACAGTTAGTGTTTATTTTCAGCCCAAATTCTTTGAAAAAGATTGAAAACTAATGGTTGTGGTTTTTTTTTTCCTAATAGAACACAAACTTTTAAAAATGGATTTGGAAATGTCACTATACCATTCAAACAAAATTTAATTTTTTAAAATGAAATTGAAGTTAGTCTTTTAAGTTAGTGTAGTAGACAGATTCAGTTGTTCAAAGGAACACATTACATGTTTTTCATCTAAGTTGATGTTTGTTGCACTTGCTGATCTTGAATCAAGCATATTGGTTCAGTTCAGCAGCAAGTCACTGCCAGATAGCTTCAGGTGAAATAATATAACTTGATTTTCCAAAGGAAGATTTTATTGATATTGAAATTAATTGTTTCCTGAAAAACTGTTGCTTCATTGGAAATTGAGGTTTTAGTCAAAAATCATTCGAATGGCAAATGCTCATTCAGTGCTAACACAAGAACTGAACCAATTTTACTGTTCAGATATGCCTGTACCATAGTCAAAGCAACACTTTGAGTACAGAGTAGGTATTGCCAAGCTGGCTTTACAGTAAAGCTGTTTGGATGCCAGGCATAATGGAATTGCAGCAGCACAATAGCAGGGTCTGATTTGGTGGGCTGAGAAGCAAAGCAAATTACCCCATGCCGAGATGTGACCCAGCAGTGTAGGCATAGTCCATCTTTTTAGACTATATTTGGAAATGTGCAAAATTGCCTAAAGACCCTGAGCTGCATCAGGTAGACTTTCAAAAGTCTCAATACTTTGTTTGTATTTGATTTCATTGGAAGTCACGTGCCCTGCTGCTCCACATTTCCTCCTGGTGAAATACTTGCATCTCTCCTAAATATCTCTTGGAGTGAGATCTCTCTGACAGAGATCCCAGCAGTGAAATGGAAACTGTTAATATTCTCTTATTTCATAGGTTTTAATCACTTTGAAGCTAAGTGATAAAGTAGTGCTATATTATTGAAGCAAATAGCCTAAGTACCTAATGCATAAAATAGCAGCTTGCTAAAATCTTAGGAATTTCAGGGTGAATCATGACTGATGTGAAATGAAACAGCATTTGCATTTTGCACAGTGACTCAACCTCTGCTAAAATAACTGACAATACCTCAGACAAACCAGTAAGGATCATGATAAGGCACATAATACTGGTTCATTTGAACAAGTACTTAAAATGTTTGTGCTTTTAACATCAAGAATGTAAAAGTTTATTTTTGGAAATGATTCTCTGAAGGTGACTGAGAAGCAAAATACGGTTTTAGAGAACTGCAGAAAAGGTAATTTTTCCAAGATGAAAATGGAATTAATTTTCTTGCATAATGGTTATTGATTTTCTTTTTTTTAAACAAAAATCTCCCGTGAGATGAAAAAAAAGCATTGCTGGTAACAGACTTCTGGCATAAAAATACTTCAGTTAAAAGGTATTGGCATAAAAATTTTATTAAATATTTTCAGCATTTCAGGACTTCCTGTTTCCTGAGCCTGCTGCCATGTTTGTGGAGTTCAGATAGTCTCCAGATCAAGACACTGTGGAGAATGGTATTTTTCTAATCCTTATAATTAGCAATGGAAAGATAACAGACATCCCTGGAATATTGAATAAGAGCTTCTTTCAGCACATTTGTCTCTCCTTTCAGGTGTAAGTACTCCACAACATGCAATTTAAGCAATCCAGAAAAAGTAATTTGGGAATTATCTGGAACTTTACTGAGCAGATTTTAATGGGATGTTACATGTAAAATGTCTTTTCAATGTACAGAGATTTAGGTATTTAGAAATAACTAACAGAGACTCATCAGTGGGTGCTGGAAAATGTGCTGTCATAAATCAAAATTTACAAAGACAAGGTACAAAACAGCAAAAGAGTCTCAGGACACTCAGGACTGTAAAAGGTCTAGTGGCTTAGGAGTGGGGTATTTTGAAAACCTGAAGACAACTAGGAATACTAGTTACAATGTTCAGAATTTTGTGCATTAACTATTTAATTGATGTTGATGGCCAAAAGATAATTCAAATTTGCCCTGTAAGATCTTCACTTTAGATGTAGCATGAAGATTTATGTTTTTTGTCAGTTTTCATGTTGAACAATCCCAGGTATATGCTTAATCTTATGGGTAAGGTCATACTAACTGTGACATAAGTCCAGTGGGATCTGTTGATGTGTGCCATAAATTTTTGCTGCTATATAGTTAAAGATGTGTGCATATACCTGAGCCATTTTATGACAAATGGATGGCAGAGATGGCAGAGAGGTTCCATGGCAGGGAACTTGAGCAACCACCACAAGCAAAAGCCGCAGAGCTTCCCCCTGTCACAATACTGTCTTTGCTTCATCAGCATTTGTGGCCAAAGTCAACAGAGTCAAGTGCTTGGTTCCCTGCCCCCCCCCCCCCCAAAAAAAAAAAAAAATAAAAAATGCCACTGTGTCTACACGTTAGGGCCACAGTTAAATTGCACATCTGTGGGATATTGTCCATCTTAGAAAGTTTGACTCTGGCAACAGGACTTCATAAAGTACCAGACAATACCTCTAACTTCCTTCCTGTCTGAAATCATTCACTCTTTTTTAACTCTGGAAAACAAATTGTGCAGCAGTTTCATGTACATATAAGCTGTCAGCAGTCCCCACTTTTTTTTTATCCCAAGGTATTTGTTGTAGCAATAGTGCAGCAAATGCTGTCAAAAATCTTCTAAAGCAACAGCCGAACCCACAGTATTAGTGGTTATTACTATTTCTATATAGACCTCTGTTTTCAAAAGCACCTTGTGCTGGATTGCCCACTTGAGATGTCATTTGGGGCTGGATTCAGCAGGATGGGAGTTTGGTGCCTGATGAAGATCCAGGTCCTTAGGGGTTTCTCAAATCAATCACTCTGGAATCTACATGGCTAAACAAATTTTCTTTTAGTTTTGTTTCTTCATAGGGGAATTGTAGAGGAGCTGAGAACTCACAGCACACTGTGACACAATGAGGTTACTGCAAAGTGCGTCAAAATAGTGCACAACTGGAAAGCACAAAGGATCCTAAAAGGACCCCTTTGAAAACAACACCTACTCAGAAGATGGTTTTAACACCAAAAGTTGTCAAGTAATATCATTCTGGCATGTTATTAAACCATTTTTTCTGCCTTGTAGACTGTGCAGGTAGCAGTACACAAGCCTATGAAAAAGTTCATAGCTAGCCTTTATCTAGAAATGTCTTTTTCCTACTGTCTCTTTGAAAAATATGCTTTTAATGAACAGCACTGATAGTACTGCAAACATCAATATATTTGTTTCAACCATGGCGGAATAGATGTCTGTTGGCTTGTTTTTAATGCACAGTGTAGCCATTGTCACGTAGTTTTATTGAAATGTAAAATTTTTTCCTGGCATTATCTGTCATCATATGCAGTGTTGATTATTAATTTGCACCTATAAGTGACCCCAGATAAAAAGCAAGCACGATCTTCTCAGATAACTGACACTGTGCAATATTTTAAATTGCTGAAATAGATTCTGTTGGATTTTTTCTACATAGGTAGGTATGTAGATAGATTATACAAGGGATGAACTGCAGTAACTTTCTTTTTCTAAAGAAGACTGCTGAGAAAGCATTTGCAACCACTTGAGTCTGTTGAGGACTTCTGCTTTCCTTATTTTCAGATCATATTTTACGTCTACACTGATCATTTGGTATG
Organism: Falco punctatus; assembly: GCF_963210335.1. NCBI lineage: Eukaryota > Metazoa > Chordata > Aves > Falconiformes > Falconidae > Falco > Falco punctatus. Next base: position 35,269,604 of record NC_137583.1, on the reverse strand, counting down.
AAGCTTACAGTTGGGTGTGTTTGAATGATTCTCTTGAATGTTTTATTTCTGCACAGTGTGACATAGCCATGTGAAATGCCAAATTTCACCACCATAAAAGAGAAACCAAATATTCACTGTGTCAGTATTCCATGCATGTAAGTGATTTTACTATTTTCCAAGCTAGAATGTGTTATAAAATTGGAGTCTGTGACATGCATGAGTGCAGACAGGAATTCTGCATATCTAGAATTTGTAGGAATCCAGGAGCAATTAAAAATCCATGGAAAATCTATTCTGCAACTTTATTTGTCCCACATCTCTGCTCCTGTGGTTTTGCTCAGAACCAGTGTTGTATGGGTAGGAGGTGGCTCATGTCCTCTGAGATACCACAAAGCTGCACCTCAGTCCCAGGTGAACAGGAGTGGGAAGGCATGTGCACTTTCTGAGGGAAATGCTGCTTGGTGCTTAACTCATGGGACATTTTCCAGTGTTCAGTTCTCTTTCTTTGTTTTTTTTTTTTTTGTTTTTTTTTTTTTTTTTGTTTTTTTTTGGTTTTTTTTGGTTTTTTTTTTTTTCAAATCGTCACTCTTTCAGTCTATAAAACCTTGCACTCAGAAGTTTTTGAAAAGATTAGCACTCCCAGCAAACTCTACAAGTTCTTCAATTTCTATTACCGTGTTCCTGATCTTCATTATCTAGGCTTCATTACAATAATGATGTCAATAGCGAGTCATCATGTATGCACTCAGTTGAGCACCTTGCATTTGAAGTGAAAGCCAGGAGACAGCTGTATGTGTTGCAAGAGGAAAGCAATACTTCCGGGCTTTGTTTTTTCTCACTGGACTCCAGGGGCCAAAAGGCGGGGCTTCAGATGTGTTATTGTGCAAGTGGTATATGAGTGATGATCAAATAACTAATATTCAGTCATTAGTGGTCAGTAACTGTCACCTTACTTAGCTGTTGTTGATTGTGCATCACTGGTTTATTCTTATGAATTCTGGCAGATTTTTTAAATGCTAAATGGGTTAATCCCTCTTCCCAGCTGAAAAACATGAAGTTGCGGACAAAAGTCCCCAAAGCAAAAAGAATTACTGGGAAAAAATTACAGAAGTGTAAATCAAGAAAGTAATATTGAACTTTAGAAGACAGCATACAATAATATGACACTTCATTCCACTGCTGCCTGAGGTTTATATATACTACTGTCACTGTCTTACTGTTCTTCACCACTAGTAATTTTCTTTCAATCTAATTTTTTTTTCCCAAGGGTTTGCCAAGGTTAAAAGTGCTAGAAAACCAATGACTATTCACTTGCCAAAGGACAATAAATTAAATTAACCGTTGTTGGTAGCCAAGTCAGGTCAGAACTATTTATATGTAAATAGGTGCAAAACCCTGATGGCACAGTGTATGATTATTAGCAGCTCATTGCAGACTCCATATTGAAAATTAAAGACATTGGAAAAGCAATGTGTTTCCTTTCAATTCTGCCTGCAACAAAACCACCTGATTTTCTGCTTTCACAGTAGCTTGTTATTAGTGGCCTTCCTATGCATTAGAAACATAATTATTCAAGGTCAGACTTGATGGGATCTTGTAGTAACTTGTTTTATTTTAATTATCTTCACATAACCACCATAGTAGTGATTTCCAATTGATGGTACTAATAGGTAGGTTTAATATGGGCCACGTTGTTCTTCTGTTATCCGGGAAATGAGTGCTACTGCCGGTGATATTTAGTATTTTTTTATATTTAGATATTTAGTAACCTCATCTGTGTGCTGAGATCAAATCATTTAGCAACCATTTCCCAATACCATTTTGGGGATCGAGTAATAAAAAATCACCTTTTAGTATCACTTTTGTGTGCCACATCCTTTTCTCACAGGGTCTTTCAGACTTCAAGTGTGGTAGAAACTGTTCATTGTCTCTTGAGTCTCTAAGATAGCAGCTGGAATCGTACCATGCAAACTAAACAGCATCAGTGTCCTGGGGTTACTGATGCCTCCTTAGTGCCCATAGCACAGTTCCAAAGAGTATCTCTATGGCCTGCTTAGGGCAGTTTGAGAGCTTTGCTTTGGCGTGAACAGCAATAGAGCTTTTGGGGAAGGAGCACGAACCAAACCCAGGGGCTTCCATTCCCCCGAGTGAGAGCTGTTGCTTAAGCCCTGGTTTTAGCTGGTTGTGACCATCTTAACCCCTTATCTAAACCTCTTCCTGAAGCACAAGTCAGGATTTGGCCATTGGTTCCAATGCTGCCTTCAGGAGCATGGTGGTGACTTACAGCTGTAGTGATGAGCATGGTGGTGAATTACAGCTGTGGGCCAGGACTTTGCTATGAAGCAGAGAAACCTACACCTGGAGAAAAACAGCTCTAATAATATTTATATTGGGGTTCTTTCTTGAATCATCTATGACATTATATTTGTATTGAAACTTAACTAGTCTTCATCCTATTTGCCTGTAATTGCAGGTGTTTGATCAAAGTGGGGGACTGTAAAGCTTTTACATTGCTGCTTTTTACCAAGAGTAAGGAACTGCTTTTGTGAAGTGTGTTCCATTTCAATTAAAAATTATTTTTATTGTTTTAACTTAAGGATGCAAGTGTGGCACAGAAGAGGATCAGCTCTGATTCTGTTGTGAGCAGCAGTGACACACATGCTATCGTAGTGCTGTAGGAAAGACTAGGGGTTGAGGATGCAGTGAGGTCTGCAAAGGTACCTCCCTTCAGTGCTCTGTAGGCTCTGTGTTTAAGCAGTTACTGAGGAAGGATTATTATTGTGTGGAATTCTGCAATTACTGTCCTGGGTAGACACAGATAAAATAACAAAGAGCTCTTTTAAAAATAAGACCTTAGGCCACAACCCATTATTTTTTCCCCCCCAAGTGGTATTAAACAGGTCATTTAGATGCTGGGAGTTGGGTGTTTGCAGTTTGGTCCACTTAATCGGTTTAAGCTGCTTGTGTAAAGAGTGTTTAAGATGAACAGTCAAACACTGAGATTCCCCGGTCACTATTTGCACATATAGATCAGTTCAGGAGCACCTCTAAGGTATGTGGCCAGGCATTTTGAAAGTCTCAGTGGTGGCCTGTATTATTTGTTGCCCAAATAAGGTAAAAAATATGTCCCCAAGATAGTCCCTGGGATAAAGGTACGCAGACTAATGAATCTGGACATGCTGAGCATTAGGTCCAAAAAGTACCTTTCTTTTTGAGAATTTTTATGCTACACAGGTTTTCTGTTGGCTTTCGCTGTGATAAAACCCCTCATTCTGGAAACTATTACCTTTTTTATGCCTCTAAATAATTTTTTTGTGGGGTTAGTTTTTTTTTAATTTCAAGACCGTCTGGTTATGTGCCTTGTTGAAAAACAGGATGTAGTGAGATACCACACATATAGTGGGACATTGAGAGAAGTGGAAAGGGAACACAGGGCTTGAAATGTTTTCCTGTGTGTACAATTATGGCAATGGGAACCTCTACCTAAGTAAACATACAATAGCTCAGAAAGTTATGGGCTATCCACGTGTATGTTACTTTTCTGAACAAATAATGCTTTCATAAAACTTTAAGACTATAAGTAGAAATTCTATTATATGCTATGTGGTATATATGGATTTTCAGTAAAACTGGAGAGTTGATCAGTGGTCTCAGTGCAACAGTATTCAGCAATCTACTTCCTTGTTAATTCCTGACAAACATATGTCTGTGTACTTCTTGCAAATTTGTTAAACATGATATTCTTAAGAGAAAAAAATCAGTGTCTAGAACTCACCCATTTCCTAAATTGAATAGATTTATAGAGAACCTATGTTTCTTTCCAGATGGTTAGCTCTGCTGTTTAATACAAAATCTTTTCTATACATTAACATCATAAAATTATCTTATTTTCCTTTGTGGCATAAAACTAAATTTTCATGAGTATAACTTACAAAAAGTAAACATGTTATTCAAAGTGTAAGTCTGCTGATTCTATCGTAACGTGTATTTTAGAAGTATGCTCAAAGATGCAAATACACATTTGATAAGCAATTTTTCAAAGATTCATAAATTGGTACACTGTATTTTTAATCAGGCAGATGTATTTTCTTTACCACTGAGTCATTTTAATGATTGGTGTATTCAGTTTCAAGGATATTAAAATATGAGAAAATTGTACCTATCAGAATTATCAGAGAAAGTACTAAATATTTAGAAAAATACCTAATTTCAATCCTACCAGCTTTGAATTGAAACCATTACAGGAAAAACCCAGCATCAATAAAAATATCTCATTTAAAACAGAAACTGCAACTGTAAAATATTCATTATTTTGTCATTAAAAGGCAGTTAAAATGTATGTCTCTGATGAAAACTCTTGAACTGTTTTGCTTGTTTGAATAGGAAGAGAGAGATTGTTGGCAGCCCTATGGGCAAATCCATACAGAAATTGTTTAAACATCACCTCAATATAGTTTCATTATGACTAAACATGCCCCAAATAAGTAAATGAGACAGAGAAATAGCAGCACAAGCATATCTTTGTGTTCTGCACTGATACTCAGTGTTATTTAACACAGAAACATGTGGAGGTTTGTACAAATTAAAAGGAGCATTGTGGGCAGCAGAGGCTTTGCAAGATAGGCTTTTCTCAGTATACTGCTGGTCTGCTTTTAACACCATCCTTTTCAGGGCATCTGAGAGCTTTTAGCACCACCAAGGACCAGCCCTCTAAACAAATAAGAGTTTTGCTTGTACGGTTGCATGAGAAAATAAAAATGTTGAATTTATTAATGTTCCTGTTGAACACCTAGCTCTGTAAGCATATGCCTGGATATTGACCTTTTACTTTGTGCTTAACCTCATTCAACTTTTTTCTGATTTAAGATTGCACTTAAGTACTTAACCGGGTTTAATTAGCTTATCCTGCAGATTATCCTGAAGACCATTGGGCACTCAGTTCTTGCTTCCATTGGTAGGGGTTCCCTCTCATAGGCAGCTTGCATGTGGCAGCAGGTTGTGGAGGTGTGAGTGTAGGGTGGGTTTAAAGAGGTTTTTAACAGGTTTGGTGTTTGGCATTTTTAGCCTGGTGACAACTACTTTTCTCTAAAGTGTTAGCAGACCATCTGTCTTTGGTGGTTTTAAATTGTTCCAATCTGTCCAGCAATTCACTGCACATAGGTAAGTAATAACAAATATGATATAGGGAACTCGCAATTATCTCTGTGTAGTATTTGGTGCTGCTGCAGTGTGGCAGCCTCTATGCGTGGAGGATTTGTAGTTCAAAATTTGCAGCAGAACACAGGTGTCAAGTGTCTCATTCCTAATTTGTGGAGAGGTATCAACTGAGTATCAGTCCCTAGTAAATCAACTTGTATAAGGCTAGTTCTCTTACGCCCTTACAACTTTAGGTTTATGAGCTCATCAGGATACCTGCAGTATCATAATGCTATTAGTGCAAGTATAATCGCATCTTTTCAACGTATTAGGACTGGCTACTTACAGTAAATAACATTGCTATTAAATTTCTATGCCAGTCTGCACACTTGTACGTGGAAAAGCCTGTGTGTACACAACAGGCATTGATTTCACATAGTGTCCCTCAGTTCAACATACCCTGAGGTTAAAAGTGAGACACAATAAATATGGCCATAAAACAGGTTCTTTAGTGTTTTCTGTTTCTATAAATAGGTGTATTTTCTTCCTTAATTCTGTTTGGCCAAATAGCTATCTGACTATGAAATTCATTGTGTGAGGTGCTGCTATAAATTTTCACATAAAATTTGTATTTCAGTTCATATGGAAGTTATGGCTAAACAGTTTCTGGAAAGAACCCAAACCAACCTGAACACCAAAAAAACCCCCGCCCCATTAATTAGGGAGTAAATCTTAGGTGGTTTCAGGCATTTCTATTTCAATAATCACTGATGAGTCTGGATGCAACTCAACTACAGTTTCCTGGGAGGGAAATGGTCCTGGGAAGAATTCTGGCAGAGAATTCTTAAGATATTTTTATTTTAAAGCATCTTTGGTTTCCCACAGAACATCTCAATAACAAAGATTTGCAGTTTTTGCTTTTGCCTGGGCAGCTTTATGCTGTGTATGGGTTCTGCAAGAAACACATGTATAGAAAGAATGGCAATAAAATACTTCTAAATGGAAGCACAAGTCTTATGAGGAGCAGCTGAGGGAACTGATGTTGTTTAGCCTTGAGAAAAGAGCCTCGGGGAGATCTTATCACTCTCTACAGCTACCTGACAGGAGGCTGTAGGCAGGTGGAGGTTGGTCTCTTCTCCCAGGTAACAAGTGGGTAACAAGTGGGTAAAAATCTCATCCCATGCTTTTGGAAATCAGCAGGAGTCCTTAGAGGAATCTGCAGAATTCTGGCTTGACAAATTGCATCCAGCTCATCTTCAGAAGTCACCTGGGATGCGATGACCACCTCAAGGCGTGCTCACCCTGCTCGTTGACGTAATTTATACTAGGGAAAAGGTAATGAACAGTTCATGGTGTGGCAGGTGGATTTTGAATGGTGGGTTTGTGCTAAACCCTGAGAAAAGTTCTTGCGTGAGGTGCAGTGTCTTTTGGCTTCCTCAAGGGTCAGCACCCAGTCCCCATGGGTGGCCCCAATGATGGGAAATGAGCCATTGGCAACACCTTCCTACAGAACTAGTGTGTCCCACACTCCTGGTGACATCCTGCCCATGCAACAGTGTGGCACAGCTGGTAAGCTACTGACCTGTAGCTAGTGTGGACTTTGTCTCTGTGCGGGCAGATGGTCAGGTTAGCACGTTGCACATTAAAGTGGTGCTGCCTTGTGCTTGTGTGAATAAAATCCCAAAGCTGCATGCTGCTGAGAGCTTCAGTCCCTGTTCAGGGACATACCTGCTGTATGTTCAATGCTAGGTGGGACAGCAAACTCATTGACTACTCTTTTCTTTTCCTCTCTTGTAAATACTGCTTCTCACTGCTTTGCTGGTTGTATTTGTTCATTTATCCCATATCTCTGCCATTATGTCTGTGTTAGGGACAGTTGAAAATCAAGAAACCACAAGATACTCTTAAATCTTTACATGGAAGGCAAAGATAATCATGCAGTTATAGTATTAGATCAAAGGAATTGCATGGGGAGAGTTTGAGAACAAAAATAGCTGGTAGCAACCAGAGAAATCACTTGATTCAAAAGTATTGTAACTCATAAAACACTCTTCAGCTGGCTATTTCCTGATCTTGCATTTCAGCTTTTTCCCTTGCATTGCTTCTGGACTTCTGGAGAGCCTGCTGATTTTTCCTGCCAGGCACACATGTTTAGCTGTTCCCAAAACACGAATGAAAGGGAGTTTTTTGTCTGAGGGAAGTACAACCGGCAGTGTTTGGTAATCAACTGGGTGTGCTCTGGTGGGCACCCAGGACATGGCAGCTGCATGGGTGAAGTTTGAAATGAGGAGGTGTCATGCTGAAGGACCTCTGCAGTTCTCACCTGGAGCTTCAGGCTCTGTGCTCACAGCATACACCAAAGTTTGTCCAAGGGATCTTTCATTAGGGAGTGCCAAACTTAGGTTGGCCCAGCCCTGTGCAGGGGCCCAAGTTTATAGTGAATATTTTCCAGAAATGCAGCAGTTATTCTGAGCAACTTGAAAAACATATTTTGTATTGTTATTCCTTTGGCATCTGTGGTTTTGCTTGCTGAAGCGATTCCAGTGTCGTCTACTCAAGGTCACTGGGGTTTTGTTTTTCATTTTTGTTGTGTAGCTTTCTATATGCTTTCCCTGACTTGCACTGAATGGAAGTCAATACCACATAACAAGATTAATTTTTTTATATTTTCCTTCCCAGAAACAGAGATCAGAGAGTTTTCCCTTGTGAATCTGCAGTGAGTTTGTTGCCATGTTAAAAGCCCTGCTGTGGCTCTGCAGGGGCTGTGGCCATTTCTGGGCAGGGCCCCAGTGCAGCTGTAGGAAACCGGGGACACTCTGGGGACCAGTGGCTGAGGGGCTGCAGCTCCTCCTGCTCCACCAGGGTGTGTGGGCTCTGCCTGTGGGAGGGCAGCATGGTGGTGACTTGTAGGCCAGGCCAGTGCTTGGGGGCCAGCAAGCCAAGCAGGGTCTGGGTATGCTGTGGAGCTGGGTGAGGGGAGGGGAGCAGGCAAAGAGCTGTTTGCATGGCTGCAGGAGGCTGGGGGCAGTGCCCATGGTGGGCAATGACACGTGGTAGGGCTGATCTTCAGGGGACACATTTAAGATTTTAATGCCCTTACCCAGCACTTTATTTGTGATGTGGAAAGGTGTTGCCTTCTTTGTGGATCAGCAGAGGTGACTGATGGGGTGAATCATCATGCTTGTGTCTAGTGGTGGGAGCAGTGTGGGAGGGCAGAATGCCATTTGCCATGTTGTGGGATTCTGTGGCCAGAAGCTGGCCTCTGCCAGCCTTTTGTTACCGTTTCAGCAATGATGAGAGTGACAAGATGGTACCACCTGAACCTGCCTCTCCCCTGGCAGCTGTGAGCTGCCATGGTCCCGCATTTCACCACAGTGAGACGTGGACCACTGGGAAGCCCTGTGCTGAGGCTGCAGAGCAGTGGGGAGCTGCTGCCCCATGCATGTTCTCTTGCCTTGTGGCAAGGTCTGCCTCTCCTTGTTAAATAGTGCCATGGCTCCAGGAGTGAGTGGTTCAGTGCTGCAGCTTTGGGGGGTCAAAAGCGTGTAGGAGGGCTCCAGTTCCAACCATGGACCAGCAGCAGACAGGGTGAGCATTCAGCCTCTGGGAGGGATAACATAGCCAGCAGCAGGCGCTGTAAGACCTGAATAAACTTAAACCTTAAAAATGGTTGCAAAGAGCAAACTGAGGATTGGCTGCCTGCTTTGTTCTTGTGTTAAATGCGAGTTTAATTTTAGTTATTGACAGTAGATCAGATGATGCATTCTCTTTATGTGGAGCTTTAACAACTTGTTCTGGAAAATGATGCAATATTCCTGTGCTTTTTTGTTTCTTCCTTCCCAAAATGAGATGCAGTTGTTCTGACAGCCTCTGGCAATCTGGAGAGGAACATGCAGGTGTAGTTTGCTTTGCACATGTTCCTGCTGTATGCAGGGGTTGTTTATTGCTCAGCTGAACAAATTGATGAGTGTCCTTCTGGATGTTTCAAACTGTTTAGCAGAGAAATCAGAAATTATGTTGCTAGTACTTTTGGTTTTCACTACATGTGAACTCAAATAAATAGTTTGTGAAGGGTCAGTGCCTACTGTTCCTACAGAAGCTTGCAGGAAAATCCCTTCTGGCGTTATTTCTACAGAGGTCTGTGTTGTTTCCTACTCTGATCAAGATGAAGGACTTTCCTAAGTGCTTGCATATTTGTTAATATTTAGAGACTTTATTTCTTTTCTTCCATATATGATTTGGCTGTATTGTTTACTTTGGGGTATTTTTATTTCCCATTGCTGTTCTTTTTTTTTTTTTTTTTTTTTTTTTGGAGACAGTCTTTGAGAGGTTAGAAACAGAAATTATACCATATTTCAGAGTCAGAGTAGGAGTGATATCTGGTTACACAGTTTTGCACATAAATTGCATACTTTTCCATCTTTTCTGTACCTGTTTTTGCATTTGGAGTGATTGGACCAGGTACCTTCTGTGCTAATTATCCTGAATTTCTCCCATTGCCCCAGACCTCCAGTGATTTCAAAGTGACTTTCAGCTCCATGGAGTAATGCGGTTGGTAGGTGCAAATAGCAGTGCCACAGGGCTGTGTGGATGGGCAAATGCTCATCATTGTATAAACTACAAAGCTTTTATTATTAAGAGAGGAAAAGAAGCACTTTTGGAAAGACTGTTGTGATGCAGAAGTACTGAGCAAGGTCAAGGCTGCATGGTGGCTCTTGCCCTGCCAGAAGGTGGGAAGCGGAGCTGAGAAAGGGGTGATGCTGGCTGCTCCCAAGGAGGGCTCTCTCCTGTCCTACAGCACGTGTGTTACCGAGGCTATGAGGTGCAGAATAAGTTTTGCTGGACTGTGTCTTCAGTTAGCCGGAAGGAAAGAGCATTGTGGTGCTGCAGGCTGGCTCACTGGTGCTGGCCTCAGCTCTTGATGATGTAGGAGTATACCTGCTAGACAGGAGAGGGGATGTGCCGTGCGTTCCAGGACCTGGGTCTTAAGAAATAGCAGCACATCAATATTTAAACTGCTGAAAAAAGTTACCCTTTGTTACTGAAATAAAAGGAGGCAGGAGGTGGGGGTGAACTTACTTGCTCTATTGGGCCACTGCTTCTGAAATACCAAATGTTCATTAAATCATTTAATTGTGACAAGTTGCTTTTTAATTTAGTTGTGAAAAATCATTCCAAGTATGTAAGCTGGAAGCTAGACCAGATCACTGACAGGCTGTGGTAATCTAGAAGCTTTTCAGGGAAACTTCCAAATTTCTCAGGGCTCTCTAAAGTTGGGGCTTGTTTTGTTGTTGTTTGGGTTTTTTTCCTTTGGTGTGTGGTTGTTTTTTTTTTAAATGAGCCTTCTTTGAATTTGTGTTACTCTTCCATAAAGACATTGTTTATGAAGGATGAGTGGACAGGCAATTTAGCATAGCAAAGGTTATTTCTGTAGTGAAGATTCTTGAAAAATAGAGATTATTTGCTATGTTTTATATATAAATCTATCTGCACATCACATATACTCAGCAGCTTTGGACAGATGCTGAAAACTTATAAACTGCTAATGACTAGATTGTCACTGGTAAGGGCTTTATGTAGCAGAAGTGCAGATAATGAGTTAAAAAGTTGTGTTGATTCAAAGTGATGATCTTAAATCCCCATATGAGACATTTTTTACAAAGCTTCACAGAAATTAATGCATGGTGCTTTTTTTTTTTTTTTAATGGTAGATGGACTATATGTTTTGACCTTGTAGTATATTTGCTGACTTCCAGCTATTAAGTAGTTGTGGCAGAAATTCCAGAAATTCTCCATTAAGAACATGTAAAACCTTGAAGCATATTATAATCTAAAGTTTTGCTAACCTTTTTTCAACAAGAGAGGACAATTTGAAGATCATGTTGTCTGCAAATACTGTGGTGTTTTGTTTTTTTTTTTACAAGATAACACCCAAAGTTATTCTGGTTGAACATTGTTAAGAGAAAAAACAATTTTCTCTTTTGTGTTCTGTCCTTCTCTGCAGTTATTTTAACTATTTCCTCTATATAGTTACCTATATCTTTATAGTTTTGTGCCCACAGCTGAAAGTATGGGGTGTGTTATCACAAGAATATGTAGTAAGGTACTCCTAGCTTTGAGTTGAGAGTGTAAACAAAATAAAGACAGTGATAGCACTTTCTGCAAAACAGATCAGAGAGAGATGCATCAAATGACTTGCTTGAAGTCACACTGTCAATATGACGGATTTCAGTTTAGGAGAGTGGTGTTTTACAGCATCCTTTGATTTGTTTATTCCTTAGTTAAATGGACACACTGATCTGTCAGTATCAGTCAAGATATTACTTGCCAGGAAAGTGGAACAAGGGGAAAAAACCAATTCAAACTCTTGTGAGTACAGCCACAGCATGTGTTTGGAGGATGTTCTAGCCCCAGCCTGAAGAGATTAATCTGTGAGAAGCTCTAAAACCACATAGCATAAATGGGATGGGAGAGATTCCCCAGCCTGAAACTGCAGTTGTGGTGCTGACCTCATCAGTAAATTCCATGTGTCTGCTGTTCCCCAGTGATGATGGGACAAATAATCCATCTGTCATCTCTTGACATCCATAACTCCAATAATAACTGCACTTAAACATCCATGTTATATTGCAGTGGCAGCTGGTGTCCTCACATGGGTGTTGGAACTGTGCTCGGAGCTGGGGTCTGCAGGATCAGCCTCTCACCATCCTGAAGTACTTAAAAACAATCTATGGGAGAAGTAAGCCCATAATGTGAGAGATGTGTGGTCTGAATCTTTACTTGGAAATAAACCAACTGAAATTGCTTATTCTGCTATGGAAGTCCAGCGGGAGTGATTGGACACAAGGTCAACTGGCTTGAAGGCTTTATTACTGTGTTTAGCCATAGTAGACACCCTGTGGGAAGCTCCATCAGATATGGCGAGCATGACGGGAAAGCATAGATGCTGCTTTAGAGGTGGAGAGTTCTAAAGGATTTGTTAAATATATTTCAGAGGTGAGGCAGACCTATAGTAAGAACACAAGATAAAAACTAAACAGAAGTAAAATAAAGTTAATATACAGATAGAAAAAATATTGTGCAGCTTAATTGGGAAGAGAATGATACAGTTCTGTGGAACTTGATAATTAAACCCTTGCTGTGGGGAGGCAGGGGGGGTGGGGGTGGGCAGGGTTGAAAGAGTCCACACATCTTTCATAATGCTCTACAGGGGATACAGGTCTTACCATATTTATTAGAATGTTTCAACAGTAACATGAGGATGTGCTATTTTCTTTCTTTTTTAAAAATAAAGAAGTTTCTGCCCTTGGGGTGCTTCTGCTAGACCTGAGAATGGTGTCAAAGAACTGCCAATGACAGAGGTTTTACACTGCTGCTTGGAAATTAAAAATTCGTTCTTAGAGACCTTCCAGGCCATTTGGATAAAGAGCAATCTCTCCAGATGGCCATGGTCATTTGTTCAAGGGCTGGAAAATAAATTCTCTTTCTTGAATGTTCCAGCCATATTGTATATACATTAATGAGATGAAGAAGTAGCACTGTGTTCCGGTCCTTCATTTCCCTTAACACGTTTGTTAGAACGTAGCCCAGGGCCTGACTTTCCTGTTCAGCTTTTCACGTTGTTGGTCTCTGCCACTGTGCTGTTACTCTCCCCCTCAAAACAGCTGGTTTTGCTTCCTTTCTGCTGAGTCCAGTTTAACCATTTTAGTTTATTATACAGAACTCTTGAAGCTTTTATTCAGTCTCTAAGGATCTTTAAATCTGATCCTGCAATGTCTTATGCAGTTCATGTATTAAAATTCAGATTAGGAAATGAATATATTTTTCTATTTTATTTCACCTATCATTAAGCTTTAATTTTACTTTCTGCTGTGTTGTTATGGTTGATATACCCATCCAAACAGTTTCTTCTGCTCTTAAAGCTCATTTAAAGTCAGATTATCTTTTTTTCCCCAAAAAAGAAATACTGACGTCATCATAAAAGTGTAGTATTTACGTATGAATGCCATATTTATACCAGTAATATGAAAATATATTGGCTAGCAAAGAGTATGTGCTTAACCTAAGAGATAAGGCTTTATTTTCTTTTTTTGCTCAGTTTTCCAAGCAGAACATTCTGACTAGCTGCTGGCTCAGTATAAAGTGTATACATGTGATGTTCAACATTAGACCTGGGTGAGTTCCTTGTGGTAAAAGACGTACTCATTTGCTCTAGGGAATCTAACAATCAGAAGGAAAGGGGAAAGATAGTGAAATCTCTAACAAAAAAAAAGACAAGTCCCATTTTTGAGCATGTATATCTGGTTGAGGAATAAATTCAATCTCTACTATAACCTAATATCCTTTATTTACGGGACTCTATTTGGAAAAAAAAGGCAGTTACAGATCAACAGGGAGGAATTGTGGGCACACAAGCTTCCTTAAAAAGCAATGCTTGCAACTTCCTTTGCTGCATTGTGTAAACAGACATAGGCAGAGCAGTAGTCTGAAGGAAGTAGCCACATCTACTCCTGACTAATTAATAATTCCTGTCAAATCTAATAGAAATCCTCAGAAACATGTGAATTACAAAGTTGCCTGTATTACAGAAATTAGGATAAGATTTCAGAATGGAAATGTGTGATATAGAAATATCTAGGTGGGAAACAACAAATGCAAGAAGTCTGCTACTCCTGTGCACAAAGGAAGCTGAGAAGGTTCACAGACACTTGCACTTAAATTCGTATTTAGAAATGGCTTTCTGCTTTTTCTTCATGTGCTGGTCTGTCCAGCTATAATTACCCATCCTCCTTTTTCTCCAATTACATGCTCTATAATGTTTAGCAGCTATTCCAAGCAGCAGCTTATTCCTGTGTGACAAGATTTAATTAAACTTCCACTGAAATAATTAGTGAGGATATCTCAAAAGGCTGTTTAAAATCGATGCAGTACTGAGGACCAAATAGAGTTAACACTGTCATCAAAGATCAAAGTCACCAAAGAACGTGACTGAAAATTAAACCCCCAGCAACAGTCTAATGAAGAAGCATACTGAAGCAGTTGTGATTTTCTGCCTCTTGGGTCCTACCTACAAATTGATTTGACATGGAAAATTTCCCTCAGGAAGCTTAAAAATGGTAAATTTCCATTAATTACATAGCAAAGAATGCTCTTTCTATAATTTATAATCCATTAGGAATCTTTTTTTTGTTGTTGTTGCCTCTTCCATTATTTATGTTTTCTGCTTTGCCAATGGAGATTGGCTAGAGGTTGGTTTGGGTGGCTGTTTCCTGTTGCATCATGTAACTTGAGGCACACAAAAGGAGCTGAGTTAAGTGCCTAAAGCATGCGGTTCTGCAGGCGCACCAGAAATCCCAGCCTGGAGACACGTTCTTAAGTATCTGAGCCCTCAGAAGGCCAAGACAGCAGCTTTTCTCGGTAATGTGTAGTCTACCGTTTAATTCAAGTAGGATGTTCTTAGCCCTTTGTGGGGGAGTAGTTTGTATTACGAACCAGATCCGAGCTCTGCCTAGGGACTATGCCTATGCAAATTTGATCAGCAACTGATTTCTGCAGAAGTTAGATCAAGGTGCCTTTTTCAGCGACGCAGGGTGCAGTGCTGTCGTTTCTCTTGCAGTAGTCGTGCATTGTGCAGAGCTGCTCTGGGCAGGGGCCAGCTGTGAGCGGTCAGGAGCCTCAGCCACAGGAGCAAGTGGGACACGCTTTGCTCTTCCCTGTGCCCTGGACTGGAGAGGTTCCTCTAGTGAAAATAACTCTGCAGAAGGAAATGCTCAAAAATCTTCTTGCTAGTTTGCATTATGGGTAATTTTTTCTCAGGCATTGGCGTTTTATGGTTCCTTCTTTTCTTTTTAAGCATTGTAGTATGCAGTTAGCTTCTGGAATTTGTAACTATACAACAATGCTTAAGCCATAGGCATGGCAGGATTTTGAACTGGCCTTTTATACGTGTGCTAAGACTTTTTAGAGCTACAATATCAAGTGTGGGAAGTATGAGTCTGGCAAATGATGAGAATGCCACAACCTCAGGGTGAGACAACAGTGCACTGTGGTTCATGAGGGAGGACTTTCCTGCAGGTGGGAAGAAGTCCCTGCCTGTAGCTGGCTGCCCTGCCTAGCCCCTTTGAAACAGCTGGAGTGGGTCAGTTCAAGGCAGGATCCTGAGCTAGACTGGTTGGCCAGCGGGTGTTTCTGTTAGAGCATCTCTGATGCTGTGACCTCCTTATTCCAGTGGTACATTCAGTCTGTTGTGCTGCTGTGCCAGGAGGAGGCTGTGACAGTCACTGAATTTCTATAGTATTTATAACTGGACTCAGCTGATTTACATTGCCTGATGCTAAGGAGGCCATCCCTGGGTAGAAACAAGATTAAAATATCAAAAGCTGCAATGAGGGGAAGGGATTTAGTCGTTATGTGTTGCAGGTTTGTCATTTCTTTTGAGCTGTGCTCTGTTCTGCTTGGGTTGAACCATGAAGATCTGAATAATGTATTCAGAAAGTTATGCTAACTTGGTATGCTGCTGAAACACTGAAGATTAGTAAATAATTAATAAAAACATTTCTTCTGCAGCCATGTCCTTGCATGAGTCACTCAAGCCTTGCTGAATATGCTGAGCAGTCAAATGCAATATTCTGTGCCTGCAGGATCAGAATTCCTTCAGTGTTTCTGTTCTGCGGAAAAATAATTCTCTTAAAGCTACTTCAAGAATTTCAACTAGATAATTAAAATTGGGAATGATAAGCTATGTTTGTGATACATAGATAACTATGTAGGTAGATGTGTGTATATATACATACAGATACAGGTAAATGGAACTGAGGCCAAACTGTAAGCAGCAGGAGAAAAGCTGGGACTAAGTAGAGTCAGGTAGAGTCCAAGCAGATGTAGTAGAAAGTTAGTGCAATCTAATAATGCGTGTTTCCCCAGTGACTTAGCACCTCCAAAGCAAGTCAGTGTTGAAAAACAGCTAAAAGACTGGTTTTGGTTTTTAATTTTGATTCAACAGCAAAACTTAAGCTTAAAAATGAAAGTGAAGAACATTTACAGTATCAAGCAAAATTGCTGCTCTCAAAGGAGGTAATTCCATTTGCCTGCTGCAAGGGCACGTGCCTGCTTGCAGCAGCAGGGTGTGAGCCTTTTACAGAGCCAAGTTAAGATCTTTTTGTGTAGAGCAGAATCCAGAGTGATCTTTATAATTCCCGCAGTGTGTTTGTTTTGAGCATGGGATATCTAGACATCGTTCTTTGGGTCACTTCCATTTCTGTTTTTCTTAAGCATACTTAAAAAACGCCAAGAATACATATTGTTAATTTACAGTGTTAAATATCATAGTCCTTGTTTTCACCCTTTTAAACCACTTAAATCACCATGTGTGTCATGCTGTTCCAGTGAATTACATTTTAAGGTGCCCTTGCATTGATATAAGAAGAGCATTGACTGATAAAATAAGTATTCAGCACAGCTCTCATGCAACAAAGGAGTGGCAACAAACAAGAATTGCTCATTTTTGAAGGCAAAAACCTGATGCAGTTAAAAAGCCTTTCTGCTGAGAATCCTCACCCACATGCATAAACTTTGTTGTATTCAAGTAGTGGCTGTGGTGTGTGCTCTTTTTTGCTATCCCACAGAAATGAGGTATGTTTTTAAAATAAACATATATCTGAACTAATCCCACTTAATACACCTTATGGCTATAATAAAATACTATTTTAAATATGCAGTTAGTTCTTTAGCTATTTTTGCTTTTATATGCTTAGAACGATTATTTTATGGTGGGGTTCATCTGCAGCCTCATACATGGGAAGGAAAATAAGCCCCTTGAAGTGAATTGGCCTAATTCATTATTTTCAAAATTAATATTAAAGAAGTAATGATATTGTGTGATTTCCAAATAGTTGATACACATTCTCACAGGTATCTAACACATTGTCTTCTCAGGTAATGCTGTACAGCATATGTAGTGATTGCTGTGCAGCTGAAGACTCCCTTTCTATGAATCTAAAGTGCATTGCAATTTTGTTTTCCTGGGCATACTGCTGAAATATTTAGGTGTACGTAAAATGGGTCTTCTGACAGTAATAATCAAACAGGGTGGAGACCTGAAATTTACAGTATAATGAAAATGACATCTGCCTAAATGATAGAGGAGAAAAAAAATGGATTTAAAGAAAATTCAGGTTTTTTGTTCTCTTACCTATAATTTGGAAAAAATTCAGGGAGAATGTGCCAGAGCCTCTCTAGGGTGGGGATGGGCACAGGACCACCTCAACAAGTTCCCAGAATAGTTCAGGCCTTCCCAGACAGTCATCTAGAAATGTCCTAGTAGGTGAACTACTGGACAGATTGATTTGTGGTATTAATAATAAGAGAGTTCAAAAAACATTGGTGGCAGGAAGGAACTTGACCTGACCCAGACAGAAGAAAGAGTCATGGGAACAGCAGGGAAAGACACATTAATAAACAAAAGACCAAGGCAGCAGAAAAGGGCTTAACACCTGAGACGTGTTTCCTCAAGCAGATTTGAGATATTATATATTTGAAGTACCAGTATCATAAATACCCAGGTGTCTGAAGGTATCTGTCTTTTAAGAAGCTAAGGTTAAAACCCAGGAGAGCAGAAGGAAGCGGATGGCTTTGCATCATGATGGAAGATAGAAACGAACAGAGGCAGGACCAAGCCTATTACTGAATGCAAGAGTGAGCCTGCATATCTGTATGAGAAAACCTGTCAAGGCTGCAGGTGTTATCGTAATTCCTCTCAAATACAAATGTCAACAAAGGTTAAATTAGTATTTAATAAATCATCAATACCCTGCAAAGTTCTGGACACTTACCCAGCCATTTTTAAAAGGGTAGGTATCCCGAGTCAAACAGCTCTACTTAGGTAGGAGTAGAGGTGTAGATTTTAACACAGGATGGAAGGATATTGGTGGAGGGAGGATAGAAGAGTTGTTTCTTCCCCCAAAAAGGGTGAGAATTACTGGATCAGGAGATTAGCAGAAGTAAATATTTGCCCCTAAGTTCACTTTGGCTCAGTTGCTGAGGAGTCACATTGTATTAGAGGGAATTGTAAACACAGAAGTTTTTCCCCTTTGACTTTAAGTTTAAATTTTCAATTACAGTTCTGGTTTAGAAACCATCTTGTTGGAAAAGCAATTCACGTGCATAATATAAATGTGCAATCGCATTGAAGAGACAATCCTATGTCACAGTATTCTTGTGAAGAGGTATAAAATCTGTTCTTCTCAGGATGGGGGAACAATAGACTTTGACACTTATTTTTGCATGGCCACAGCTTGATTTTTCCTTTGGCTCATGTTCAACATGGAGCATCAAACCACGAACTTACGTGGTTGTTCCCCATAATGTGCCAGCATTACACATTAAGCATGAGTGTTTACACATTAAGCAAGATCTACCACCCTGCTGCTGTGCAGCCTTCTCCCTTGGGCTGGAGCTGACAGCAGGACCCTTTGCTGGGCTGATTCAGCTGGCTAACTTAGCAGAAAACTTTAGTTTTGTGGCCATATTCTGCTGGTTCCATGAGTTGAATCAGCCCTCTATGGGGTCTGACCAGTGCCAGAGCTGGAGCAATGGGGTGGGACAAAGAGGGCAGCTGTGCAGGGACAAGAAGAGGAGCAGTGGGACCTCTCTGTCCAGCACTGGGGAGCTGTTTAGACTGATACTGCCAGGACAGCCTCTCATTCCTTTTGAGGTGGGTTAAAATTAACAGCTGGTTGATGACCAGTTTTAGGGAGACCTAAATTTATTTTTTTTATTAATTCTTATTAATTCTGAAAGAAAATTTCTCTTTGCTGTAAAGAAACCTTTTCCTGTTTCCACTTCAATATTGCAATATAGAATTAGGGGATAGGGTAAGAAGGGAAATGTTCTATTTCAGTTCTCATAATGTGATTGTACTTTGACATTTTAATGACTACTTAACAGAATATTGTCTTTCTTAAGATTCTCCTGTTTAATAAGGTAGAGTAAGGTTAGTAGGACTTGTTTGAGATGACAATTTACTAAACAGCATTATAATTGTATGATAGTATCTATAGTGATTGATATTACTGCTTAACCTGGGGATACATTTGGTGATGTGCAGTCTTGTTATTGGCTTTGTTTCTCCGGAGAGCTTTAAATTTGGCTGAAGCTACATTTATTTTGCCACTTAAATGCTTTTCTCCAAACACTTGCTTCCCTGACAATTGTTCTTAGCCATATCTATCATCTAAGGATTTTAGAACATTCGAAGTTAAATCTCCTGGTGATTTTCTTTTCTTGTTCTTTATCTTTTTTTCTCTTTCAAGCTGTTGCTATCAATACTGATTTTAGTATCTGTCAATTTAATTTCTTTGCTGCAACTACCTTACATAATAGCTTACCATAGTGTAAATGCAATGATTTGTTATATTTTTATACTGCTAGAAGTTTGCCTGTCTGAACCACAAGTCTGATTAATATTGTTTGTTAAAATACTGTGTTCATGACATAAAGCAAAGAGGCACTAGAAAATGCAAGAGCTTAGTAGCAGCACTCCAGGCAAGAGATAATGGTGCACGCACTGGAGGAGGGGAAAGTCTCCCAGGGAATATACAGGCAGATCAGGTCACTGAAGTCAGAATAAGTATTCATCAGTGCACTTCCAGCTTACAGTGCTTCTGACAGGAACATGCTTGTGATTATGTCTCCAATTCACATCCAGTTTGCAAACCGTTAAGGTGTGGGACACAGACTGTGGGATGCCTGAAGGCAATGGGATGCAAAACAGAATAACCTCTGACCATAATACATCAGTATTTGGGATTTTTGCATAAAGTGCCCAGGTTGTACATGTAATACAGCATATGTCTAGGCAGTCTGTGGCTGATGAAAGAGCCTGCACATATTAGAGATGAGTGGGTTAAGTTTTAAAAGGTAGAAGGTTGAGATGTGAGCAGATGAAGACAAAATATGATCAGTTTATACCTCCTTTCATAAAGTTAGCCATAGGGAAAATATGAATCTTGGTGGGTAAGTTAAAGATGGCTCAAGGCTGTTGTCATTCACTCAGCAAGGCTGTGCTCCTAGAACAGCTGCTGCTGAAGAGAGCTCCTTTGCTTTTCGTACCTCTGGAGTGAATCTTTTCACATGCTCTTGATAGCTTCTCTTTGAAAGATTTCTTCTGAACCCATATGCCGTTGTGCCTGTTGATTGCAGAGATGGGACGAGGGGCTGCTGGGAAGGTGGCAGCACTGTTTGAGCAAGCAAAAATTGATTTTTTTTTTTTTAATTAGTAAAATGTATATCAGTATGACTAATGGTCCAGAAAGAACAAGATGATTTCTATTATTTTTCCTTGTCCATCTTTCTGCAAATTCAGTCATTCCCTTTTTCTCCCCTCCAGCAGTCTTTAGCTCAGCCCAAGAGGGTAAAGTACCTGCAGGTGAAAAGTTAGACTTCTCAGTATTTGGTGGCCCAGATAGCAACCATCTGTAGGCAACACTGAAAGATACATTTTAAAGTTGCTATGGGAACTATTGAATAAAAAAATGCAATGGGAGTCTTTTGATTTGTATTAAAGGGCTTTAGAGGAGTTCCTAATTCTGGGAGGTCATCATCACTGACTTCTCAATCAGTTGATCTGTCCTGTTGGAACAAGAAGAAAGAAGTTTATCCTAATGAAAAAAAGTCTCTTTTCTGAGAAGATTATACTTTACTACCAGCTGGAGATGGGAGCAAGGACAAGAAGGCTGTTAGCTCTCCAGGACAAGGGGCATAGGGCATCTGGTGACTGTTGGTATCTAAAAATGTAATTTAGAGAAATGAGATGCTGGGCTAACTGCAGTATAGAAAAGGAAATATGGGGTACCTGAGGGACTGTATGGGATAGGAGGCTCTGTGTATTGGCAGAGTCACATAAAAGTGTGAGAGAGTGTGCTGTCACAGACTTGGAGAAGTAGAGGGGATAGAAAGTGAGACCATTTTTTTTTTTTTAACTTTGTGGAATGATGTGGATGAAATCCACAGGCTGTTCCTCATTGTCATTAACTAGTTTGTCCTTCCACAACAATAATCCTTTTAGCTAGGCATGGCAAATGTTTGCCTAACATCAGTGATAAACAGCCAGAATGCTGTGTTCATGCATGAAAATTGTCCTTATGGCTGTGGTTACTTAAAAAAAGTATTCTTCAAAATACTCTAAAAAGTCCTTTTTCCAGGACTCTGTGGAGGATGCATCATAGCCTGGTGCTGGAGATCCAAACCCATAGAGCATGCAAGTTGTGTGAAATAATTGAAGAATGGAGCTTTGTAAAAACATCTTTTGAAGCAGTATGGAATTTGTTGGTTGCCTTCTCTTTGCTTTTAAGTTCTTCAATTGTTTAAATACCACCTTTATAACAACAGTGCCATTCACTCAGCAATTTGTCTTTTTATTCCTGATAATAAGCATGTTGAATACAAAAATAGCCATTCTGCTTGTGATCATCAAACTTTAGCTAAATTTCAGACAAAGAATGTGGCAGATCTCCAGAAAAAATATTAGAGCATCTCAAGCAGGGATTAGTATTTGTTGCTCATACACTTTGTGCTTTGAAATCTCTGTGTTGCTTTTGACGTGTTCAAAAATAATGAGCTATTGTTCCCCTAAAACACAATTTGAAGTACATCTGAATTGAATATTGCATTATTTTTGGATGAGGATGTATCTTCTGCAACAACAAAGACTATATATAGTGTAAGAAAATGTTACGTGTTTGCAGAAGCAAAACACCCCCTATCCCTACAGCGATGTGGTTTGCACTGTTTTAGCTCAAGCTCGGTCAAGACATAGCCAAACTGTCTTGTTTCAGTTTGGAAGAGAAGGATTGGATTTGCACTTCCGTTTCTCTAGGTAGAGCTGTGCCTGCACAGGACTTGTGTGGGTGTATTACTGCGGGCAGAGAAGTCCAAAGTTGAGAGGTCTGTGCTGCATTTTCCAGAGTGCAAACCTGGCCATTGACTGAATTTATGAAAAAATTCTTACCTTGCGGTCTCATCCCAAGCTTTCTGTGGTCAGAGTAGTGAGCTCTGCTCACATAAATCAATTTGTCTAAAAGTGTGTGGTCCTAATCAGGCAAGCACCTGTCTTGTGGCTTCAGTGGGATGAGTCATGTATTTAGGAGTTACTTCAGTGTTGGAGAGGCTGGTAATCTGTTAATTGGTGTTCCAGTCTTATTTGAGATAGCTCTGATTTCCCTGTCTTTGAATGTTACAAATTTCATTCCCAATTTAATCCCTCAGTCCTCTCATTTTCTTGCAGTTTATTAAATGAAAACTATATTCCATGTCATCTTACATAAACAAATGCAGCAAAACCCCATGGATAACGTTTTGCAAAGCTGTGTTGGGTACAGGAAATCCGACCACGAGCCCAGTGAACAGGGCTGCAGAACTAGTACTAGAACTACACCTACTTATTTTCAGAAAGCACTAGAATATACTGGTTTCTTAAATACTCAATGTAATTAACTGTAAAAAAATAAAGGTACCTGATTTCTGATCATAAATCCGTACTTAATTTACAGGATATTTTAAAGCTGCCCATTTGAAGGATTAGAGAGTGGAAGAAAGAACCATTGTTTCTCTATCTTCAAGCCACATGCAGACTGTGGCATCCAAGGACTGTTTTTTGATAAGCTCAGTATGACTTATCTCCCAATTGAAATATACATTGTTTTTCCCTATAAATATATTCCGGGATTCAGATTACTTTCAGCTGTTCCCTTTCTCCCCTTCTCAGCCTCCAACTTCTTTTTGTTTTTAAAATGCAGAGAAAATGATTTGCTTCAAAATATGTATCTGTTCATAACATAAATTCAAGGAGAGGATGGGGAAAGATGTATATGCTTGGCTGAACTAATGAGAAAATGACTCAGCCTGTGTGTAACATCTTCTTGTATCACATAAAGTATTTGACAAAGAAAAATGGATTTTGCTTTAAATACTTAGAGCCACCACAATAACTGATCATATTTTGTAGATTACAATAGGCTTAAAACAACAATAAACCCTGAGCCTTACTGCATGTTCTGTCTGAAGTTTATAAATATGAAATGCAGCTTAGTGACAAATCCTTGATTTGAATTTACGTAAAACATATTTTGGTGACATTAAAAATCTTAATTGACAGAAGAGAGCAGAAATGCAGAACCATAACCTTATCACCCCTCCCAAGAGGTTATTTTCAAGCCACCGGGATACAGTGTGGGCAATCAACTGTTACAATTACTACGCTTGTATTTACTGAAAGTAAGGGGGAGAAACTGCTTGGTCTTGTGAAACTAAAAGATACTCAGCCCAATATTTGATACCCATGTTAAAATTTGTCACCCAAGCAAATCCATGATCTGCTGTCACAAAAAGCATTAGAGGCCATCATTGCCATTTTAATTGGTATTCCATTTTTAATGGAATGAGCATAATGGACAGGTTTCAGATAAGGTCACGTATTTTGGTTGTTCATAGTTCTTCCCTGTGGTTTCCCTCCCAACATGAGACAATGTATTAGGTGAATTTAGTTTCTCCTCTGAGAGGTCAGATTCTCTGCTCCTTCTTTATTCCTTCCTTAAATGAAGACATCTTGCTGTCTGCAGGGAAGTGTAATGCTGACCTCTATTATTTAGCATTCTAGTGTCCTAGAAAATGAACAGAAAAAAAAAAGTCATATATTTAATCATATATCTACTGATGTAACATATAAAGTACTAAATCACTTAAACTGCTTGGTTAACTAAAACTTCATGAAAGTGGAAAATTTCTAAGCCTGAACAATGGGAGGAAACATCAGTATTCCAGGAAATTTCCATGCTGTTTTTCTTCCTTGGTACATTTTTTTTTTAACCCTGTAGCATATGCTGTGTGATATAGGGTATAAATAAATTTTATGACTGTTTTATGGTTGGAAAATAATTTACTTCTTGATATTTCTAAGGCAAGTTCCCTGTGATTACTTCTTCATCACGGTATGTCTGTCCTGTGCAATGCAAATGTATGGTTCCAGACATATTTATGTGTCCATTTATGAGCTTAGTTTTAATTTGGTTGTATCATTTTTGCATGAGAAAATTGCAATATTACAACCTGAATATTTAATCTTAAATTACTTTTTAAACCAGTCTATTTCTACTAGGTTAAACCTGAATTAATATTTAGATAAATAGAAATTTGTCTTTGCATTATTTTGTTAACCTCTTATTACATAATTTAAACTTTATTGAAGTAATCTACTTTTGTACAAACATTGTAGGGATTTACATTGCAGTTTTACTAGTTTTACTATAGTAGCTTAAATTCAACTTCAACTTATACTGGCTTGTGAAACCTAGTGCTTTTTCATTGTACTCTGCAGAAGAAATTATTGGCAAAAATTGCAGATTTTAAATCAGTAAAAGAAGAAGTGAATCTGCTTTAGTAATTTAAATTATCAATTTTATATTTTCAATTTATCCAAATGAACGGAGATTGCCATGAACATATATGAGCGTGTGAATGTGACAGGTAGGAGGGATTTACTGCATTCTTTACAAAAATTAGACGTTATCGATCTCCTTTAAGCGTGACTTGGTAAAGACATTGTTCACGACCGTAGTTTTAGTTCTGCAGTGCTTACTCTCTAAAGTAAACTTACTGCAACCATATGTGAGTTCAGAACTTAGTAAATTAAAAGCAGAATAAACAAGAACTGTTGATGAGAGAGCAAATGTTTTGGCATGTACAGAACAAGGATATAACTAATAACTCTACTGTGGTTTGGATTTGATGACATTTAAAATAACGAGCCAGATGTCTCTAACAGTTACATTTTGTAACCTCTGAGGGGATCGGGAGGACCTGGTTTTCTGCCATGGTATTTTTATGTAAAAAGACAACTGGTAGCACCACGTTGAAATAAAAGAATGCAGCAAGCTTTTGGTATCAATTTTCAGTGGAGATCCTGTTTGCTATTTCAGTATTGCACTCTTTACAAGACTTGCACATTTTTATAGCATTTTTATTGTGCGTTAAAAAAAATACTTATACCTTTTGGCATAGGTAATAATTTTTATGTACATTTAATTTCCTGTGCAGGAAAGAAGGTGGTACAATTAGAGCTTGTGAGTGGGGAGGTCGGGGAGAGACTGTAGGAGAATTTAGGTTGGGTTGCTAGCCTCGGCGTTTGACCCAAAATACTATTTTAAAAGTACTCAGAATCTAGCCCTCCATTTTCTTCAGTGACAGGTCAGAAATGAAGCCAGGCTGAGCATACTTAAAATAGATCTTTTTTGTTTAGTGGCAAATCCCAGTACTGTGTAACCCTTTCTCCAGACCACCTGCTAGCAAAGCTAATCCACTTAGAGTCAGTTCCCAGCACTGCCAGCCCTTCCCTGCTGTCCCACAGTCCCCGAGTAGCACCACTGAATTAAATGTAGGTCTTCTGTGCAAAAAGAGAGAGAAGCCTATTATAGCAAAATTCCCATGGGGAATCAAGAGGTTCAGATAACCCTCTGCAGCAGCAGCATAAAGGTATTTTCACATACAAAAAAGCCACTTCAGTGAGTATTTATAGCAGCTGTTTGTTTGGCTCCACACTGAATGGGCGTGAAGTCCAGTGACAGTGTGAAGGTTGTGCCTTGGGAGAGAAAAGCAACCTGACACTGTGTCAAGGATCTGCACTGCTCCGTGGGGCTTCAAAGCTGTTGTAAGGGAAATGTGCAATTTGAAAACTGCATTTTTAATACGTTTAACTTTCATTGCAGTTGTCATTTCTTACCCATCCTAAGTTCAACACGTGCAGCAGCTTCCTGACCAGAGGGGTCTGCCCTCCTGTGCTGTGCCAAAGCAGGGGACAAGGTACCCGTGTGTGTTGCTTAAATATGCAAATACAGATCTGCGGCAGTGGTAACGTGTCTATTCATTTGAACACATTACGGAGACCCAGTGGCTTTGTGAATGAAATACTGTTGCACTTGCACTCCTCTACCACTGAGAAGCTGGTTTGCATGCAGCTGTATGTCTTTAAATAAAATTAGCTGAAATTAATTAGGTAGTTCCTTCTTAATTCTTTTAACTGTAATCCCATATCACAAGAGCACCATATTCAATCTGGCACAAGCTGCTCACAGGAGAGGCCCAGACATAAATTAGCGTGTAATCTAAATTACCTTTAACCACTTAAAAGACTGGCTCATCTAGACTAGGTTAAAGTCATTACTGGTGAACTCTGGAAGTGCTGTAAACATCTATTTAAATGTTAAATCTGTGTTTCTTTGGTGTTAATCATTTGAAGCTGAATCTACAGTTTTGATTATGTCGTTGGGAAAGGCAGGAGTGCATAACATTCCTGAAAACCAGGGTGAAAATTGAAATTTCATCTGTCTGGGTGTCAGGGAGTGTGTGTGCTTTCAGCAGAGTGAATCCAGGCTCACTAACAACATCTGTGCAATTGCTGTAAATGGTGAATGGTTATATTAATATTAAGGTGATAATTTCGGCTATTAATGGGAGGTTTTGCCATAAAACCATAAAGGATACGGGAGAAGTTTTAGTTGGGGAGCATTTTCTACTTCCCATGTGGTAAAAGTCATATAGTGGAATGACTTAGACTCTGTGCTCTGGTGCTTAGAAGTAAATCCCACATTTTAGGAGCAAAAGAAGTAGTTCAAATCAACCCCACATCCATTTGTGATTATAGCAGACCATCATTAGAAGAAGTCAGGCCAGAACAAATAAAGCCTTCATAAAGAAAAGTACTCCTCTGAGTGAAATAACTTTACTAAGGTCAAAGGCTCTACTTTTATATGTGGTTATTATTTGTATATTTATGGTTTTATGCTTCAGCCCTCATAAATTTACATGGTATATTACTTATAAAGAACATTGTATTGCTCAAAAAGTTGTTACTCTGGTGATACTTGGCTCTAAATATGACTTGAAGTAGGTTTCTTTTACTATTTAAATAGCTATTCAGCTGTGAATCCTTGAGATGTCTTAGTACACAAAGTATTGGCATTTTGCCATATTTCATTATGATCAATGGGCTGATTTGCAAAGCAAGAATCCAGCATCCCTTCCAGCACATGGCAATGTGTACTGTGCCTTTGGATATGGAAATACGCTCTATAACAGATGGACAAATATTATCACTAGACAACTGCATGATGACAAAAAAAATCTGCAAAATTGCTCATGGAGCTTTATGCAATTAGAGGGTGTGTTTTGTGTGTGTGTGTGCACTAGCAAAACCCAACTTTTTGTTTGGTTCATTATCCTGTAATAGTGATGTTATGATGGTGTATGCCACTACTTTGTGTCTGATGTAAGAAATACTGTAGTGGCAACTATGAAAATATGTTGAGGTGTTTTGGTTTTGGTGGTTTTTTTTTTGTTTGTTTTTTTTTTTTTTTTGTTTTTTTGTTTTTTTTTTTTGTCATCTGGATGTTTTCAGGTATGCCATACCTTCCTAGACAGATGCCAGATATTCTTTTTTCCATATGTCCTGCTACAGTATCATGCAAGAGGTGCATCAGCTCGTCATGGGCTTAATAAATTAGGATGTATCAGGTGATTCTCCTATGTACAAGGTGATTCTGCACATCATGGCCCCATGTATGCTCTTGGTCTGTGGCAGTGCTGCTATTTAGTCCAACTCTTGTTGCAGGAGCAATTCTGTTTGCTGCAGGTTAAAAGTGTTCAGAAAAACACCCAATGTAGCTACTGGCAGGATGAAAATAATTTGATTTTGTGTCCAGACTATTTGTTGCTGTTATGTTTTGTATTACAGTAGCACCAGGGACCCTTCCTCCGAATTCAGGGCTTCCTTTTGCCTGGCATTGTACAACAGCAGGAAGGTCTGATTGGCTGCCCTGATGGCTCTATTGGGTAGATAAATGAGAAACACAAAGGCTTGAAAAAAGTGAGAGCAGTGATTTTCATCATACAGGCTAGTAATAGCAGCCTGAGAGGAGTGTGATTTAAGAAGGTGTCATCAGGAGCTGGACTGTGCTTCCCAGACAGTGCCACAGACCTTTTGTATCCTGTTTCAGAGCCTGGAGCAAGATAAACCTCTGCCAGAGCCTGAGTGGGGTACAGTAATACAGCGTTGCTTAGGAACTGGATTCCTCCTGGTTTCTCTTATTTGTTTGTCCTTGATAGCTGCACAAAAACTGGTGAGTGGGCTTGCGAAGGAGGACGATGTTACGCTCATTTGTGAGGTTTCTATTATCATCAGTGCTGCCACAGAAATAAGACTTTCCACTTCTATTATGTTTATTTTAATCTCTTTTCACAGATATTATGTATGGATGAGGTATTAAATATTATGACTCAAATATGAGAATGTAGCTGGGTAAATTGCACTGAGGAGAGGTTCTTAATAAGGCTGCTTTCTGCTGAGGTCCTTAAATTGATCAGATCACTGTAGAAGAGGTTGGTGGTGTTGAGAACCAGGCCCAGAGAATCAAGATGGGAACAGACTTCTGTTTTAAAAGACCTCTTAGAAGACAAAGAGGTAGTACTGCCTATAAGTGGTCTGCAATTTAACATTTAATTCTGCTTTTCTTCTACACATTCCTATTTTGTCTGACACTGGCCTCATCCATTCAAGGGCTGAATACTTGTAAAGAATTTTGCTCTTTTACGACAAATATTTATTTATTTATATATTCATTTATTCACTACTGATGTTCACAGGTTTTATGATGCTTTAAGGGTGTACTGAGACAGCTACAAAACTCAAATCCCAGAATTTTCAGCGTGAATTGTGACTAAGTAAGGTTTGCATGATTTAACTCATGTAAAATTACTCAGGTGATGTTTGTGGGCTGGTTGTAGTTCTCTCTTGAACCATGAGTTAAATGCTTTTTTGTTGCCTCATTCCCAACTGTTCTAGAAAATAATTGATTACAATCAGTTTTCTGCTGTTCATATTCAAGTGCTGATTTTTTTTTAAAGCCCTAATACACTTGAATTGCTTTTTCTGAAATAATAGCCTCACGAAAATTTTAAAGCTAATATTACCATGATCACTAGACCTTGGAAGTTTTCCATCTATCTTCTTTATCATACCTGGCTTCTTGCCTGTCACTATGGCTCTGCTGTAGTTGTTAAACTATGTCATCCCTTCATACAGATCCAGCTTCTCCTCCCTGTGAGTAGCTAATACCTGTACCGTAAGACCGCTTTGTTTGTGCACATTCCATTGTAGCAGCCTCCTCTCCTCTTTTTCGCTCTTATTTTGTTCAAAAATTTTAAAGATAAATCTCCCTCTGGCATGTTTAGGAGGCCAGCACCTTTTTTTATAAGTTGTCATTTGAACTGGAACTGTTCTCTTTTATGCACAGGCTTTCTGTGGTCTCTTTGTTTGGATTGATTATATCATTACAGATACTTCCCTTTGCTGGATTTGACCTTTACTCTCTTATTCTATTTAAATGTGCTTCTTTCTGAAGGCAGAAGTTCCAAATCCATCAATCTGCAGCCTTCATGCCTGCAAAAAAGTCCAGTTCTTTTGTTCATAAATGTCCAAAGATCTCCCTCAAATTATTTTGCCTGATAGAGATGTGCTCACATCCAGCCATATTTAAAGAATTTACTTGCCTAATTGGAATAAGTTGTGGGAAAAATGGAGGTTTTCCCCTTCTTAGTTTAACAGATCTCTTTTACAGATTGGTATGTGCTACAAAAAGTTTTCAGAAAAGCTCATGCCCTTTAAAGGCTCATTTATACCAGCTTTTTTTGCTCCACCGCTGTTTGCAATGTGCTTATTTAGTATCGTGTGCGATTACCGAGTTCTATGTCTTATTTTTTGGTGTCGCTGAGTTTAGTCAGTGCTGTCTAAAAAAAGCCAGGATTGTGTGGGTGCCATCCCCACCGTGCTGTTCTGTTGGGCTCCCAAGTCTCCAGATCAGACTCTGGCTCCATCATGGGAGCGGGGTTTTTACATAGTCCATGCAGGTCAAACAGGGAAGGGAACTGAGGAAAAAACACTTTGAAGAAGCAGGGGAAAGGCACAGGGAAGTGTCTGGAATGGGAATATCTTTTGGAAGAACAAGGCAGAGATCAGAGTAGTCAGTGGAAATGACAAAGGGGTACCAGGGCTGGGTTCTGTAGTGTGAGTGAGCAGCCCAGGCTGGGCGCAGTGAAGCACGCAAAGGCTTTATGTCATTTTGCTTTAGAATAAGGAGGAAACAGCAAAGCCTGTGAACTCATGGGTGTTAAGTAGCCATACAGCTCCCTGCTGTTCCCAGAGAGGAACAAAATGTGTTGTGGGCAGAACATAATAAATGAAAACGTTTTTGAAATTGCATGGAATCAAAAATGAATGAATTCCTGCAAATAAGAAGTAGGAAAAGGGAAGAAGCAAATGCTACTAGAATGGGGAAAGGGAGCGTGAAGATGAGAAAGAGCTGTTTCCAGGCAGCTGTGGATAATCCTTAGTAGAAGTGAATGACAGACGAGTTTGTCTTTCCTAACTTGTGGAGCTGGGCTTACTGAGAGCAGAGATTTGAGTTATATTGGAAAACTTATAACTGAGAAAGCAAAAATACCAGGTAAGTGTCGCTGATGTCCTTTGGTTCATACACATCATTCAAGAGGAAAAAAAATACAGCAGTAGTAGGAGAGACTTTTAATACACTGTAGGTGGGAAGAATATGATATATCAAAGGGGCAACATAAGAGGCATGCCAGAAGGAAGGTGCAAAAGATGAAGCTTTTATTACCTCAGTACACAGCATTGCTGAATTCGGTAAATATGGAATGTTTGGAAGAGAACTAGCTGGGATGGACTTTGGTTGGCCTAAGGGATTCGACTTTATTTGCACTTTTTTCATTAGGCCTGTCTCACAGTAGAAAAGGTTATTGCAAAAGGGAGATTGCAAGAGGAAATAAAGTAGTCGCAGTGTGAGGAGCAGGCAAGTGCTGGAAAGGATGCATTAGCCAATGGCACAGTGAAGACATTGCTGCAGTGGCAACCTTGACCAGTCACACTCCATGCAAGTATAAAACCTTAAAATTTAGTTTTTAAGGCACCTTCACACACCTGACCTCCTGCTCCTTTCACAGTTTCAGTACAGTGAGAACAGCTGCAGATTTCAGAAATTTGTCAAAATATTAAGAATTGACAATAGAGGTTACTTGGATAATTTGGGTTATTTCTCACTTCTGTCTCATAACTTTAAATTCACTTGCATGGTTGGGGAGTATTTACTGTTTGATCCATTTCATTTTTATATTTACACATTTAACCTGTAGATAATGTCTTTCACATATTAAAATCCACTCTTTTATAGTCTCTGTAAGACTGCTAATTCAGTTTGCCAAATGCAAAAAAAAATTCTAAAAAACCCCCCCAAATCAAACCAAGTAGCACTTTCTTTTTTAATGTACATGTTACTGATTTGAGCTGTGTATAAATATATCTAAACTGATAGTTTATTAGTATAGTGATTTAATGTGAGAAAACTATGACCCTTCAGAGTAATATTTGGTAGAAATACAGAATTTTAAGGAGCAACAAATTACATGTTTTTAATTCTCCTTTTTTTGGTGCTAATATGAAGATTTTTGAAGAGCTGCACATTGCTTTTAGCAAGCTTTCTATTGTTCATTTCTGAAGATATAAAGCTTCCCAGATTTGTTATATTTTTACTCAATTTTTGTTTGTTTTGTTGTTCATAACCAGTCAAACATATCTACTTAAAAACTACTTTTTAAAAGTTTGGCAGCTAATTATTTTAAAATAGTAAATTTGCTGTAATGGCATCACACAGCAAGAGAAAGAGAAGGAAAAAAATAAATTGGTGTTGGAAACAAGTAAGTCAACATTGTGCTACCAAGAAGAGCTGTGCTTCTCTACTGATTGCTTCTGAAGCAGCTCCAATGCCTTCATATTCTCCTAATATCTCCTTCTCAGTGGGGTGTCACACACCTTGTGTCCCCTGTACCCCCAACTCAAAAATCCTGGAGGTTGCCCTTGAGTCCCTGGGGTGCTTTCTCCAAAGGCTCCAGGTGGGGCCATGCTCCCTGGCTGTGCTGTGAAGCACGTTTCTCACATCTTCTTACATTAGCAATAGAATGAGCTGTGCAAGGACAGTTAAGTTGTTTTGGTTTCCATTACTTAGCTATTGGTGACATATTCACTCCCTGTCTTGGCAAATTACTTTTCAGTCACAACCACAAACACGACTCACAATGATACGACATAATATCTACCAAATATCAAAATTCTCAACATGTATCAGCTAAGATTGTAAGAAATTCCCATTCCATTTTACAGATGAGTAAGCAAAGGCAGAGGTAAGTGGAAGCGAGAATGAACAACCAGGTATTTGTGGTTCCAGGTGCGTGTCCTGTAACTGAACATTATATAGCCCCTAAGTAATGTAACTTGGGCTTTGCCTTTTGCATCTGTGTAACAATTGCTGACTAAAGCTTCAGAAATACTCTTTCTTCTAAGTAAGTCTTAAAGAGAATCTTGATCTATAACATCAGTATTCTGTCACCTGCTATATAGGTTTATAATTAACCTGTTCTTGGAAAAATGTCATCTTTCTCTTGTCCTCCAGAATGATTGGGCACTGCAAGGATGCCAGCTTTGTCGCTAGAAAGTAAATAAACCTGCATATGCGATGATAGCATCTCACCCAGCAAGACAAACTTTGCATCTCTTCCAAACTTAATTCACTACTCTCTGACTTTCTGGGCTGTGGGCAGTGAGACTATTTGGCAGCTGTTTGCTGTAGTAGTAAATCTGGAAATAATTCAGTGAGCTTCTAGTGGGAAGCTAAGGCTTCTGACAGTTGTCTGAGGCTTCTGCAATCCTCTGGTGCTACAAATCAGTGTGACCTTGCAATGCCATGCTGACATCAGCGTGCCAGAAAGGAGGAGTACCTGACGCGCTGTTGCGTGGGAAGACACATCAACCTCTGTCGATGCCTCCCTCTTCCAGTTGCGACATAATTGTTTGGGGAATTGGGAGAACCATAAATAAAAGAGAATAAATTCTGCTGTTGAGACAGGAGTTTGGCTTTAAAATATCATGAGTTCAGGAGTCATGCTTGTGTGCAAGATGGCTGTGTAATTCTGGGACAAATAATTTTAATTTGTAGATAATTTGAAGCCTGTGACTACTTGTAACTTGTAAGCCCTGCTTTAAGATGCTGAAGTTGCTCTTTTGGTGTGGCTTCATTTTGGGCTGATAGGTGTTTCCATGATAACTGTTCTCATATAATGTTTTTTTCATGATAGCTATTGCTGTTGATAATTTCTTAAAATTACTTGAACAGGCATATCTGTTGACAAGTCTGCCCCTGAATCACGTAACCACTTGGTATAAATACCCATCACAATTGTGAACATTTTAATGTTTTTCTCAGCGTAAAATATTTACATATTCTGAAAGCATGAGGAACTGGTGCTTCCTTGAGATGAATTTCCCTGCTTAAAATGTTTCTACTTGGTAGTTTACACATCACCCATTATTTTAGATGTTAGTGCCATTTGCTCACACACTTACTCTTCTGAGATGTGTCTACCTCATTGCGTTAGCGATGACACCAGCATTGCTGACTCACAGTCTAACTCATATTAATGAAGCTTGCTTCACAACTACTTGTGATTTTAATGAGATTTGTGTTTCAAATTGAGTCCTTCAGTGCTCTCCATAGTCATCTTGGGCTTCAAAAGTCGACATGAGAATGTTTATATTAACAGTCTCGAGTGAGAAGGTATTTTCTGGCACTGGGGATGAAAGAGATGGGCAGGTGAGGATTTTTCAGTTCATTCTTTGATCTTTTAAAGTGTTTATTTAAAAGAGTTATGCTTCTTGCTGTGATCATATTTGCTCATCAGTCACTCTTGGTAACACTTTCATTAGAGGTGGCAGTCAGCCGACCAGGATAGCTGTCATATTTATCACCCACACAACTGACTTGATGAATCATGTCCCTTGCTCAGCCTGGCCTCCCTTATGGATTGCCTGTGCTCCAATCTTGTGTGATAGGTTCCCCATGCTTATCGGTAGAGCAGAGATGGTGCTGTAGGTTGGATAAGCCAGTGATCAAACTAAAACATGCAACTCATTTTTCTGTACAAAGAACAGACTTGGAATAAATGGTGAAAAAGGAAAGGCAGGCCTCTCCTAAAACTGAAGAAAAGTGGATTTTCAAGGTGTACCTTCTAAGAATGTAGATCTTAACCTTCATATCTGTTTGTTATTGTACAGGTTGTAAATAAGACAGCTCTCTCTTTGAAAGCAAGTGTAATGCTAGGTGTTGAGAAGTTATTTTTTAGATGATATAATAAACCTTTAGAGATTTGCTCTGAATTATTCTCTAAATTTTTGGGTGAAAAACTGAATGCTTGCAGCTCTGATTGCATTCCAGGTTAAATTCTTTTTTTCACCTCCCACTCCTGTCCTCCAAAATCGGTCTCTTTGTCTCTTTTATTGAATCTTGCCCTGTAATGTCAAGATTTTTTTTTTTTTTTTTTTTTTTTTTTAAGAACACGAAAACCAGTCATATGCACTGACCTACCTACCCATATCAGGTACCCCTCTTGTATCATTTTTGCATTTGAATAGCTTTTTGTTTGCTCTTTTAAGTCCCTAATTCTACAAGCTCTTAAGCACATGTTTTGTTTTATGGTGTGACTTGGCTGCACTGACTTCAGTAGAGCTTTGGCTGCAGTGAATGCTGAGAATGCTTGTAAGTTATCATAGGATTTGGCCCTTTAGTTAGATGTATGGAAAATTATTACCTTGCTAGGTGATGGTCTTTTGTAAAATCTTTTGTAGACCTTACAGGAAATCCTAGTTCTTCAAAATGATTTTTGTTCTGTGAGTTCCTTCTTTTCTTTTTTCCCACTGCTTGCCAGGAGCACTGCATGACTATGAGAATGGAAAGTGTTTTTAGGAAGCTGTATTGTTGGATAGATCACATTAGAATTAGTTTGGCCATTCGCTTTGAAGAAACAAAATGCTATTAAATTAGAAATTAAGTCAGTTCCTTGTATCTCAGCATGTACCTGAGAGCACAGATGCTTGTATCCTTCAGTGGTAAGAATTATATATATGTGGGTAAGCACAGAAGCAATTCCCCATCCATTCTGCTTCTCAGCCTGTAGCATCAACAATGACCACCCAATTCCCAGATTTAGAAAAATTTCACAGGATTACTTATTTAAGGGTGAAATTATGTAGTACTTATCTGGACTATCATTATATAAATTATTTTTGAACTCTCAGGAGTTTTTAGTCTCTTTATTTCTGTAGATTTTTTCACAAGGAAGAAAGCATTCCTACCTTCATAGGATGAAGGTTATAATCTTTGCTGGGCTAGCTAGATTATTTTTCAGTCTGTCTGGGAGAAAAAGGACCATTTATAGTGTGTATAGTATTGTTCTGCACTTAGATGTTTCTTCATGGAGACACTTCTTGAGATTGGTAGTGATAAAAAGCATTTGTCATCCAGTGCGTGTTCAGTGACCCATGTGAAATGAGTTTATTTTTTAGGTAAAGGTTTTCAAAGCTGTACTGCTAAGAAAAATACCTATTTTTTTCTCTCTCACTGTTTGCATTTACAGAAGCAGGAAAGATACTAAGATGTGGTTTAGCTAAAATTCCAAGCACATCAAAGATTTAGAATTGCAAAAGTTACAGAGGTGCTTTATTACTAGAATTTCAGTAAACTTGGTAGAAGATACTTGTGTGTTGCATAGTGCAAAATTTCACTTAGACACATGTTGGGTTCGTAATCCCAAAATTTAATTCTGGTTGATCAAAGTCTTTGTAATTTCATAGATAAAGTTGGCTTTGTAGAATTACAGAATCATTTAGGTTGGAAAAGACGTTTGAGATCATCAGGTCCAACTGTTAACCCAGGACTGCCAAGTCCACCACTAAACCATGTTCCTAAGCACCACATCTGTGTGGTTTTTAAACACCTCCAGGGATGGTGATTCCACCACCTCCCTGGGCAGCCTGTTCCAATGCTTCACCACCCTTTCAGTGAAAAATCGTTACTAATATCCAGTGTAAACCTCCCCTGGCACAACTTGAGGATGTGTCCTCTTGTTCTGTTGCTTGTTGTATGGGAGAAGAGACTGACCCTCACCTGCCTACAGCCCCTTCCAGGGAGCTGTAGAGAGCAATAAGGTCCCACCTCAGCCTCCCTTGCTCCAGGCTTAGCAACCCCAGTTCCCTCAGCCGCTCCTCACAGGACTTGTGCTCCAGACCCTTCATCAGCTTCATTGTCCTTCTTTGGACACACTCCAGCACCTCAATGTCATTCTTGAAGTGAGGGGCCAAAACTGAACAAGGATTCAAGGTGTGACCTCACCAGTGCCCAGTGCAGGGGGACAGTCACTGCCTCGGTCCTGCTGGCCACACTGTTCCTAATACAGGCCAGGAGGCTGTTGGCCTTTTTGGCCAGCTGGGCACACTGCTGGCTCATGTTGAGCCACCTGTCAACCAACACCCCCAGGTTCTTTTCTGCCAGGCACTTTTCCAGCCACTCTGCCCCAAGCCTGTAGTGCTGCGTGGGGCTGTTGTGACCCAACTGTGGGACCTGGCGCTCCTCCTTATTGAATTTCATACCATTGGCCTCAGCCCATCGGTCCAGTCTGTCCAGATCCCTCTGCAGAGCCTTCCTGCCTTCAAGCAGATCAATGCTTTGGCCCAGCTTGGTGTCATCGGCCAACTTACTGAGGGTGCACTCTATCCCCTTCTTCAGCTCATTGATAAAGACGTTCAGCAGGACCAGCCCCAATACTAAGACCTGGGGAACACCACCCAATGACCAGCTCAGCCACCAGTGGGATGTGACTCCATCCACCACCACCACACTTTGGCCTCGGCTGTCCAGCCAGCTATTTACCCAGTGTAGAGTACCCCTGTCGAAGCCACGAGCAGCCAGTTTCTCCAGGAGATGCCATGGGAGGTGGTGTCAAAGGCTTTACTAACATCTAGGTAGACATCGACAGCCTTGCCCTCATCCAGTCAGCAGGTCACCTTGTCATAGAAGGAGATCAGGTTGGCCCAGCAGGACCTGCCTTTCATAGCCCCACGCTGGCTGGGCCTGATCCCCAGCTGTCCTGCACATGCCATGTGATGGCACTCAGGGTGACCTGCTCTGTCACCTTCCCCAGCACCGAGGTCAGGTTGGCAGGGCTGTAGTTCCCCAGATCCTCCTTCCTGCCCTTCTCGTAGATGGGCATCACGTTTCAACCGCAAGTTTACAAGAAAACCTTTACTCACATCAGTTTCAGGATTTGTTACTACATTTTTCACAGGCATTTGCTATAACCTCCATGCTTGGGTGTTTGATTGGTCCTGGAGTGAATATTGACTTTCTGCTGAGACGGACATGGCAAGCTAAAGTGTTTTGTTTAACATTTAAAAGCTATTCAGGCAGCCTGAGGTTCACATCCATCTTGGGAAGGGAGGGAAAGAATGGAAGAGCAAGATGGAAGGAAAAACATCCAGAAAAAAGCATCTGTAAAAAAACAGTTCTTGTTTAATAAATTCAAATCTTTCTCTGAATAATAGAAAAGTAGATTATGAAAAGCTTCTAAATAGCTCCCTGTACTGAGGTCAAGAAAGAAAATAATCCCGTTCACAGCAGAAGACCGATCAATAAAAAATCCAAACAGGATGGTGCTTTTTATTGTGGTTATGTTTGATGGCATTAGGCGATGGTGAGATTCAGACCATCGTAGTTTAGAAGCCTGTGTTTTCAGTGTAGATGAGAGATGTGCTTCCCACAGGCTGTTCATGTTGAAGATAAATGCCTAAAGTTATATGGCTTCTCTGACTTGCACAAAGACAATGTTTTATTTGTTTCTGCATCTTAGCACAGCAACATACCCTTCAAAACCTGCTTGCAGTTTAGAAATCACACTGAGGCCTGACTTGCCTTTGCCGAACTGTTTTCTGTTGATGTGAGAGAAGTAATCTGTTGGTAAGGATACTGTGGTCCTCCTACTGGCTGGGTCTCACCCTCTCCCTAGCCTTCATGGATCTTTCAGTGCCACTTGGAAAGATGCATTGTCACTCACAGAACAGACTGCATTTGGAAAAATGTCATACACACTGCAAAACGTGGTGCAAGTAGCGCTTTGTTGACTCTCCAGCTCTCTCAACTCTACAACTCTTTGTATGTAGAGTTGTAATTTATCAAGTAGATCGCATTCATAAATACAGTTGCTGTGTCATTTTTAGCACATATGAGTTTAATGGAAGGAAGCAAAGGGGGGGGGGGGGAGTACTTCCAGAGGAAGAATTGCAGGGTCATGTGTTAAAGCATATGAAGAAAGTCATGTCTTAAATTCCCAGGTCCACTGTGGTGTTGCAAAAATTCTTGGTTTCAGTGAGAGTCAGAGTAATACCCTGTATTGAAGTACACGCTACAGGTGCCTGTTGGGAACTGATCCAATAGACTCAGGGCAGACTTCCACAGTGTGGCAATTACTGGAAAAATCTGTGATTATAAAGCATTTTATAGGAAAAAAGTTACAATTTTTACTATCACTAAAAAGAAGTGATGCCACATTTTTTTTAATTTTGCTAAAACAATAAATTCTATACATTTTCTAAAGAAAAGCAATGAACTACATTCTGACACTTTACTGTTAGTACCATTTGGAAAAACTATAGTTTTTTCTGAGATGTGTTTTTTCCCCAGATGTGGTTAATCAGTATCCATAAGTGTAAAGATAATTGCATTCTAAGCTTTTGAAATGCGAGGGTCTTCCAGTTGTTTTTATATTTTCTAAAAAATTGCTTTTTGTTACAAGACAGGGTGATGAGCAAAGTCTTAAAATTGCTTTCTTAAAACCTCTTCATGTAACCAAATTTGTTAAGTAGCTTCGTATGAGTTGCCATCAAAAATTAGCTTGAATAACAGAGGAATTCAGTTCAGCTCTTCAGTCATGTTACAGGTGCACAAAATGTAAAGCAAGGGAAGAAACAAATACCCGTTTCACATGGATTTTAGAAACAGAACATCCTGATTTTCATTCATAGTTTGTACTTGTCCAGCTCTTTTTACTTTTATATAAAGGAAAGGTGCCGATAAGACGTTCACTTGGTGTCCTAAGATGTCTAAATGAAACCTGTGTTGAAGACTGCTGTCCAGAACCCATTCCTGTTTCAGGTCAACTGACCTCTTTCAGAGAGATAATGCTTTCAGTTGTGGGGACACAACACACTTTTTTCTCTCCAAACTCTTCAAGGAGCAATAATAGAAGAACAAGACTAGATAAAGGGGACATACACCCCCCACACCACATCCAGCACCCTCTATAATGTTAAATTATCTACCAGAAAGTTCTATATCATTCAGATATCATTAAAACTGGATTTGTGTATTATACTTGATCAGCAGTAAGAGAATAACAAGAGAGAAGGATGCTTTTTCTGTTTCTCAGTTGGTTAATTTCTTGTGAAAGAAGAAAGGTAGGTTTAAGGTTTCCAGACCAAGCTGGTGCTAGATAACCACTAGCCCTTTCCATTATCTCTGTTGTCACTACTTCTTTCTCCTTCCAGTTTTCCTTTTGCTTAGGTCTGTAATATAGAGATAATTTATAACTTGGTTCTCTTTTTCAGATGTTGTCCTGGTCTTGGTGATTTTTCCTCAGTAATATCTCCATGGTTGGCCTTTCTTGACTAGTCCAGCAGAACTTCTTCCATGCTTTTGCTGTTTTGAACCTTCATTACAGGAACTTCTGACTTGAATGCATTCTCACTGTGCATGTGTGTACTGAGTGCAGTTGCTAAGATAACATTTTAGACAGATTTTTCAGCCTTGTACTGCTCTGGATTCAGATCTTCCTTAGCTTTCTTTCCTGTCTTCCATCAAACACTGGGTACCCACCCAGGCTATTGTTTTTTCAGGATGGTCCTATTCTCTTCCAAGAGATCCTTGCCTCGGTTCAACCTTTCCCTCCAGTCCATCTCCCCTGTATGTTAATATGAGCCACCTATTGGAAAATGTTCACTGTTGCCTCTTCCACACAAGCCTGTCACACCATCATGATTAAAATATTTCTGCTGACATAAATGTGAGAAACTTTGCACTAAGCCACTAAGCTTTCACAAAACGTTGTTTCTTTATGCCTCAATCTGGTTTGTTTTTTTTTTGGTGGTATCACACCCCCACCCCACCCACCACCACCCATGTTTTAATTGGAAGTTATTTGGAAGAAAGAAACATCTTCATTTTTACTTTATCCTGTTCTGTAGTGCACCCACAAAACTGTGATATCTGCTATGCCTGAAGGTCCTTCACTCTGTTAAAGACTAAGAATAACTTGCAAGTCTGACAGAGAAAAATGAGTAGCTGAGTTTTCATGTCTCCCTCCTCCAACTGTCCCAGCTTTAATTTCAGGTTATTAATATTCACAGTAAGACTAAGCATGGTTAATTCCATAGGAATTTAGATTAAGTGTTTTGAGCCTGCAGACCAAGTTAGCTTAAATAATGCTGCCATGTGCCAATAATTTTTTGTCTTCCAGGATTCTACCCAGAAAGATACTACATTAGAAAATCAAGGCAGTTGCTAGGCTTTCAATCATATCAGTTTGGAAGTATTTTAACTCTGAAAGACATCCAAAAACTGAGCCTGAAATGATTCTCTGTGTTCCATTCTTGTCAAATTAATTCCATTTGAGAAGTTGCATCTGTAGAGTTTCGTTAACATTACTTCCAAACCCAGTTACCCACCCCCTTTTCTGGTTCTTGACTGATGGAATTATTGAATACCTCACTGGATGAGGTTATCTGGAGCCCTGAGGATAAAATTCTGAGAGAGTTTATTACTGTGAAAGAATTTCTATGGATTACTTATCATCGCAAGACTGTTTCTTTGTTATTTATATATACAGTTATGACACCTTATATAAATTTACAAATAAGAACAGAACAGTACATGTCTCTTATGAAGGGATTTCAATACTCACTCTGCTAAAGCTCTACATCTTGAAGTAGTCCTTCTGTATCATTTTAGCAAATTGACATGTGATGTTAAATGGGCTGTTTGGTGTTTTTACAGTCCTGAAGGTGACACTGTGAGTTGGATGCAGCCAATATTATGCATAAACTTTCCACCTCTATGTCACCTTAGACTGACTCTCCGTTGCATTAGTGCTTCTCATTTATGTTTTTTGATATAATACTAGCAGCTTATGTAGCAGGTAAAACAATGTGTGTAGAGAGCCTTAATTGCACATTAAACTGCTGCCTTTGCTGAGCTGAGGGAACTCAATCTAAGGCAAATTTGAATTAAAGTAGTTCTGTCCACGCACAGAATTCATTAGCTGCTTAAAAAATCTTAGTATTGTTAGCTAAACTGATGTGGCTTTGAATGTTGATAAGACTGTAGGCATAAATGATGTACGTGCACCACTGCTGGGGTGAAGAAAGAATGGCTTAACCTTTTCTGTCTTCTAAATATGCCTGATTTCACAGAGTCTGGATTAACGCCTGTAAAGAGAAATGAGGATTTACCATCAATATAGAAAAGCAAAATGTTCTTTGCTCATAAGGGACTAGTTATTTGCTGCTCTTGAGCTGGATCTACCTTGCCCATAAAACCGCCACCACCTGGCTCCCAGTAACTGGGAACTTGCTGGGAGCAATATCCTGCTGCCCATTAGGAAAACAACAGTCTTTCAGCAGCAAAGTAAGCACAGCACTTTCAATAGATAAACTTCTCTACTACGTCACCTGGATTACATTGTATAATACTGATGTTCATTTAGAAGCAGTAAACCAGTTTAATAACTCTAAGTTATATTTTGTTTCTCTTAGCTAGACACATAGGCACCATTACTACACTATACCATCTCCTTATTGATCTGTAGTGCACTGCATGAAATAGGCCAAGCTGTCATCAAAGGCACCTGGCCTGGCTCCAGGAAGATGATGAAGTGATAGGGTAAATTTAATTGATGTGGTGTATTATTCTGAATGACTAAACTTGGCTGTATGTTAGAGTGGAAGTGTACCTTTTATCTTTGTTTTCCTGGAACTGAGGCTATAAAACTCTAGGCTACATCCTTTACTCAGGCTTACTGTACATGTCTGATACTATAGTGCTCTAATATCTTGCTGTATGTCACTGTCACCTCAGCTGCGAGGCTAACGCAAGAATTCATCTTTGCTGTGTTGCCCTTATATCCTTTGCACAAGGCAAAAATATTTACCAGACTAGAGATAGAAAGAGCAGTCGCTGAGTAATGTATGTGGAAAATGATCTATGAATGCAGACCTCGATTGACTGGAAATGAAATACTGTGATAAAAATCCCATTTTTGAAATGTGCGATTGTGCCAAGGAGTACATTGCCTGCTCTAGGGTTTTACAGAAGTTGTACAGTTTAAGCTTTACTTTATTTTTATATACTAACTGGAACATCAGGAAAGTGTACTAATGGGTTTGGAAAAACAGTTATTGTAAGACTATTGCCAAATTACCCAGCTATACTTTGCTGAATGCACTTTACAGCACTGTGTTTCTTATGCCATTCTGGATTAGAAAAGCTTTTAAACAAGGGAGGGAAGGTGTCAAGAGATCTGAGGAAATAAAAAATGAAAAGTAAAACATTTGATCTGAGTTACTTCAAGTTCATATTGCTTGTAGTGAAAGATCTGGTTTTGAGACACTTGCTCTTTAAGCTGGCAAGGAAACAGCTCATGGTAGAGAGAAAATACTGTTTAGCTTTTGGACATGGCTGTTGAAGGATGGCTACAGTTTAGGAAGCATCACACCAGATTTACCTGAGACTGAGATGCATACCAGATTCCTTCACTTGGATTAAGTATCGGAAGCACTCAGCGTGCCTTTTTGTAAAATCAGTTGAAATATCCAGAGATAAGAATGTGTGTAAATAAGAGACATGGTATCAATTTTATTTTTATCTGTCATTTGGACAGGTATGGAAGCAGCAGGGCAGCAACAGGAAAAACGGGAGAAAACATAAAGTAAGAGACAAAGGTAGGAGGACTCACTTTATGGCCCTTGGGGCATGTGGAGAGTGGGCTGTTGTGCCAGCGTGCAGGGAAGGTAAGCTAAAACTCTACTCAAGGACAAGGGGTCCTGTGTGTGTGGATGACTGTTATGATGTTCAGCATGGTATCTCGGAAGGCTTAAAGATGCAACAGCTTTTTTATGCCTGTTCTTGCCTACCTGCTGTACAGGCTCAGGGCACAATAGCTGATCCCAGCTGCTGACTTCTGCTCTCTTACTTTTTTCTGAAAGTCAGGCTTTGCTCAAAAGTATTGTTTGATGCGTATACCACCCATGGATCCATCCTGGAGCTGCTAAGGTTTTGCAGGAGTTAGCAGTAAAGTGTGCAACGAAGTGAGTTAGGGAGGAGCTCAAGGCTGCCGGTTTGGGCCAGTCTGCGGCATGTGAAGAGAGTTTTGCAATTGTACAGGGACATCTTGGTTAAACCTTTGGGAAGAATGCTTTCATTCCTAGAATGTTTTGGAAGGTTTGCAAATTCTAGTTGTGTGATGTTTGAAGGGATGAAAGCTTTGATAGCTGTGGGAGGTGTTGTGGGACCCTTGGCCCTGGAAAGAGGTGTGTGAGACCTCTGAGAAGCTGTGTGAAAAGGTGGGTGGGCCTTATTCATTGCTGGTTTCAAGAAGTTCAAGCCTCTGGGTTTTATTAACTTCTGCCAGAAATTTAGTATTGTTTTCAGTATAATAAATTATGGAGAAAAGCTATGGAGAAAGACCTCTTCCAAAGCACTGGAATCCTTCAGATCCAGGCTGCTGCAGCACAACCTGCCCCAGCAGAGGAGTGGCTGGGAAATGGCAGTTCTTGCTCCAGAGAAGGGGGAGATTCTTTGAGAGTGACCTTTCGGCCCTTCAGATATTTCATAAATGTGCTCTCCTGAGGTGCTGTTATTTAACTACAGGCATCAGAACTTGTTCTCCTGCTGGCTCTGCAGCTCTTGTTCATTGACAGGTTAGAGCAATCGACACAATTCCTACTGGGCCACAGCTTTGGAAAGGTCACGTACGCCCCTGCGAAGCCTGTTGCTTGCCTTTTAAGAACAGTAGGAATCAAATCTTATCAGTAACTGTGACCAACACAGCTACAGGAGATGTTTTGCAACTTAATATTCTATTACAGATTAGAGCTGCTGGGAAAACTTTTGAAGTGAAACAAGAAAGAAACAAAAAGTAAATGAAAAGGTCTTTAAGGCTGAAGTCTTTTAGCAACCCAGTCTGTCGGTAGAGACTCTTCTGGATAATGTGTTGTGGGTTGTTAGGGAGCATGTCTGAAGGAAACAAGTAAAGATGTCAGTGAAAGTCACCAAATAACTTTTTTTTGTTTTTTTAAAACAAATTGGGACCCCTTACCCCCCAAAAAAGACCCAAATGAACAAAATACCTACAACCCAAAGTCAACTAGTGCTGATTTTACACGAAAATGATTTTGTCTTTGTGGATTTTCTCAATGAAGAACATGCTCTGTATTGTGTGTCTTTGGGTGCTTAGTGTAAGTGTGGGTTTGCACCATAGTTCAGGAATTTTAAATTCAGTGTTTGTCACCTGGGATGCTGCATTGCCAGCTCTGCAGGAGCCGGGAGCACCGTGTGGTTGCACCAGCTGCCTGTGAAATACTTGTGGAAGTGATGGCTTGCTTGCAGCAGGGAGCTGGCTGGCATTCAGAGGGAAGGAAGATAGGGTAAGAACAATAAAGAATTATAAAAGGTGACATTTTGAGATCATGTATGTGCTGTGGTTG
Organism: Falco punctatus; assembly: GCF_963210335.1. Taxonomy (NCBI): domain Eukaryota; kingdom Metazoa; phylum Chordata; class Aves; order Falconiformes; family Falconidae; genus Falco; species Falco punctatus. Next base: position 35,224,735 of record NC_137583.1, on the reverse strand, counting down.
GCTGGATCAATGGTTCTAGTATCAACTAAACAAGTGCATAATTCTCTTAGGGAGCAGGTTGTGTTGTACTTATGAACTCAAGAGCTTCACCTATTTATGGTTTTGTGGCAAGATACAGTCTCAGTGGTAGGAAATTAAAAGTTCATTAGCAGCCCTGGTACTGCGCCGAGTAGGACATTTCTATTCTGTGTGTGATATCCAAGCATCTGCTTTGCAGTCAGGAAGTGACTTTTCAATGTAGTAATGGGAGTGGGCACCTCTAACATTGCTTGGAGTGAGAACAGTACCAGAGATTAGTTTAACTAAAATTAATGAACCATACACATTGTGTAAGCCACAGGTACTGCATGTTTCAGGATGGTTAAAAATCTGCAGAAGCAGCTATAAGCATGTGTTAGTTTGTTTTGTACCTGTCACAAATATGTGTGTTCTTAAAAATGGATTTTCTTCCTCAGCTGAAAAAGGTATCTGAAAGGAGGCAAAACTGAACTAAATGACACTTGTATGTGCATTCTTACTGCACTCCAAAGAGTCATGACTGCATGCAAAAAAATTAGACAAATATCTAATCAATGGTTAGGTTATTCTGATTTGCTTGGTTAATTTGTCTAAGGTACATTATTAATAATAGGACATTTTGCCTGCCTTGAAAATAATGCTTTGAAGCTCTTTCCTCATTCTGGAGAACCTGGTTCATGACACGTAAAGGCTTGTTTGAACATTGGTGAAGCTAGGTGCAAGTATAAGCTGTTTCTGAAACTGGTGCTTAGCACTTGTAAAATCCTACTGAAATACATAGGCTGAAACGTTCAGAACTGGAGGCAAGGTTTTAAATTCAACCATCCTATCTTAATTTGTAAAATGAGCATTGGTTTTCATACAGAGTATGATGCATATATACAGTAGTGCTTTGAGGACCTCTGTCATGTGCATAGATATATGTAGAATGAAGAGAGAAAAGGAGGTTCTTGTAGCTGATTTGGAATTTGGCTTTAGCTTGATTTATTTGTTTATATAGTCCCAAGGCCAGAGTGTGTGAGATGAGGTGCTGCTGCCAAGGTTACACACATTAAACTTGGTGGAAGACAACAGGAAAGGTTGATAGCAATGCTATTGCCAGCCATAAAGGCCTACGCAACATTCTTGCATTACATTTCACTGCTGATGTTAAAACGCACTTGATTCCTCATAGTCATTTCTATCTTAATAAAAATCTGCTGCTCTTAAAACCACAGAAAAATTCGAATGGCATTTTGGTACTTATGGTAATAAATTGCTGCTAGATTCCTCCCGTAAAGCAGCTGAAACAGTATTCTGGACTGGCTGCCTTCAGAGCTCCGCAGCATCTGCAAAACCCAGCCAGGCTGTCTCCTCTCTGCTGTAGCAACGCCAAGCCAGAAGCAGGAGCTGTAAAGTTTAAAATACGACTTTTCAGCCAGAGAGCCTTCTCCTGCAGTACCGAAACCTTTCCCTGCATTTCAAGTGAGTGAGAGATTGTTTCCCCAGTCATAAGTCTGACTCTAAATGCTATAGCAACCAAAATTAGGCCATACATCATCCTAATAGTACTTTTCAAAGAATTCTTTACAGGATCAATTCAGACCATACAAAGTGGTGAGGTTCTGAGCCCAGTCACTAAGTATAGGACCATTATGAATGTATCACAGGATGAAAGGGACCTGGGGGCAGGAAGCAACACTGCAAAGCGGTAGGAAGAACGTGGAAAGGGACGTAGCTGTTGACAAAGTTTCATCTTGCAGTTTGCATGATAGTGCTTAGCGTTATGGTACCTTCTTCATGACTTTTGTCAAAGCTGCATTTGCTGTCCCCTTTTATTGTGAAATCACAGCATCGTTTGGGCTGGAATAGACCTTTACAGATCATCTAGTCTGGCCCCTCTGCAGTGGAGGGGGCTGTTAGGAGGGGAAGCTCTATAAACGTTGGAGGTGTCTGCTTGCCCAGCAACCTTGCTGGTGGTTGTGTGTGCTGATTTTTAGTAACAGACGATCAGATTTCTCAACACGGTTGACACATACTGTTCCTGAGTACAGCATGCTGATTGCCTTAAACCTGCTGTGCAGGTGGTCAGGCTTGTGCAGGTGGAAGCAAGGTATGTCAGTTCTGCCTGTCCGCCTGTGTTGAGGTGACTGACTAATAAGCATTGGTGATATCTGTGTAAATTTGCAGAAGATATTGAAGTCCTGGGGTATGAGTAGGTAGCTAGTTTCACCTGAATTTGCTCTTCCTGATGAGGTATGAGCAGCCTGGAAGATTGGTGGGGATTTTACTTGTAAGGCAGTTGTTGGGGGAACCTCCTACAGCCTAAATAAATTCAGTCCTTGTGCTGAAGCACTAGCAGCAGTGAACCTCTAAATGCTGCATACTTGAGCAAACTTTGTGAATGACCAGGGCAGTGGCCCTGAGCACTGGCACAATGTTATTAGAGCACTGAAACTCATTTTTTGGTTTTGGATTTCAAGTGAGGACTCCTGTGTGCAAGCATGCTGTTGGAACTCAAGAGGCAGTTAAGATGCTCATGTGGACTTTGCCAGGAACCACCTTTGCCCAAGGTGTCAATTCCACAAAGACAACTTATTTTGACCTGAAAAAAATTAAAAGATGGAAAATCCCTTCCTTCCTTCTGTAGCGAGTTCCAAAGATTCACAACACTCGTGGTTTATAAATTTCTGCTTATTTTTCATTTGAATATTTGGCTTTCGTTACCAGTTGTTTGAGTGTCCCAGTGTGCTTGTCTCCTCTGTATTGAAGAGCTTTTGATATTTTCTCCTTGCAAAGGTGCACCTATAACCCTGTAACTTTCTGTTTTTCCTTGTGACAGATGAAACAGATCAGGCTCCTTAATCTTCCAGTGTAACACAGCATCATGTATAACGGCAGTTAGTTCTGTCAGTAGGAAATCTTAACACTGAAAAATATCAGTGTCAGGAGACAGCGGAGGAGTTTAATACATCTGTGTTGGGTTAACGTAGGCCAGACATCTAATGATTTGCATTCATGCAAATACCTTGCCTTGCAAATAATCTTTGAAAGAGTACAATACACCACAGCATTCATGTGAATGGCAGGTTGACAACTTTTCCGTTAGCTGACAAACATTAAATAGTTCAGTACGTGATGTGAGTAAATGAAATTGACTTTATTTATGCACACACATGGAATGAGTCTTTCTTTTATTTGTATGACAACAGGGATGACAAAACCTAATGAGAGAAAGTTCAGGTCATAGAGAATTATGGATTAGTGGTGGATAAATGCAGAAATATGCTGCTCATATAGGTGTGACTGGATTGTAAAGAGACTATTCAAAATAAGAAAAGGCCTCTGGCAATATAAGTTTATCCCCTGCTAGCTCATTGCTATCCTACTCAAGTAGTTACCTAGTTGCAGTTTCACAACTGGCTATGTTTGAACAAGGAAAGTGTCCTGGCTAATTTGTATTTAAGTTGTGGTTTGAAATAAAGTAATACTTACAGTATATAATATGTGGTTTTAATAATAGGCAGCACCTCAAGCTTGTTTTGGGGCTCCTTAGACTAAGTAGGAATGCTATGAAATACTGTGCCGGCAAAGCCAGTGAGACCACACTTGATAAAAGGCAGGAACAGGAATGAATGAGCTTGCACTTCTTCCGCTTCTTACAGGCAGAGTGACATTCTGGATCGTAAGACTTAATCCCATCTTTCCTGCTTTTCAGTTTTTCCAGGTTTCTTGAGGAAGACTGGGGAGTGGAGGGAAGGACTGTGTCTGTGGTTTCTCTGTTACCAGTGAAAATGAGCAGTTGTTCCATTGTTTGTCTGCTGAACTTAAATACTTGGAGTTGTGTGTTATATATCAAAAAGTACCAAGATGCAAAATCTCAAAGGTAATCCTTAAAAACATTCCAAAACTAAGAGGTACTCTTCTTTGTTTAGAGCAATACCTGGAGAGCCTGTCCTTTGGTTCAGTGAATGGAGTTGATACTAAAAATGGAGCAAACTATCACAACTATTAATTAGTGAGCAATTAGAGGCTCCCTTTGGTAGAAACAAGGAATAATATGGAAAATATTTCCCTCCCTCTCCATGATTTAAACACTAGACCAGTCACAGCACAGTCACTGCAGCATTAACAGCTGCTAACAAAAAATAACCTGCACTGTGGACGATGTAAGGGAAGAGGAAGTAAGAGAGCTGCTATAATTATTTCTCAAACATATTCTGTAAGTCCTGAATGTATAAAGTTGTTTGAAGCTGCACATGATCTCCTCTCCAGCTCTGCTGAGCAAGACCAGAGCTCTCACTGGAACTGGATGGGGGTGGGGAGCTATTCCCTGCTCCTGTGAACAGAGCAGAGCAGGGGGTGGGCAGCCGGGAGGCCTTTTCCCCTTCCCTTGTAACTCAGAGCATTCTTCACAGGGTTGGTGAGAGGGGTGGGCTGGCATCAGTCTTGACCTTTCCTGCTGCCACAGGGGAATGGACACGGGTGGAGAAAGGGCACATCTCTGTGTGTAGGAGGCAGTAGGGGGTCACTGGCAAGTGACAGCAACAGCCCAGTTCCTGGGCTCTTGCCAGGCTGCTGCAAGCCCAGCTGGCCTTTATGGACTCCAGGATCTTGTTAATTGATGTGAGTGAAGCTCACTGCTCCAAGGAGAGAAAAAAGGACTTGTGAAAGCTGCTATTGCAGTGGGGATGTGTAAATACACTTGATAAGGTTTCTCTGGAAATACACCTTTAAATAGCTGATAGGCAAGACTGCAGAAAGATCGGAAGTTAAGGCCAAATGAATCATACCAATAGGCTTTGCTGGGAGTACTAAATATTTATGTTTGTTGTTAGCATATGCATCGTATTATGTGCCATTCATCTCAATATAAATACTGAAACATCTGACATGGCATTACTCACCATGTATAACCTGTCAGAGCATGTCACTGTAAATCAGTCGTATTGTTGCAACCTCATTAATTAATGGTTAAGTAAAAAAAAAAACAGCCACAAAACCCAACAGATTTTTCTTCCTGAGTGAGGAGCAAAGTTATGTATTATTAAACCAGTCACAGTGATAACCTAACAAAGTTCCCTGACTATTTTTATGTGTTTCTGTACTCATGTGTGATTTTTTTTTTAATAATATCTTTCAAAGGTTGCTTTTTTTCTACATCATTTTCATAGCTTAAAATGACATGTCCATTAAAAAATGAATGAAATTTGTGTTCTTTATGTCCTTGGGGAAAATCTCGTTTGCAGTAGTAACATCACCCCATGGTCCAGTACTCTTTAGTTGCAGTACATGGTGAGAGAAACTTTGGGACTATCCTTACCATATCACAACTCCCTAGGAAGGAAAGGGGTGTGTGAGAGAGAGAACGAGAGGTCTGTAGCACAGCTTCTCCGCTGGCAGAAACTGTGATGCTACTGAAGGGTCTTTCTAGCAGATGATTTGGTCGTGAGACATCTGTGTCCACAGGTTCCCTAGAGATCCCAGGAAAGAGTAGAAGCTAGCTGTTTAGGAGTAGCTGAGAGACTTGAACTATAACTTGTGGGCTGTCAGACTATTTTCTCCAGGACAGAAGTTGTGTAGCCCCACACACACTTCTTTTCGCCTCTGTGCCAGCTGGTTACACTGTGGCCAGCTGGAGCCCTGTCCTCTTCAGGAGCATCCCTAAAACCAGGTTTAGATGGTGCTTAACAAAAGAGTTCTGCGGTGGTCAATGATACACTCTTAATTTTGAGGACTAGTGAGTGCAGCCTGACAGGGCAAATTTTTAAATATTTTAGATTACAGTTCCAATAACCCTAGATGTTTGCTCCATGTATCTTTTCTTTCTTGAGCACAGACAACTTCTCTGTTAAAGAGTTGAACTTTATATTAAATATCTATTTAATATCTTTTGTTTTCTGCTTATAAGCAGGTTCTTTGCTGTGTAGGTGATATGAGTTTTCTCTCCAGTGGAGCTCATACAATGTAAAGTACCAGCATGGGAGGAGAGGGGCAGAGCTGCTGTGCTTCACTTGGTTTTTAGTCATCTGATATAACTTTTCCTCCTTCCCCAACTAGAATTTTTGTGCACATGAAGCTGAAGTCAGTTTGGCTATAAAAGGTCATCAAACACTGGCTAATCTATCCAGTATCTATAATTAGAACTTAGAGAAAAGAATCTTGTGGAAGCACTAACAATCCCAAAGAAGCTAATTAAAGCTGAAATATGAATATAGTAGCACCCTCCAAGGGGGGGGAAAAATCAATCACATTATTGCATTGAAGGAAGAAGGTTCTGAACCTCAACTCAGATACCCTTTGTATTCTGAATTGCACAGACTCCATCTGAATCTGATTTATTTTTATTTTTTTTAAGTTAAATTAACTAGTAGGAACTTCTGCTAGAATAACAACCAGGGGATTGTAATTTTTTTTTTTTTCTTAAAGAAAGAAAAATTCATTATTTCCGCTTGTGGCACAAAAGGCAAGAAGCCCAAGCATCAGCTCCTTTCCACAGATATATAGCAGGAGTGGATCTACATTTACAGAATTGCATCAGTGTAAATAATGGAAGAACAAGTTTTTTGTAGGGTAAATATTCCCTTGGCAATACACAGTTTTTGCTGCATGAGAGGTGCCATGGCTTTATGTTCACTTCTCCAAATCCGTGAGCAGTCAAGTCTCAGCCCTGTAAAGCATTTGAGCACATGCTCAGCTCAATGTCCAGGCATCACCTGGAAACTACATATATTTATATTCACATCTAAGCATGAGCCTGTGTAGCCGTTTAAGCTGGGGCTTGGGTATGGCAAGACTGAGAGTCCTGCCAGTAGTTTTTTGTATTGACAAAAGCAGGGCTATAAAGGGGAAAAAACCCCCAACCCAACAACTACTAACTCACTTTTATTCACTTCCTAGAGCATCCTGCCTCACCTTAAAACTTTAGTATATATGTGTCCCAAAGGCCCAAAAGACTCAAACAAATTAGCATCTTCTCCGGATCTCTTAATATACCTGCCCCTGCATTAAAAAAAAAAAAAAAAAAAAAAAAAATTAGCTCGGGTATAGACACTGGGATTGATGATACACATTTGGGATTAATAGCAGAAAGGAGTTAAGTGATTGGCATCAACTCTAAGCATAAGTCCAACAGAGAAAACCTGTGCAACACCCTTTTGTCTTCTTTCCCTGTAGTTACCTTTCTGTATATATAAGCATCAGCATATCTTCTTAATTCATAAATCTAACCTTAATTTAACACACCTTGGAGTCTCTGATCATGCAGTAGTGATGCTAACTTTATCCTTAGGTTTCTTTCTGCTCAAACTGCAGGGCTGGCAGACCCTGTGGGGAAAGGTGTGGAGTTTTTAGGTAAGATGCTGTAACAGTAATTAATTTTGCACTTCTTCCAGTTGTATAAGAGGCCAAGTCAATACTTTCTTCCAAGAAGGAAATGAAGGTGGTGATGGCTGGGGCAGAGGGATTTAAAGCAGTGAATGACAGAGGCAGGTGCGGGTGTGAGAGATGTCACTGGAGGAAAGAGCTCAGGGTGGAGCTTTGTGCTACAGCCAATTTAACCTGCTGCTGGGAGCAAAAGGGACAGGCACATGCCTTCCCTTTGCCCCAGCCATGATCTTCTGCTGCACCCCAATCCTGGCATCGGTGTTCATTTAATGAACATGGGCAGGTGGATGGCAAATAAAATGACTGAAAACTTGATGCCAGTTCATGGGCATTGCTGTGAGTACAAGGGAGTGTAGACCAAGCAGCAGTGTGGTTAGGTTGGCTCATCCCTGTCTTAAGACTGCACTTCTTAGTGGTGTAAAACACAGCTGCCCCTGCAATTTGTTTTGAGCAACCAGTGGAGCCAGGACATGGACAGAGCACATAAGCTGGAATCACCTGGCTTGGGCTGACCCAGGGCTGGCTGGAGAGTGTTCCCTGCTTCTGTGAAGCTGTCCCTGTGCTGCTGCAGGATGAGGAGGAACACTGCATGTTGTTTTCAGGTGAGGTGGTAGGATCAGCCCTTGGACATGCTGCTTTTTCAGGGACTGGTACAGCTGACCACATGCTAGGGCAGATCTGTCCCCGGCTTTTAGCCACTCCTTCCTTCCTGTTGCAGCAGATGAAAGAAGTTGGGGACCAGAGCCCGTAATCTTCATGCTGCTGCCCGTATTGCCCACAGTACAGGACCCGTGCTGTCGGAGGACAGGGGAGGTAACTAGCTCAGTCACACAGGCCAGGCTTGATGCTTATTCAGATGCGGTGCTGATCCCATTGCCTCTATGGAGGTCCCTAGAAGCAAACCAAACGTTACTTTCAGATACTCCAAGGAGTCTGAAGCTAATCATTTTGCTTTGTTTCATTAGCTCAGCTGTAATGTAGCAGAGCTAATGCAGTCATATCCCAGTTAAGGTACCAAGCAGCTTTAGCTGCTTATCTGCCATGGAAAGAACCACATTCACTTTGGCGATGAAAATTAAATGTGGAAATAATTCCCTTTTCCTTTTTGGAATATTACTGTGCTATTAAATAGGCTTAAGACCGTTAAAGAGTAATGACATGAAGTTGCATGCATCATTATTTTAAAGGAGATTGAATGAAAATATACTGTCTATCTGTTCCAGCCCTTGCCTAATCCTCAGTTTAATAGAGATTTGTAAGGGCCATGATGCGCATACATTTAATAACAAAGCAGAGTCTTCAATCTCCAAAGCTGGAGTTTTAGTATCTGTACTATGAATGAGGTAAACATAAAAGACACCAAAGATCCTGTTTTCTCAGTCTCAGTAACTTTGAAGTTTTTCTGTTAAATAACATCGTTAAACCTAGAGAAATTATATACAAAATAATAGTAGAATATCAGATTCTTTGCTCTCAGTTACTCTTAATGTAGCGTCTGCTTACAACCAACTGATGTCTATAGTTAACTCTTTAGTTGCCTTTGGCTCCACTGCCCTGATTTGAGCCGACTGGGGCTGCTGCACAGCATGTGGTGGCTTCCCTGGTTTATCAATGGGGAGGTGAAACAGGAGAAGACCGAAGACCAGGTCTTCACTCCTAAATCCTGTGTGGTAACTCAGGGAGCAGAATCTGGGTCTTTAAACCTGTGACCAGCATCCTACAGCCTACTCTAAGAAACTTTATTAGCTGAGCTTGGACTCTCAGGTCTGGTTCTGATTTGTCAGTGCTGAATGATTGGCAAGATTAGACCATAAATTGTCATCTCTTAATCTCTGTTGTACTTGCCTTAATTTGGGAATTATGGGTGTGTTTGTGGGAATCAACCAGCTTCTTTATTCTTTGTAAGGAAAAAAAAATAACCCAAAGATCCTTTAATGCAGGACTCCAATTTCATGTGAAGGAAGCCTGGCATACATGGTCTTTCACTTCACATCTGATGCACTTAATGTATAAGGCAGGAAGAGTTGCCTTTTGTCGCAGAACAAGCAGCTCAATGAGGTTGAGGAAAATCATGGGCACCTTGACCCACTGCCCCTTGGCCCTGAAGATCTGCTGCCTCTTGTGCACCCTGGCTCAGCCAGCTCATCTTGTCTTGCATGGCTTTTGGCCAGAGCTGTAAACAGCTCCTGAGGCACATGTTAGCACACAAGGCAAAAACAGAGGGACATATGACCACAAAACTTTTTCATCTTACTTCATGTACCTCTGCATTGGCTGCTCTGGTTTATATTTAGGTAAGATCTCTCTGGAGTCTCAGATCACGCATGCACTTAGAAAGTAACGCAGTTCCTTTAGAGTGGCTGAAAATTTGATAGAGGTTCCTTTTCTACTCAGTCTGAGAGAAAAGGATGGACGTGTGTGTGTGCATGCACACAAACACACACAGAGCCCTCTGAGAGGCTGGAAATCAATTCACTGCATTGCAAAAACTTCAGTAATGTGTATCATCTGAGCTGGCAGCAATTCTGCAAGCCGTGGAAAGGCAGACCCTTCCCTGTGACTTACAGGGGGCTGGGAAGATGCAGTCAAGGAGTGAAGTGCCTGCAGTTCCCCCAGGCTGTGGGTCTGAGCCCTTGAGGCAGGAGGGAGTTAGGAGGTTGTTTGGTTTTTTTTTTTTAAGACATTGCACTTCAAATTTATTTTGATTTGGGAGTAGAACTAGATTATATCAGTGGGAAATCTTCACATCTTAGTTGCCTTCCTTCAAAATAAGGACTGAAATGGAATAGAAGATATTGCCAAATAACTGGAACATGTATTCAGAATAAAATATTCATACAAGCTGGAAATAGGGCCTGTGTTTAATAAGAAAAAGAGATTGTACACTGTGATAGCAATTATGTACGTTCAAATATTGTGCATTTCTTCCAGTTTTGGTTATAAATCCACAATATATAATTAATGATCCTATCAATAATGTATTTCTAATTTTAAGACATGAAATAAAATCCCCTTGCTTATTTTTACAGGATGGCCCTTTAAGAGAAATCTTTCTTGTCATTGAGTCTTATCATGAGACACAAAGAAAAGATCAAGAGGCTGAAATCTACGATAGATTGGCAGAGAAGTTCCTGTTTGTAAAGTGAGAAGTATTTGAAGTTTTTATAGATCCCAACTTTCCTTTCACACGCCCCTCAAAAAAAAGTGACTGCAAGATGAAAGCACCTAGTTGGGTCTGAAGACCCATTATGGGATGCAGTTTTATCTCTTTCAGTCATCATCTCAGGTCTGGACAGGTGAAAACAGAAACCCTTTAGTGTTTGATTACTGTGTGAAATAAATTGGTGGGTTCAGACTCATTGGAAGTAAACCACGTGCCCATTATATGAAAACTACCCTTAGAGATTTCTCTAAATTGATAGTTTTGTGGGCTGTCTCAGCTAGACGATGAGTTCTGAGGCATATGAGAAGTGAACATTGCCTTTATACGGGGACTATCTCTGTCTTCTCTTATGTTGGTATCATACCAATCATTGGTCTCTACTGATGTCCTAATTCACCATGACATATCTGGGGCAATGCTGTCCTCCAGGGTCTGGTGTGCAGTGTAATGATGGGGCACCAGAAGGAACTTTCCCAGATGCTCATCCATAAGGTGCTCTGCAGGTGCACTCTGAAGGTGCAACTTTAATGAGTTGTCTTTATTTTAAAACCATTGTTCATGTTGTTCTTGGGACAGACTGACAAGCAGTTTGGTTTAAGAGAAATATTACAGTCAGTGTGAAGCAAAACAAAGAGTGTCTTCCCCCTTTTTTTTCTTTTACCTTTTGCACTTTCGCTTCCCTCTTCTCCGTTACTATTTAAATGTTGTTTGATCCCTTTTCCAAAACCTCTCTTGCATTTATGACAAGTAGTTTGTCCCTTACATTATTAATTGACACTTGTAGCAGCACCCCTAGCAACATAAGCCAGTTATATTTGTTAATCTTTCCAAGCTCTCAAATGTGCAGTAGTGGCCAGATGTTTACGGAAGCCGTCATCCCTACCCTTCACACATTAGTGGCAATTAATGTTACCACATCCTGTAAATTTAACTTCCTTGGCTTTTTTTGTCAACTTACGCATTTCTCAATGAATGATGGGATTTTCTTTCCTATTTTTCAAGATTTCCATCAGTAATATGTCAAAAAAATGGTACAAAACCAAGGTAAGTCTTAGTCAAAGCAGTCATCCTATTCAGATACTGGTCATGGTCAGCAAACGGTTTTCTTTTAAAAATCAAAAGCAGTAGCCACTTGCTGCTCTGGCTGCTATGTGAGTCACTGGAGCTGGTCCTCCTGCGGTGGCCCCTGTATAAACACTGATGCTCCAGCAGTGTGGTATGGTAATGTGGGTGTTGCAGGTATGGGCACTTGGACAGCAAATGAAATTAAGAATACAGTCATTTCAAAATTCAAAGTGTAGAGGTATGGCTAATGTAATGGTGAGCAAAAGTTCTTTTCAGTTTAAATGAGAATTTGCTGTGACTACACCTGAACTGTGTCTGTATTCATTTCCTTAGTCATCTCTGCTTTTGCTTTTTCTCTCAAAAGTAGGTATTATACCATAATAGTCAAGCAAATCACTAAAACTCCCTTCAAAACCCTCTCTGAAGGACTTGCTGTCTTTTAATAAAGAATACAGATTACCAATTGAACTAGAATGTAGAATTTCAGCTACTGATAAAAAATTATAGGGAGTGAAACTTAGGAAATGTGCGGAGTAACTTTTAAAATGGAACAGGTTAAGATTCTCGGCGTACTTATGAACCGATGATGAATAAGCGAAGGTCACTGAGTTTATTTTACTAGTACTTATATACCCAGCTTCATGTTTACCTGACTATGCTGAATCATTCCTAAACTTAGTAACTACTTTGGCTAACTAAATTACTCTTGTAGACTCCTCTACTGCTTCAAATAATTTGTATTATTAATAAATAACTGCCCAGTTTTATAGTAGGGTGGTACAATTTCAGCAGCAGATGTATTGCAGTGCTTTGTTTCCATGGCAGATGTGTCTTAGCGTTGTTTTCAATCTCAAATAAAATGTGATTTATTTAGAGTTTGTAAATCAGTTTCCTTTGCAAAGTGCTTAAGGACCGAAGCAGATATTCTAATGCAAAATAAAGATAATATCTAAAGATTATAATCTGCCTTCCAACAGCAGTTAGTCCCAAAAAATCACGAGGCAGAACTGCAACACAAGAGTGGCCATACTAATTAGGAATAAAAAGTAGAAGGAGGAGTGAAAAAGGCAGAAGGCCAGGCAGGTTTGCAGGTGGCCCTGGCAAGCACGGCAGAGCTTTTTCCAGCTTCTTCCAGCTTCTGTGGCCTGGCTGGAGGAAATTGGCCATTTCTCCGGGACAGAGGCAAGGCAGGTGCTGCTGGAGCCCGGCTGTCTGGGTGTTTGCTGGCAGACGTACCTGGTGCAGTGGAGCTGCTGCGGAGAGGTCTGCTCCTGGAGGTACCAAGAAGTTAAACAAAACCTGGTTTTCCGGTCCTAGAGGCTCAAGCGAAACTTAAATTACTTGTACTGTGTTAACAAAAACTTCATTATGAGACAAAGTGCAGTAGCGAGCACAGGTGCCTCTGAGAGCCAGCCTGCCTAAGAATGCTCCATTTAAAGAGACGCTAAGATGAAATGCTGCAGAGACATGCTTTCTCTTCACAGGAACATCTCATTTCAAACAGTGAATGTTCAGTTTAGTCTGGATCACTGGTAGCTCAGGAAGACATTTCTTCAAAGGTGCAAGGCAAAGAGACTAGTATTCACAGCTGAAGTGCTCTTTAAGAATTCCACTTGCCTTGAACTCATCTCTCAAACAGAATTTCAACAAACATGTCACTTGGAGGAAGAAAAAAGTAGTCCTTAGCTGAAATTATTTGTGGAAGTGAGCACAAGCAAGAATGCAGCTGCTGAGGAAAACAATTTTCTTCTCCTCTCTTACCTAGCAAGAGAATTCTTGCCAAGGTGGACAACTAACCAACAGGGGATCTGATCAATAAGGCTTTTGCCTACCAGGAAAGAGAAAGACTAAACACAAACTGTTTATTGTGGGACTATAAAAGGAAATGGGTGTTGAACTTCACACCAAGAGCTGCTTGGTGGACAGAGCCCCATTGTGCTAGGGCACAGTACAAGCAAATACTGAGAAAGATAGTGCTTACTTTGAAATGTTTATCCTCTCATAGGGAGCCAAGGGGATGGAAATAACGCTTTGAGAGGTTAGCCTTCAAAAACCTAACATGCAGATCATGTAATCAAACACCTACTGGGATATTCATTGATTGTTAGTCATTCACAGTTGACTCTCAATGACAAACAAACTTATTTTCATCATATCCCTTAATTTGTATTCACGGACATTAGACATCTGTGAGAGGGAGATAAATGTAAAAGACGGTATTGTGCTCCCAGCTGTCCTGCTCTTCAGATAGGATGTGGCAGTGAGATCACGCATGCCCGCTAGCATCGTGGCTGCGAGGAACCTCCCAGGCCATGGTGAGGAGCACCTTTGGCTGCACAGCCCATCATTTATTGCATTCAGATTGTCGACATGTCACAAATATCTCTTAACATACATGAGGGAAGTTAATTTTCAATTCAATCCTAAAAATGCTTTGCTGTGTTGATAATGTGATGACAGTAGGTAATAGCCCGTTTTTTTTCTATATAAAAATCAAATAGAAAGAAAATATCATCATTGTTAGGTTTATTGTCCTATTTCTGTTCCTTACCTGAGTCCGTGAATTACATGGACGTAAAATGAGTGTAAAATGAAGTAGAAAATGGAGAAAATATCTGCTGTATAGATGGAGAGGATAGAAGAAAGCAAAAGAGATGGTGAAAGAATAATAATAACTGTTGCTACCCAGAGAAAGGTTGGTTGGTTTGGTTTTGAGGCAGGGTGGTTTCATTAGGCACAGGATGATGTGACCTTAGCTATTACCTCTGTCAAAAGAGAATGAAAAGCCAGAAGAAAATGAAAATGTTTACAATAAATGAATATAGCTATCACACTTATAAGAAGGAGAGGTACTCTATCTCTTCAGATCACTCCCACAGGGAAATGTGGATTATTTTTCAGTATGGATTGTTCTTTTTTTTTTTTTTTTTTTGTTTTGAGCGTTACGTCTTTTCCTCTGGCAAGAAGTGGGCATTTTCAGAAACATTGCAGTGAGCTGAACATTACATGCTCCATAAGCAAAGGATAAAAAAGGATAACAAGATTTTAGAATAGGTTGCTGTTTAGGAATGTGAGACATTTACAGGTTGTTACTTACACATGTCTTTACATTGTCTGGCTCAGTGTAAGAAATACAATAATATTTTGTCATGAATTATATTACTCTCCACATTTACTTATGCTAGTTAAAGGAACTTGATATAACTGAGAATTTAAGACACCATCAAAGCCTGTAATGGTGTTCACTAAGGAGGGCAGATTACAGATGAAGAGTGAAACACTTTTAATGTTTCCAGCTGTTCTGCACCAGCTCTGTGTATTGCATCACAAGTTTTGGAGCAAGATCTGGCAGCCCAGAAAGCAATGCATTGGTTTCTTCTGTTGAGGTAGTACAGGTAACCTGTATAGAGCAAAAATACATCTGGTTGTTTTGGATCTTTAAATTTCTTTTTATAGTAAGGCTCAGCTTTCTGGCAGACTTCTCCCTGAAGTCAGTGGAAATTCTGCCTGCACAGAACCTTCAGGATGGGACTCAAAGGAGTCCTCATACTTTACCTGACAGAAGTCCATGATGTAACTTTACATTTAGGTAGTGTGTTTTTTTCAAAATTTCTTTGGACGACTGGAATTTTTGAGTGGCCAGCAGACAGGACAGAAACATAACAAGGAACAGAAAAGCAAACAGTTTGCAAAGTGATGCTTAGTGTCTTATGCTGCATATTTTTGTGATGCTATATAGACCATTGTGATCTTCTGTTTTGCATGCAAATAATCTGCTGAAGGGAGATGTGGCTGAAGAACTCCTGCAGTTGTTTAAAGTTAAATTACACTATTCAGTGGAAGACAGTTAGAAATTGCCCATGAAAGGCTCAGATTTTAGGCTAGATTATTTTAACTCACAGTGTACTGGAAACTTTGTCATAGTCATCAAAAAGCCAATGGCAAAAGAGCGAAAGAGAGCAGGCTTTGTCAGGACACGGGTTCTGGTACTGGTGGAATTTCTGCATGGCAGATGGGATGTAAAGGAGTGCCCTTTCCACCTAGGAGAGGATGACAGCCTTCTTCCATACTTGGGTCCCTGACTATGCCAAGATCTGAGACAATATTCTGCTGATGGTGGCAGTGGTACATCTCTCTGAGTGATGAAGTGGATTTCTCCAGGCTTTGTATTACAGGGTTTGGCCAAATGGAGTGCTAGGGACAGGGCTAAATGATTTTTTGTTACTTCTGGGTGTAAAGAAGAAATAGAGTCAAGGTACAAGGAAGGCGTTAGCTGAAGAATGTGTGTATGTATGTCTTAATTTTCATATGAGATGCTGAGGTCATGAGTTAAGTAATATATAGTTTAATGCCACCAATACTCTTGCATAAGCTTTATTACTTTTAAAGAAGCCTGTTCCCCAAAGCAGTATTTGGGGAACGTTTCCATGTGCTTCCATGAATGTGTTCCAGAAAAGCTGTGCCTCTCTGCTGCCACCAGTGTGACTGGCCTTAGCTTTCTGTTCAGCATGTTCTGGCTATTTCTGGTGGGACAGGGTGAAGGCTGTGCTGTGTCTGAGAGCCAGGAAATCCTGCTGGGTGTGATGTGACCCACCGCTTCTCCTCACCAAGTTTGTATATGGCTCTGTCCCTTTTCGTAGAATTGTTTCTAATTGGAATGTGGACAGCTGAGTGAACTCTCAGCAAAACCAGGACTTGCACATCGTGATAGAGTTAATGAATTCTCACAGAGCCTGCTGCCTGCACTTGGGAACAGGACATTCTCATCTGCCTTCATGCATAGCTTTGCTGCTTGAAAGCGGCAATGCTGTTACGGATGACGTGGGGGGACAAGGAACCGCTAGCATTCAGGTAACAACCACTATGTTCCCCACGTTTCTGGCTCTGCTGAGTGATTTCACAGCGAGACGAAGTTATTCTCTTGACAGAGTTATTTATACACGATGTGACACAGCTGCCTTCTGAGGGATGGCAGCTTGCCTGCCTGAGAAACAAACTTTGTGGTGCCACTCGTGTTGTTTCTTCCTTAAAATATTCATCCCATGCTGTTAGATCAGTGGTGGAAATGCTATGAGCACCAAAACAGTGATGAAAAAAAAAAAAAAAAGGTGTGGAAATTGCTTTATGTTAATCATAACCTCAAAAATTGTCAAAATTGATTTGCTGTTTGTATTTCCCTTCCTTGTGTCAATAACAAAAGGCCTTCCGCTGCAGGAGGATTAGAAATAAGGAGTCTGTGTTTCCTCTTGAGCCTGAACTTCATTTTACATCTGCAGACTTTTTTGTCGCTGTACAGTAATTTCAATGGCTGCTATGAAATAGTTCCTAATTTATAATAACAATGAAAAATCAGGATCAGCCCCTCCTTTGTTGCCATGCATTATGAAACCGATTTCTTTTGTGTGAGGCACAGGTACAGCTTAATGAGATGTTCCTTGGCTTTTTGCAGGGACTGTTTCCTCGAGCAGGCAAGGTTTTAGCTGGGAAGAATACTTCCATTGTTCTTGGGAGAATTTCGATCTGTCAGCCTTTGTATTGCCCCGCTTCACCCCCGCTCTGCTGGGCTATGTTTATGTCTTTCTCCTTATTGATGTGATGTCCTTTTGCTGCATGTTTTCATTTGTATGCAGTAAGGCTTTTCGCCCTTGTTTTCCTTTTTAATTTTTGTTGTTGCTGGGAGAATATTCCTCCTCATATCCTGTGGTCTTTTTTATTCTGTAACAGTAATTGTTTTGCATTTTCTTGAGGCACCGAGCCATCTCAGTGGTGGGAGATAATCTTTTTTTCTGCGCAGTGAGTTATGTGCATGAACAGGCAGAGTATGTGGACTGGGTTTTAACCTTCGTTGCTATTGGTTTTCACCTTTTCCAATCTTCTCTTTGCACTGTCTTTTTTTAACCTAGTTTTTAGTGATTTTGAGGTGCTGGCTTTGTTTTTGCTGTGAGATAGCTGAAGCTTAACTGTGTCAGATGTTTGTATGCTTGTTCCTTTAATCCAACCAAATTAATCTTTATGAACTCAAAAGCATCTTTATTCATATTGTCCTTGTTTTTAATTTAAAATAGAAATCCCTTACCAATGTAGCAGTGCATTCAAATAAGAATTCAGAATACTTACAGCCTGATTATTTTGATGGTATAGTGTGCTCATGTACCGATGCTCAGAGCCTCTTGGCTATAATACTAGTTACTGGAAGGGAGAAGAGCCTTGCAAAATCACAGTGGTTGCTGAGGATGTTTGGCTTTGAGTACAGGTGAAAGTACCAGTCTGTTTGATCTTCAGCTTGATTATGTGGAGACAGTGCATTTATAAAGCAAATCCCTTGGGGAGAAGGAGCTAATGGTCAGCTAAGAATGTCTTTTAGCTTGCTTCAAGCTTCTACCTAGCACAGCTCTGTTGCAGGTTCTTTGTGCTAACTGGATACAACTAATCACCAATATGATGGAAGCAGACTATGTAAGGGAGGAAATCCTGTGCACAGGGTGATGGAATACTGACTTGTGTATATGTAAGTGATGAAGTTATGTCCTAGAGGTGAGACTTTGGTTCCTTTCTTACCTTTTATTTTACCTTTGAATTGGATAAATACTGTCCATGTGCAATGAGGTTTCCTCTACTGCACAGGAAATGCTGAGAAACATGTTTCTGTCTGTTCTGGATTTGGTGTACTGGTTGTGCCTTATATCCTTGAGAAGGACATTTACTTCTCACGCTGACAGTGTAGGTTCTGGTACATGCAGCCCCTGTGGGTGGCTGAAAGCAGTACCTAAAGCCAAGAAGATCAGAAGGGACATTTTACTTGAGCTAGATTAATGTGAGGAAGTCAGGCCAATTCTAATGTTTCACAGGTGGGAAACCACAAAATATTTGACAAGCTGAAAGCTCAATATGATTTCAGTTACACAGACACTAATGTCAAATAAGCAATTATACAGAAGTCAAACTTCTCCTGTAAATTTGTAACACAGTAGAAGAACATTATGCATAATTACGTTACATATCATTTTAAGGATGAAGCTCATATTCCAGGCTCCATTAGCTTTCAGAGTCTTTATAATATATCTGTTGAACACATCCTAAAAGTTAGAGACAAGATTATCATTGATTTTTATTCACAGCAAGAGATTTAGTTGACAATTGATGCTGCAGTTTCAGTTCTATTTCTTTACATACCTGTTGTCTTAAATGTTGGTATCTCTATCCACAAGACCCTTGCATGACAGCAGTCGGGATTCTGGGCATATTTTTTGACCTAGTTAAAATTCTCTTATGGCAATGACATGTGGGTGCTGAGGAAAAGAGCTGCAGTGACTCATCAGTTGCTGCTCTTAGGTGCCTGCTCTGCCCTGTTGCCAGAGGTTACAGACTATGTAGCAGAGCTGCTGGAGGCAAATCTATAGTTCTACCTTGCTCCTACAATTCATAGCCTGACATTTTAATGTAAATGGCAGTTTGAATATCCTAGGCCATGAATTGGAGTGACTGAGGAATGGGCCCATAGGAAAGTTACCTGAATGTGATAGTAGCTTACAATTCATTTAAGCAACCCCATTTTTCCTTTTCTCCCAGGAACTTCAGACAAACACTGAGCTTGTTCTGTCCTCATCTGCAGTGAATTCCTCTGTTCCTACACACATGATTACTGTCTGTGGTCAGAAACCTGCCTTGGAGATGTGGCTGTCTGGGAGGCACTGTGAGGGGGGTGGATGAAGATGATGACCCTGGGGAAAGAAGGCTAAAGATCAGCTGGTCATTGTGGGTGTGGGTTTAGTGTCTGCAGATTTTTTTTATTTGAAGAATTTGGCAAGCCATATTTAATGTTATTCCTTCCTGGGGACATGCGTTTTGTCACTTTGCACGCTAACACTTGCTGAAGAGGAAAAAGTAGAACTGTGTGATGGAAATATCAGTTCTCTTGTAAATTGGGCTGTTAGCAAGTCTGGACTCAGATTACATATGAGGTTCTTATTCTTCTGTGTCGGAAAAAGCTGCTCAGATATGTGGTCTCAGCTGACTCAGGCTTCAAGTTGGACAGGTTTTCATAGTGTTTGGAGGTGGGAGTGATGGCGCTCTGTTTCCCAGTATAGGCTGGTCCTTAAGGTAATGGTATTTCCATTACAGATGTAAATTCTAAACCAGGAAGAGTCTGATTTCTGGAGTAGTGTTAAATGCACATAGTGCTGCTCTGAATCAATAAAATTAATCAGTTCTTTCTATGTGTTTTGTTTTCTAGCCTCTGTTCTGAATTGTGTTGTTTTGCTAACACACTCACTGTGTCAATTTAAGTGTGTAGTTCTGGGTTAGAAATGGGGCTCTCTTGTGTTCCCATCAGCTCTTCAGCTTTTGAAAACTAAAGGTGTTTGATACTGTTCTTTTTTTAAGCCCATTTTTAAATAAGCGTAACACAATATAAATTGTTGGCAAAATTAACCTTCTGAATTAAAATTCTGAAATGTGGTTCACAGGCAGAAAGTCAATTCTGAAAGTAGTGGCACTGATAGGAAAATCTGTAGATTCAGGGGAGAAAAATGACTAATTTGATCTCAGTGCAGGATTAGGTTTAATGACAGACATTCCACAAATGCTGTATAATATAAAGCAAATTGCTGCATAGAGGACTAGTATTTCTGCTTACCATTATAGAAGTGTACACCTGCGTTTCAAATAAAGTCATGACCAACTTACAGAAGACATAACACAGCTAGGATAATACAATACAAATTGCCTCATCATCATGGATTGATCTGTTTAATGAAATGAAGCCGCTGACCTGTCTCCATTACAATATAACACAGCAGGTGGTAATGTGAGATACACAGTAATGTGATGCTTTCTAGTGCTGTATCATATTAATAATTTTTGTATTGTTGTAATACTGATTTTGTTGATCCATGCTGTGAGTACTGACCTGACCTTTTTCCCTCTCTGTTTCAATCACACTGTAAATAGAGGAACCACAGCACTTTGCAGGAATGGGTATGATTCAATAGCAGTAAAAGCATGTTCTCCATTTGCTCTGCGCTGAAAAGCAGCATAAGAATCCCCCTGTAACAGACTACTGACCCTTAAAAAATGCTTTTGTACAAGTATACTCATTATTAGCTACTGTCAAAGAAACAAATGCTCTCTCTCCCCTCTGAGATTAAGTGCTCTGAATGACAAACAGAAGAGGAATGATACAGTAATTTGCTGATTTAAGGTTTGGGAAGTTGATTCACACTTTGCAGAAACAGCAGTGATGTCAGTCCACCAATAGAAGATTTTCAGACCTCAGATAAATGGAGATGCTTTTGACTATTTTGCACCAGTTTCTTAAATAGAGATACAGAATGAATATCTATTTTGGGTAGGCCTTGTTACTGAAAATCAGTATTTACATATACAGTGTATCTACAATATTAGAAAAACCTCTTTATTCTAAGATACCTCTTTATTCACAGATCTACTGATGGCCACTATCCTGTAACGGTAACAACTGCCGGCAACATGAAACTTGGCTATTAAATGTTTCTCCTCTACTTGCATTGTTTTCTGCAAAAGTATTGTATGTATTTAGCAAACGGCAGTTTGACTAATTTGTTTTATCTCTTTTGGCTCTTCTATTAGTATTTTGGCACTTTTTGATGTGTTGAACAACCCTCTTAACAGCATTTGGGCTTCTCCTGGAAGCTCCTTCTTCAAGTGTAGTACCTGTGGGAGTTGTGTTTGTAGGGATGCACCAAGACTGGGAGTTACTGGGTTACATCCTTCATTCTGCTGTGCCGGA
This sequence comes from Falco punctatus, assembly GCF_963210335.1. Classification (NCBI taxonomy): domain Eukaryota; kingdom Metazoa; phylum Chordata; class Aves; order Falconiformes; family Falconidae; genus Falco; species Falco punctatus. The sequence goes on along the minus strand of NC_137583.1, from coordinate 35,203,358 downwards.
CAAGGTACAAGGCTGGGTTCGAATGGATTTGGAAGGAAGGAGAGTCTGAGAAGAAACAAATGTCCTTTCCTATCTGGCAGCACTCTGACTTTGCAGTTGGACTTACAGGAAAATGTAAGGAAGGTCTTCAGTGCTCAGTTTCTGCAGTCGCAAAGCATAGCTTTTGAAAATGTCAGGCACTTGCTCCTGACTGACGCTCTGTGCTAAATGTGGCAGTCATCCAGGCAGGCAGCCTCTGGAGTCTGCTTCCCTTTGTCTCTAGCTGTGACCAGGGCAAAGATCCCTCCCAGACACAGCACTGTGTTTCTTTCTTGAAGAGGTGAAGACTTGATAGAAAACATTTGCTGCATTTCAGATAATGCAGAGATAATAGTTCACTCGCATTTTAAAACTGCCTGTAAGGAAAGTTATAAGTCAATATTATTTCAGGCGGAATAAAAGGTAGAATGTGTTAATAGAATAATAATGATAGAAGCACCAAAAGGCTGCCTTATTCCATGAGATTGCTTTGTTGCAGCAAGGCATGAATAGTGTTTGATCAAGCCACGAAGTACTTGTTTCTATCAGATTGTCTTTATGCCGATATGCTTTTATGGATAGTCCCCACCTGCTAAGCCATGCAGCTGGTGGCCACGCTGGTCAGTCAAGCTGCACAGGTCCTGCGTCCCATGCACGAGCTCACAGGAGCTGGGGCTGAGCTGCTGAGCACTTGCTGGGCTGCTCTGAATGCCTACATATGCGCTACAGGCTCTGTGTTGGAGGGTGGACTGGTGGGCCACCCCATGCACAGCCACGCTCTGCACGTCTGTAACCACAACTTGCTACGTGCAGTAAGAGTCTATATATACAAATCAGAGTATGGTAAAAAGGTAAAAGACAAAAGATTCTCAAGATTGTCATAAACTGTGTCTCAAAGTCTTTCTGCCTAGTGAATTTTATGTTCAAGGGCTGTAAAGAAATGACAGCAAGAGAAATTTCAGTATGGATAGCTCTGCTAATTGAGCTAATAAAACCTTCTAGTGAAAATGACAGATAAAGCACAACAGGATTGGATTTCTGCTGTCTCCTAGAACAAAATTCAGAAAGGAAAAGCTTTTTTTTTTTTTTTTTTTTCTTTTCCTGGGAAGTATATTCATTCCTATCTTTGTGTCTGCTTGTTCTTAGTCCTGTACTTAAAATAGAAATGGCAGGAGATGCAGGAAAAAGTGAGTTTACAATTGAAATTCTGAACTGCTTTTCAGAACAGTGCTAATAAGCAATCTAGTTGCAAGCAGATCAGTCAGTAGTTTCAAACATTACATGTCCGTGTTCCTAAATGTTTGCTGGTCAGAAGAAGGAGGATCTGACAGTTTGTCAGAGGAATAGAGAACAAAAACATAGATCATGTAAACCAGAAGTGGTGTAGCCATTGGAGCAATCACATCTGCCTTGAAGGTGATGGGTCTGGACCCTCCCAGGCGGGAGCAGGAACAGAGCTGCAGGAGAGGTGAGCTAACTCCCCAGCAGGTGCATGCCTGCATTCTTCTGTATGGGTAGAGCTTGGATATTTTTTCAGATGGGACACCACATGACCAGATGATGATCTGCATGCACAGTGCTGCCATTGAGCTGGTGTTTCTGCCGGTGTGCCATTAATCCAGATTAATTGCTGCTCCTTCCTAAATGCTCTGCCTTGCCTTGGTTTCCCGACCTAGTGCTGACATGTGGGGAAGTGCAAGGGGCTGGTAAGTTTCTTGTCACTCTGTTGGCTTGATACAGCAGGAGTGATGCTCTTGTTCCTCTGTTCTGAATTTTCCAAGGACAAGCATCAGGATGTCAGGACTGCTTGGGTTTGGGAGCTATGGCCTGGTCAGAAAGACCTCCTAGCATGGAGCACTTGCCCTCCTGAGCAAGCCCTGCAGCAGCATGGTGTAGGACAAGCTCCAGGAGCAGATGCATATACAAGGGATGAGCTCGGGGTGCAAATGTCAATGGGAGAAGGGAAACCAGATTGCTGCCAGGCAGACAAGGTCTGTAGAGACAAAACCAGATGTGTCAGCCTGGGAAGCCACAGCAGGTGTGTTGGAAGGTAAAGCTGGAGGGAAGGACAATTTTGCAAGGACACAGTGAGTGGGAGGGGAGGCAGGATTTGTTTTCAAATCAGCAGATTTGTAGTTTGTGTTTAAAGAGTTACGTGGTTCTTGTTTAGGGTTTTGTATTCTAATTAAACAGCTTTGGAGACTAAAGCCTTTGTATGCTTTTGGCATGGTCCCCCTGAAGGCTGCTCCCCTCCGGTGCCTGCCCTGGTGAGTGCTGCCCTCCCAGCTGGCTCTGAGGCTGCCTGCCAGGCTGCCCGTGTCCTCTTGCTCTCTTCCCAGCTTCCCACCTGCATCCTCAGTGGAGTTTGTTTCTAGCAGCACAGACACGTGGAAACCATTGCTAGACCCTGCCGTGCCCCTTGCGCTCTGCCCTTAGCATTATGGAACAAGTATGTACGGACATGCCCTGGCTGTTGCAATTTTCCAAGTGGACAGTAGGTCCTGGCCTTTTCTTCAGGAAACCCCAGCAATGTTCTGCCAGGGTTTATCCCTACCAATGCTCAGTGCTGTTAGAGGAACAATCAGAGTTACTTGAGTGTCTGACAAAATAATTTTAGCACTGAAATGTTTTTTATTTATGTTCAGTTTCTTTGTCTTAGCTGGACCAGATAGTGTGCATATCTAAGTAAATATTTCCTTCCTGCAGCTAAGTGGGGAGTTGCAAGAGGATGAGAGAGAATAAATAGTTATGCAATTCTTAATTAAAATTTTCAATAGTGGTTGCAACCAAAATTACACTTTTCTGATATCTCTGTTACTGTGACAAGATTTACGAACTCCTGTTACTATAAAATTTTGTATGTCATATGACTTAAAGAAAAATGCTTCTGACAGGAATAGCAGAGTTTAATTTTTTTATTTATTTATTTTAAACAAACATGTATGGCTACTGATAGTCCTGGGAAGAAAGAATTGACTGATCTGGCTGGATAGAACCGGTGGGATCCATATGAGTTCATGCAGAAAGCCCATGGACCTTGTTCCCAAGTGGGCCAAAAGGTGTATTGAGGGGGAATATCTTGGTTATGCTCAGGCTTGTTTTCTGATGGTGCTTCCCTGCCTCTTGGTTGGTCCTGTCACTCCATGCAGCTGCCTGTGATGATGCTGTGACAACCAGAAAAGACCTCAAGCCCTTCCTTTTCAGGGACTGTGGAGTCCTGCAGGGCAGTGAGTGGTATTTCTGCAAAGGAAAACGGAGTTTATAGGCAACTGGGACACAGACTGAATTCAGACCATTTGAAGAGGCTGTGTGAATGCTGGGCGATAAGTATCCTGAGTATAAGTAACCTGAGAAATCAGGTATTTCAAAGCACCTCTGGGACCTCTTTCTGTCCACAGCTCTTCAAATTTCTTATTGTGACTTATTGAGGTCTATTATTTGTGCTTCACAGGGTTGCCATGGAATTTATTAGGCTGAGTTGTGAATGCAGAGAGAAGTTGCTTTCAAAAGAGAAGGAAATGTGGTTTGCAGGGCTGCCTACAGATTTAAGACATGCAAATTCAGTTTCTTAGAACTTCTAAAAAAATATTTCCTTGCCCACTCTCCATACTTTGGGCTTGGAGAATTTTGTTTTCTAATTCCTTGTTTCAGGGTGTTTATACGAGAATAACAAGAAGAGAGAAAACCATGTCTGACAGCTCTCCCAATTTCCTCTTTTACATATGCAAGAGGTGCTTTCTAAAAGCAGCAGCATCCTCCATGCATGTGTAAATGAATTTGTTTCGTTAGTAATGCAGGAAGGCTCTGTGCTTTTGGATTGTTTTCAGGAGGGATTTATTCAAATATACAAAACCAGATAATATTTTGGGTTGAATTATATTACCGTGAGGGAAAGGGACAGCAGACGTTTACCTGGAGCATACACAAACAGCATCCCTGAATCTTGCTGGGATTTTTGGCAGGTAAGGCTCCAAAGAACCAGGCAGAGCAGCAAGGGCAGGTTTGGAGTTTACATGTAGACATCTTTGTTCCCATCTTTGAAACTGGAATGTAGGCAGCTTCTGTCAGAGTCTGGGGAGCCAGGGATCACTAAAGAGCTGAACAGGCGGCCCGACACGTGTGAGCATGGGAGGTGGAGGAAGCGCTCACCGGGAAATGAGGTCAAGCTCATTTTTTCACAGAGCAACTCAGCAACACAAGTTTACAAACCCTTTTTTGATTGTGAAGGAGCATTTGAATAATTTGACCTGTATGATGGTACAAAAAATAAGCCATGGCTGGATTAGTTTCAGATTTTACCAAGGAAGATTTAGACAGTTACAGAACCGGAAAGACTGAAAAAGGAAAATGGGTGGAAAAACAGTATTTTTCAGGTTGCTTAGATAAAGAATAGTCTCTGCACAGTTGGATAACAGTCACAGATGGAATTTGATACATGAAAAGAAATACAGTGCTAGATGATGACTGAGCAATGTTCTTCAGTCTCATGAAAGTGAAGTAAAAATAGGGTTGTTACAAGAAAATTTGATCTCAGAAAATATTGGAAAATATTTTTCTAGCAACAGAATACCTAAAGGAAAGTGAAAAGAGAAGGTACCTGTGGACTAGCTGTGTTAGGGGGTTTTGTGCAAAACAATTGTAAAGTAGAATTATGTTTTATTTCCTAACTAGAAGTGTTTGACAAATTCTTTGGGGATAGTTTTCATCTGTATCCTAATGAGGGAGTCAAGTTCAAGACATCGAAGAATGTATTGATTTGAAATATCAGAGTACAAAAAGGCAAACTGAAAGCTAGAGACAGACATTTTCCCTATAAACCAGAAACCCAGCATGACTTTATACTATATACCACCTGTAGGTATACATGCAGTTTATCTAATAGAGTAGCAGGTCTCTCGCTCTTTACCTTTTTGTTTCAGACAAAGCTGTTAAATTCAATCAGTTTACTAGGTTTTTTTGGTTACACAAAAGTATTTTAGACTATTTTACATTGCAAAGCAAATTCATCGAAGGATCCCAACCTTGTGACTGGAATGGGATTCCTCTCACCTAACTTTACCCATCTAGAAGGTGTTTCAGCTCCCTGAGAAGTCAGTGAGGATCAAGAGGCACTGCCAGAAAGGGGTCCGTAATTGCCTCTTCAGTCTGAGCCTAAGGAGTAAGCCTGTATTCTACTCCGCGTTCAGGTTGTAGGTTTTTCCTTAGGTGATGACCATTGGCCTTTTATAGGTTTACAGCATGCATATATTTGCACCATGCTGCAGCAACATCCATGATGCAGGAACATGGAAGGGAAAAAGGATGCTCTGTGCATACAACACTTTATTTGCAATTCAGCTTTCATGGGAGGGCCAGCATGATATTGGAAAACAATTCTGTACTGGTTTCATAGCAGTAGTTAATGAAGACTATTCCTACACTAGTATTAAAGATAAACATATTAAGCCTTCTTTTTTAATATCCCTTTAATACAAGGAAATTACAAAAAACTCTGAAGACTATACCTAAGTATAATGAAGTCTTTATAGGAGGAGAGGGGAATGGAGAATGCAGCTTCTGCTTTCCTGTCTGTGCAAATACCTCTCTTGAGAGAAGGAACCTGCTAAAGATCAGCCTGACATTTCCCCTGACCATACCTCAGAAAGATGAGCGGACAAGAGATTTGCTCAGAGTTGATCTCTGGAGGGCAAAAGGTATTTATGTAATTTATGAATAACCGTTTTCCTTTGGACCTCCCTCTTCAGTCTGGGAATAACTGTTTTTGACAGGAGCCCATATGTTGCAACTGTCTGTGCATAGCTCTTTGGGCATGAATAGCACCCCAGGAATTAGTGGGTGCTCTGGATGGAATGTTGTGTTGGGGGACTGAAACTGGGTCACTCCTTATGGGAGAAAGAGGAAACATTTGTTTTAGGATCAAAAGAAAGATCCCCTGCCTCAAACTGCCAAAACCCTCAAAATTAGCGTGTCCCAGTCAAATCCCAAATATTTTTCTTTATTTGAATGGAGATTTAATTTTTTCCAAGCATGTATTTTAAACTTACCCTCTGCACTGACACATATATATTCATCTTAACTACAGAAGCACTGTCTGTTCCTCTAAAACTTAAGAAGATGTGCTGATATAAAAATTCCTTAGGATAGTTTTTTCCAGTCTATGAGAGGTTGATTTATTGGCTTTTCTGGTCAACCTAAAATCCTACACGTCAATAATTGACCTTTTGAAATTTCTTTTCCTGTAAGATGAATTAGCAAGAATCAAAAGTCTTCAAAGCCCTACTTTTCATTAATGAGCTTCTCCCTTTAGTTTTTGGAAAAAATAGATGCTGTTGAATGTTATTGAAAGCTGCAGGGTAGTGAGAAAGACAGGTTTCTTATAACTCTTTGGGGCCATGCATGTTTGACCAATATGTTGATTCTTACTTGGTTGTTGTTTTATTGTGCATGTGAATGATTTTAATTCAATACTGAATAAGAAAAAAACTGATATTCAGAGCAGAATACTATATTTTCAAAACCTGCCTAGATGAGTCAGGAATTAATGTGGAACATTAGTTTGAACTGTACTTGTAAGGGAAGGTGCATGGGTGGTTTGAAAAGTTGGTGGCCCTGAAAGCTCTGGTGGTTCTACAAGCAGTTTGACAGTCTCCTACAACTTGAGTAATATCCCTGCATGGCAGTGCTCAAGGTGCAGTCATCTTCACTGTGAGTGCACACATGGACTTGAGTGTCAGAGCTACCTGCAAGCAAGCCAGCCTTGTGCATAAGAGAGCTGGTATCCTAAAATGGAGCCCTGCAGGAGCATCCACACCATCCTTCTGGAGAAGGTTGCTTTTGATAGCTTCACTGCCTGTAAATGATTTTGTTAAACATTACATCATGTTACACTGCTTGGGAATGATGAATTATTGGCTTCATTGGGACCCAAGGTAAATAAAGCCTGATTGTTTGGTATTTCAGAAGGCATAAGAATTACCTTTTGCTCGCTAATGGCAAATTGCAGTTGTATTTATGTTTTGCTGAATTCTAAATATGGAAGGTTATCTTCTAATAAGCCCCTGGGTGTTTTCAGCCAGCCCTGGTTCTACTTACCAAGGCTGTGACATTTTCCAAATGGCCTCTCTATTTCCAGTAATTTTAAATCCCGTTCAAACTCATGTTATTATTATGTCAGAATATTAGGGCTTAAGCAAGGTAATGAAGGACAGGAATTTGCAAAAAAAAAGAAAATACTGCATTGCATTTTGAAGAGCTGCATGTTCGCTCTTATTTTGTCTGTGATCGTTAAAGCTTGATTTTTACCTTGGTTGGATTAGTTTCAGACAGATGAAACAGCCTTCGCTTCAGCTGGAGGAGGATCTCAGTTTTGCAAGCAATGCAAAGGTCAGAGCCAGTCTGAAGATATCTCAGCTTCAATTTCAATGTTGCAGATGCTTTATTTCCTTTTATTTCACACTTCCTTCAAACTAAAAATGAAAGCTTACAGCTTCACAAAATAATGTTTCCATTAAGTATTTCTACTTCTAAACATTTATAAAAGTGTCAGCTTTCCTTCACCACAGTAACTATAACACAGGGCAGTAACTATAACTTGATTTTTATAAAGAAGGGCTTGGAAGGAAGAGGAGGTGAATGTGTTGCCTGGTGGCCACACTGTCATCATCAGCAGGAGTGAGAGCAGGGCCCGAGACTCCTGGTCTGGGGTCTGGTGCAAACTGCTGGAGACAGTCATTGATTCATGATTATTGGTGGATTAGTTGGGCAAACCCAGCCAAGAAACAAAATTAAAACAAAATTATGCCATTTTCTGGCAACTAGCAAAACTAAATTAAGCTGGCCAATTCCTGATAAAATCACAGCAGGGAAAGCAGAACAAGTAAATCAGAACTTTGTTTTTCCTTTAGTTCCTGTACTATTTTTAAGTGATTCTGACAGCTTGTTAAATGGCAGCCTGGAGAACAGCTTGAAGCACTGACTCTCACTTAAGGCATTTTCCATGGGAGGCTTTGCCCCGAGAGGCTGACTAGCAGCAGAATGCCCATTCCCTATGGAAGTCAAACCCTGCAGCAGCCCAGGGACGCAGTCTGTGGGTCCTTACACCTTCAGTGTTAGTTCTCCATATAGTCTCACCAGTGTTACATGCTTGGACTACGTTGCATAACTTTGGAAACATCAAAATGTGGTGTTCAAACCTACATGCCCACTATAGAATGTTTTTTGCAGTAAGTAAAAGTTACAGACCCCGTAGAGATCTTTGCTACCCCTCTGATGGACTGTCAGTCATACTGATGTCTGTCTAGTCACTGCCAGTGCACAGGCTCAAGCAGGAAGAAAATGAATGTTCTGAATATCCATATATATATATATATATAATTCTAGGAAAAGAAAAAATAAAACCACTTTAAAAAAAAAAAAAGTTGTCCTAACTTCTTGGGTGGGGTGTGATATTCACACCACCTAACTTGATATCACACTTAGGTGCTTGTGCTAGGAGTTATTGTGTGGGGGTTACTAGTCTCTGCCAGTGGAAGACAGCACGCCTCTTCTCTCCATCTAGGTACTGCACAGCTGGTTGTGTTGCACCATTGCCTTTATAACTTTTTGTGTCAGACATTGAATAAGCTGGGAAAGTCAATGACATAGCTGGATTGTGAATTCAAAAGACCATTTACAAAGGATTATAGTAAAAGACACTGTCCCTCTTTTCCTTTACAAGGTTTTGTGGTAGTTGGTGTCTCTCATTTTCTATTAGTGATGTGTTCTGCAGAGTGAAGCAAAGCTTTCTTGTATTTAATTCTGAGTAGCATCCCTGATGCCTTGTAAATCTGGTAAGAATTGAGTACAGGAACACGGAGTCCCAAGCATGATAATTCTGTAGATTTCTTTTTTGTAGTGAAGATTTTCTCGTATCAAAAATTACACTTGGTTAACAGGACCCTATCACAGTATATTTTAACATGGTGTAGCTGAAACCATACCGTAAGCAATGAATTTCTTTTTGAATGACAAAAGATATCTGAGTGTTTTCATATTTGAGGAAGTTATGTATCAGCTTTTATCTCTATGGAAGTATGATCTAACATTTAGATTTACTAGATCTCGTATCAGACCCTCTTGGATTTTAAAGAAGAGTATGTGAACCAATTAATATTTCATATGATAAAACTCTTCTTCCTTCCATGTCTAACACATACTATTTGAGGTTTGCATTACGAGAATAGACCTTATCATTGATAAATCAATCTTTAGAATTTGGAGTGGCTATGAATGGGTGGTTCCTGATCCTTCAGAGAGTATTTAGTAGAGAAAAAGATCATTTTAAGATCTTGGCATTTGGGAGGGACTGCAAAGACTAAATTTGGGATGGAACAAAATAACTGACAGAAATGAGACTTTTATGCAATAGAAACTATAAACACAGATTACTGTGATTTCTGGCATTTTACAGCATTGCTTAATTCTGTTCAGACCAGGTTTGAATGATACTTTGGCAGTAGTGCTCCCTTTTACTTCTCATCTGAAAATGGTGAAAAATTTATGGCAAAGAGTATAATGAAAGGGATTTATGGTGATCAGCATTTTGCATAATTTGTTCAAACTTGTGTAGAATCAGATTCAGATGCATCCTGCAGTGAAAAGCCTTTGGTTTTGAAAGGCTTGGAGAAACATGACATCCAGTCTCTGAAAAAAAAAATTTTAAAAATATATTTTTTTAGTCTTTTCCTAAGTCTAAATCTTTTGCTAATCCCGCTTTAGGCAAGATTTTAAGGGGTGGAGTTTGGTTTAGTCCCATTTCATTGCAAATGTCTGAACATGAACATTTGCACTCGCAGAGCTGTAACTGCTGCAGCAGTGCTCAGAATGATTGCTGGTGCAGGGGGACAGCAGAGGGGACCCTTGCCACCGGGCAGCATGCAAGGTACTGCTGACCAAGGGTGTGGCAGGGGACCAGGGCACTAAGGCTACTTGTGCTCCAGGTGACCCACAGCCATCACTGCAAACTGAAAACACTACAGCCAGCAACATGCTGGGACAGAGGACTGAGACTGAGCTCATTGTGCAGATGTCTTCAGAAGCAAGGGCTTCTGTATGGCTTTTTGGACGATATTAATTGATTTGTACTTAACACACAAATTAGTTTTGAAACAACATTATGATGGTGACTTGCTTCATCAAAGCATGTTAAAAGGAGACTAATCCGCTGAGTGTTTTGTATAATTTTATCCTTGTTTATTTTTGCTGTACTTGGTAATATCAAGCAAAACATTTAATAGGAAGACATTTCCTGATCGGTAATTTCTGTTTAAATGGGTAGTGGATGACTAATTGTTGGTGGGATACTTCTTTAGCATAAACTCTCATTTTATCCATATATGCAGATGAAGGAGCAAAATAATTGATCAGTTAAAGTGTTATTTGCAAATTAATCTGGATGGAGTTTGGTCCTTGTGAAAATTCAGTTAAAAGTGCTTGTTTGCAAGTAGACAGGTAACAGTGGCTGTTCAGTGCACAGCCTTAAAATTTCGGCTACCGAAATTTTAAGCAAGGCGTTTCCATGTCCCCTTTCAATGGGATGGGCAGGTACTGCAACTTCCTGAAGCAAACTGCCACGCGGTCTGTGCTATCTGTCTTGTAAACCGTGCTTGGGCTTTTCTCAGTAGGCTCCTTCTGGAGAATCGGTTTCATACTTTGTCAATGCTCGGAGGTGTAGTACAGCCTGCACTTTCTGAGAGAGGGTTTTCAAAGTTTTGGCAACCCTTTTTGGTATGCTTCCCTGTCACTTCATTCATGGACTTTAAAGTGACTAAGAGCCAAAAACTTACATCCAAATACCTCTACCAACCCCTATGTGAGAAGCAGATACCTCTGAGACCTCATGGGATTCATCTGCAGGATACCGTGTTGAGAGAATCCGTGAGCCTACCTGCCTTCTTTTGAAGCCTGTTCCCATTGGGAAGGAAAAGCTGCATGGTCTCTAGACACTGTATACAGCAGAACCACAAACTCAGACCAGCCTCTTCCTCTGGGGCTGTGGCCGGTCAGTCTGAAGACCAGAGTATATAATGGCAAGCACTTTCTGGACGGGCAACCCCTAGTGAGTGAGGAGAACAAACCCCTGGTCCTGCTGGCAGTTCTGTGCAGCTGTAACTGGTGCTATGGAGGGAGGTAAATTCCTTTTACCTGCTTTTTCCCATCCCTGGTAAATCTGCTAGGCAGACGCTGGTGTACTTTCCTCATCACAACAGCTTTCCCTTTTCTTGCCCTTGTGTGACATCTACCTGCTTCAGAAGCAACCAGACTAAGGCTTTAGGACAGTTTCTTTACCTAAACGGGTGCATACAACAGGTGTTGATCACCTACAGGAATGGTCCTCCTTGGCAGTACCAGCCTTAGGAGAGGGAGGTTGTACACTGCTGAACCCAGCTGGTTCCTGCAGATGCTTCAGGGCAGATTCCTTGACCTACTGTCAGCTCCAGCATCAGCAAATCCCCAGATACCAGGGACTTTGGCTTTGGGGACCCCATGGGAGGTCACAGCCCCCTGCCCTGTGCACCTGTGCTTGTACCTTATCGCACTTGCGTGTGGCTCCTGTGTGCCTGTGGTGGGTCTGCTGTAGGACTTACTGAGGAGCTGCACTGTGCAACTCTGCTTCATCATTACAGTGTTATTTCCAGCCAGTGAGTACCTACAGAGTTCTGTTTTGTTTTGAAGAGGAAGGAGGGAGGCTGAGAGAGTTGTCAAAGCCAAATGGAGTGATCTTTGTCTGAGCTTACTTTTGTTCTGATGTTGGTTTCTATGCCTCATTAGCTGTGCTGCGATTTATCTCTCTGCATTTCATCATGCTGTGTAATGTGGCAGAGTGGTGCAGGCTCATGTCATGCGTCAAAATCTAAGAAGTCATCTTGGGGAAAAATTGAACATTATTGAAAAACTTCAGAATTATTTATCATTTTAAATGGCTTAAATAGTGAGGTTAATATCATTTTAGATATATAAAAGTCACCCTGAAAGCATTCACCTCATTGATTTCTGCGGAATAGCTGTAGAATTCAACTCTGTGCAGGGAATTGTCGTGGGACCCTTGTACCATTTATTTACTGTTTTGGAGAACTGATCCAGAAAATAGAGAAGGGAAGAACCTTCAGTCACCATTTAATCCCTTCTGCTCCAAACGAGCATACCTAGCTGAAACACTCTCAACATACAGAGGTTGTGTTTCTCTTCTACAAAAGAAACAGGTTTCCTCCAATATGCTCTGCAAAACTTGTTCAGATAGTTGACCTCGTTTCCTGTCTTGTCTCTGACACAGCAATTTGTGGTACTTGTCATGTAGTCAACTTGAAGCACCTACCAACAGACATCCCTACATTTATTGGGAGTATGTCTGCCATTTAATTTCAAGCAAAATCAGCATTGCTTATGAAAAATTGTGACTAACTGGAAGAGGGAATTGAGTTGTCACTATGAACAACTGCTTTTATCAAGAGTGTTCCACCTTTCATCTGTGCAGGTAATACGTTCCTTGCCAGTAATGTGTAGTTAATATCCTGTGCTGTGCTATGAGTAGTACAAATACCATAGGGCATTAGCAGAAGGCAGGATGTAAACAAATATTTTAACACTGAAAACTTTGATGCTGCTATTGAGACTTCTTGGGTAATCACCAGTTATGGCACTAGTTGGCTTTGTCTCACACAACAAAATAATACACTTCCTAAATGTATCCCTTCCTAATCCCTTTTGTGTTTCTCAGATTAGTGCTCCTACATTACTAAAAAATAATGCTTTTAGTGATCAATTTAAACATCAAATGTGAAACCACATTGTCTCCAAAAGGCACTGACAAACTTTTGAGGAGCTGAAAATGCAGAGGCCAGCGCTACAAGCCCGTAGCTAATTTTATATGCTAAAGCTCTGCGTGCTGTCAGCACAACCAGTGCCTGCAGAGCAGTCAGGCAGCTCTGATTTGCTCCCACTCTGTTAAGCTGTTTTCTTTTTATTATGCATTTAATGACAACTGTACTCTACTGGCCTTGATTGCTAAAATTTATGTCTATTTACAGTGCCATTATTAGCATCCAAGTACATGTTGTTATTATGTTGTTTTTAACATCTTGAAATCATATAGCTGAAAGTTTTCATTTAACACACTTGGTTGCACAGTATGCAGTATTGGATAGGATAATGAAACTCCATCTTTCTAGTTTTATTGACATAATTGTATCATCTGTATCTCTTTATAAGTTTATTAAAATACCCCTTCCCTCCCAGCCTAATGCACAGAATGTGTTACCTTTAATTTACTTTCACTGGGTGTGAAATGTTTTGGGTGTTTTTTTAAATGAGCCCTTTGTATGTTGGGAAAACTTCATTTTCCTTACAAATTTCCATTCTTTATGACTCACTAACTTCTGATGACAGCATGTTGAAGGGGATCCTTCCCTTTTACATGGTCAACTAAAAATCAGACCTGAGTCAGATTTTATCTTCATTATATCTCTTGATTTCAGTTCCTTAACCACAGGCTACTTTCAATCCCTACTTGTAGCAATTCTCTCTCCTACATCCTATATCCCTCCTGAAGATAGAACCATAGACAAGGTGTTGGCATCAAACAAAGGAAAAAATTCATACATTCCTAAATTGAAAACTAGTTGTTTAGCTACAAGTCATGTTAAAGTTGATGTTTCTCTCACCAAAATGCTTTACGCCAGGGTAGGAGGGTTCAGAGACCCATTGGCACCAGTTACTTTGCCCTCTATAAGGGAAATATCACCTTTTTGCAGTTTATGTGTTTGCAAGTGGCACTAACATAACATTATTCTACTCATGTTTGAAATGCTGTGTTAGAGAGATAGTGCTATTGTGTCAGAAATGTATTCAGTAATAATAGCTCAATATTTTTACAGGTGTCTGTGAATAGGTGTCATACTCATGGGTTTATTATTTTCTTATTTCTTCCATTACTGCTCTGTTGTTATCTCTGAATGGTTTCAGAGGCTTTAGGAGTTGTGTTTTCAGAAATCTAAACTTAATTGTGGATTCTGCAGTCTTGAGCGTAAATTGGTCCTTTTCTGGAGTGGCATGAGTTGCATTTCTTGGAGCCTCACAAACTGGCTGGCCCCTGAAGAGCTTCCAAAGTACACACACAGACAGGAAAACTTTCACAGCTGCTCTTGCACACACACAGAGAATTTGGGAACAGAATCTCAAGTGTTTGCATCGAGATCTACGTAAGTACTTATATATGAGTCTGCTTTGCATATTAATTACCTACCGATGTAATTGCTGAAGTTTTGAAAATGTGAATACCTGAATGATTCAGTAACTGATGATTCAGTTACTTCACTGTAAGTGCAATAATAGAATCCCTACTGTTCATCTCCCTGCAAAATTTTATTTTATATTTTAAAAAAAGAAAAAAAGTACATATGTATGCACATCTCTGTTTATTTGTGCTTGTGGAGTAAAAGCAGGAACAACACTTAAATAGGACAAGTTAACATCTTAGTCATGGTTACAGTGAGCAGCAGTGGAAAAAGTCAATACCAGCACAGGTATTGTCCAGCGTGACAAATTATATTCTGAGCTAATGCAACATGCTTGCTGTAAAATGACTTTTTGAAGCAGTTAATAAGAGAGAAATCTGTTCACAGAATTCAATATTTGTGCAGAAGTTCTTCACTTCTTTTTTCGACAAAACTTTCGTCTCCACATATTGTTTCTGCTGGTGTTTGTGAGGCTGTCAGGACCAAAGCAATCCCTAGACAAGAAAAGGCAGTCTGACCCAGAAACTTGATCCCTTTATTCATCTTTTAAACTACATTTTCTGTTTTGTTCCCGTTGCCTTTATCAAGCTGTTTCTCAGAAGTACTGTGTAAGGTGTTGGAAACTTCTGCTAGACTAAGACACAGCTTTGAAATGAGCCCTTTGACTAGAGGAAGGTACTTTTGTGCTTCTGAAGAACAACTGGAGAGAAGCACGGAGCCTGGGGCGTCGCTGCCCCTTGAGGGGAGGCTGTGTAGGGCTGTGGCTCATGCAGGTTTTTATTTATTTTCCTAGTTATTGTTTAAAATATCCCTTAAAAGCAATGCATTTAATAATTTAGGATTCATTGAAAAAATGCTGTTTTATTATATTTTTATAGTGTGTCTGTTTTCAAGTATAAAATAAATGCCAAGGAATAAGATTTTGAAATTGTTTTGAATTCTGAAAATATGAGAATCTACCGCATAAATACATTAAAAAACTGTACTCTTTAATCTATGAACTTGCAAAACCATTTTTTAAGGCATTTCTGGTTGATTAGAAGCACCTGTGTGGGCCAGCTGAGCTGGGGGAGGAAAGGGCATTTGGGTATCTGTGAAGTCAAGGATATGATATAGACAGCTGTGTGTTGTAACTGCAGGTAGGCTGCCCATAGTGATGGTGTTTTATAAATCAGTTTTATAATGTTTCAGTGTTCCTGGCAGTTCAGTACTAGTAGGGAGGAAAAATACACAAAAGGATGCCCAAAGTTATGTTGGAACTATTTTAGTAGTTTTGGTATGAAATAGGACAGAACCAATACTTCTGTGCTTTCACCCAAGGCTCACATCCCTTACGACCTGTACTTACGGTTCAGGGTAGCAAATTTTATGCAGAGGTCTGTATTTTGTTGTGGTTTAGTTATGTAGTTTTCCCCTTTGTCAGGTTCAAATGTACCCTCACCATTTCGAACTTACCAGAACAGGTCTTCCAAGTCTGGGTTTTAAGTCAAGTCAGTTTTGAGACAGGATTCTTAAAGAAACCCAGAGACCTTGCAGGGAGTGCTGGCAGCATCCCAGGAGCACCTGTTGGGTTTACCTCCATCCTGAACCAAAGCTTGAAGCTTGTGTGGACTTGCTTTAGGTGGTGGTACATTTCAGAGGCATGACATGAGGTCCTGCGTAGGAGTGGGCCATCAAAGGTCCCACGTTGTTAGCTGATAACAGGTTCTGGCAAATTCCACTTGAGGTTGTTGCAGGGCATGTATATAAACAGCACTTCCATTTGAATGGAGTATTTGTGTTCGATTCTCACCACGATGTTTGTATGAAATTTCCCTTTTCCGTTAAGTAACTGCTGTCATCCACATTGGAAATGAAGTGATCTCTTTACCTGTCTTGTGTTAACAAGAATGAAACACTCTTTGCCAAGTCCTTTATGAATTTCATGAGTAATAGTATAAAGTGAAAAAGGTTTTTCAGATCTTCCCAAAATACAAGAACTGTCACCTGTGTGCACTGTGTTTTTCCCAACTTGGGCGTCTTATGTAAAACAATAGCAAAATGTCAAGTGGAAGTAAATCACTGTGCCCAGTGTCTGTCAGGCAAGCAGAAAGACATCTCAAGCGTGAACAGTCGCTTCAAGCAGTCTTTTTGTTGGGAGTCTTGAATTTTTCCTTTAAACCTTGAAATGACCCCAGCCACAGTGTTCCTGTCCCAATCCAAACTGGCTGGCAAGGCAAGGAGACCAAATCTGATCAGCACTGAATTCCACTTCTTTTATGTAAAAACCTGATACTATTTTAATATATATATGTATATATAAAATTCATTAGTACTTAATAGAACTTAAAAGAAGCATCAGAAGGAGACACTGGGTTAGTTACTGTACCCTGTGGAAAAGATGTGGGTGTATAATATCCTTATCCCTTTATTTTTTGATTTATTTCCTGCAAACAGAAGAAATAATCTCAGCAGAGAAACTGGTGGCTTAAAAATTCACAACAGCCAAGATTCAAAGGGGTAAAGGCAGGTTTGTTGCAGGACAGATTTTTTTCCTTTTCTTTGAAAAACAGAACACACTTGCTTGGTCATACTGTACCAGACTGGAGGAGAGCTGTGCACAGAGGTAATTGGATATTTGCTTGGCTGCTTTTCTTGTTTCTAATGGAAATACAAATGAAAACTATAAACCATTAATCTTTAGTTTAGTTTTGCTAAGTATTGAGCAGCATTTAAAAACAATTACTTTGCTTCAGCAGCAGAAGTCATTAGAGGAGAGGCATTTAGTATCTGCACCAGCCCAGGACTTGTATAAGAGCAGGCTTGTTTCTTGTTTACATCGTAGTGGTTATAAACCACATAAAATTATTTACTTAGGGCTTTTATTTAAAGCTCAGAACCTGAGGAATTTAGAAAGTTTTGCCAAATTGATTTTTTTTTTCATTTGATTTGATAGAATTTTTTTCTTATATTTAAGTGACTTTATAAGGGAATGTAATTTTTAAAAATACATTTTTACTAATCCTTTATTTCCTGTCTCCCTGCCGCCAATATGATCAGTGAAATGCTTTCAGGTGTAAAAAGTAGAAAATTCAGCGTCCAGTGAAACAAAAGGAAAGCATCCTGTGGATTTCAGCTTTGGGCTCCGGCACTGCAGAAGGCTCTGCATTTTTAGACAGAAGTTACAATGTGGTTGTCTGCGTGTTCTTCCGATCTGCCATTACCTGCTGTTACCACTCCAGAAAATGTTAAGCCATTTTAATTTGCATGAAAAGATGCACAGAAGGTTTTGGTATTCCCCTCTGGAGTGTGCTGGACATGGATATGGGAGAGCCAGAATTCTTGAGCAGACCTTTGGTCCTGAGCTCGCATTGCTGAATTGTGGACTTGGAGCCTCTTGTAATTAAATTTCCCACCATTCCGCCATTATTCCCGTGTTGTACTGTATTCTCTTTCTGCACATTTCTAATCTAAAGCTGAACTGAGATGCTGGAGTGGTGGTACCCAGTACCACGCCAGCCAAGCCTGAGCTGCCCAGGGTGGTGTGTAGGACCTGAGGTGTGATGTCCCTGTGCCCAGGCTGCTTTCCCCGGAAGGCACTGCAGAGCTGATGGCAGAGGGAGGACTCCTTGCCTGAAGGTGAGCCTAGTCGCACCAGAACTAGGTATGGCACTAAGGCACCACTGTTTTCAGGTGCTCTAATGCAGAGTAAGGGTCCTTACAGATAGCCAGGGCTTTCACATGCTTGGATGTGCCAGGCCATGAGCTCATTTAGAATTCAAGATAACACTAAAACCTGGGGGGGGGGGGAGGGGGAGGGAAAAAAAAAAGAAAAAGTCTGTAGGGTTGTGTTGCCAGGAGGTGACCAGATAGCATTGCTGTAGGGCTGTTATTGTTCCCTAAGGCTGTGGCATACCCAGACCCTCAGCTTTACTGTGGCTCCTTGTCAAAATTAATGCAGCGGTTCTGGGGATAACCAGCCCCTCCTTGTTGCTAGGAGATGCTTGAATCACATTACTGCCAATGTGCTGACAGCACCCAAATACTTTAACATTTCTTCCATTTCTAAAATGTTCCAATGTGGAGCAAAGACAGGCTGGGCTGTGAAATCACTTCTAGGTCAAGGGAAAGAGAAGTATCGCTGCCGAAATTGGCAGGTTTTTTAAAGAATGAGCAAAGTCAGTGGCTCCTTCAGCATTTAAAAGTGTGTTTTATTTAAAGCTACCAAGTGATGTATTGCATTTCTTTCATGTAGACCTCCCAAAGACTTTCTTCTCTTTGGGACATGGAGCTGGTCTTCATACTGGAAAGACCTTATCAAGCCAGTAGGAGCTGTTACAGTAAGCTGCTGCTCAATGGGACCATGTTCCTGTGTGGTCAGTCAGCTCGTGAGCAGGCAGCTGGCCTCCCCCTGCACATCACAAACTTCCTAGAGGATAAAATGCAGCTTGTGATGTTCGTGGTTTTGGTCAGTGGATCAGAACGGAGTCAAATGTCTTGATGTGTTGAACAGCTCATCACGTCTCTGAGCCTCAGCTGCTTCGGTTCACCCTCAGTGCTCAGAAGAAAGATGTAAAGCCAAATAAAGAGATGTAATAAATAGGACCTGACTAATTTATTCACACAATAAAACAGCAATAGTCTAAAGTTAACTGAGCAAAAACAGACTCACGCTAAAGTGCTAAATTAATACCTCCCTGCTGCACAGAATCCGTTGCTCGAGTGCATTTTGCAGAAGTTTAAAAAGGTGGCATTAAGTGTGAATGTGATTTAAAGATTATTAGAAAGGGCACTCCTTGTGAGTAATTCTGTTCTCCATTATTTTTAGCATTACATTCAGAATATTTTAAAATAAATTGTATCAGCAACTCTTGAACTGCACTGCAAAGCCACAGCTGTCTATAAAGACATTCAAGACTGACAGTCCTGATGCCTTTTTCAGCAGCTAACCAACAGGTGGAAATTTTTTCTCCATTGGGTATTTATTACCTCCTTCCTTCTGCTGTATTGTTTCTAGCTTTCAGCCCTGCCGTGCAGCAACTCTCCATGACAGTGCTGCAGTATATCCCGCTACAGCATCTGCAGGTCTGAAATCTTCTTGTGCTCCCCACCTCCCTGGCATGGCTGTGCTGTGTGGCACAGCGAGATGGAGAGCTGCCTGACATGGTACTGCATCCCGCTGCAAACACAGGACAGGGCACCTTCCAACAAACTCAACAAGCTGTCCAGAGCACACTGGCCAAAAATGTTTTTGTGCATAAAACCAGTACAGGATTCAGTTTGCATTCAGATGGTAGGACTTAGTCTTTCATGACTTAACTGCTGGGCTCTGTCCCCCACATTTGCTTTGAGTAGTGCCACACTCTGCAAGCAGCCCCGTGGTGTCACAGAGTCATTTGGGACAGGTTGTGACCTTCTTGAGTTCATTGAAGGAAGAGCTGCACTACACTTTATGTGATAGTGCCTATATGCCACTCTTATGGTCTCACTAGCTTGTCTTCTTACCTTCGTAGGATGGCTAGACACCTTTTATCAGTGGTGCTCATCACCCTGATGTGGTTTTCTATGTACAAAATTTACAGCTACAAATCCCAGAACACCTACTCAAAGGGCAGGCAATAATGGCTGTACCTCTTGACGGCCTGAACAATGAAGGAACCTCAAATAGTAGATAAAAGTAAGGAGGATAACTGAGAAGTGAATTTTTAATGGGAATGTTCAATAAGCAATACAGCAGAGAAGGAAATGGCAAAACCTACCCCCTTCCCTGATTGTGAAGTAATTCTGAGCTAACCATAGCTCCCATCGTGTGCCTGCAGATCTCAGCTGTGTGGCCTCTACAAGCTGAGAAATGGCTCTTTGTAGCCTTGTAATACTTTTATTGCTTACAACATTTGTTTTAGCCACAACAGCTAAGCATCCTTCTAAAAGTAAAATACTGACATATCTGAAGGAAACCCACAGTCCATAACATCATTTAGCAGAAAGAGATTTTTATGTTGTTTTCTAGCTTCCATCTCTCTAATGCATTTTATTGATGGATGATGTTGCAAAAAGATCCTGCCCAGTTCATGATGCTATATAATCCACAACCAGAAGTTGGAGTGGGATTGCATTCACCTTCAGTAGCAGTCTGGCTCCCCTGGGCTGTTATTTCCCAGCCCCCCTGCTCAATTAGTCTGACTCCTGTCTGCATGAAAGCAGTCAGAGAAAGTAGGAAAACTGATGTCTTCCTCTTTGTGGTGGATCCTATTACAGTATGTGGGTGTTAAACATGGTCCTGAAGTGTGAACCTTGGATTTCAATATAATAATTCTTGTCTAGACTCTTTCTCTAAGCTTCGTGGAAATTGCTAATGTCATTTTACTTATAAATTATAAATGTTTCTACAACGTTCCAGGTAATTTAATACTCCCTAGAAATTAAGCCATTAATCCAATCTCCATCAGACATTTTCATGCTTTTTCCTGTAATAATGCACAAGAAAAGCTCTCCTAAAAGCCTACAAAAAACTACGTTGTCCTTTTTAAAATCTTTCCTTGATTTTTGCCCCTAGTGTGCTGCCAATAAAATATTCAGCAACAGCTAGGCAGCTACTCTTCTGTAGCCACTGCTTATTGCATTAGTCACAATTATCTCTCTTTATATCCACCTGCTGTTATTCCAGCTCTTGTGGCCTTTTCCAGTTGTGCAAATATATATATGCATGCTCTTGAATTCATGAATAGGATGAATAATCACTTTAGAGTCTTTGGAACAACCTACCTCCCTCAAGATAAGGATGTGAACAAGTGTTCAATCACAGATTTAAATTGTAAACTCCTTGGAGCAGGAATTGGTTTCTGGTAGGTCTGTATAATGCGTTTTGCACTAAAGGACTATTACTAGACTTCTGTCCTACTCTGAATAAAACGCTAAGGTTTGTTATGGTTTAAAAGCTCTTTGTCATAAAGCCCAGTAAATACAAAGTTGGTAGTTTTGAAATCAGTAATTAATCACAACAAAATAACTACCAGCTAAGGTGAAGTGGTAAGGTCTGAAGAGGTCGTGATTTAAAGCCAGTTAGGGTGGCGTGGCTTACTGAAAATGACAAAGTGATCCCTCTGCACGTGGAGACAAACGCCCTTCCTGGGGCAGAGCCAGCACTCTGGAAGGGAACCAGCAGCCGGTGCCTTCTGGCACACAGAGGCGTGCTTGGAGGGCAGGACCTGCCCTGCCAGTGAGGTCATGGGCTACAAGGCCTCTGAGATCCCTGCATGAGACCGTCTGATGAGGGTCCTCACCAGTGGGTAGCAATCGTAGCTCCTTCCAGCGTGCTGCAGGCATTGGGAGGGGAGAGGGCATACTGCTGCTGCTTGTCCTGAAGCTGCAGGGACTTTGAAGACCATTATGGCTAAGAGGCTTTTGGTTTTGGATCCATTTGTTTCTTTAGCTTTCCACAGCGTTTCACAGGTGGTTTTTCTCTGTTTCATTCTTCCCTCTAGCCTAGGCAGTGGTGTTTGCCCCTGCCTGCTCCAGGGCTGGGCAGCACGCAGCTCTGGCAATGGTTTGCTGGGGCATGTGTGTGAAGGTGGCTCCTGGTATGGAGATATGGATCTCCCTCAAAGACATGAGCAGGGGTGGGTAACACACTTGCAGGCAGTTAGTCATTTTTTCCTGATGTATGATTTTGCACCCTGTACACATAATCCTGCGCGGGGCAACAGCAATGCTACATCCTCAGCCTCACCATTTTCCCTGGTGTCTGTGACTACTAAATGTACCTTATCAATCAGTAACTGGTTATCAGGTTTTAAGAAGGACCACGCTTCTGTGTGGAAGCCTGGTCTTGTCAAATCTTTCTGGGGTTAAATCTAAAATTGCACAGTGCGTGGGAAGACTCTCATTGATTTTAGTGGACCTTGGATTCTTAACTGTGTAGTTACAAGGCAGTAAATGCCTGGAGAAAACAGGTTTTAAAATACCAAGGTGTTGGAAGTATTGAGCTGTGAATGGAAGATGTGTCTTCAAGTGAACTTCTGCTGAGTGGAGGGAAAGATGGTCAGTAGTGGAATGCACATCACACCAGGTGTGTTTGAATCACCCCTCACACCCAAAGGCTAACAGTTGAGTGCACTCACAGTAGTGGAAATCTGGACACTTTCTTCTCAATAATGATTTACAGTATGGAAAACATGAAGTATAGGAAAGTTTTGGATTGCAACCCACAGGGTGGAAGTGAATGATCGCAATAGTTGAGCCATCGTTCACCATGCTGTCATCATCTATTGAAAAGTCAGAGACTGTAAGTAGCAGCTGTCCGGGGAGACAAATCAGTTGAAAAAAATATGTCTTACAGGTTTCCAGATACTGACCCCAGGAATATAATCAATTATAAAATCAATGTAATACATAGAACTTGGGATCACATTCTGAGCACACCAGGTTTTGAAGGATTCTGGCTGTGCCAGAAAATGTGAATGCTACAGGAGTTGTCTCCCTGTCTTTATAAAAGATTATTTTATAAACTGAAACAATCCTGATTCACACATGCCAGCAATTGGCCTCTTCTGCAGCACACTGACTGCAGGTTTTCAGCATTCCCCTTGTATCCTGCTTATATCCCAAGCTGTGAAATAGGTAAGGAAGGTACAGAAAGTAGGACAGGGATACTGCGTCAGATGGAAGTAGTTTAGAGACTGAATGCAGGATCCATTTGTGTTTAATGGGGAAATCCAAGTTGAAGTAAAGTCAAAGCAAAATTCCCATTAACATTAGAAGGACCACATATTCTCCCTACCTTCTTTTTTGGAGTTGTCTTTTTTTTTTTTCATACCAAGACTTCTAAATAAACTATTTGCTTCCCAGCATAGTCTTTCTTACGCTTTAGAGTATGTAGTAACTGTATGCAGCATATGTGCCTCTTCCCAGAGGTACGTATTAGGTGTTTCCTGATCCGCTGCCCCTTACCAGGATATGACACCAGCTGTAAGAAAGACCAAGCAAGCAGCCCATGGATAGAAACAAAGCTGGGGACAGGGGTGGGACCTGAACAAAGGCATTGAGTACTGACCATGGGACTGACCTTCCTGAATTGTTCTGGATCTTTCTGTGCTTTATTTATTTTCAAACATGCCAGACAGGGACAGGATTATAAGTGTAATTAAAAGTCCTTAGGATTTGTGTCCCTAACTATCTTGAACACTTTTAGGAAAGGTAAGTCTCTGTAAGAAAGTAGCTAATGGGCATTTGATGTCTATTTTCAGGTATCCACCTAAGAACATTTTAATGTGTTTTGATGTTCAGGAATACAATGTAACTGCACTACTAGAAATAAATATTCTTGAATATTCCTTTTAAGAACCCCCCAAATAATATCTAATATCTATGAGGTCTCTCTGAAATCTTATATATTGAGTCCATAAATGTCATAAAAGATGTCCTTGCTATAACGTAGATGAATTCTGTTTCTGGGAAGATGGATCACAGCACTGAATCAAAAGGATTGTGTGCGGCATCTGTTGAATCGTGCTGCCCATTTCCCCCCAGTACAGAAAGTAGCTAGAGGCGGGGATTTTCCATTTTAATTAGGGATAATCTTTGAAGCTGGACAGTTCAGCAAAAATAGTAAGGTTCAGAGTTTGGCTGTTAGTAGGCCAGTGAAGTTAAATAATGGTTTAGTAAGAGCTGGAAGCAAGAAAGACTAAATGTAAAATACAACATGCAGTAAGAAATATGGATTGGGACTCTTCAGCTCTGGGTGGGTTCGGTTCAGATCCTGGCTGTATCTGCACCTGTTACTGTTTGCTGCGGAGGCGAGGGCTGCGTGTGACAACTCCATGCTTTCAACAGTGTTGGAATATCATTAATGCTTATGAGATGCTCCCATTATGTAACACAGTGATAAAAGTCTTTCTGTTGGTGTTGGCATTTTGCTCACCAAAGCCACAGATGTAGGACTGTAGTCTTTTTCTCAAGGTACTAGAGGTTTTTTTCAGTTTGAGACTTGGACTAGGTGCTCTGCAATAGTCACTTTTGTGGAGCGCAGAAATCCGGGGGGATTTTTGATGTTGCACAGCTGAAATGGTGGTGCTTGCATCCAGGTGAACGTGAGGACTGCTTCTGCAGTCAGAGCTTGAAATCTGCCCCTAGCACTGGGGAGAAGAGAGAGGATAAGTAGGGCTACAAATCCACAGTAGCCCATCAGGCCTGGGGGAAGGCAATCCTTCTCCTGCGTGCTGCCTTCCATTATTCAGTGCAGGGGCCTGAGGTTGAATTGTTGGTGAAATATTCAGCACAGAGCATCAGGTATGCAGGCTTGGATGAATGTATAAGCAGGAGGGAGATTTCTGGTGTTGTGTGCCCATTCACAGAAGCCAACTCTGTATAAACTAGGGAGCATGACTTTGTGGAACTTTACAGCTTTTTTGCCTTTTTCATTTGTTTATAAAATTTCATTTCTATTACAGGCAGGGACCTATTACTGCAGCAACCGTTCTTAGCCAATATATCACTGCGAATGCTGTGACTTGCTCAGTCCTTTAAGGACATGCCATGCACTGTAAAGACAACATTAATTAAAAAAAAGAGCATATGAGAGGCATAAAGTTCAACCATACTCTGCTTTCTTGTTTATAACAAGATTTGTTTTCTTTTTTTTTTTTTTTTTTGGCATGTCTTTTATTAAAACTTCCATCATTTTATTCTGTGTTTTTTTCAATTACATACTGCTTAACCTCATGCACTATTATAACC
The DNA here is from genome assembly GCF_963210335.1 of Falco punctatus. Lineage (NCBI taxonomy): Eukaryota > Metazoa > Chordata > Aves > Falconiformes > Falconidae > Falco > Falco punctatus. Next base: position 35,178,357 of record NC_137583.1, on the reverse strand, counting down.
CATCTCCAAGAGAAATAACATGAGGTCCAAAATAACACGTTATATCCCTGTAATATAGAGAAAGGTTCATTGATTCAGCGATATGTTTCTGAGACAGTTAAAAGTTCTGTAGTTTTTGAAGTTGATAGAATGCCAAACGTATTGAAGTCCAGGAGCAGTTTAATTTTAAACGTGAATAATATAATAAAAGTTCTTTCTGGACACAGGTCCTCATCTTCTGAACAGTTGTTCATTTGTAACAATATTCTCATGAAAAGACACAAATGCTGGCAATGGGGTCAGATATAAATGGTAGGTATGGTGTCGGAGTGCCTTTATGTATAGGGTACACAAGCAGAAATAGCTGTAACTCAGGAGCAGGAAGCGGGCAGAAGCAGCCCTGGCACTTCGCACCTGGCTGCCCAGTTATTTCTTTATCACTTCCACCTGCCCTTCTTTACAACTGCTAATCGCACGATTGGATGGTGAAACCTCATGGTGATTAGCATCTGCTCTTCACTGATTTTTCTAATATGAGTAGTTTCTTCTGTGAAGAATCTAGAAACAACCATTTCTTTTTGGTTCTCCACACCTACCTTAGTAGCATACCGCCATCTCGCCGTGGGTCGCACTTCCACCTTACCTCAAACCAGCGACAGTTGTGAGAGTTGTTCCTTTATCGCACGGGCAGCACAGCTCAGCATGGGCATCTGGGGTGCAGGGCAGCCATTCCTTAGTCAGCTCCTTACATTTTATTTAAACCGTGAGATGAATGGTAAATTTAGATGAAATTAAGATACTCTGTGTGTGTGTGTGTATGTCTTATTTGGAAGTACAGGTAAGAATTTCTGAGGTAAAGAAAATATTTTCAAAACCTCATACTGCTGACAGTTGTTATGGGTTGGGGAGTTCAGTGGTTCCAGAAACACAATATTAAAGGTAAAGTGAATACCACAAGCTTCCTGATGGGCCTTTGACTGTTTAAACAGTTCAGCCCTTGGAATTCAAAACAAGGAGTTAAAGGAAGCCTCAGTCTGATTTGATTAAGGCTGCTGTAGATTTGGAGCAATGCCATAAAAGCCAGAAGATTTCTCATGATGTGACTTCACTGTAAAATCTGAATATTAGATTCAAGTTTTTCAAATGAAGTAGCATTATATACTACAAATGTTTCAAATAATGAGTAAGAAAGGAAAAAAAAAAAACATTAAGGCAGTGGTATAAAATATGAGCACCAATAGGAATGGAGGGAAGAAATCCTCTTGATGTACAGTCTTGGGCACTGGCATTCAACCTGAGGCAATCCTCAATAATATTAAATGGTCAAGAGAAAATTAGATCTACTTTGCAAAGACTGAACTACCCACATGCACCCTGACTTTTCTGTAAACAGCCCTGCTATTGATCCTATGAGATGGTAACGTGAAAGGACAGGTAATAGCCATTATTCAAAGGACATTCCTACTGAGCATAAACAAGTTTTTGACCTCCAGGCAATGGAAGGAAACTGGAAACGTGGTGGTTATAGCTGAAGAAGTTTGGAGTTGTCATGTCAATATATTTGTGGCTGATTTTTACTTTCCCATGAAGTATTATGAGAACTCCTTCTTGTTGATGTGAGGCTTTTGGAAGCAGATAATGGCTGTGGGTTTCTCTCCTACCTGGCAACTCATCTGGGACATACTGCCACAACTAGGCTGATAAAGCTAAGTGACGATCAGTACACATTTAACTAATTTAGGGCGATGTGAAACCCTTCACGTTCCAGGCAAGTTTTATGCTAGGGTGCTGTTTGTTCCAGAAGATAAGAGAAAAACTCTGCTCGTGCTCTTTAGCAGTTTCCAGAAATTTAAGATGACTTTCATTTAACTTGAGATCCATATGTTCATCAGATCATGATCAATGATTAAATAGTTTTGAATCGTGACTGGTATTTTGAACATATGACATTCGTCATAAAATTATTTTGGACACTGTTATTCCAGGCACTCAGAGCAGTTTTGATTCAAGGTGAACTACATCAGTCACCAAAATTAGGTATTTATTGCTAGGGGAAGAAATTCCTTCTCCCTCCCCTAGAAGTCAGCAATGTATGCTAGCATGTATTTTTACAATATTGGTTTTATAAGAACAGTTTCTCACTTTTACTCATTTGAGAATTGAATTAGGTTTTGCTGCTGCTTCACTGACTTCACAGAACATTTCCCTGCAATCATTTAACACACTATTAAATTCTAGAGTATGTTTTCTGTACATCTGATAATTTGATTTTGAGTGATGTTTGTGTCATTACTAAGCATTTTAGTCAGCAACAACAATGTTAGTAATATGTAGTGAGGCTTTTAACAATGAGCTCAAGAGGAGATGTGGAAACACCAGTGTGAGACTGGCCATGACCAGAACAAACTGCTCCCAAAGCCGTTATCTTCCAGCAGCTTCTGAGGGTCAGTTCAGTTGAACTTGCTGCTTTTGCATTTTCACTGACTGCTTTAGTTTTTTCTGTTCAGTCCAATCTGTGCAAAATTGGATTTTTTTAAACATCTATTTTTAAAGAGTTTGGAGCTTCCAATCTACAAACCAGGAGGTACTCTGAGGACTGTGCTTCTTTCTAAATGTCTTTATATTGCATGTTTTTATTCAGGCGGTATCAAATGCCAGAGAAGACCTAACAGATTATTAACCATAGCCGTCTGTTTATTCTCAAATTCTGGGCCTTGTTGCCCAGTGGAGCTCATTCCACTGAAAACACAGACTATTAAAGCTGTACCAGTTTGAAAGTATTGAGCATGAGAGAAAAAGTGGTGTGTCCAAGTACCAGATTTGACACAGAAGTTACATTGGCTTTAGCACTTTATCGTGTGGAAGATTTCTGCAAAAGGGAAGAAAAAAGGAAATCCAGTTTAATCAACAATGCAGATTTATCTTTGTGCCCACAAATGTCCTTGTTAAGGCAAAATGTGTTTTTGTCTGGGGCACCATGTTCTGTCAGCAGCCGAAGTAGTTTATGAGGTCTCCACCCCAACCCAGGGGCTCCTTGGTGGCCTCCTCTCCAGTCTCTCCCACCAGAGACAGTGCCTGTTCTCTGTGTTTGAGGGACTGTGCTTTAATGCAGATCTATGATGTGATCTAATTAAAAGCCAAAAAACCCCATCAAAGTTCCAGTGACTAGAAGCCAATGTGGCTTAAATTCACCTTTGCAGATTCTGGAAGCACACAGGCCCTGATCTGGCTCCCCATAAAAGCCAGCACAAGCCCATATACCAGTTGCTGATGACCCCAAGAGCAGCTGCCTATTCTGCCTGCAGTCAGCAGGTAGCAGATAGACGGTCTGTTCCAATTACTACCTCTTGCTCTGCTGACTTTACCATTTATGGAGACCTTCCCTGAAAAAGCTGGGGGTCTCTGTTTGCTGGGTTTGTATTGCCAATCTGAACCTTTCTGGATGTCATGACAATTCAACTTTCTTGTGATTCAGTGTAACAGCAATAACGAAGTGATGCCATATGCTAAAAGGCAGCAGGCTCTGCTCTGCAGTCGGGGCAGTGGCTGGGGCAGGTGTCGTTGGATGGAGCAGGAGCAGTGTGACAGGGGCCAGGGCTGAGGCTGCCCAGCCCTGGCATCGCTGTTAAATCCATGCTGCTAATGAAGAGACAGCAAGTGACTGTGCTCGAGTACCGGGCCCTGGTTATCACACAGCTCTGACTGGCTCACACGGGCACGTTTTGCTCCAGCCTGAAGGGATGTGGAGACAAAAGAGCTGGTACCTTTTCTGCCACTTGGTCTTCAGGCCCAGGCTCAGTCCCTGGCACTCTTCATTAGCAAGACAAACAGCTAACAAGAGACCGTATTGCTTTGCTTTGCTTTCTGTTGGTTTTTTTTTTTTTTTTTTTTTTTTTGTTTTGTTTTGTTTTTTTCTGGGGATGGGAAAGGTGATATGCTGTGATTAGCAGAAAACCTCTTTTCTGCTTAGTGGCTCTTGTATATTTTTGGTTTCTCCCTCTAAGTCTTGTCCTAGATCATTCTCCTGTGGCTTGTGAATGCTTTGCTTTGTGAACATTTAATCCAGTGTGGGTTTTAGCAGTAATTAGTAATGTGGATATTTATGGAGACATTCTAACCTGCATTGTTCATGAATATTTCACCATGGTGGAAATTTCACACCCAGTAAATCACTAATGAAAATGTCATTTCCCAGCTGCATTTACCTGACATGCTGTTAATCTTGCTGTACCCACTGGAGGCAGAATTACTGTCAGATTTTCAACACAGAAAGGAATTGATTTTTAATTAGTGACCTCAATAGTGTAGGTTAAAAATTATTTTTTAAATGGTGATTTAATGGCCATTTTCACATAACGCTATCAGCTTCATTGCCTGTAGTGATGTTTTGCAGACTGACATTCAAGCAGGTGCTTTGAAGGACAGCATACCAACTGTTGGGATTGAAGGGATTAAGGAGAATAGCGGTGGTATGTGAAGGTGGCTCTGAAGGCAACAAGTGTCAGAGAGACCCCATGAAACTCAATACCCTCTGTATTGACAAAGCTTACGAGGCAGAAGTTCCAGTCTCCTTGCATTTGGTCTCTTCCCAAAGTGGTCCTGAACTGGGCCATCTAACCCTCAGATGACATTTCATGAAGACAATTATTACAAGGTAGATTATCGTGTTTGGAAAGATCATGATTTTTTTTTGCCCAATTTACAAGTTGTATCCCTTTTTTTCGTAACGTAATATATATCATTGCCAGCATTCATGTGGTAAGACATCTCTCATTTAAGGGATAACAGAATGGCATGGCACAAAAAGAGTACAGCTTCCCTTAGGTCATCACTGCAGATTAACTAATTGACTAAATGAAGAAAGTTAATGAAACATTAGAGTAGCATAGTTACTGTTAAAAATGATAGTGAAAAAGGATATGAATCATGCCATATGAGGGAGCTGTACCATTCTCCTTTCTTGAAAGTCATACTCTAGCTGCATTTTATTATCCTGTATATTGCTGACTACAGATGCTCACAGTAAAAAAAAAAATAAAAATTGTTAGATACTGGTCAGTGTCTGTGAAGCCTTCAGCTCATTAGATTCTGGGAAGATCTGTATTTCCAGAAATCAAGCCCTGCTTTTGTACTTGTAGGTGTGCATACCGGTGTATAGACAGATGTTTCTCAGCGTAGATATTACAGCAAGCACCTCTGCAGTCAGGTGAGTGATTGCAATTAGGGAATGCTAATGCCATCCCCTTCTCTCAAAGGAAGCCCTAGGATTTTCACCTGGATTATTAGTACTCCACAGTTAAGGCTTGTATGCCTCCATGGTGATTCAGCCCCTGATAAGGTCATAGGCTTCTCATCTATCTGCTGCTGTGTCTTTTCCTGCAGGAAGGATGACCCAGATTGTCTGTGGGCTAAATGTTGAGGTTTCTTACTCACTCTCAATCATTAAACAGACAAGTTTGCCACAATCTACCTGACAGAGTAGATATCTGATATGTCTAAATAAGGCCTCTTTCTATAACTGCCACAAATATGAATTTAAGAGCTTGCACCACCCAAGAGCTGCCAAAGTCAACCTCAGTTCTTCTGTTCACATTGCTAGATTTTGGAGCAAAGCTTAATTCCTGAATTTAGAGCACTTGTGTTTGAAAACATTATCTTTCATGACTAACAACTCCGTCACGTTGGAGACCATGGAGCTGTGACATGACTAAACGCCCCTTTCCCAGACCACAGACTTTTTTTTATATTTTATAGAGGCTCATAACTGTGGTGTTATTCACTGCCTTGAGATAACTCCTCTCTCTGAGGTTCTTTGTCTGAACCAACACTCCAAAAGTAACTGTCTCTCACATAAGTTGTAGTTGCCTTCAGCAGACACACAGGGCATTCTCCTTTTCAAAAGGAGAAAGCAACTATCTTTCTGAGAAACAGATTAACCGTAAGAATAATTTTCGATTTCATAAACTGGAGCGGGGGAGGTGGTATTAGCTGTCACAGAGGAAAGGCACTGGATAAGAAAAGCAGCCTGCTCTGTACATCGAATCATGTCAGAGGGGGTTGTAGGGCTAACATAATAATATGATACATTGCGTCTGTGGGGGCTTGTCCATTTGCATTCTTTCTTAATGTGTATTTGCACCATGTTTAGGACGTAGTAGTGTTGATTTGGGGCTATGTGCTTTCCAAGTCTTAATGCTGCCATACTGAAAGTACGAACCAACCAGTTCCTTCCCTCTTCCCATGACTTTGAAGGGCAGTTCCACTGTACCTCTGCTTCTGGGTGACACTTTTCTTTAACTAGAATTAGTTACTCAGTGTTGGTGCAGTTTGCAAGCAGATTTGTTCCCCCGTGCTGATGTGAGAGCCCCAAGCAGCCTGCCAGTGAATTCAGCAGAGAAAACCATGCAGGGCAAGGCAAGTTTTCAGGAATGGATCCCCGTGCTCGTATTGTCAAACACTTTGACAAAATGGCAGATGAAATTCATTGTTCATAAATGCTCAGTGATGCACATGGGAGGAAAAACACACTCGGTGATGGTCTCTGAACTAGCTATTAACTCCAAGATCTCTTTCCTGGGTGGTTTTATAGAACTATCCATTATATTGTCAATTCAGCAGCAAAGCAAAACAAACCAAAACCCCAGCTGGAATGGGAGGAATTACTAGGGAAGGACCGGAGAATAAAGCAGAAAACACTGCTGTGCAGCTGTATAAATCTGTTCTGCACCCACATTTTAAGCACTTTATCCAGTTTTGATCCGTCCCCCCACCCCCACCCCCCTTCAAAAAGAGATGGTACTACTGGGTAAAGCACAAGCTTTCAGTGCTGAAAAAGAGGGTGTGTAAGAAGGGATAAATGGACTCATACTTTTTATAACAACAAAGAGAGAGCTGAGGTGGGGTATGATTGAGATGTATTTCAAGATGAGTGGCTTGGAAAAAAGGCGTGGGAACTTAGTGTGAGAACGAGCCATCTTCAGGTAAGATGGTCACATAGAAGATTTAGGACAACTAAACGGAGCTGGTTTTTTTTTACACAGCAGTTCAGCTGACCTGTGAAACCCTGTCATTTATTGGTGTGGATATTGAAAGTTAATACTGGGTCAGAGCAGGTGGGTACATTCACAGAGTAATTAGGTACGTTAACGCAAGACTGGTCTGGCAAAGGCCACTGAGCATGTGTGTATCACCTCTGGCTCTGGAAGACTACACTGCAGGTGAATCAGGAGATGTAGCAGGGAAGTATCTGACTGTATGGCTGTCTTACACTTGCACTTTGCCTTTGGTATATAGACACAGGATCCCAGATCTTTGAATGATCTTTGAATTATCCTGTGCAACTTTTTTTACGTTTTTGTCTCCGTAATTCCTAAATCCTCCCTAAACTCTTGTGCAGTGTGGGCATGGGTTCCCAGCAGGCATTCCTAGCAAGAAGAGGTCTCAGTAATGTCATTCATTCAGGTTTAAGGGGACTACATAGCCTGACATGTCAGATACTCTAGGAGCTCAGTACAGAGGCTTATTCTCCAAATATGTCTCATTTTTAATGATTATGAACACAGGGGACTTGGGATCTTAGTGTAATTTGAAGTTTCAGGAAGATATGAATGGTTCCAAGACAGCAATATTCAAAAAGATTGTTCCTTTGGATGCAAGCTGGTTTGCTGCTTCACCTTTCCGTGCTTTTAGCTCCCAGATGTCACTACTGGAGCATTAATTTTTCAAGTTGAAATGTAGTCCCTCATCTTTCATTAATAAATTTTCTCAGGAGAAGGGGTATTTAACTGTCAGGACAGAGAAGGAAATGGTTGTGGAAGCTGAAGATTCTGCATGTTCGCCACGCAGGACTCTGCAAGGGCAACTGAGGTCTCAGATCCCTGTAGAGGTGCAGTCAAATTCTAAAGATCTCCCCCTGAAGGCCTGATTCTTTTCAGAGAACAAAACAAAACCAGTGACCAGAGCACTTTGCTTGTGAAGGTTCTTCTGGGACACTCATCTGTTCTGGTTTTGCACTGAAATTTCGAGAAGGAAACAAAACAGACACATCAACCTATTTTGAACTGAAATTGTTGTCTGACTCTCAGCTTCCAACTTTTTAGTCCTAAAGCCACGGAGAAGAGCATTTATGAACCTGAAGACCTCTGTCCCCAAAGTTTAACTCACTTTGTAGCTGTATCTGAGCACCCTGTCTGATGAACTGAGAACTGTGCTTGGCCTGATGGACCCAGATCTTGCTGTCTTCCTGTTTGGGAAACATCTGCATTTGATCCAGATGGAACTGGGTCCAGGTGGTGGGACCAGGGGATGCAAGATGTCCCTGTAACACTGCATGTTGCTGTGGTTGATACTCTTCATGTGGGAGAACAGTCAGGTATAGAAAGAGAACTGATCTCAAAATACAGCTTTGCAAATCAAAAGCCTTGAGACATCTGTTTAAATCTTGATTATATCACAAGCTAATATAGATATCCTAGACAGAAATCAGATTTGCTCTCTGCTGAGTTGATGAATTTATTCTTAAAGGAATGTCACTCCTTCAAAAGGGCAGGACACTGTTTTTAAAAGTTATCTTGTATACTAAGAAATAATTAAAGAGTTTATTTCCTACAAAAAAACAGATCTGGAGAATAAACTTGTTAGCCAAAGTTAATAAGCAAGTAGATGTTCTTAGCTTGAAAACCAGCATAGGGAGGCTCCTGCACAAGGACTTTCTGGGACAGATGGGGAGTTGTTTTATTCTTAACTGAGAACTTTGGTGATCAAGTAGGAAGAAAAGGTAACAGTGGGCCCAGTGCACAAGGGGCTAGTAACAGCGCACAGATTATGATGAGTTTTTTCAGGATATTTTTCTTCACACCTCATTTCACATAGATCTCTAAACATTCAATGGACCAGTCAGAGTACTAAGAGAAAAGCAAAAGCTTCAGAAAAACAATCTGAGGTTTAAAACCTGCATATTTCTGTGTCTTTTAGGACTAGTTCAGATACATGCTGTGCCATGTAAACAATTCAGAGATCTTACAACATATTTTTTTGGCCTTGTGTGTCACATGGGTAAATATAACCTTTCATATCTAACGCATTTAATGTAATTCCTGCAGACCTTCAGTGCATAAAGGAAAAAATTATATAAATCACTTGATAAAGTCGTGAAAGACTGGCAGATAGTGAAAAATGATGGGAGGTTCTAAGAGGGAGAGGGCTGAGTGTGTGACAAATGTTTTTTTACTCTAAAAGGATGTCACCTTAGCTCATTTAGCCTTCTGATTGTTGTAGGTCATTATTTAAGGAAAGGAGGAAAAAATCCCACATGCATAAAGCTTTAGGGAGTTTTTCATAATTTGAGACTGATCTGGACATAAATGCCATATTCCAAAAAGACTGAGTGTATTTGAAGCCAAGATCTTAATCTGAATATGGGATTAGCCAAAAAATTAGGGTTGCAATTTAGGTTTCAGACTCTATAGTTCATTAAAATGAATCAAAGGAAGAAGAGCCAAGGGAGCCACGGGAACCACTAAGGACTTCTCAGTCAGGTCACTACTTCAGCACTTACTCAGAATTGTGTAGTAAAAGAGACCTTGATAGTTGAAAACTCTGGGTGATAAGAAAGAGAAATTGTGTCCCAGATCCTTTCTATGCTCTTTTCTGATTTATTGACGTCTTTGAGAAAGGCAACATAAGCTGAATCCTGAATCAGCAGGGTTTTTTTGCTATTTTTCTTCTTGAAAAGCAAAGTGAAAGGGAGAGCAGAGGGAAGCCAAGCAGGATGCAGTCTTTCCCTTCCCATCTGAAGTCCAGGGAGCTTACTGTGAGACTGGAGGTCAGGGAAATCCTTTAAGACATTGAGTGCAAGAGAGGCAGGTGGTTATGCTAAACTGATTTATAGGTGACTAAGCAAGATTCTTATACAGCTCAATCTCTCTACATATTGTGATACCGCCTACCTTATGAGCATCAGCAGGGATGTTTTGGCTGAATCAGTCTGTGGAAGCAAAAAACCTGCAGCTGGTTGTGCTGGAAAGGGCTGGGAGCACTTGCACAATCTGTTGTGGTATTGCAGGGCTGAGGGCAATAGCAAGATCTGCAGAAGCACCATGTCCTGCAGCCATAGACAAATGGGTATTTTATTACAGATGTTAACAAAGCTGTTACTGGCATGTACAAAGGGATTGGCACACTTCAGAATTTATCCTTTCTAGGCTGCTACATTCCAGCATTAGGTAGCCAGAATGTGATTTTTTTTTTCTTCTGTTTTGTCTGGTTTCACTCCCTTAAATCAGCCTGCAATATCCAGATCTTGCAGTTGGTACCTAGCCCATCTGATGGCTTTATGAGACATCAGAACAACTAACTGCTTGAACTCTGCCATGCCTTTTGCAGCAGTTTATCACAGATAACTGGCTCTTCTGCCTCTCGGTTCCAGGTGCAGCTGCCAACATCTTTGTACTTCTGCAGGCAAACATGAAGGGACTGTGGGTTTTGTAATGCAGGAGTGGAGGAAACCATAGTCTCGAAATCCTTCTTCCCTTATTGTCCTAAAACTGAGAACCTGCAAAAGGTGCTCAATTGAGTAAGAAAAGGGAGAATTTTTCCAGACTGGGAGAAGATAAAGATCTGGGTTCAAAAAGGAATTGAAGCCTATAAAGATATAGAGAACTTTCTGATAGCTTCCCAAAGGCACACATGAAAAGTCAGCACACAGCTCCCATGGGAATTACACACTCAGCCTAAGAACTTAGGAAAATCCTTGGAGATGCTTGTTAATTAATTGCATGTGTAGGCACCTAAATTACATATGGCCTTTGCAGGCTGACAGACTGGTCTGGAAGCAGACCTGGGAGAAGGGGATTCTGTGAACATGGAAGGCAGACCAGGGCAAACTGTCTAGAAGGGGTGGCTGGAGTGATGCTCCAGTTCACAGCCTGGCCAAGCTCTTTTGTAAAGTGTTTTGATGCTGAAGGAGGCTGCTGTCAACCCCCAGTGACACTAAATGAAGTACTCTGCAAAATATTTGTCCTTCTTTTGTTCCTGGTCATGGGAAGAAGTGCAGTGAAGGCAGGAGAGGTTCCAGGTTTGGTGAGCTAGAGCAGGAGCTCTGGCTCTAATGGTAAATGAAGTCTGGTAAGGTTATTAGTGGGAAATGTGTGTACTGGAGATGAGCAAGCCCTGTGAAAATCTGTCTTTGGCTGGTTAGATAAATCCTATGAGCTTAGGTAAAGGTAGTGACTGGGACTTTGCAGAGCCAGTTCCATGCTGCTGTGCTAGAGAAGTCTGTCTGAGAGAAAAAAAAGCCCCGAGTGAGTCTGTCTGCTCTTCCTTTCCACCACTGCCCCATTTCTGGTTGTAACTGCACCAACTAATGGTGTGGAGCATTCCTTTGTACAAAACAGCCTGCCTTCAAGTTTATTTAGCTTTCCTGAGATAAGGCAGACAAGCTGCCCTGAAAAAGTCTGGATCATTGTAAATCTCTTCCCAGTAGCTATCTTATGTGTACAATTTAGTGTAGTTACACATCAGACAATAGGATGATGACTTGCTGTAGCTAAAACATGTATTGGAAAAAAAAAAGTTTTATCCAGATCAGTCAGATGCAGTCCTGAAAGCCGAAGCATTCATTGTTAAACAACGTACTTAGTGCATAATTCAGGAAAAGTCTAAATGCACATGTCCTTCCCCTATTCTTAGTTTGAAACAAAGACTTCCGAAGCCTGTGTCCTGGGGACAGCCTGCCCTGACCGCACTCAGCCTGGCTGCTCCTCACACCCTGACCAGCTTTCAGGCAACAGAGCAGGGGCACCAGTTCTCCCAGGCACCCCAGTTTCACTTCAGTTCTTGCTGCCAGCAAGGAGCCCGACATGAATACTATTCTTGTAATGGATCACTTCATCATTAGATCAATTGATCACTTGGTCATAAACCTGAGATTGCCAAAGCTGAGTAGGGTGTATGAAACAGGAGGACTAGAAAGGGAGAGGAATTGAAAACTGATCTAAAGTATTTGTTTAGATTTAAATTGTAATTATAACATTTTCTATTTTTCAACTTCATCTTCACTGCTTAGCTGCTCCACTTCTTTATTGTCTTGTGACTATATGACTACATTGCTCGAGGGCCTGTAGCTATTTGGTTTTATGTCACTTTCAAGATGTAATTCAGACTAATTTGTGAGAATCATGACCCTATCTCCTATATCATCTCCTAGCCTCTGAGTGTGATTTCTTTGCCAATTGTACCTTTTCCCCATCTTTGTGCATTCTCTGTTTACTTATGATATGCTTTTCAGAGTGATAATTCATCTAGACTTGGAGTACTCCTTAGGTTTTTTTCTCGTGCCTGTGACAAAAGCTCTTGGGGATTTCAGCACCCAGAATTCAAGAACTTCCAGGCCATCACACACCAACAGACCCTGAACATTTTGGTCCAGATGGTTTCTAGGTTCTTTAATATACCAAAGATTGTCCATATAGGCTTGGGTTTGTTTCCTTCCATTTAATTTAAACACAATCAACTTCTTGTTACTCAATGCCAATTTATAATTCACAGGTAAATCTTCTATCATGCCCTCATTACTTACAGAACCAAGCGTAGAATAGCAAAAGCTCATGTTGGTTCAGTGTCTCAGTATGTTGGACTTCATGTATCTCATGTTAATAAAGGTCTTGAGAAAGGCACAGAGAATCTGTCTCCTAGCTCCCATGAAAAGTAAGCATAGCTAAATCCCCTTTCTGCATTTAAAAGCTTTCCTGTTAGTGTTTTGCTAATATAATTTAATCATGCATAGAAAATTAAACAGATTCTGATCTTGGCTTTACCAGTGTTTCGTGTTACACCCTCTATCAGATACTTTTGCCTCTACTGACAGCCTGCATTCCCTGTCCCCGTGCTAAATGTTAATTCCCTCCATAATTATTTCGTTACGGAGCCTTCAAAATGTACAAATTGCTTTCTATCAACTTGTCAGGCGTAGTCACTCTCATGAATCCATTCAGCTGACCCCTACAAAACATAATTACTGCTTTAAATCCTGATTGTCAGTGATGGGTTTTAAAAACGCCTATTCCCCAGGCTTCTCCCTGCTCCTTCCCTAAAGCACAGGACAGCAAGTACTGTCCCTTAGGTCACTCTGTACGTGTCCTCATGGATACCTGTGGGAAACATCGCATCGCCCTTCCACACAGCAGTCTCCGTATCTACCAGCATTGTTCAGATCGGAGCTCTGGAGGCTGGGCACGTAGCATTCTCCGTTCGGATCACATTCCCCCATCTGCTTTTGATGTGTTGTTCTTGAGAGAAGGTTTGGTGACTAAACATTAGCAATGTAGTGACTGCGGCGGGTGTCCGTGAGTCAGTGTTAGCTTATTCCTTTGTAATGGAATCGATGTTGAATCAAAACATATTTGATGATAATAGAAATGGTAGCGTGGCTGTGTCATAGCTGTGGCTTGTAATTGAAGGTTAAGTTATGCTCCTTACTCATCCTTCCTCCCCACAGCACCCAGTTTTGGAAGGCAGACTTGAAGAGGGGGAGAACACTGAAGTGCAGAAGAGCTATATGTGAAATGCCCGTCACTGGGAGGGCCGGTGCATCCCAGGGCATGTGAGGAGGAGGAGGAGGCAAAGGAGGGCACAGGGTTGGTGGGACTTGTCAAATTGAGGACGGCTGTGTTGCTTTGCCTTGTTCCTCTCGACAAAGTAATTTTGTGGGAAAGTCTTTGTGTTTGTGCAAAAAGAATACTACGTAAAGAGGAAAAAATATAGTCTCTCCCTTCCCCATTTCACTTCTTTCTCTTCACTTGCCCTCAAATGAAGAAACCCCATAGTTCTCATGGGGGAAGAGAGGGAATGTAAGGGCCCAGGTTTACAAAGTGGGGGGAAGTTTATCAGCGGGCCTGGAGTTGAGGAAAGATCATTTACTTCTAATGCAAGAAATTCCAAGGAGTTCAGTAAAGTGATACGTGTTGGAAATATTTGTTCTATAGCTATGCAACTTGTGGAAGACCAGCTTGGATCTGGCAGTTGAAATCATTGGCACAATTCAGGCTGCCAAGAAAAAGTAGAAGCAGCAACTAAGCAGCGAGCTGCTGAGCAGTGGAGCTCATTTTCTGCGGCAGTGTGAGCTGCAAGAGGCGTACCGCTGCGATCCGTGCTGGAAACACTGCTTTTCCAAAGCACCCGGCGTCAGGCTGTGGGATCATTAATGACAGTGACTGCACAAGTTAATATTACTAATAATTATATTAATAATGTTACTGTTTGTATTACAGTAGTATTCAGAGATCATTTTCCTGGGTGGAGTATCAGCCATGAGGAGAGACGTCGCTGGCAGTGCGGGTGCTGTGTGGTAGCAGATGGCTGGGCTCTCCCAGTGCTCACCCCAGTATGAGAGCAGCATTGTGTCCGGCTGGTGCGGGTTGGCGGGGGGATGTGGCAGAGCTGTTCTTTTGAGTAGTTGGCCATGGCTATGCCACCTTTTATTTGTACCTTCCAAATAAGTGGAAGGTGAAACATGTTCCCTGTCAGTCCACTTCTTTCCTGAAAAGACTTTACTGAAATCTGAAACTCGGCCGATGTGAATTACTCACTTGTTTGCTACATTTGGCAATTCTCTCAAGCAGTGAATTTTAAATAAATTGGAAAGAAGGCCTTTCTGGGTTGGGTTAGTAGGTTTTATCTGAAAGCACTGATCTAAGCAGCAGGTGAGATGTGTGCCTCACCCTCTGACCGTCTTGGTGTGGGGTCTGCCTCTGAGCCCCAAAGGCAGCCATACCTCAGTGACAGAGTCCAGCCCGTGCTTTCTGGTGACCTCAAGAATGAACTCAATGTCTGCTGGAGTATGAAGCTGATTTGTTTTGGTGCCATTCAGTCATTGCGTGAGAGTGACAGCAGCCATCCTAAGTGATAAGAGTCTGTGCCGAAGGCTGCGAGGGTGAGACTCTCTAGCTGGGAGCGATAGCAGACTTGTGTGGCTTCAGACAGGAGTAATCGGGGGTCACTTGAGCCGGGGGTGTCCTGCTTCATGTGCAGCTGCGTCACCTCCCTTGCCAGCCCTGCCGTGGGCAGCAGCACTGGTATTGCAGCTGGAGGGGTTTCCCAGTGCTGCACTTTGTCACGAGTCATCTCTGAAACCCAAGCCGGGATAAAATTTGTGGGTGGGTTTTGGCCATAGTAATCACTGTGAGGTGAAGGGTGGTAACCTACTGTAGTGGGTGACAGTGCACCCCGTGTCCGTGTTGCTGGAGGATGGTGCCAGTAGCATTGTTCTGGTGAGGGCTTAAGCTCATAGGGAAGTTGAACAAGACAGCCTAGCTTTGCCCAGGGAAAGCCTTACATGAACTTAGCACTTTATTTTATGATAATGATGATGAATTCTGATATGAACAGACTGTGCCTTGCATTTTACATCTTTCACTCAACTTTGCTGTAAAAGCTGCTATAAAAATGAATTAAAAGACTTGCTTCACTTGGGTTAGCTCAGTGTAACTCCTCCTCTGGGTCATTTACTAATTCCAGGTGACTTGCGAATCCAAATGCAAGTAAAGTGTAGGCATCTAAGGAAATATCAGGGACCTTTAGAGTGGTCAGGACTCTGACCCAATGAAACCCAGCATGTGGAGTTGCTCTGAGCAGTGGCCTGCCTCAGCATGTAACTGTTAACCCATCCATTTGCAAAGCCAGCCTTTGCAGTGGGTAGTGTCGGAGCCTCTCTGTGCACTAGCTAACAGCTATGTCTGCTCCCAAACTACTGTTTCTTCCTAGATCTGACATTCCAGCATCACACTGTTTAACTAGTAACTACACAAATGTCATAGACCCCTTTAAAGCACAGTCCTCAGCTCTGAATCACTCCCAAAGCCAGTCCCCCAGCCACTACCTGCAATGGCTGCTAGAGACATTATACTTTTGGCCTTTGACCCTTTATCAGATTTAATTGGAGTTTTAGCTCATTGTTTATATTACTGAGCACTCAGCATTATGGTAACCCAGCACAGCCCTCCTGCTAATGACCCATCAGCTGCTGGGTGTTACTAGGAGTCAGCCCTGACTGCCCAAGCTTCCACATCCCTGACAGCCACATCTGCTTAGAGTAGTGCCTGTGAGGCTGTCCAGGATCCTCCTCCGTGCTCTGCTGCTGTTCCAGTCTCACTCTGCCTTTTATGTTACTGTTCACGTGGTGTTTACCCCCTACTCCGCCATGGTGCACAGGTGATTCTCTGTTCTGCCTCTTGGGTAAGTATGTTTTCTGCCATCCTATCTAAATTGTTGCCTGTCTGGAAGCCACAGAGTTTTCATCTCAGCTTGTGCCCTCTTCCACATGCACACCTTCAGGAGGAGAGCAGGGCCTTCAGCCCTGCACACAGGACAACAGCTGTAGCATCTAGTGCTTTCTTTGGGGGCAAAGCAGCTGTCACAGGTATTACCTGGTTTTATCAAGCGATGACCAGTTTTTTTCTATGTGTACTCCCAAGTCTGATGTATAGAATTCTTTAGAAGTTTAGCTGTGGGCTAACCATTTGATCCTTGCCAAAAACAGAACAGAAAAACAGGTTGTTGTCACTCTTCTCTCTTGATCTTAGTAATTCTGACTGAGGTTAATTTGTCAGCAATACAATTAGGGGAAATGCAATATACCTGATCTCTATGAATGGTGCAAGAGAACACACACAGGGTTCTGATTTAAATTAATCTTGATCCCACTAATAGGAATCAGAGGACCAAAATAAATTACATAGATGGAGTTAATCAAGACAAAAAAAATTCCAAAAAGTAACCTTGTGTTAATGGAGCTGATTTTGCTTCTGTCAAGTACAGACATGAAGGATAACACACTTTGTTGGGAAAGACACTGGGCACTGCTGCCTCCTGCTCTGACTGCCCAGGGCTGCTGAGATAGGGAGTTATTTCTGACAACCCAATATATGACTTTAAAAAACCCTATTTTTTTTCCTGTTTTACCTGACTCTTTGTGAAAACACTCAAAAGCCTGAGACTACCAACACATTTGCTGTGCCTGATTGATAGCCCTGCTTCCCTTCCTTTGGGGAGTCTCCCCAGCTTGCAGGTGTAAGTAACCTCCGCTGGCAGGGAGCTCTGCTAACACTGCAGGCAGTGCCTGCGAGCTCTGTGCTCCTGCAGAAAAGCAGAGCAGCAACGTGTGTGGCAAGCAAACAGGTAACGATGAACGGGAGCTGGGGGCAAGGGAATCTGTTCAAAGCACCCTGGCAACAGACAGAAAGAGCAACTAACTTTTTAAAATGCTTCTAGTCCTACATTCAACCTTTGCTGCACGTGACATTGCTGAACAGACATTGTTTAACCTGTAACTCTAGCTGCTGAGCACTGAACTTCCCTCCCCTGGGGAGGGAGGACAGAAAGGATTGCAGGAGGAGCACATTCTGGGCACACTGGCCTGGTGGCTGCTACAGGATTTTCTCCCAAGGACCTCAGAGTACACGTTTTGCAGCTTTGCATTCAACAGGTAGCAGAGAACAGCAGTGGCACTCGTAGGATTTGTGCAGTACAGCTTGTGAGCATCTTTGCTTTCTGTGGGCAGCCTCGTGTGGAAACAGGGAGCTGCCACTGCTGTCCTGGTAAGCAAGGCAGAGGAGGCAGAACTGGTTATTTCTCTGTTTGCCAGGTGGTATCTGCTGTGCTTTGGGAAGAGGAGTTCAGGGGACTCCCCTTGCCGAGAAATTTCTATGCAGACTGGAAATGGGACTCAGGCAAACCTTGTCTGCTGTGGGAAAACCTGTCATGGTAGCAACATTCAGTCCCGCTCATGCTCACCTCTGAGTCTTAATATAGCCAGGCACCAGGAGTACCTGAGATACTGTAACTCACAGCATTCAGAGTAGGTCTTCTAAGCCTGGGTTTCGACATGGCAATGGTGGTTAACAGGCTGCTGATTCCAAACTGCTCAAAATAAGGTTGGAGACTGCCTGTCGCTTCTCCAGCTCAGTGGATGAAGTTTGGTTCCACTCACATAGCTCTGTTGTCTGAAGCTCAGATGTCTACCTCAGTGTGTTCAGAGAGATGTAGTGTATGTTACCAGGGTTTCCCCCAGAGCAGATTGGTGGAACTGGAGATGCCATATTCCCAGTCTGATCCATGCCCTGCCTTATTGAAGTGTTATGTTACTTTCTCCCACCACTGCTACCACTGACAACAAGCATGATGAAAACATTTCAGGAAGAGGGTGTGGTGAAATAAAGACTGTACAAAGTTTGGCATCCACTGAAGCTGCTTCTGGAGACTTTGAAACAGTTCAGGGAATTTGGATGTGTCATTTTCATTCTTTCTAGTTCAGTTCAATTTTTATTATATAGACTTTATTTAAATGTCTCAGCATCAAACATTGTGATTACTGGGTGTGGAGCTGTACTGGATTGTTACTCATTAAATGTATTACAGACCGCTCCCTGTTCTTGAAATTAACATTTTTTCATGACATTTTTCTGACATGATAACTATATCCATTCAAACTTCATGTTACATTAGTACTTTTTTTGCATACTTAATACATTTCAGTTCTGTCTTTGCAAAAGTTGCCAAAGTCTTCAGACAAAACCTTCAACAAATATAGAAAGTGTAAATCTTCATTACAAAGTTATAAGAAGATTATTCCAGATGTTTTCCCATAGTAGTGATTTCCATGTGTTTGGTAGAGAGCTTGTGTGCTGTTGTGCTCTAGGATGCTGTGCACATAAATTCAAGGGATGTAAGAGAAAGCCTGAGATATTGAGTCTATAAAATAATATGGCTTCATAATAACTGAAAAGCTACATTATCCCAAATACTCAGAAACAAATATTTCCTATCCATTAACTGTATTGTTACTAGTGGAACATTTGCTATCAAAAAGGAATAAAACCAGTCAATATGGACATCTTAAAGATATTAGCTGGAAGAATGCCACGAAATGAAGAGCAAAGCGTGTACATATGCAGTGTGCAGATGTTCTCCACTGCATTATGTGGCCAACAGAAGTGTGCAAAGACAGTTCCTTTTATCATCATAGCATCAGTAATTTGCATTTAACACTCACAGGATCTTCTATCATCCCTCTATACCTGCTTCATTTTCATAGGAAATCCTTCCAACATTAAAATAATTTCTTGCAGCATGGAAGTTATGTATGCCCAAAACAATCTTCTGACTACTTAAGATAGATGCAAAATGCCACCATGTAATAAAGTTTTCAGCAGAAGAAAGCTGCTTTGCCTGCCTTGAGGGTGCTCTTTGCCTATGGTGTGTGCTAGAAAAGCATCTCTCAATCAGTTCTCTTCCATTGCAAACGCCCTGGTGCTGCTGTACCTCCATCTTCTTCTGCTACATGGATAATTGATCTCTGGGGAACTGCAGTAGCATAGTCACCCCCAGTTACTGAGCTCAGCTGAGAGGTAAATATATCATATTTAATGGTTTGCGCTTTACAGAGGGGAGGAAGAGGAAAGGCACATTTAGGTTTGATAAGCAAATGGTGTCTTCTGAACTTTAAATTCTATGAAATCATTTGGGCTGTCATTAAAGCTCAGACACCTGAGGAAACTTGTGATGAAAGAAAAGGGATGGAGGTCTGATAATTTCCCTTCCCACTAAAATCAGAAGTTACCAGCTGGAAAAAGATGACTTTTTTAAAACTTAAAAAAAAAAAAAATGTGTCTCAGATATTTCTTGGCTATGCAATTATGGAAGAAGTCTCTCTGTTCCAGAATTTAGGCTATTGTCCTTCCAGATGAAGCTGTCACAGCGATCCAGGTTCAGGAGATCCTGTTACATGAGAGGAAGGAGTGTAGAAATTGCTGAGTGAAAGGGAACAGGAACACATTTAATCTTTGATTTAAAGCCAGTGGACCTCATTCTTCACTACTTACAGCTTGTGCCAGCCTTTTTTACCAGTGTAAAGAAAGGGCAAAATATATTTTTCCTTTGACACGCAACCTGTTCTGATGTGGCAGACGAAGGTGCAGGTGAGCGAGAATCAGGGTCATCGGGAAAACACACAAAACACTTGAAATTCTGGCCATGTCTTATATCCCCCTCATACCAGTCCAGCTCAAAAAGCCTCAATTATTGTAACACCACGAAGTCTGGAGCCTCTGTTTCTGAGCACGGACCTGTGACAGAGCTTTGCCTTCAGTCCTGCAGGTGCCAGGTGGCTGCAGCAGTTCTGGGACCCTGATTCCCTGAACTCTGGGCCTCATTTACCACCAGACCAGCTCTCTTCCCACCAGTTCTTGATTTATAGAAGACAGCAGAATAGCTTGGCTAGAAGAATGATGTATGAACATGGCGAGTATCGAACACACTGCATGAAAAGATAATCAGTTTCCCAAACTGGTAAATTGACTTAACTGAAAGCTGTGCCTGTAGAACCCCCAGAATAATATTGTAATTAATTGCAATTAATAATTAATGGTAGGCAGTTAATTAATTGATTGCCATTTGTACTGAAGCACAGAATAATGACCCATAATAGCAGAGGCTTGTCAGTTTGGCCAGCTGCCTTTTAGCTGACTGTGTTTCCATCACAAGGTGCCTGCCATACAACAGGCAGGGTTGCCGCATGTCAGGTACCCGCTGGAGGGTGCGAGGGCCATCTCTGACAGTCAGGGAAAACTTCCTTCAGCCCATCTCCAGCTTCTTCTTCAGGCAGAAAAGCAAATTAACCCAAATTCAATGTGACAAGTATTTAAAATGCTAATGCCTAATAATTTGGCGTTATGAGGGAGGAAGGAATGGTAGAAGCAGAAATTTCTTCAGGCCTGACATGTTCATGGATATGGACTTGGCTGGTCTAAATTCTCACACTAAATATTCCATAGAAAACTTGATTACAGAAAGGCGAGAAAATATTAGTATTCAAAGCCAAGGCATTCAGAGGTTTTAAAACTTTT
The DNA here is from genome assembly GCF_963210335.1 of Falco punctatus. Classification (NCBI taxonomy): domain Eukaryota; kingdom Metazoa; phylum Chordata; class Aves; order Falconiformes; family Falconidae; genus Falco; species Falco punctatus. The sequence goes on along the minus strand of NC_137583.1, from coordinate 35,157,481 downwards.
CATTAACTCATAAGTAGGAAAGAATGGTAACCAGTGACCTGAGTGCTCACAGCTGAAATGTCATAATTTCATTGGTACTCCTCTGCCTTTTTGGAATAATTTCTTTGAGCAGAGAATTTTTGTTAAAGTGAAGAATTAGGCTGCTTTTAATTTTATCCCTTTATTGTGCATTCAGACAGCTGCCTGGCACGTGCCTGTGTTTTGTTTACAAGAGCATGTCCAGGGGATGCTGCACTGCTGATGCTAATTAACACCCTGAATGTCACTTTCTTCCTGGTTTGTGTCACTCATTATGTGACATTGCTGAAGGGAAAAACAGAATTCAGAGGAAATTTCTGAGCTGTAGCAAAGATAAGGTGCCTGCAGTCCGAGGCAGAAATTTTCAGATACCTGAATTTTGCTTGACTGAGTGTGTGGGACCAGCCTGAGCCTCCTTAAGCACTCACGGCTTTGGTTAAAGGCAACCCCAGTTTGCACGGTCTTATTTGTGTGTATTTGCTGGGATGCTGTGACTGCAGGGCCAAATCAGAAGCACGGAATGTAAGCAGAAAAGTGGGAGGTTAGCACAAAGCCATGGGAAGATTTTGCAAAAAGTGTGTGGACTAAGGCCAGGGGAAGGAGGTGTGGAGGAGACCAGGATGCCATGGTGGGGAAATGGGAATGCGTGGGTGGAGGAGTGGGAAGGAACTGGGGGGTGGTCACTGTTGGGTGTCTGGTTGGGGGCTGAGGACTTTGCCAAGGTATGGACAGGTGTGAGAGATATTGAAGGGGATGGAGAAAGTATAAAGTGTGAGAAGCAATAATCTCTATGAAAATCTTTATAGAAATATTTGAACCTCTTATGTATGGATCTGTGTGAAGGTCTATATCAACTATAAATATAACATATTCATCCTGGGGCCAAGAATAATGTTTTTGGAAAATAAGCTAGCACTTTATTTATTCTTCATGCTTCTGAAGGGCAAGTGTTCTTTGGTAAATTTTCCTAACAGTTTTTAGAGCTGAAATGTAATCACTCAGTAGTTTGTATTAAAGTTACTGCTAAAATTTGGAATCAATTAATGTTAACAGTGTTAACTCACTGAACTTTAGAGAAGTAAAAAGGGAACGCAGAAAGAAATCTGCCTTGCTGTCCTTTTCACCGAGTTTCTGCCTTTTACATCGTGATGCTGAAAGGCCAAAGCAGCACTGGGGAAATACTCTGCTGAAAGAGGAAGTCATTCTTCCCTCCTTAATTAAAGAAAATGAACGATTTAAACTCACAGTTGATGGTTAGAGAACCAAAGCCAGACTCATGAACTTTTCAAACATACTTAAGTTCCCCAAAGTCTCCATCAGGGAACTGGCGAGGGCTTTGTCTATAACTGCTCAGCTGAATTACTTGGTCTGGTTATCTTTCCTCTTTCCTGCCTGACTCTGGCAAATAACCTCCAGCAGCAGGACCTGCTTTTGCTGGTTTATGGGCAGTGCCCTATACTCAACAACAGTTCCAGTGCCACATCCAGGCCAGGTAGCCTGTCCATCCCAGACAGGCGGTCTGTGCTGGGACTGAGGTGGCTCTGGGGCAGGTATAGCCCTGGCTCGTTGGCAGCGTGACCCTCCAGAGGGCCGTCCCCATGTAGAAAGAAACTCTCTCATGGCTGCAATGTAAGAGTACTTACTGTGTTTTTCTCCCTACCTCACACAGAGAAGGTGGAAAACTTCTGCAGTTATAAATCTTGCTTTCAGCCAGCCTCTTTCACAGCTCTGTTTCCCAGCTGTTTACGAGGAGAGCAGCATTAGATGATCATCTGTGGGCAGTCATTCACACCAGCTGCTAGAGGTGGATTAGACATCCTGCCTGGGGTTTATTTCTGTCCTGATGATAGGGATTTTGATGTTTGGGTGTTTTTCTCAACAAGCATCAGCTGTGGTTTTGTATGTACCTACTGCTGCCATTTAGTGATAACATTTACATACCAGATTTCTTGGGGAACACTTTGCTGGCAATCTCCTCTCTTAGATGGCCAGCTCTTGTGTAGATAGGGAAGCCAGGCTGGGCTTGGGAACTGACTGCAGATATTGGCTGCCTGAATCCTCACTCAGAAGTAACCTTGGTATAAGGCTCTGCTGCTGCCTACCATTAGATCATCTGAAAAGTCAACAGTAAAATAAAAATTTTGTGTGGGACCCATTCATTGTGGTTTGCAGTAAACATAGGATGGAGGTGATCAGAGGCTCCATAGTCCTGTTTTGAAGTTAGACATGCTGATGGAGGAGTGCCCTGTAGGCAAGGACCAAAAGCAACTTTGTGTGAGTGTACCAGGGAACTCAGACTGATAGTTGCCCAGCCACTTCTGTGCTCTCCTGGCACTGCCAAAGGCAGGAGCAGGGCTGGGTAGACCTTTGGTATGCCTTGGTCTCATAACAGGAGTCTCTGGAGTAGCTTAAACCTGCTGTGGCACTCAGACAGCTGGCATTTCCAAAGAAACCACCTTGGCAGCCCCACCTGAGTGAGCTTGACCAAGCTTGACACTGTACCGACTCAGTGCTTTGCATCAGGGTGACCCTGTTCAGCCAAGAGCTCCCCATCAGCATCCCTCATGTCCCATGGCTGCCGTGTCACCGCCCTCTCAATGGGGCATAAGAGCAAAACCGCTGTGTAAGGAGGAATGAGAAGAGAGGGTGTGGAGTGACAGGCGCCTCCCTTGCTCACATCCAGCCATAGTTTCAGGAGGGTGACTGAGCACCATGACAGCCCTGGTGACAACAAGGGAAACTCTTCATGGTCTTCTGAGCCCCAGGTGCTGTGTTAAGGTGTACTAGAGACATCTGAGTCTTTCTGATGGGACTTTAACAAGGAAGGCCTTGGAAAGGTAGGTAAAAGTATTCCTTTTTATATATATATATATAAAACCCAAATTGTGTATGTCAGCTGTGAAGGAGTCAGTCCTGAAGTTCATAAGCAACTCTTCCTTGGTGCACACGCAAGGATCACAGCAAGGTGTAAAAATGAAATAAAACTAAAAAAAAGAAGGAGCAAATATATGGAGTTCTAAACTTGTCAATGTGTTCGATACGCATTGCAAGTAACAGAAAGAGAGGTGCTGTAAATCAGAATTTGACTTTTCTCCCTTCCCCGTATCATAAAACATAACGAGTCTCCACAGGCATGAAGGAAGGGCCCATCTCCTTCCCTCTGACGGAGCGGTGCTATAAACCGCAGCAGTAGAAAGATGGTTCTGTCAGTTTTACTGGGCAAGACCTTGACAGAGTTGTTTAGGGCATATCTGCAGGACCAGACGTTGGAGCGTGCTCAGCCCAAGCTAAAAGTGAAGGGGCAGGGGCGCTGGGCTGGGCCTTGGGCACCTGCTGCATTATCACCGTGGTCCGGCACTACACCAGGCGGGCTCAGTGGTACCAGATTCCCTGCGGTCGTGGCATGCCACTGCTTTCCAGAGTAGGGAATCTATAAGGAGATCTAGCTTGCCTCCTCCTCAGGAGCACTGTGAGAATCAACATGTGTTGATCTGAAAGTACTGTTAAGGAACAGTATCAGTGTTGTTAGCAAATATCAGTTTACTGTGCTTAAAATGACAAGCTGCCTTTTGTCTTCCCGTTAAAATTTACATCTGCTCTAAACCAACCAAACAAAATAAAACCACCCCACACCCAAGGAGCCATCTTATAGTTCATATGAGTTCTCTTTTAAAAAACAGTAATCTTTTATCAAGTCCCCTGACATCCAATGGAGCTGGATTCAGCAGGTTCAGATTTACTGACTTGAATTTGCTGTGCCAACTTTTGCTAGAGAGCAATCTGGCCTGATAAAAGTTGTGTGTTTTTGCATAAAGTTCTCATGCAAATGCAGTTTAGAAGACCTTTAAATAAGCAATAAAAAATGTCTATTTCAAACATGCATATATATTTACATTAATCTGCAGCTAAGATAACAAATGCTATTTTTGCCTTAAATACTGAATTTAATGAAAACAGTATTTTGTGCCAAGCTGGTTATAATGATCGTGTAATTCAGAAAATATATGAGACATTAAAACTCTGTGACATCTCCTTCCCATGCTAAAGACTGTAAGAGGGATTGATGGGACCAATAAATTCATTCCCATAGGGAAGACTGTAGAAAAACCAGGAAGCACTACAAAATATAGCCCACCTGGTAGCTTTATGGCCCTGTGTGAATGCTGTAATCATTTTAAAGAGATGCTGATTAGTATCAGCAACAGGAGTTGAATTGGCAGCAGCAGCAGCATCAATTTCAACAACACTGGAGGTCCTTAAGTTCCCATTTTGTGACTTGGATGGAAATGATTCATCCAGTCAGCAGGTGCTGTTCAATCTGTACTACGTATATACAACTAATAGAAGAAGGAACGCAGATTTTGCACTAACAGAAATAACTGAATGCCTCAAATGTCACCAGAACTCAATGATTTGAAAGTTGTTTTGAATTGAAACTGTTTTACAATACAGTTGGACAGTAGACAGAAAAGATACAGGCCCAGATCTTCAGTGAAGTGAATGTGGCCACACCAGTTTATCCTAACTGGGAGTCGGGCACGGAGGTAGTTCTTTCACTTTCATTGTGAGTTTCTGAGTTTTCCACAGCTGAACCTCTTCCTGCTAAAATCCAGTCAAGCAGCAGCAGTTGGACTCAGCCAGCTCTTGAAGATTCGTCTGGCTGAGCCTGAAAGAGGAAAGGCAAAGCATTATAACTTAGGAAAGCAGAAACACGTTTCCACAGGCAAGGGTGGTTTTCAGGTTAGAAGCTGCATAAATGTGTTTCATGAACCTGAAAACCAGCATGACGGCATGATGCCATCAGCAAGAAGCATCAGTGATTATTCTTTGTAAGCTGTTTGTGTCTTTCCATTCAGATCCTGTCATCAGGGTTGACATGTTCTCAGTGTCTTCCTGGATGTGGTGTCTGAGGCCCAGAAATACGCACTTAGGTGCACTTCTCATGAAGGGAGGAATTGTCCACAGGCTTGCTGTGAAATGAGGTCGTTAGGGAGACAGGCTGAGTATATTTGATGTTCAGCTGGAGATGAAAATTACATACTCATAAGTCAGTTTGCTTTGGAAAAAGTATTTTTAAATTTGGTTTTAGGTATAATAAAAAAAACCCAGTATAAACTTGATGCATTGAGTTCTCCAGACCTTTCAGGTCTGGGAGGAAGGACTTTCTCCAGCAGACTTTTCCCATCTGGTGTTGTCCCTTGTGCTGCACAGAAACACTTGGCTGTCTCACAAGCAAACTCGCTGCTGTCACCCTAGTCAGGAACACAGACAATACCTCGCCATGCTCACTCTGCCAGGGATGACAAGCCGAAGTGAGGAGGCTTGGAGCTGCTCCTGGTTAGGGGGAGGAAGGTTATGGGGTTATGTGTCTCTGGCGTGCTCTTGCTTCTTTGAAAAGTTGTGGTGTGTGGATTGGAGAAGGAATCGGGCACAAAGCAGCCCTAAATTCATCCTCTCTGATCTTAGAGAGGTAGCTGGGATGCAAGGGTAGGTGTCGAGTGTCCCCATGCTGTCTTTGTACTTGGCCGTGCAGGCGGGGATGCTGCCTTCTGTGTGATGTGCCAGTGCTCATTCAAGCCACAGCTTCTCTGGGGTCCTGTCTTGCTTGCACACTGTTCATTTTTGCCTCTTTCACAGGCAAAAAATCTTGGAAGAGCAGCTGATGGAAACTTGTGTGTGTGCCTGCATTTTTGTCTGCAGCTGCTGTTTAAGGGGAAGCTTAATAGGTGTCCTCAGTGAAAGGTGGCTGTTGCCACCAATGACAGCTGCCTGTGGTGCACTGTAACGTGTTGCTACTGACCTGGTAAGGTTTTATTTACAAAAAAAACCCAAAAAAACCCAAACCAAAACAAAAAAAGAATTGAAAGTACACACACAGTAGATAGTGGTGTGTTGTTTAGCCAAGATACCGTATAGACCCTGAAACGGGCCATTGGTGTTTCATCTTCCTGCAGATAAAGGGCCAGGAGATGTGCTGCACCGAGACCATTTCCAGCATTTGTACATTCAGGCTGTTCATCAAGAATTTTTCATATGTCAGTTCTGTACTATATAAAAAATAAGTTGAGTTTGTAAGAGTTGTGTAGGGCCATCTCTAACTACTGGATTTGGATTTTACAGGGCGCAACGGGATTTGCAACGGCCCATACCTGGGCCAGGCAGAGATCGTATGGCCCTTGGACTGCCCCAGCAGGTGAAGTGAGAGAGCTGCCAGTGTGCGTGTGGTCCTAGCACCATGAACCCCACTTATCTGTAGGGTGCAAAACATATATTTTTCTCCTCACAGCTATTGGGGGCTCCAGCTACGTTGTATCATAAATACAACTTTTGCTGTACCTATTAGCCTGGCAATTTCTTTTTTGCACTCTTTTCCGCAGAACCAGTTTCAACAGAATTTAATGACAAATTGGACTTACATCAGCAAAGCCTTGAGCATGCCGGTCATGGATCTTGTGGCAGAGTAGATCAGCTGCATTATTTATGGTGGTTCATTTCCTATCACCATTTATTTTTTTATTTCTTTGTTGTCAATAAAAGGAGGGTGGGAAATACCTACTGTGCTCATTATCTTTTCTATTACCCAATTTTTCTGCAAATTCCCTGATATTTTAATTTCTTTCTTTCTCATTTTGGTTCATTTTCCTTTCAGGCATTGTAATTAATGGACTGTTCTAATTTCCTTTGAGACAACATTCTTAATTGCTGTAATTCTCACTTATGTCTTTTAGGCATCCCTGCTGGCATTGATTCATTTGGATTTGCATTCCTGAATGCTGCAAATATAAATACTCAGTCAATATATGTAGCGAGCTAGTCCCTTGTCCTTCTGAATGCTCTACAGATTTTTCTTTGCTTTTTTTTGAAGCAAAAGTAAATGGTGGCTTAACAGCTGTAGAATTGTCATAAAAGCTGGTGTATGTGTGCCTTTAGTGTGTGCAGTAGGTTGTGCTTTGGGTTGGTGGTGAAGTGACAGGGGGTTTCACGTGATGTGTTTCACTGTGCATGCCTGACCTTTTTTAATTATTTTGAGAATAATAACCTTGAGGGTTGTTTTAAACCAAATGGTGCAAACAAATGAGTTTTCCAGGGATAGAAATTACAAGTTATGAATGGGACTTGCAAATCTGGAAAAAAATAGTATGTGCTGCTGACACAAGATTTCTTTTATAAAGAAAAGGTGTGAATGAGATCACATGAAGCTGGAGGTCTCCAGCTCAGGTGCTTAATGAGGGCAGCAGGAACAGCACGGTGAATGCCATTACGCAGAAATGTTTTGCTGTCTCTGCCTCTCTGCAGTTGTCCCAGCACCAGCGATGACCCCCACCCCAGGGATCGGCCTCTCACACTGGGGCAGGAGGAAGCAAGCTGAGGGTCTCCTGCCACTGGCCTCCTGACTTCATCTGACGTTGGCTTTGAACTGCTTTGAGCAGACGTTTTTCCACTGTCAGCTTGTTTCCTGCAGGCCATCAGAAGAGCCACAAGGGAAACAAGTTTAGTCACAGCTGTAAATAAAATGAAACAAAGTGAAGCAGCTCTGTGTCCTGTTACCACACCCCTGGGTCACTTGATCCTCATGGTTTCTCATTTGGCTTTTCACTCTGGTACAATTACGCCTTGCAGGCACAGAACTTTAAAATGAGATGAAAATTACGTGGCTATACTTTAGGATAAGTGCATCCAAGTTGCTCCAAATGCCATAAAAATATCCCGTACAGAGGAGTCCTATTTATAGACACAACAAATAATCCACTGGTTTTTTAGTATGCCTACAAATGTATTCCCATGGAAGGAAACATGAAGTGTCGTTCTGTGGTCAGCACTTGAAGCAGTTGCATTTTCTGTATTGATGACAGAGAGTTGCAATGGGGAAGGATTGCTGGGTGGCAGTAAAATGGAAAGGGATTGACCAATTGTCTTCTCACTAGTTAAGATGATTAATCAATAAATTAGGACAAGAATTAAAAGCCTAATGCATTAATATAATATTTATACTGGTGGTTTAAATGGCTTTCATAGATTACCTCCATTCAAATTCATGTTCGCTGCACGTGATAAGTGATGGGCAGCACACAGAACAGGCAGGAGGCAGACACCAGATCTGTGCTGATGTCTGCAGTTACAGGGTAGCCACTGGCAGGCCTTCATTGCAGCTTTTCCTACTTCCAAATGTGTTTATTTGGAATTGTTTAATTGTTTTTGAGTATTCTGATTTTTTCTTTTAATGGAAAGTGTTTGTGGGCTATCTTCATGTTCAACAAAGATCCGTTTTTTCACCTACCCCATTTATTTTTGTTGTAGATTTTCCATTCACAGACAAAACCTAATTCTGATCACCTTGTTCTTTATGAAATATATAGTAAAGAGGTTTCATTGCAACTAACCTAAATGCTAATTTGAATGAAATGTGACATGGGCTGGCAGGAAATTCATGGGCCAGGTAGCATTAAAGTCCAGATAAGGCAGTAATGTGCTCTGAGAACAGGCTGTGATGCTGTTACAACTTCTTCTATCACCTTTGCTCTTAAATTACATACTTTCACAGTGCCCTGGGTGCTTGGCCACAGAGCACTCTGCCAGCCCAGGACAGACATGTCTCGTGACTCCCCCCAGGAAAGCAGAATCAGGGAAATAGTGGGGTAAACTATAGCTTCTGTTTCCGCCTCTTGCATAAGGCAAGTCTCCTCCAAGGTGAGCTCGCTTGTTGCCAGCCAGCAGTCGTTGAAACCCTACCAAATACATGGTGCCTTCCAGGAGGAGTTTGCTGCCAGCAGGGTCTCTGTGAGCCGTCGGGTGGGTTACTTGGAGCTGCAGCTCAGGGTGCTCTAGCCAGCACCACTGGGCTTGGAGGGTGCTTGGGGCTTTCCCTTTCCTTTTGCAGTAGACTACCAGGCCTGATCCCCTGCCTTGGGCCATACCACTATCTGCAGGGCACTGGGGTCACTGAGTGCTGGTCCCTTTGTGGCCTCCCTACCACAAGTGGCTTCCAACGTGGTGCCCACCTCTCTGGTCCCAGCGATGCTGAGGGTCTCAGGGTTGCTGCCTGCTGGAACATGTGCTAGTTACTGAGTCCTGAGGGCAGCTTAATTAGATGGGGTTTGTATCTTCTTATCTCAGAAATATGTGCTGCGTGAGCATGAGGAGAGAGAAGAAACCTGTCATGTGCTTTTACACTCATTCACTTTCACACTTTCTTTGTTCTTATTAGCTTGGCAGGTTGTCAGCAGGATGGAGAAAAGAATTCCTAAGAATACTAGGAAATAGCATACAAGCATCACTGCAAAGCGCACAGGCTGTGAAAGAGGAGGTTCAGGGAAGAGATGAAAGCAGTTGTATGAAAGGGTAAAAGTAGCTTAATTATTACTCGGCAAAAAGTATATACAGCCCGCCACAGTTTTCAGTGAGGTCTTTGTTAATTTTCAGTCCAGTTGCAGTAGCCTGGCAACTGCCCTCAGAAATTCTCGGTGGTCACAAGAGGTTGTGATTAGGGGCACGATGTCCTGCTGGAGGCCAGGTGCCACTCGTGTACCCTTGGTGTTGAAACTGGGGCCAAGGAGGTTTAACATTTCCGTGCGCGGTCATCGCTGACAGTGTTGTGTTAGGGTAACTCAGAAGCAAAGCTCGTCAAAATCAAATTTTGATCCCACTTGGCTCGATGATGCGCACTGCTGCCGGGGCGGAGGGAGCAATCCCAAGCCAGAGGAGTAGACAGGTTTGCAGCAGCATGGTCACTCCGTGGTGGCAGACAGAGAACATTCCCACTCAAGTTTTTGGAGGCAATGCCTTTCTGACCCACTCTTTGCCAGCGGTAACTGATTTATTTTGCAGCTGACTGAGCACAAGAGGACATGGTACACTAGTGGTGGCCACCAGAAGGCTATTTGGCATTTCATTGACCTGCAGGTCAAATTGATCTATGCAGTTGGTCATCTATTTCGCCATTGATGTATGCAATATTTGTAGCTCCTTTCCAATGGGGGCTGTCACTGAACAGTAAGTTTTGTGACCCCAGTTTGCTTACCTGCACCCCTTCGAGTCAGTATTCCCACCGAGCTGGACATGCTGTGATGTGCTGAGAGTGGACAGGCCAGGCTTTCTCTGCAGATTTGTTTTGGTTTATATTAATAATATTCTCTTTCACTTTGTGACTTGGTTTAAAAAAAGAGATAGATGACTTGAAATGAGAGTGAATTAAAATTCGAGATGTGTTGGGAGCTTGAACAAGCTGGGCTGGATTCCAGAATGTTTCGCGAAGAGACAAAGACAGGACGGGAGGCAGCAGAAGCAGTGCAAGCAGACAAGAAAAAGTAAAGTGGTAGCTGGCAAGGAGCAGGGAGGGAGTGATTCTCCCTTGCTGGTGGAGGAAGCGATACGAAGGAGGTGCTGCTTTGCCCATGCTCTATGTAAAGCTGACTTGTATTTTAAATTGCTTTTAAATTAATCAAACTAGGAGAGAAATGCTTGAAAAACACTGCCTCTTTTTGCTTTTATTCCTTCCTCCTACAACCATTGCTACTTCTGTCTTTGCCATTTTATCATTTTTCCAAATCCAGATGTTTCTACTGGCTCAGTGCAAAATGAAGGAAAATATTACTTTTTTCCCTGATTTCTTTACCTCCTCCCAGACAGTTTTTCCTAGGATGAAAATCTGAAAACAGCTGTACATAGGGAAAATGCTGCTTTTTTCTGGACAAGCCAGATGTAGTGAGGGCATAGATAGCCTGGGCTCACCTGCGAGAGCCTGGCTGCAGCCTGCAGTGGCTGGGAGCCCCGCGAGCCCCCAGGTGGCTATGGTCAGGCACTGACAGAGGAGCGCACTGCAGATGCAGAGTGCTGAGCAGCAGTGGGAGGAACAATATCTGAGAAAACTAGCAATAATCTAGTATTTCTTTGGGCAAAGCAATAGGTGGCATGGTAAGCTGATAGCATGACATGCTGTCCTACTGGTTAAGAAGTCTTTGAAGTGGTGTGTTTAGGTAATGCAGCAGTACCTGGTTGACTGGGCTGCATAGAAAAGTTTGTTCTGTATTTTTCCCCCCCAAGTATCTTTTTAGTAAGGGAAAACAGCATCAATTTTTTTTCCCCCTACTTTTATAATTAGTTTGCATTCATTGCTATTTTCTTACAAAGAAAATGATTTATGGATCTTAAGTTAATACCATTTTGCTTGCAAATGAACTTTAAGTCAATTTAATGAATGATAAAAAATGCAATAGAGCTGGAGGGAGGGTCAAGTAATTGTTTTTTCCAAATTAATATATTAAAGAAACTTGAGCAATATAATTTTCAGCTGGCTTCATAAACATAAATAAGTATTTTCTGCAAAGCACTATTTAAGCAGAAAGAGATGTAAGAAAGATGACCAACACATTGTGGTATGGCTGGGATTCCATTTTTGCAAAAGAATCTCATACTTAGGCAAAGTAAATTACTAACGAATGCTTTCATCCTCTGAAATACCAAAGGAGATATAAAAGATTTTTGGTTATTACACAAAATTTCCAGTGAGGAAAGCGTATGCAAAAGGTAGCCAACCTGCACTGTAAGAATTGCTCCTCCATTACTTCTTCTTGTCTATGAAGTCACAGAATTAACTGTATTCCTCTCTACTCTTTACCTGGAGTTAAAGCATACAAGTACGACTAAGCTTGCCTCCTGTACACCTAGCAGCCTGCAGCCCTGTGAATTTGTGTGCTGTGTTTTAGATGGTCATATTCAATAGACCAGGAGCTATTCTGACCCAAGTGTTAAGGGTGGTTAAGTTATTATCCTAAAGGGGCACAAAGAAATAAACCAAATGGCTGAATACCAGTGGCTGCATCATGCGCTGTGAACTTGAACTGCATCTCTAGCAAGAGTAACCCAACTTTTCTTCCTTCCCTGAATTTAGCATATGCCTCGTAAATTCTCCTTCCTGGAACTGCCTGACATAGGAGCACACTTATTTAAGGTCAGGGCTGGCTTTTTGATAGCTTCCATAATGGTAACTGCCATTCTTAAGAATATATACTGGAAGAAATATGAATCAACTGGCCTTTGCTGCCTGCTGCTGTTTATCAAGGTTCTTGGCTGTGAAGAACTAAGTATCATTGTGCTCTTCCATTTGCTGCTAACACCACTGGAGCCAGGCGCTGCGGGGCTGGCGGATGAATGGCTAATGTGTCTGGTTTTAACAGCCTGGCTGCTGCCAGGGTGTAACTAAAGCCATTTGTTTGTGAAGAGAACCGTTACCACTCGCGTCTCAGCGAGCACTAACTTGTCTAAGAAAGCGCAGGAAATCTGTATTTAAATTATATAATAGTTTGCGCCAATGTAACACCATGGAGGTTTACTGTGCTCTAGAAATCTGCTTCTTCCCCAGCCTCTGCTTCCGCCTGGGTAGTCTCTTCACATTAAGATGCGCAAGTGGGAGAAGTTAAGTAGGGCTTTCTAGATTGCACTTCACCAAGGAAAAATGAAAGCCAGAACGAGTAACTTCAGAAGCTTTTGAGAGCAACCAAGTGTCTGAGAAAGTGATGTAATGTGCAAGAAAACAGTAGAAGTTCACCATGGAAAAACAAGCTGATGTTCTGGCAGGATTTGTCTGTTCATATGGTAAAGCACAACAGAAATCCATAAAGGTGGCTGTCAATATTCATGTGATTTACAAAATTCAGCTCTCTGTGGGGATGTGCCTTCCTTGGCTGTTGTGGGTGGCAGCAAAGGTGATGGCTGAGACTTGCCTAGGTTGCCTGGTGGGGCTGTGGAGTGCACGGTTCCTCCAGCGGTGCAGTAGATCTCTCTGGACAAACCGCTTCTTCAGCACTTTTGGTTTGGTCCTTTGTGTCCAGGCTCTTCTCCTGGAAGAAGGCAAAGATTATAGTAAAGAATGTTGATGCTGTGGAATAAGTATTTTCATCTGCTGTGCAAAGTTCCTTGTGGTTGGAAGACTAAGCTGTGCTGGCATAGCGAGGTTCTGGGTATTTGTGCCTGTCCCTGGGTTGCAGCCAAGTGTAAGGAGCCAGACCTGAGATGTGCTGTTGCTCCTTAAAGGCTACTAAAAATGCTTAAGTGGCTCATGGGTCCTTGGTTCAGTTGTTTGAAGAAGAAAGGATTGTTATACCAGAAGCTGGGATGTATAGGTAGTTTAGTCGTGTCTTAAATGTAGTAGTGTGCAGTACCATAGTTAGGTGTAGCCTATAGCATTTAAGATTTACACATGATGTGGAGAGAGGCTCAGTAACACGTCTCAAACTCCTCCTCCTAAGGAACAGTGTAAGTCTGTGGAAATATCTTTGGGGGAAATAGCAAAGAATCTGCACCTCTGGTTCAAAATTCAAAGTGAATTGAAACTAAAACATCTGGGACATTTTGGAAAGGTTAGTTAACTTCATTTATTTATTTTCGTTAGTTTATTTTATATAAATATGTCACTATACTCCTGATTTTCAGGTTTGAAGTTACCTTGCCTATAGCTCTTGACAGAAATCTACTGTAAGTGCTTGGCTGGATGGCTTTGGTCTTCTCCCAGTCATTTGTCCTCGCCTGCATGACACCACTTTCAGATTTGTTAAAGCCCCTGCAGCTGGGCCACTGATTGCACGTGGAGGTTTTTCTCAAAGTTTTTAGAAGGGCTCCCATGCAGTGAGCTCAGGTTATAAAATTCACAGTGGCTGAAAGGTGAACCGAGCAAAATGCAAATGTAAGGAACACTTTACATCTCTCTGCTGGTTGCTTTTTATGGTATACACCTCATATTCAGCTCCTTAGTACAGAAGATCTTACAAGGATGAAACTGTGTCTTTCCTATCACAGTCCTTTAGCATAACAAGACCCTTATTGTCTTCAAAGCTTCTGACTGCAACCTAACATAAATATTACATGTTACACTCATAGTGTTCCTCTGCCTCCACTTAGAGGTATAACATTATCCTACATTTCACTTGTGAATCTTCCCCCAGTTGGACATCGCGTTTGGCTCGGCAGTGAGCACTGGAGATGCTGTATGCAAACTTCTCAGCACCACTCCCACAGCAGAGAGTGGCTTCGATATAGGTTCTTCCAAAAATACACTACAGATTGGTAAGTGTTGTAACGGCACCCTTGTTTTTTATTAACACAACCCTATCTAAGCTTGAGTGAAAGTTTTTGCGAGCCTTTGGTGAATGCTGCTATGGCGTAGGCGTTTTGCTAATGACCTCTAATGAGTGGCAGTGGTTACATGAAGGAAGCTGAGCGGCTAACAGGCTCACACCCGTGTGCGGGGGTGATGCTGCACACCGCACTCAAGCAGACCAAGCGAGGATAGGGTTTGTCACAAGAAGTGACTAACTGTGAAGTGTACAAAGTTAAAAGCCTGCTGGCTCCCATCCCAGCTGTTGGCTGGGAAGAAGAAACCGGAGGAGGGAAGAGGCTGCGGCTAGCAAATGCATTTCTGTGCAGCACAGTCGGGTGTGAATCAGAAATAGCGAGGATGGCTCTTAGCAAGCTGTTCTGTAGCTGTTTTAATTTCTACAGCAAAGCTCCCTCGTCTAGCACCAGAGCGACTTTCCCTGGGTGGCACTACAGTACAGCTCGCAGTCACCAGCAGCCTCAGCTGTCCCTTCATGGGGACAGATTTCTGACCTACCGCTGTCATCTACCATCTCACCCAGCCGGTGACAACTTGTCCCCCTCTTGACTTCTCCCCTGCTCCCCCCCATTGTCAAGCGAATCGCACGATAAACGCATTTGCAGCCTCGCAGAGGCTGTGACGTTTCTCGCAGTGCAGTGGCTGTGCAGAGCCGTGGCATTTGGCTTGCAGCGCACATGCTTGCCGAGCGCTGTGTGAGGGTGCTGGGGTGCTGGTCCCCAGTCCTGTGTGCCCCTGGGTACGAGTCTGGCAGCACTACTGTCCTACCGTGGCATGCTTTGAATGAAATCTTTGGAAGTTAGAGGTTCTAGGACTGCAACATCCTTCTCACCCCCCTCATCTTTTTCATTGCTGCACTTGTTCCTTTGCTGATGTTCAAGAAGTCCTGAGATGCAGCTGGAGATCATGACCAAGGGCAATTTGCATGTGTCCTCGGCTGTTTGCTGGGGTGGGGATGTGCACGGCACAGCTTGCTGGGACCCGTGCCTGTTAGAGACTGAGTGCTGCAGCTGCCAGAGCCATTAGTGGGACAGGAGAGGCTCTGCTCTTCCCTAGGGTATGTGGCAGTTCCAGGGATCAATTCCTAATGTGGAAGGAAGCAGTTTATTTCCTGAAATGAAGAAATCAGGGAAGTCTCAGACACCAAGGTCAGATCTCTACAGTGACAAGAGGAGCTGTCTGTCAAACTCTTAGCATCAATACGATGTCCTCTTGTAGAGACTGGCATACGTCTGTAAGCTCAGCACGTTACAAAGCACTGAGGAACTATTCTTTCCTAATCCATCAAAAATTAGGATAAATGTCAGTCCGTGTCTCCATTGCACTGTTTTATTCATGCAACACACATTGCATTAAAATCACATTAAAAACACTTAAAGCCAAGTAAGAGAGACAGGGAGAAAGAAGAATCATGGTGAAGGCTGGCGCAGGTTTTGCCATGTCGTGTCCCTCATTACCCGTTCACGGAGGGGTGCTCTTCGACAGCTTTTTCCTGCACCCATTTGTGCCAGGATACTTGAGGAAATATGCCTTGTTTTGTCCTCACTTGTGAATTTCTGTGCCTTTATGGTTTCTCATTATCACCTTAATGTTTTCTTACTGTAGTTTTTAGAGTGTGAATAAAACCAGTGGCAGGACACATGGCAGTTAGAAAATGATAGCTTGTGTGTCTGGAGTTCCAGTTTATGGCTTTTTGTTGTTGCTTCGATAGTCTTAACATGTGGCTAGAGGAAGCGTTTCAGTCTGGTTTGGATGTTTTCTGCAATAAGGGGAGGGGAGAAACCTTCAAACGAGCAGGGAGGCTGGCGAAGGAGAGATGGCTGGATGCCACCACACGTCGTTACTCAGGGTGGGCCTTTGGAGACGCACGGGCGGGTCAGCCATTCCCCTGCGTGCCAGGTCTGAGGTCATGGATCACTTGATACTGGCCCAGCACTGAATTACTTAACCCAGGCACTGGGCCTGATTCTGGGCTTCTTGGGCAGAACTTGTCCTGATGCAAGGTTAGCATAGGCAGCAGACCAGACAGCGGTGTTGGGGCTCTGGTTACAGCATGTTGCCGCTGTTGGGAGACTTAGGTGTTTGTGTGTTTTTTCAATGAAATACTGATTTATTGGCAATGACATTTAGTTTTCTTTCAGCACTGGCAGTGTGACGCCACAGGGCACTCCAGAAGGGGTGAGGGTTTGCAGGGTGGCCGAGGCAGAGGGCTGACCATCAGAAGTCAGGCTTTGCAGGGAGACCTGTAGGGCAACACACGAGCTAGGTGCTGCAGGAAACTTTAAAAAACCTTTTTTATTTTTTATTTTGTTAGAACTGACCTCTCCAAGTTTGGTCTCTGTGTATAACTTTGCAGTCGTTATACCTGCTAAGTGCCACTGCTTCTGGCAGTATATAGATGTCACAAGAACAGAATTCAGGCATTGTACTGTGCTATTTATTTACAATACCTGTGCTATTTTACAGGTGACTGTCAAGGAAATGTACCTACCACTATATTTAGGAAGTATACTTGTATAACCTTAACATAAGTAAAGCGGAGGTTTTGTTACATAGCAGATGGGAAGACCCCAAACTTTTTGAATGTTTCTGAAACTTCACAAGTTATTCCAACCACTTACAAATTTTCTTTGAAAACCAAAGCTTATTTCTGGAGTTATCCTCTGTACTTTGATGTGTTTATAAATGCTGCAAAAATGTCTACTGTGGCTCTACATTTATAGCATGCTTACAGCAAAATCCTATTTCTGTTTGTAGTTGTAAAAACTCCCAAGCTGATCCTTAAATAGATCGGATTGCTCTGTAGTCCTTACTGCCTCAATTTGTCTTGAAAATATTGGTCTATCCTTTCTAGTCATTAAACATATGCCCCTTCTGTCTGCCACCAAGGATTTCGTTGGTGTAAGTAGTGCAGAATATTTCATATTTTCCACGTGGGGATTAGAACAGGCCTAATTAAGTGTAAATCTTAATATTATTTAAATAATCAGGTTTCTGTCTTTCTTCTGATTGTTAATTTTGTTCATTAATTTTGAGCATTTTGGTCTGTCTAGCAGACCTGCCATGGGGATCAGGGAGACCTGAGGTCAAGAATTGCTGGAAATGAAGCGCTAGAGGCAAGCTGTGGTTGTAACAGGCTTTCCAGATCTGGCTGGGCAGTGCTATCCTCTTATGGAAGGAAGACTTTGTGCATGGTGCTGGTCCACCTCTCCAAGCACTTTAGGGGCCCTGGCTGTTGTTTTTATTACCTGAGGTATCATTTACCATTGGCTTGAAATACCAGCATTTCAATAGGAAATGACTTTCTCATTTTGTTAAATATTTTAAATTTTGAATGTGAGCAAAGATGTCAAACATGCAGGGGGAAAGCAAATAATATTAAAAAAAAAATCAGAGAAAAAAACACCACAAAGGTTTTGTGGTTTTTTATCTGCCTAGTTTAAGGACAGCCTGCTGTCTACAAGCTCTGGTCCAGGAGAGGGCTGTGAAGAAGTCCAGGATGGTTCCCCTGGATCTGGTCCACCAGCCCTCCCTGCCACATCCACGCCAGTCCCAGGAGTAGCGCTGCTGGACCAGAGCCTTTCTGGGGAAAATCAGTCTCACCGGTTTGTGCCCTCCTCCCCTGCTTCCCTGGCCTCTGGCTCAGCAGAGCAGCTTGTGGGTGGTCAGCTCTGCCACAGCTGATGTTTGCACTTGTTCTGCAGACAGCCACCATTTATATGGAACCGTAAGGTAATTTTTGTAATTGATTTTGAGGTCAGAAAGAGATTTTTG